>NW_026889772.1:4345000-4972500 GCF_033153115.1 Saccostrea echinata
AAAAGAAATAGAGATCCTGCCTAAGTCGTTATTTTCTAATCAAATTGGAAGCACTATAATGTGTATAAACAGGTCTCATTCTACAGATTGATAAAACTGTTATGATCTATTATCGGAAGTTTACCCTCAGGATCCCCTTTAGGACTATATATCAGTTTTAATATTGACGTAAACAAATACAGATTTTCGTCATAGTGTTAAAGAGATGAACATTTTTTATACACTCTGGAGAAAGTCACATGGTAAATATATTGTCAAACGAATAGTGAGATTTAACCTACTTTATCTTACAAATGTACTTACTTATAAGTGTACGCCCACATTATACTCTTAAAATTTGTTTGATTAAAGGATTGCTCTAAATTTGACATGATGTGGAGATGTAGAAGACATGACCTCTAGTAGTTAGACATAACCTGTAGTAGTTAGACATGACCCCTAGTAGTTCGACATGACCCCTAGTAGTTAAACATGACCTCTAGTAGTTAGACATGACCTCTAGTAGTTAGACATGACCTCTAGTAGTTAGAAAGGTGTAGTGTAAGATGCCTGAATGATCTCTCTAATGTTATTTTGTTAAGTTGATATTTGAACTTCAGACCATAGATGAGCTTTTTTTTCCATTGGATAGTAGTTAAAACCTGCTTAGCCAAGGTGCTAATTGAACGTGCTAAAACTATATATATATATATGTGTGTGTGTGTGTGTGTGTGTATTCGGATGTGATCTGAATAAAACAAAAATGCTTTTTTTTTACTTTCTAAGGGAAGAAATATACTAATATACTAATAATGTAATTTAAAAATGCATGAGTGTACGACACGCACATCATGCACTGTCCTTTACATACAAATTGATATACCATAGAGTATTTAAGGTGAAGTAAGCCTCAGTAGCCACAAAGTGTAATGTTGTAAGAAATAATGTTCTTGTGTTTTAAGTTGTTTTTAAGTATGCAAAATTTTTCCATTATGGTTTAAACATAAGCATAAACCCCGTAAACATGTTTCTTAAAATAGCCTAACTAAAATTCTCAACATGCTTTAAAATCCAAGCTATGTAGTCCCTGCATTTATCGCAGTTCACTTCGCCATGAGTGTCCAATATGACGTTTGACTTATTAAATTTATCATTTTTGTCTGTGTTCTGACGTTCCGTTTGTATTTTGTACCGTGTTTTATAAATCCAGATAAGTTTCTGGATCATTTGGTAACATAGCGACTCCAAGGACCACTTTCCGATTAATTAGGTGCGGTCCATGCAGTCTCTCTAAACATTCTTCCCTGTCGTTGGTAAACGATGAATCGCGTCTCTGACATAAAATAGGACCATTGAATGAATAAGGTATTGATTTGCCAACTTTTTGTTAAGGAGATGGACTCTGTCAAAATCATTTGTTCTGTCATAGTGTATTTTTATACAGTGCTTTGATATGTTCACAAAATGAAAAATAATTGTCGGCTTATTGCATTGATCATCAAATTTAACTTTCTTCAAATGAAAGTTTTGTTGGGTGAGCTTTACAATTTTTTTTATCTTAATGATGACTTGCGAGACTGCTCATGACAATATTCCATTTTTCTAGCACGTAAAAATATTCTACACACCAAATCCCTTAATCAAGAAAGGAAGGAGACTGATGGCGTCACAAGAGGGAATGATTTATAAAGAAATAAAAAGAATTCAACATTGCATAAAAGAGTAACTTTTTTCATAATTTCTTTCTGAAGATAAATTCAAATTTTCGAAACATTTCCGCAAATGTTTATTGTAATGTTTTTTTTCCTTCAGAAATACGAAACTTAAATGACAAAGCAACATACGTTCAGATCTGAGACAAGAACATGTTCTTGACAACTTTTCTAATTGAATATTAGGTATTCTATTCACAAATGCCTTTAGTCAGTGGCAATGTGCAAAATTCGTTACAGTTATCGAGGTCCTGAGTATGATTACCAAAGGCAAACTTAGGCGGGCGAACCTGGCGCCACCATTAAAGGCCTCAAATATCCCATTAATCTGATGCTGATAAGTTAAATTCATGGAATTCTAAGTTCACTTAAACTCATTCATTATAAGTCTCGTTATCTATTTTTGCCTTGGTTATAAAATATGCTTTGATAATTTGTATACTTATCCTCGGCTGTTCTTTTGGTACTTCATCTATACATTAGCAAGTGTAGCGAATAAAAATTAAGGCCACAAAATATTTTATTCATCAAAAGCACTCTCTTAAAATGTAAAATCCACTTTTCGTTTGCATTCATAACCTCGTATGTATATTCATTGTCATTATCTGCATTAACCATGAAAGGAGAGGTGTTTAAAAAGAAACGTTTTCCCCGATGCACAGAAGACCCGGACATTAGCATATATATCCCTAGAGTGCAATAAAACAGATGTTTTAGTTGAAGTTGTTATGATAAGGAAACCTTTGACTTACAAATCTTAACATGAGATCATGAAAGAGGACCTGATATATAGCTGAATAGTAATGGTGTGTTGAGGTGATAACAGAAAGAGTAGCCAGTGATATTGCTGAAGAGTATGTCAGAGGATGGAATAAATATGATGGGAAGATCTCGACTCTTAGTCAGAATGGATTCAGTGTTTTAGATGTACAGTGAAAACTGCCTAATCCGACACCTATGTAATCCATTTTACTGTGAATTCTGGCCTTTATTTTTATCACCATTTTACTATTTTCCACGTTCTTAACACTTTGTAATCCGACACCCTGTCTATTCAGACCTAAGATTAGTCTCCCATTGCATTTCGGATAAAACAGGTTTCTCTGTATATTAAAGGATCGTACAAGAAAATTAAAAGGTAAAATGTGTAACATCGATGCTTCCGTTTTCAATGAACACAAAGTGAATTAAAAGGATTACTTGAAAAATATGTTATGGGTCTAGATCACAAGGCTTGTAACAATATAATATTTGTTTAGCTCAATATTAATACTGCATATTGGATGCCCTAAGTATTTATCAGGTAGATGAAATAATCCGTAGTCAAATTTAGTATAAAAACATGGGCCTAACAATTGGTATGAAATTTTTCAATCAAAATACGACCCAATGATAGGCTGTACTTGCTAACAAGGTCATTATAACGATCTTAGAAATTACGAAATAATGACTTTGAACAAGGTATTGTAATCCCTGTAACATCGACTTTTTTAGTATCTTGCATGGATTTAAAAATTGATCGTATTTAGAGATTGCATTAAGTATCGAATAAGTTGGGAGACATATACAGCATATGCAGATGATAGATGAATATTACTAGATAAATTAGGAACATTGGCGATAGGACAGCTGGAGTCATCTCGTTTGTCATACAATTCAGTTCTTAGTTGGCCCCTGTAGTCTATAATTAATAAACATCCAAATATAATTTAATTTTAGTTGTAACACGTCATTTGATTGGATAAAAGATTTCGTTTATATCGTATAACATAAGTTGCCTACGTCACAATGAGTTACGTCAAAAACATATTACTCCGCTTGACGTTACTTTTAAAATATGCTCAATTTGAAGCCATTTTTAGAGGAAAAATTGTTTATTGTCTACACAGAAATTAAATTATAAGGAATCAAGCTTATTTTAACCTATGTTATAGGATATAACATACCTTGAGGCAGTTTACGCTTTTCTATAAGCCGCTTCGCGGTTTATAAAGCGTAAACTGCCCCAAGTTATTTTATATCGTATAACAGGTTAAAATAAGCTTCATACCTTAAATGAAACAAATTTGACAGACTCAGTGGTATCTTTTGTTTCTAGTTCACTTGACTTGACACATGAATGTTAGTAGCTATTGTGAATTGATAAAACGTCGCCGATGTATCTGAATGTCGAGTTGATGGCCACAGAAATATCTTCTTTTTCTTGTGAAGGTTTTTGAAAAAAAATGCTTCATAGGAATATAAAAACAGGTCAGCTCATAAATGACCACAATTAATGCCTATCCGTATTCCAACAGATTGTTAGAAGACCTGGTCTCAAAAGACTACATTGATGTTGTCAATGAGGAACTTAGCATCCTTTTAATATAAACCTCAGAGTACTTATATGCAGAATCAGAGTAATTTTTAACAAAATAATTTTGTAGGTGATCAATTACAAGATGTGAAGGTCTCCGAGTTCCATTTTTATTGAAGAAGAGATTTTCTATGATATCAAAAAGCCAAGTTTTATTTAGTGTAAGAATTGCTGTATAAAATGTAGAAAAGTCATACGTTTTGATGTTTCTTAATTATTGTTGAATAAATTTGTGATTTACAATATTTCAACGTTCTTTGGAGTTTTTGGGGAATTCACATTTAATGTACATCACTTCTCAAATATGCCAAGATTGTCCCTAAATGTTGTTGACAACGTTGGTAACTTTGTAAACTTTTAACCAATATTAACTTATTTTGTACGATTACCAATTGTCAAACATACCTTAAACAGTGAATTCTTGAATGAAATCCAACTTATATCCATAGCCTCCTCTCTACGCAGGAAATTCTTCAAAATCATATGTCAGTTTAAATTTTTTTTTAGTATTTCTAACGGGCAAAATGAAATTGAACTACCATTCCTATATTGGATTCCTAAACTTTATAAAAATCCTTGCAAACACAGCGGGTTCATGTAAATGTTCTTCCACGCCTCTTTCCATACTCCTCACTATAATAAACAAAGCAGTGAAGGAGAAACTTCTTGAGTAGTTGTAAATATTGTAGAAAAGTCGTACGTTTTCATGTTACTGAATTTTGAATAAATGTGATTTTAAGTTTTTAAACGTTCTTTGAATTTTTTTTGTTGAATTCACATTTGATGTAAAGCACTTCTCGAATTTGTTGTAGTACATTACTCGTACGTCTTATGTTTTTCCTTTACAGCAACTAATACTTTTCTGAGGAATAAAGATAAGGGGTTGGTAAAGCAGTTGCTGGATCCGGCAATGTATCTTTGTTTGTCAGAAATTTTATGAAGTTTAGGAATCCAGTAAACTATAATATCCAATGTCAAACTTATTACTAGAGTTTACTGGATTCCAGTCACTACCATTATGAAACCATAACGTAAAATTTTGGCATATTATTTCTTACTTTCGACATCATTATTTGTGATTTTTTGCTGTGAACACACACATTAAAGTAAACCTATGCTGAATGAAAACCGGACGTATATTCTGATTTTCATGTTCAAATGTCTTGTAACGTATCTGAGTAACAGTAGAAGATATATGAAAAACTGATAGCAATTCAGAAATTTAGCAAGGTCACTGTATGAGAAATTTTATCGATTGTCGTGATATTCGGGACATGGTCTAAAAGCTATGGTAATAATCTGATGGCTGTCAACATCAATATAGTTTGTGGCATGTTGTAAATCAGACTGTTCGGATTTCCAATAGACATGTCGTTTTCTCTACATGTAAATGCAAATTCTCCCACCCCCCTCTCTCTCTCTTTGTATTTATCTGGTAGTTCTCAGCTCGGAGGTAACTTTTATTTATATGGAATTATTTAAAAAATTGTCTCTCTTTATAGTGTAGGGATTATGCTATAATGCCATGAATTTTAACTTTGGTCAAGGGCTATCGTAAAAATATTTTTAATTTTTATGACAGAGTGTGCAATGGTCTGTGTGTCATATATGATAGTCTTCTTATAATCACTTAAGAAAGTTTAAGGATTTTAACTTTTAATTTTGATAACGGTACTTCCACTTTGGTGCAATGTTTATTATTTTATTCGGTTGTCAGTATGTTGGTAATAATAAAGTGTTTGAAACATAAAACGCAACCACAAAAAGATTTATCAATATTAACTAGAGCCTCAGAATGTTCAAAATGTTGCCCAACAATTTGAATATCGTAGGCAATTTTTTAAAAAAAACTATTCTTTCTTTGAAATATTTTTGGGTCGCGACACATGTTACCCTTGATACCTTAAAATGAAATATATAGAAACAATGAACAATATTCAAGCTCAAAAGTCTATTTAAACAATACAGATCAGGAGCAGAGCAAACGCGGACCTCTAAAACATCAGAGGTGGGACCAGGCCATGGAGGAGTGAGCATCCCTTGCCGACCGTCCATACCCGCCGTGTGCTCCTTGTCATGATCGGGAAGTAACGGAAAAATCTGTCGACAATTTAGTGTGTAAATAATGGCCTATGACGTCACGCCTATGACACTGTGTTAGGAAAATTCAATATTTTATATTTGGATATGGAATTTATTTTAGTCGAGAGATGTCGAACATTTGAAACATAATCCTCCAACGTGTTCATCTTCTTCTTCACCCTACAACTATAGTCCTGCTTGATACGTCATTACTTGTGACGTAAATATAGTTAAAAGTGAGGACCTTAAATAATTTATTTTAAAAAGGGCCAAAATTCAGGGAACCCTGACCCTTCAACTGGCGTCATAATTTTATGAATATTATGAATTCTGTAG
This sequence comes from Saccostrea echinata, assembly GCF_033153115.1. NCBI lineage: Eukaryota > Metazoa > Mollusca > Bivalvia > Ostreida > Ostreidae > Saccostrea > Saccostrea echinata. Next base: position 4,351,466 of record NW_026889772.1, read on the forward strand.
AAGATTACGCCAGGATAAGGACTGAACATGAAAAAGGAGACCTTGACACTTTGTCAGAATGGATTTAAAGTATCAGATGGATGTTGAAATCTCGCATTAAACGAATGAGGGTCAATATGAAAACCATCTATCCATCTGATTTTAGTAATTAAGCAGTGAATAAAAATAATTAGCTAGATAACACGATCAGGTACTGGTCCCAGCTGACAAAGCAGGTAACAAGTTCAACTTTTCTATCGTCAACTTCCCTAACTTATGTAGCAATATTCCTTATCACTTGCGTATGAGGTTTATATTTCTAGTTGATTCAATACGCAAGAGCATGCTCCAGATTCAATCAATTTCTAAATCGATGCAAGTTATTGACAAACAAGGAAACAAGAACATCAACAGTGTCGTTCAAAGTAAATAATTCGCAAATTGGTCGATACAACGACCTTGCAAACAAATACAATCTATCCTTAAGTCAAATGCTGACTGACTTTTTCGTTCAAATTGTTAGGCTATTATTTACACACTGAATTGGCGACAGATTTTTCCGTTTGCACAGCGGGTGGGATTGTTGACAGGGCATGCTTACTCCTCCATGGTACCTGATCCCACATCTGAAACTTTTAGAGGTCCATGTTTGCTCTGCTCAAAATTTGTATTGTTTCAATGGATTTTTGTGTTTGATAGCTGTTCGTCATCTCCATTTTTCATTCTAAAAGGTCTTTGATGCATAAACGCATAATTGCATAAGTGAAAAAAACATAAGCTTAAGAAGTAATGACACTCTGCTCTAAATTTCACATTTTTTTTAACTTTCCAACATTGGTTTTCATCAATAATTGCAGCTATTAAATTCAAATGGAAAATAAAACGGAGAATGAAGCGGTATGCTTTCTCAGAAATGATATATATGAAAAGATGTTTAGTGTCATACCTATTAAATTCATTTTAGAAAACATAATAAAGCGCTGCTTCCTTACCTTTTTTTCAACAGAATATCACAATGTTGTCTGTGCTTGTAAGAAAAGAAAACAATCATTAGCATGAGTTATCTTTCTTCGAAATATTTTTTTTCTATAAAAAATGTAATACTAATAAAAGATTCTACGTACGGTGCAAACTACATTAATGTATTTTAAAATTGTATATTAAAAGACAGAACTGCTAAAATCTGTTAATGTTTTAAATTTGAAATATGAAAAATATAGGCAAAAGGAAATAGAAGTCATTGCTTCCGTCCTAATTAAGGTTTAATTGAATTGACGATTCAAAGGGCCCATTACTAAACGCTGGTAAGACAAACTAAAGGTAAACTTGAGAAATTATCTCTCTTATCAGAGGGTATGTCTCCCTTAAAATCTGCTCAGATCATCTAGTCAAGACTCATAGAATAAAAAGTAAGTAGAAACACCCTTTCTGTATCTACCTTAACAAAAATATACTATATTAACTATAGTTTACTATAATCAATTATAGATAACTATAGGAAATACTTTTATACATTGATTTACTATGAAACTTTATTTTATATATTTTTTTATATTTAATGTTTAAAATCTCTTAAATTCAATATCAATCACATGTAAAATTTGTAAATAGTAATATAGGAAATATGCATGTATGAATTATAGAACATGAAATATAACAATCCGAAATCCATAGAAATATACAAAATATAAGAAACTCATGAATGTAAAGAAAAAAAACATTTCTGTCAAATGAAAATATGTTACAACAAAAGAGATATGCACAGTTCCATTTCAGTCATTTCTCGTTAAGAATACTTCATTGAAACCGTGAATCAACACCAGAATATGCAACAATCTTTTCTTCCTATTATGGCTAGCTGGAGTACGATATACCCTCTTAACAGGTTAAACCTCTCATGCTAAATTCGACAGGTAACGCTTTTCACCTATATTTTTTAAATAAATATTTTGAAATGTTTATATTTGCTGTGATATTTACTAATCCAAACTATGAAATTGATTTTAATGCCCTTTTCTAGTATAGTCACTTTTGGAAATACATATATACACGGAGAAACGTGATGTTTTGACGTCACAATGACACGACGGAAGTTAAAAAAATAACGATATAGGGCAGCATATATTGAGTGTATTTTTGCTGGTTTTTAAAGGTGCTTGGACACAGATTTGAAGTTAATATTTTCTCAAATTTTCGGTATAATATCATGACTTATATGTTTTTGTAGCATTTTACATGGAAATAAAATAAAAAACTTATTTTATCTGGAAATTATAGAAACTACAAATTTCGGGACGCGTTTGATTGGCACATCTATGCACATTCACAAAGTAAACTTTATCCTTTATACTTAAGAAAAATAGAAATTTTATTGTGCATTAATGAAAAATATTAAACTATAATCCAGAAAATAAAATATAGAAATGTGAGAAAGCAAAACCAACTCGCCAGTATTGTCAGTCCGTGCTCAGTGATGTGTGCAGAGTTTAACAAATTGAACACACCCGGTGAAACATAAACATTAACAATAACAGAGCCCGCATACATCACTGAGCAAAGACTGACAATACTGGTGAGTTGGTTTTGGTTTCTTACATTTCTACTCTGAATTTTCTGGATTATAGTTTGAATAAATCTCATTAATGCACAACAAAAATTTCACTTTTCTTAAGTATTAAGGATAAAGTTTGCTTTATGAAAGTGCTAGGATGTATCAATCAAACGCGTCCCGAAAATTGTAGTTTCAATAATTTCGAGATAAAATAAGTTTTTTTTTTATTTTATTTCCGTTTGAAATGTTATAGCAACATATAAGTCATGATATTATACCGAAAACTTGAGAAAATATTAACTTCAAATCTCTGTCCAAACATCTCTAAGCTATAAAATGTAAATATAATTTTTTTTCCGTTTGTGAATGTTATTGGTGTGTAAATCACACAGATCTGCACGTAGGCATATTCTTTTGAAGCGCCATCATTTAAGCATACGTATCAACGGTCAGTAAAGTTAGATGTTGTGAACTGAGACGAAAACCGAAGAGAATGACTGTGACGTATGTAAACCAAGACAATGCGATGTTATAAAATAAACTCCGTTTTCCTCCTAGACACTTGACCCCACCTCTGGAATTTTCGAAGGTCCGTGTTTTATGTCCTTTTCACAGATTTATATTGTTTGTAGATTTTTTTTTTTTTTTAGATCGATCTTAGTTCGTTATCTTCACTCAGAGACGGGGTAATCGTGATTCGTAATCGTAATCAGCTGTATTTGATTACAGTTTGCAGTGTTATCAAGAGAAATCTGTAATCATGCATTTTTCTGCTTACAATATTCTGAAAAAGTCTTGTAATTAGTAATTGATTTTGACTACTTTGTTATTACAATTTCGTGGTAAAAAAGAAGTGCATAAAATAATATTCTTTGATGATATTTAGTGAATTTATTTTTTCATCTGGAAATCTGTTTATGAGCAAAATTAATAAATTTTATAGGCTTTATATAGCCATATCTTCTATAATTGCCTCAGGAATATTTATAATCAAGTCCATTGACCATGCAGTGAAAAAAAAAATCCAACATGTATGCTGAACAACATTTTGTTGACCGTCACGGTAGCTCAGTTGGTAGAGCGCTCGTTCCGTGATCGGAAGGTCGTGTGTTCGATTCACGGCCGCGACTGACCTACATGTAAGTCGATGAAAATAGGTAGCAACTGTTCCTTCGCCATGCGCTCGGCACGCTGAGGTGAAAGTTGCGGCTCATTCGGATGAGACCTTGAAAACCGAGGCCCCTTGTCATGGTAGGCGTTGGCACGATAAAGAACCCTTCCTACTCAATGACCCTGAGTGCCGAGTAAAGGTCTAAATTTGAAGCTTTTCACCGGTATTTGGTGACGTCTATATATATATGTAAATCTTTGTCAATACATGTCAAGTGATTTTTTTAAATGTACCTTAATGATGTGAATGTTTTTAAAAATCATAACTTTGTTTGATTTCCCAAACAATACGTGAATTAGCAGTAAAACAAAAGTGTAATTTAGTTGGGTCAGCTTGGGTATAATAAAAATCGTGAGCTATTGATACATGCCCAGTCAAAGTGTTAATTCTACTAAAAGGATCTAACAATAGGAAGTTTAAAAGGCTTATCAATAATACTAACAAGGTCAATTAAATATATAACCCTAGTCTGTTGAATTCTTATATCTTTAGCTATAATTATATCTAATTTGATAGTTTAGTGTTATGTTTGTTTTCTGTCCTCAACAAAAACAGAAATATTTATACTTGTATATGAGACAGAAATCAGATGATCAGTTAAACCATCAATGGATATGTAACCTAATTTTTTTTTCAAAATATATCATTAAAATGTAAATGATATTAAATTCAATTAAAAGTGTGTAAAATGAGCATTGATTTTAGAATATAATATCTTGCAAGAATCTATGTTTCTTTCCTACACATTAAACAAAAAACTTATAAGAATTAAAAAAAAAAACAAATATTGTAATCTAGAGAAATAACAAGTAATCATGATTACAAGATGGAAAAGTAATCAGATGTAATCAATTACTTTAAAAATGGCTGTAATCAGCTTGTGTTCAATTACTTGTAAAATTAAAAGTAATTGTAGTTTAATCGATAACTTTTGAAAGTAATTGATCCCATCCCTGTCTTCACCTTTTTCATTTATTGAGAGTTTTACGTCAGGTAATGTAAAACATGGTGTAAAGCTGTACTCAGAGGAAAAATTAGAATCAAATTATGTACTTATTTATTTTACCGACAAAAGTTTTTTTTAATCCCTTGCAAAAATTTTTTGAATAAAATTATTCCCTTTTTATGAAAATTCATCATAAAGAAAAAAAAAACCGTACAGGCGAGAAGTGAGGTCAGTTAGTCGATTTTGATTTTGATCTACACAATAGATGTTGCCCTTATGAATTTAAAACGGGGTATATCCCATGATCCGTCTGGCCGCTGTAGCAAAATAAATGCACTTACTGACTCACGTTCTCTCAGATATGCCCTTGTGGAATTTTTTTTCTTCGCCACACCTTAATATGCCTTAGAACAGTCACTCTTTGTTTTTTTGAACTACTCGGTGTCTTAATAACTGTTTCTGTTACACAATGAAATGTTTCCCTATAGCATGTACTTATTCTTCATTTAGAACATAAAAAATTGACCTATTCTTCCTCACACTAAGATATGTTAATGTATACTACTTGACGTACTTTTTCTCGTACAAAAACTTGTACCAGTTAACTTTTTTCTTCACTGTAGAATATAAAATTCTAGTACAGTTGTACTTTCTGGCCAATGGCATGCGTTTGATTTAATATGTTGCACATTTTCTGTGAAAGGATATTATTTCCACATAATCCGATTTCCTGACTACCTGCGTCAATAGACTGCTGTTTATTATGCCCTCAAACCTGAGAATTAGCAAGAAAAAGCAATCTAGTTTCATGTGATAATGCAAAAGAAGCCTTTATTTGCTCCGCATTAAATGTTTGAGAACCATACATGTATTTCGTTTGTAACTTTGTTTGCCGTAATCTAATGGATATTATAGAGAAGTAAACTTTAACAGTTTTCAATAGCTTTCAAGATATACAATATTATGGATTTCTTTCAATATATAATGAAAACTGAAATTATATTAAATTCGGCAGCACAAAGAAAAACAGCATTAGAATTTTATTTATTCTGACAGCTTTAATTTATTGCTCTTTAGTCCTTACAGCTACTAATTGTTCTATTTCACAAACGTTACTTTAAACAGAAACTGCACTTGTAATATACATTTAAGGATTTTCAGGTACTTTATATGGTTTTAATAGTTACTGTAATACCATTTTTGGAAAAGTACATGAATTATATTCCGTAAAGTAAATCAACACTAGAATAAGAAAAAATAAAGTCATAAGCATAAGCATTCAGCCAGCATCAGTCATCAAATAATCGCATTGTCAGTAATGAAATATGAAGCTAACGAACAGTAATTAAGTCCAAAAGTCCATTGGAACAATACAAATTGGAAGCAGAGCAAATACGGACCTCTAAAAACGAGGAGGTATCAGGTGCCATGGTGGAGTAAGCAATCCCTATCGACCGGTCACACCTGGCGTGTGTACCTTGTCATGATCGGACAAACAGAAAAATCCGTTGACAATTCAGTGTGAAAATAAAATGGCAAAACAATTTGTATGAAAAAGTCATCGAAACCTTGTAACATCAACTTATTTGTCAGTAGCTTGCTTCGCTTTAAAAATTGATCATACTGGGAGCATGTTCTTGCATATCGACGTAAACACCATATACAGGTGATGTTGGAATATTACTACATAAATAATGGAAGTTGACGATGGGGAAGCTGAATTGGTTGCCTTGTTTTAGAAATTGTCTGTACGTAGAACGTGCTCTTGTGTATCGAATCAACTGGGAGAACAAACACTCCATATGCAGGTAATTATTCTACATAAATAATGAAAAAGGTGAAAACAACGAATTGCGATCAATCCCCAGATAAGCAACAAACCTAAAAATCCGTGAACCCCCGGAAATTCCAGTGGTGGAATCAAGTGCCTAGGATGAGTAAGCATAAGGAATGTTGATGATAGAAATGTTGAAAACATTACATTTGTAAAAGTGTTTTGATGTTAGTTTGCCATTAATGTCTTTTTCTTGTAATATATCAAACTATGAAAAAGATGTTTCAGACTCTGTGGTGTCTTTCATTTGGAGTTCAAAGGGATATATAAAATCAACGTAGGAATGTTTTTTGATACTACGTCGTCGACATATCTAAATGCCGCATTGAAGAATTTTTTATGTAGATTTTTTCAAAAATGCTACTTATATGAATACAAAAATTGGTCTGCTAATAACGAAGTGCAATTAGCACCCATGGGAGTTCGAAACAGATTGTTTGAAGACTTGATCTCCAAAAACTACATAGATATTGTCAATCAAAAAGTCAAGCACCATTTTAATACCGACTTCGAAGTACTTTTGTGTGTAGAATGTTTTTAAACAAACTAATTTTGCAGATGACCAATGACAAGGTATCTATAGCTAAATCCACAAGTTCCATTTTAATTTACTTTATACAAGTCAATTGCTGTCTTTGATTACAAAATGCAAGCGAATTTAATTTATTGTGGGGAATGATGTGGGAAGTGTGAAAAAGTAGTACGTTCTGATGCTATTGATATTGATAAAATTTTATGATTTCAAATTTTTAAAAAGTTCCTTAGATTATTTACGTATCCACAACTGATTAACACAGTAAGCATTACTAACATTACATCGCCCACGGGGCGCAGTGGTTAGAGTGTTCGCTCTAGAGTCGCGGAGTAAGGAGTTGATCCTTACGTCGCGGGTTCGAATCATATTGTAGGACGTAAAGACCGGTCCTTCAGATGAGACCGTATAAACCGAGGTCCCGTGTCGCAGTAGGTGCTGCCACGAAAAAGATCCCTTACTGCTCAATGGCCCTGAGTGCCGAGTATAGGTAAAAAAAATTTGCAGCTCTCCACCGGCAAGTAGTGGCGTCTCCATATGAGTGAAAAATTCTCGAGAGGGACGTTAAACAATAACAAACAAACTAACTAACTAACATTACTACCATGCGATTAGTATTGCTTTTTACATACTGTAATACAATTCTACGTTGTCGATGTCATCATTGTCACGTAAAATGTACGACTCTATAATTGTTTGAATAGTATATTAAAACAAAGAGTAAATTTCATCAAATTATAAGCCAGCATTATGGTACACAATTGCAATCTTTTCCTTGTAAATCGTAAATAAAATATATCGTGAGTAGCAGCATATCCTTTATCTATATTACGAGAGTGGGAACTACCGCGTTATCATGGAATAAACCTAATTGATAAAGCACATATTACGTCGTTTAACTATGTAAATATTGCTAGTCATGAAGGAAACTAATTTTATCTGAAACAAAATGAGATTTTTCTGGTGTTTTATTTAGAATTAATTTTGTTCTGTGAGGCCATTGTTGTGTATTTTTTTTTATATTTTGTTTTTGCCAACTTGTTCCATACAATTGAATACAAAATAAATTCTTCTGTTTAATATATCCTTATTCTGAACCTTTTGCATAAAGCAGTAAAAAAAAACTAAATACAACAACAGTTACATGTAAAGGTCTGTGAGACTTTGGAGGTGTGACATGAATTTTAAAATCTTGCAGAAAACTATTAATTTAGTTCACTTTTCTCGAGTTTATCTCCTTGAAACTCATAAGCATAGAAGATATATTTAAAAATATAATGAATATCCAAAATATAATAAATTAGGTAAGCTGCCCTGTAGAGAAGATCATCACTGGGGACAAATATTTCACAGTTTGTCTCACAGCATATTGTCATTGATATCATGAAATATGAAGATAACGAACAGTATATCATGCATACAATTTGCTTGTTGAATATTCCGGGGAAAAGATTTTCAGTGGTATAATGTACTTTCAATGGATAGGACCAATTAAGTCTTATCCTTTGGCATGAACCCAGGGGATATGGCTTAAAAAAATATTTTAACCATGCAAATAATCTAAGGGCCAAACTTGCCCATGCATTGAATAAAGAAAAGGGTCCTAGGACCCATGGGAAATGTTCATAAAATTCATGGTTTAGTATTACTTAATCTATAGATGCTATATACTTACGAAGGTTGTTAGAAAACTTCGCGGACGTGTTCTATTGTGAGCGCTTTTTGTATGAATCCAGTAAAACTCTGCAAATTAAAAGTATACGCCTTTTTCCAATCGATATGCAAAGATTTTGTGTTTCCCGATGATCCTTAACTATATACAGCTATATTATTTAGATAAAACATGTTTCACAGAGCATACCACTTTTTCGGCACGTTTTTTTACGTTACATAGACATTTTTAGAAATTAAAAATGCTTAGTTTTAGCATATAAAGATTTATGATATTTCACTTGTCAAAACAATATTCATTAAAGGTCATTTGGCGAAATTTTGAATTAAATTGGAAGGGCTATGAATGTTTATCGCTTATTTTAGATATTCAATGCGTAAAAAATAATGTCAAGAATGTCAATGTCATTGAACATCTTGGAGCTATTTAAAAAATATGTGTCCAGACAGGAAAATGTTCAAAAGAGACAAAATTTTTTTTATAAGCTTCTGGGGATTGCTTAAACGTATCTAAGACCGAACTGTTCAAACGATAGAGCTTTGAAAGAATGGAAGGATTAACATTTTTGATAATCAACTCCTGCGAGACCTATGAATTTTGCATTGTTTCCATACCTGATGGCTTAACTGCGTAGACAATGATTTTAAGATCTTTCTAATATCCGAAACACCACAAAAGACATTTAAGAAAAAAAAAGTAACATGTCTTGATATAGTTATTCAATTTGTAAGGAGGAAAAAGATATGAAAAGTCTACAGAAATGAAATATATGTAGAACTGTGAAAACGTTTAACAGGTTAGGAATCAGGTTGTCACGTCATCTAACGTCAAGTGATTGCTCCTTGAATCCTATGGCCGCACAGTAAAAAATCTTTGAATAGTTTCTAAATGTTAGTAAATGGACCTGATTTTTTTTTACATACAACGAAAGATGTAAAGAATGAATTTAATCAGACATACATCATTCTTACAAGTACGCAATTTTTCAGTAAATCAATGTGTCCGCGAACTTTTCTAACAACCCTCGTAAAATGCTAGAAATTGATTTCTTTGAGGAGAAAGAAAGGTTGAGATGTTTTAAAGACGACGCACGACGAACGTTAGACAGAAAAATGACAGCGATATGTTAAGTGAGGTATCCTAATATATAAATTAATATTGTCCACTTTTTATGGCGACCATTGCTAAAATTATAATAATCGACAATATGTTAAGAAGGTACTGTTCAATCATGTTCATTGGTTTGGGCCAATTTATAGAAATTGTTTAAGACTGCAGGTATGTGGCACATAATTTTGACCAAAAAATGAATGATATAGACTGTAGTCGTTGAGATTATTATAATTTTAGTAATGGTCGCCATAAAAAAGTGTTGTGTGTTACGTATGCAGGTGGGCTTCAAATGTAGACATACTCAGCACTCGGGCCATTGAGCAGTTAGGGTTTTTTATCGTGCCAACACCCACTGTTACACGGGACTTCCGTTTATAAGGGCTTTCGCTTCTAATGTCGGACGCTTGGCGAAGGAACAGTCACTACCTATGTTTACGTCCTAGCTTTAAAAGGTTCCCATGAAATCCACGTGTATTGCATCCTACTCGAAAATTAATGATCCCCAACTCTACCGCCACTAACACTGTTGTATAATCATAGAGACATACAGTAGAGAAGAACAATATGATCTGTCAGTTTGATGTAAACGAATTTACAGAAAAGCATTATCTTAAACGATGTTTTTGATTTCAGGTACAAAAGCTATTTTTATAATAATTTTATGCTTGGATGTATCACTCTATTTTCTCGACAAAATATTAACATACTTTTCATTCCACATGTTTATGCTTTAGATATCATGACCGCTAAAATGTTTTACAACTCTTTGATATCAATTTCACAAGCCCCTTATAATATTCGTCATACTAGTTGTCTTGCCCTGACAGCAAAAGCTCTCATTTAACAATCAAATTCACAATTTCCATTCCCCAAATAAATCTGTTCAAGATTGTTAAATACGAGATGGGGTCTTCCAAATGCCTGTTCTTCATATATGAGATGGGATTTTGTTTTGTGTCTTTCCAATGTCTTTAAGTTCTACATTTATCGGTTATTGATTACGAGATTGGGTTTTACTTGTGTCTTGCCAACGTCTGTAAATTCTATATAAATAAGATGCGGTTTTGATGAGTGTCTTTTCAATGTCTTTAATTTCTAAAAATATCGACGTTGACACGAGGGCTTATAAGGCATATAGATTCTTTTAGTAGGGCATGCACCAATATCTAGAATTTACAAGATCTAATTAGAGTGACCTCCGTGTTTATCCCGCCTTGACACTATATAGGATTAGTCTGTTATTTTGAAGTATGGCTATAAATAAGAGATTAATTGTCACTTACTGTGGATTTTATTATGATAGAATTTCGATTTGAACTCTCTGGTGACCCCTGGTTGTGATCACTTAATATCTAAATTACCATGATTTCACACCGGTCCATTGTTATTAATTCAGACATGGAAGTTACACGTTAAAAATGATAAATACATGTTCAACAAGCATTCTGAGAGTATTGCATTAGCAATACTAGTCCCCTACCGGCAAGTGTAATCTGGTTCCCGCTAAAAATTGAAAATGCCATAATTCCGTCAAAAATCAATGAAGCAGAATGAAATGCAAACTTGATCTATAACTCATCAAGGTAAAGTTACATACCAAAAATCAGCTCAATATCTGCAAGCGTTTAGAAAAAAATCGCGGAAAACCCTGAAAAATTGAAAACGTCGTAATTCCGCCAAAAAAAGCGTTTAGAAAAAAGTGCTGAAAACCAAGTGGGACAGACTGACAGACAGACGGACGGACAGACGGACGGACAGACTCAGAGGAAACCCAGAGTCCCCTCCGGTTTCACCGGTAGGGGACTAATAAAGAAATATAATATCATTTATCCTAACAATGCCCCAATTCTGCTATTTTAGAGTTCATTGCAATTGATTTTTTTTTCACATGTTCTTTTTATTTTTCAAATAATCTAAGTAAATTGAATTTATTGAAAGGAACATCAAAGAAAAAAATAGTTTATTAATATCAGCGAAAAGAATTTTAAAATTCTATGTCCCCCTTAGTATATTGTTTATATGAAAGTGTGATTTATCGCTTTCGCTTCTCCATTTTTCAGAGGGTTGCATGTTTAAAAGAAATGCAAATCAAGTATCTTGGATGTTTATGGACAATTGTCATCAATTTTGCTCAATGTCTTTCAGAAGGATGCCTTTTTTTCGCCCAACTGATCCAAATAGCTGGACAAAATTTTCACTCAATCCTTTACTTCAGTTGATTTAAAATACATCGAATTATATCGACATTTCAAAAAAAAAAAAAAAGAATTCACAGACTATGAGCTCTCATTTAATATCTATCTATCAGTATGATTGATGTGCAGGACCCAATGTCCGATCTGACAACGATTTCCACGTCGCTATTTTTGTTTGTAATGGCCTTTTAGCTAATTTGCCATCAGCGCTCTCCCATTCTATTAAAATGCCCTAAACCCAAATCAATAACTGTTTTTCTTCCTTTACATAATAACTAAAAAATATAAGACCATATGCTCAAATCTCTTTTGCTGAGTAACCCATTAAAGAGACGAAAGTACTCGTGTTTAGCTTTCATTTGGCTTTCGTATTGATGAGGTAAACACTCTATTGTCGCAGGGTGTGCAGTTTCCTTTTCGTATCAATGTGGTTGTTTTTCCATGAGCTCTCGGCGTCATCTTAGTGCTCTTAGTTTGCCTTTTCTTTTATGTTTAATGGTTTTATTTATCTATTATGATGTTGTTTATTGCTGTTTATTGATCATTCTTAACATTACAAAAATATGTTGATCATTATATTTTCCTTTTTTCTGTAAATCCTCTGTTGCAAAAATAATTGATACAAAATGAATAAACCCATTTGATAGATTATTATTTACTACAGAAGATCTTTTGATGTAAATACTCCCACAAGGACTTCATACTTGATTATTAATTATAAATGTTTAAATTATAAAAAACTTTACTCTTGACTGCTTCAATGAAATACGGAGATAAGGAACAGTTTTCAAGCTAAAAAGTCCATTAAAACAATACAAATCAGAAGCAACGCCATCACGGACCTCCAAAAACACCAGGGTAGGGATCAGGTGCCATGGAGGAGTGAGTACCCCCTGCCGACCGGTCACACCCACCGTGTGCTCCTTGTCATGATCAGTAAATAGTGGAAAAATCCATCGACAATTCAGTGTGTAAATAATGGCCTAATAATTAGTAGGAAAAACGTCAGTCAGCATATGACTTAATGATAGATTGTATTTGCTGACAAGGTCATTGTATCTACCATAGAAATTACGGAATGATGACATTAAACGAGACTGTTCTGTAAGATTTTGAATAAATTCTGTTTCATATGAATACAAAAATAGGTCTGCTAATAACGGGGCCCAATTGGTACCCATGGGAATTCCAACAGATTTTTGGAAGACCTGGTTTCCAAAAACCACATAGATATTGTCAATCTGAAACTCAAGCATCTTTTTAATATCAACCTCAGATTAAAATAAAGAAAATCATAAATGCAATTTTAATTTGAAAGTAATTTGAAGCCATACAATAGTACAAGGTCATACAAGAACAGAATGCCACTCAAACCTTTTCACCTTGTTCTACAGTTGGGGTTAGCTAGGGATCTGATCGCAGTCCCTTTGGTTCGAGACCCCCCTGTGATACAGTGAGATACAGTTCCCCGATCTATTAATGAGCTAATTCAAGGCGGCGAGTACCATTTAAAACATTAATGAAATTTTTCCGTATGTAAGAATTTCAAACCAAATCAAAATAACTGAGCAACAATACGAGACACATGAATTGACAAAATGCATGTTACAGAATCAATCACCATATGATTGATTTCCGGATAAATTATGATAATCAATTTTGGACCATGGTGTTAAATGTACAATTAAGCCAATGTGAACAAACCTTTTTGAATACTTACATATTGTACATATTTTTTTTCTTTTAAGCGGGTGAACTTATTCATGTTTCGAAGGGCTCTCTCAAGGGATTAAATGTGTCACTTTAAAGTTCCCAAAGATATGTCATGCAAGAAAAATTCAGGAATGTTTTATAAAATAAAAATGTACAAAATTTTAATTACAAGAATCTTTAGATATAAAAAAGGCAGAGATTTTAATCACCGCCTTCAAAATTACCTGGTCAGTATACCCCTTTCAATCAAGTGCATTAAGATCCATCATTGGGTGCTAGAGCTTGATTGACATTTACTTACTAGTCCCTGTGTATACCCTGTACACCTTGTTTGGCACTCGTGGCGACCTTCAAATAACTTTTGATCCTATGATATTAACCGCACATGGTATAAAGAAACTGTATTACTAGGAAAAATTTTAGCTTAATAAATTGGTACATAATTATATACACTTGGTATTTGATATAATTATAAAATTCTTCATGATATTATATCAAACTTTGGTAAAATAACTTCTTTTTCAAAGTGAATTTCAATTTATAGAATAATTGATTCAGTATTCTTACTAGAATTTAGACGTACATATTAATTTTAATATGCTTAACATAAAATGCCGTGTAATCGAATTTAAAAATGTTTATAAATGTTTCTAATCATGATTACATACATGTAGGTCACTGATATTTTGCTTCGTAATTCGGATAAGCAAGCAACACTTTTTGAAGCATATTTAGACATAGTGAGAAAGGTTAGAATAAACCTAATGAGTATATTTAAAAAACAATGCAGCTAACACGGCTCTATTTTCATATGATAGTTGGGATCTCGGAGATGAATGTATAAAGTCTGATTCGGTATCCATTTCGCCTGTACGCATTATTAAGGTTTTCTCTACAAAACATTTCTCGCCACGTGGGGCATGTTACTGGACTGACTGGAGTGTTTTTTTTTAAATTAACAGATATGCTCACATCTAAAACAGTCTTAGTTTTAATAGTGAATTAATAGTATTAGATTTTTAAAATGATTATGAATATTTTCAACGCTCTGGAAGCAAGTTTTTCGCTGCATGCTATTTATAGGGTCACTCGATTTTTCATACAAACGGGAAGTGTCTCTAATTATTGCCGTAATCAGAACTCAAAAAATACTTTCGATAATAATATTTTTTTGAAATAGATGGGAACGTTTTTGACACACATTAAAAAACAAATCGAAATATATCATTGAGATGAATCTTATTTACAACTTTTTACTTCTAACTCAAAATTGTTTCGTAATCCTCAAGACAGACGAAGTTCGACTTCTGG
This sequence comes from Saccostrea echinata, assembly GCF_033153115.1. Taxonomy (NCBI): domain Eukaryota; kingdom Metazoa; phylum Mollusca; class Bivalvia; order Ostreida; family Ostreidae; genus Saccostrea; species Saccostrea echinata. The sequence continues at coordinate 4,366,483 of NW_026889772.1, forward strand.
GGTGTTTTACTGTGTGTTAAATCATTTCCTGTGTATAGGGATTAGGAAACAAACGACCACAGGTAGACTGCTAGCCCTCAAGGCATTCACACCTGTACAAAATAAGCCCCCCCCCCCCTTCACCTAGAATTTACCACCCGGTAAAAAATCCCTGCCTTTAACACTTATATGTGACGATAGTTTCAGACTGAAAAAGATAGTTTCCTACCTGGAAGAAGACTACACACAGTTTAATCGGATCTTTTGACAATTAGAAAAATAAAGGAACTGAAGTTGGAGAATAACCTTAACAAATCCTCACAAGTCATGGAACCTGTTAATCCTGTATTACACATCACTCCTGTATTACATATCAATCCTGTATTACATATCAATCCTGTATTACATATCAATTCTTTATTACAAATCAATCCTGTATAACATATATCAATCCTGCATTACATATCAATCCTGTGTTACATATCAATCCTGTATTACAAATCAATCCTGTATTACATATCAATCCTGTATTACATATCAATCCTGTATTACATATCAATCCTTTATTACAAATCAATCCTGTATTACATATCAATCCTTTATTACAAATCAATCCTGTATTACATATCAATCCTGTATTACAAATCAATCCTGTATTACATATCAATCCTGTATAATATATATCAATCCTGTATTACAAATATCAATCTTGTATTACATATATCAATCTTACAGGGTTCTCCACATTTCAAAATTTAACCATGGAGGAAGCTGCGCAAAGGCGAAATGTAACCGAAAACACGAATGCGTGTTAGACTTCCTAACCTTCATTAATCAATAATTTATTTCACAAAACTTAACCACTGCAACACAAAAAGTTGAAATAACCAATAATTTTTTAAGCTAATAAAATATAAATAAAAATAAAAGAGATTATTTATCTTACTTTACAAATGTACCAAAATTGGCCCAAAACTGTACGAACATTTTGAAGGGATTTCAAAAAAATATTTTGATAGAGTAGCCATGGCAACATTATTCAAAAACTGATATACAGAATTGATGTTGCCTGTTGAATGAAACGTTTTATTAAATATGACTAAAACTGATGAATGGGTAGTAATTTGAAAAAAAGTTAACAGACACACAAACGAACAGACGAACGAACACCGACATCCTATCAAAGCCTAAGCTTTTTTAACTGCATGGTCTATGAAAACTTACTGATGGCATACATGGTAAAAGTAACTTAATATAACCAAGGGCATACGTTTGACATAACTGTAATATTGCTTTCTTTGTTTTGCTTTTTTCCCTAAATGTTCTTTTTTCTACATATTGCATTTTCGCCGAGTTTCATCCATTGTTTACTTCTCCAGGTGCCCCAGTGCTAAAAATAGCGCCACGCTGACGTTTCATAAACTCTAAAACTAAGACGGCGATTGGCACTTGCGTACATTTTATCAAAAAGATAAGAAAGTTAATACTTAAAAACAAAGCATGAGGAATTGATTAAATACAAAGAATAGGAAATTTTGAAAGGGTTAATTTTTTCTATGCACAGAAACTTGAATCGGATGCCTGTCGATTATCATGTTGTTATTGCTAGTTATGCCATCTTTTGTAAATCTGTTACCTTATAGTGAACACGTTGGAATTCCCCGAAATTACTTGTGTACAGGATATTTAACTCTCAAGATATTGATCATCAGCTGATTGACTCTCCATTGTCACGCTTCACAGCATTGTTGCCGATCAACGACCGTGTTTGTTTAGCACGGTCCGCTTTCTATCGAGGCATGCGAGGTGCATGGCTGTCGTAGTATAAACACAATTAACTACTCAAGTCATTAAAAAATAAGTGTCAATACTGAAATGCAAAAAAATTTTAAATCATGGCGGCCGTCGATTTTGACCATGGCGCAGCTCGTTTAACCATGGCGCACATAAATTTAACCATGGCGGGCCGCCATGGTAAAACCCCTTGTGGAGAACCCTGATCTTATATCATATATATCAATCCTGTATTACATATATCAATTCTGAATTCCCTATCAATCCTGTATTACATATATCAATCCTGTATTATATATATCAATCTTGTATTACGTATATCAATCCTGTATTACATATCAATCCTGTACTACAAATCAATCCTGTATTACAAATCAATCCTGTATTACATATCAATCCTGTATTACAAATATCAATCTTGTATTACATATTTCAATCTTATATTACATATATCAATCCTGTAAATTACATATATCAATCCTGTATTACATATATCAATTCTGAATGACCTATCAATTCTGTATTACATATATCAATCCTGTACTACATATCAATCCTGTATTACATATCAGTCACAGTAAACTGGAAAAAGACACTTGGAGTGCGTTTTTGAGAAAAAAATCGCACTTGAAAATTATGAAAAGTAAATTATAACAACTTGAATTTCACATATGTCGAGAACTTAAATATGACAAAAATTACTTGCACATATACAAATATAATTATATTCAAAAATATCCTTGAATCTACTTTCAAATCCATATGCTAAAAAATCAGCAGTACATTAAGTAAACAAATTGACGCTGCGATTATGTAATTCCTCAAAGCATTGTAAGTATTTACTGGCATACTAAAAACTTGGTCTGACAGGTTTGTCTGGATATGAATAGTTCAGAAATATCGTTCATATATTGATTTATTCTTACAAATCTGACCAGATCCTGTATTTGATTGGAAGAGAAATACTACTTACTCTAGATCTTCATATATAGTTTTAGGCTTCAATTTTCCCAAAAATTTATTTTTTTCAAGTATTAATTTGCAGAGCTTGCAGTAAATAACAAAACCTTTATATGTTATTCATTAAACTCTTTGCAAGACTTACATTCATTCACGCACAGTTTTCATTGAAACACCTCGTCAGATCGCATCACTTTAAGAGACATAATTTGTCGAAATGCGCATCTGGTGCATCAAAACTGGTACCGTATAAGATTTACATTATCACCCCTGGTTCGAAACCTCTGCTGGTGCACTGTTAATCCTCAAGGGTCTCTACAGTCCAGTAGCTAAGTACTTCGGTACTTGCTTGAAAATACGGATATATATTTAATTGCTGTGGAAAAATTTACAAATTCATTTCAAAATTAAGGATTATCTCCTCCATGTATAGCTCTGATCTTTCGACGTACTTGACTCCAGTCTTTGGCACCCCTTTTTGCAGCTCTCTCAAGTTTTGTTTTATTTAAATATTTCGGATTTCCAACGTTCCGGCATGAGCAACATCACATTCACATTTAACATAAAACCTTTATTTCTTTCTTCTTTATTTCTACGTATTGTACATAAATGCTTTTTGGACTTTATAACTTGATTTTAAAGTATTGGAGGTAGCCTTGTCCTAGTGATAGGGCGGTCCTTTCGTGATCGAGAGATCCCGGGTTAAATTTGATTCTCGTTCCCGGCGCCGAGTCAAACCTTGTTTTAACATGTGACTGTTCCTTCGTCAAACACTCGGAATAAAAAGTTAAGAACTTTTGGATGAGACCTTAAAAAACGAGGTCCTGTTGGCACAGTAATTAAGGAACCCTCAGTGCTCAATGACACAGAGTGATGAGTAAATGTTTAAATGTGAAGCCCTTCACTGATATAATGACGTCTTCTGTTAGTGAAAAATTCTCGCAAGGGACGTTAAGCAAAACAGTTAATATATAAATAAATAAATCAAGTGTTCTCTTCAAGTGATATAAATAGCTTTCAATATATACCATTATAAAGAGTTTGTATATATGAAATTTAAAATAAAGAAAAACACCAAAAGACGTCAGTATATACAAGTAGTGAAAAGGAGGTGAATCAAGACCACATGAACTGAAGAACAAGTTTAAGAGCCTTGATTAGATATCATTAGTGATACTGTTAGGACATCAAGTCGAGCCAGATTTCAATCTATGCCCTTCAGCTTGGCGCTCTCCCAGAGTTTTTAACAGCGATAACAAATTTCACATGTATCACGAGCCACGAGGTATCTTCACATCAAAATGAAAATATTTCCGGGTTTATTATTTACAAAAAGGTGGATTTTTACATAAGATAGATTTCCTTGTTTTTTTTTTTTTTTTAAATAAGACAATTCTCTCTCAGTGACTGTGATTACTTATTGATTCATTAATTGTCCAAGGATATACACGTACATTGTGGAAAACACGTTAGTAAGTAGGCGACTTTTCTGAATGGGACATTTACTTCAGCATTTTTTCAAGTGACGCCTAAGAATATAAATTATTTTCCTTTGGTGAAGTATCTACTCATGTGCTTATTGTGTGATTTCCATTTAGCCGTCACTGTTTTAGGCTGAGGCTCTCGGGCAGACATGTTGACAGTCTACCACCTTCTTCGGACATGTCTGTGGACGATTCCGGTGTTTACCTTTCTCTGGTCTGTGCCTGCTTTCTTCATCACGTAAGTATGGTAGCTGACTAAGCACGTATTGAGGACCTGTTTGGATCCAAGTGAACAGACAGCCATTATCCATTGATTACAGAACACTAATAATGAAACCTAAAACTTGGGTACGACTTTCAGTTCAAACTTAATTCTCCTAGCCTCCACTGAGGTGCATTTGTTAAAACATGATAAAGTAAATAAAAAATTGAACTGAGTAAACAATTTAGAGTTGATTCAGGAAAGATCTCCAGTCTCAAATATTTGCTAATTGTTTTAATTGGAAGTATTTCCTTTGTTTGTCAATAGTTTATAAAAATAGGTAAAATCTTTGAAAGTTATTAGGAAATTTATGTGAAAATTTTGCTCTAAATTTTGATACAATCATTTCGTTCTATAAGATAAGTTCTTTATATAACTCCTCTTCTTTATTATTGTTTAAAATGTAGCAAATATGCATTCTATGCATTGATGGTATATCTTGTAGATCGAACTCACATTTATTTAGCAGTATGTTTTTGATAAAAATACATAAAGTTTGCTTATCTTAGTCATAATATTACTTATATAATAATTATAGTTATTTATATATCATTTGGGGTTTGGTCGTTTCTTTCAGAGCTAACTGTTTTTATATCTTAGAGCAATATATTTTTCTGATGCCCATGCATACGTTCTTTTACTTTGTGTCTAATATAATGCACTCAGACGACATTTAGCAATTTTTCTGCACTATTAAAACATTCACAAATATAGCGGTCAATAAAAGACTAGGCCCCAGGATCATGATTCAGTCTTAGGCATGTCAAATTTTCAGTCATTTTTGAATTGAATATTTAATATTAATTGATCTTGAAAATCAAATTAGCGATATGGAAGGGGAATAATTTTGAATAACATTTCAAATTTTCTGTTTTCTATGACAAATTTTAAGACAAGGTAGAAATTTTGAATTAAGTTTCCTTAATGATCCTGGGGCAAGATGTCGGTCCATTTCTGATAGCTTAGTAGGTGTCGTCTACTGTTAGGCTATGTCGTCTGTTGGTGGCACAGTCTTCTGCTGGTGTCACTGTTTTCTGCAGATGACGTTTTGCATTGTGAATATTCCTCAAAATGAGGAAATTAGCGACTGCCCTTTTGCTTGGAGTTCAAGAACTTTTTCTATTGAGAATTGACACAACAGGTACTTAGATCCATTCAAAACCATTTTCCCTAGCAGCACGACACAGGCTCAGTGGCAGTTATCCAGATGAAATATCCGGATTTCAGCACATAATTAAATGGACCTATTACTGCAGAGTTTAATCATGTCATTTTCTTTGCAACTTTAATTTCACAAACATGATTTCTCTGATAAAGTAATTTGTCTTGGAAGACAAATAAGCAGAAGCTGAGGTTTGAGTATTATTGGTAATAAGAATGTACGATTTTTGTGGCAAGAGAAAAAATAACAATATGTAATTCTATTTGAATGGGAGACGACATTTTGTTGGCCATCATCAAAGATAAACGAGGATAAATCATCAACTTATAATAAGGGTAATATCCAACACATTCATCAGGCTGATACTCCAAGAACAAACGTCATTGAAGACGGTAATGGTTTTAAGGGATTGGAGAAAACTAATTCCAGTTTTCCTTTACTAAAACATAAAGATAATAAGCTAGGTTGAGAAACCCTTTCGACCGCCTCCCTTTGGGATGACGTTGAGCACACTGCATTTTTCAAACATGATGCTGATTTTACCCCGTAATTCATGAAGTTGTATTATTTTCTTAATGTTATTGGTTTTTCGGACTCTTTTTTGGTTATTTAAAATGCTTCGACAGCAGATGTTAACCTTTCTAACGAAAGTACAGATGTCATATTTCGTGCACTGGTATTATATAAATATTGTCTTACAAAATGAAAGTCTCAAGTAGGCAATTTTGCAACATGTGTTGCCTAAGTACATGTATCTAATACATAGTTAATATATGAGGGAAAAATTCTTTGACACAATTTTTTTTTTAGTTTTAAATATAAAATATGCTTCATTTAGGATTTTAATTACAAAAGTTTCACATTGTGATCTTATTGTTGTAGGCATGAAACCAGAATCTCCCTAAATGTCTTACTTTTGTAGGAGCGAAATCTTTACACAAACAAGTATATTTCTATCTTGTATACCCATTCAAAAGAAGCTGAACAATGGTATAGATGACAAAGTACATATCATTCAATTATTTATGATTTCTAAACCATAGCAATATTATTGTATTTTGTGCACAAAATGCGAATATTATACTGATGTAATCATATATTTTTTGTCTCCAAATCTTTGCCATATAAGACCCCGATACTCGTACGACAATTGACACAAATCTTCAAACATTTTATCTGGAAAATACAGTCCCAAAACAGGTCTTGATGTAAAAATACTTCTCTTGAGAAGAAATCGGTAAGAATAACAATCGCTGTACATCTAACTCTAGACATGCTGAACGGGTACTGGGGAACACTGAGTCCTTCACTTCTTTATCTTGAATGACAATAACAGATAAGGTTTAGTTGGTTTGGTCTCTCCAAGACCCAGTCACTAATGGCGGTATAGGAAATGTATCCCTCATAAGTACTCCGATTGAGTGGTTATGATCATTAAGAGCAGCTGAATTACCGGCCGGAAGTTGCATTAATGATCGACTCCAGCTACGAACTAGAACGAATATTGTCAGTGTATCTAATACTGTACATTTTATTACAGATATGGTATTTCACAGGCGTTAAATCACACGTCCGATGTTTTTCCATACATAAGGTATGCATATCACATTTTATGAAGCAGATAAAAATCTCATTAATGGTCACATGAAAATGAGATGTTGTACTGACAATCATAATTTTTGAAATAAAACACTGTAAAAAACTTAATCAGTCAATGCATTAATTGTTTAAATATATGCTAACATTAAAAAGAACCTTTCTGATACAGCACTGATAATAATACGGTGTCATATCTGTTAAGTTAATAAGTTTATATACTTCACTACTGATGTAGATTTACGTATTGTCATGTTCACAAGCTTTAAAAATAAAAAAAAAGATTTGAATTAAATTTTAAAAAAAATGTAAACACAGTTTTAGATTCTCACTGTATTCGATTCATAATTGAGGGAACTTTCAATAAGCATATATTCTGAATGATATAACAGGTCCGAGTTAATCTGACACTTCCAGAAGTAAACATGAACGCTGCTTTACATTATACAGTAATACTGTTTATAGTTTATATGCATTTAATGATTTTCAAAGATAAAAATTTTCAAAATGCTTCACAGATATCTTTTATTTTTGTAGCAACATTTTTCAACTTACTTCCTTTGTTTGTAAAAGCGTATGTGTCTCCTGGCCAACGCAATTTCTGCACTCTTTCCTTTAGCACAGATACGCATGGCTTCCATTTGAGGCCAAGACTGACAGTAAACTAAATGACGGGGTCACGTCACCCCATCTAACATTCGACAAACCTCGGCAGATTTCGGTACCCCTAGATGATCTGAGTGTCCATCTAAAAGACTGGGTCAGATGACCCTCTCTAAAATGATTATTTGCAATGAATGCAGTTGCAACTGATCCCCTTCCCTTCAAAAATCACCACAACTCAAATATTTAAATGACGTGTCCATTAGTTAGAAAATTTCTAGAAAATTTGAATGCAATATAATTTTTTTATTATTTAAAAGAAATTTTAAAAATCATTTATTTACACCTTAAAGTGAAAGTGGTGAATTGCAGAAGGGGGAACAAGCAAAACTAATATGTTAGCCCGATGAAATTAACACATTCATAACTTTGCCTTTGAGATGCATTCTTCATATTTTTTTTTCATCACAAGAATTTACCCATCAATACTTACACAGAACGTTTAGCCAAACCTGATTTGTTCTTTGTGTAAATATATCACTTGAGATATTTTGTTCTTTCAGTAAAACAGGAACGGAAGTTCCGGAGAGAGGACTATTTTCTTTGACAGTCTTTGTCTGCAGTATTGCTTGTGAGTACAAGATATAATTATTAAGGTTAGTTTGATGGTGGGGTACCAGACGTCGTTAAGACTATACAACATTATGGTTTGTTTGATGGTTGGTTACCAGAAGTCGTTAAGACTACACAACATTATGATTAGGTTGCTGACATTAGTGCTAAGTCAGATACAACAAGGTTGTAAGCATGGTGCAACCATAGCTTAAAGAGAAAGAAATATATCTTTTAAAACAACTGTGTCTGTCAAATTTTAAACTGTGCGATATTTTTGCCATAGGACGAAAATAATCCTGTATTCAGTAATATGGTCTGCCTAAAAAATTGGTTAGTCCCTTAGAATACGATAGATTAGATACGATAGATTTAGTGCTACACCATAATTAGAGTGGTGCAATATAAATGCGGGAAATATAGCTGGTGCAACATTAAGTGATATTATACTTTCATGTAAATTAGTTGAATCTGATCCTTCGAGAAACATTTGTTAAAAAACACTATTACCCGCTGAATAATGAAGCCACGCACTCCAGCATAGCAACAGTCTACAATGCTTGACGACGAGTGATATTCCAAATAATATTGACTGCCCAGAATTTATGCGCGCAAGGTTCACTGTTATATGTATTTGTATAAAACATTCAGTATAATATAATTAATACTGCTTGTAGTTGAGTGTAACATTGAAAATTTTCACCCCTCGAAAACCATGATTGTTAACCTCAGCTGCGCCTCGGCTGACAATGGTTTTCTTGGAGTGAAAATTTTCAATGTTACACTCAACTACATGCAGTATTTATATAATTGTGATGAAAAAATAAAGTCTGATAAATACTAACACGCTCGATATATAAATTCTGTCAAGCAGTTTGTTGCCGTCAATGAACCAAATGTGAATATTATTTACAAGATATCCATGTAATATAACTGATCTCTCTTCTTTATTCTCTAGAAGCTTTTAGTTTAACTTAAAATTAAATTAAAGATCTAATAATTTTTTTTAATAGACTTCATTTTTATGTTCATTTTTCTCTGGAGATTATTTTTTCCTTCCCCTTTTTGCACTCCTTTTTTCTACATATACAGAAAAATATATATTATATAAACAGAAAAGTGTAATTTGATTGAAATACAGTTCCTGGGTAAAAATTATAGGTTGTTATGATGAAGATTTTTTTCAATCAGGTGGTAGGTTCAGTGTCTGTAGCAGCGAAAACATGATGAGAACAATGTAATAAGATAAATCTGTTTGTTTTGTTTATTTTTTAGTAGCTCTGTTAAATACTATAATTTTGAAATAAGAGTATCTATCTGGCTTATACTTCAGACCAATGACCATCTTATCATATGATAACACTCAATTTACCCATGGTTTTTGTGCAATGACTGTGCATTTTATAATTTGTCTTTATTTTCATTATCATTTTGTACAGAAATTATGATTCTATAGCCAGCACACCGCTGGTTTCATTACGGTGTAGACAGCCCTCACCTGCTGCTACAGACTCACATTAATAACACTCCTAAGTGGAAAGCTTCCGTTCTGATATTAATTTTCTGTTTCAGTGGCCCTTAATGCAGAGATTCGATTCCAATACGTCCGCCTTATGATGACACAGATGTCCTTGACCCCGGCGGAGAAATCGCGCTGGATCACACTTAACAAATTGTCGTTAGCATTAGGTCTTGTTGCGTGCTTTGGGCTAGTGTTTGTGGCTAGTTTCCAGGTAATAATGCAGCTTTGGTGGAATATGCATGTATCATTGAGACTTGAATCAGTAGGATAATCACTAAATCTGTAATAAAGATATATCACCAGAGAATTCTGTCAGTAGATATTTCACTGGAGTATTCTATCATTAGATATATCACCAGAGAATTCTGTCAGTAGATATATCACCAGAGAATTCTGTCAGTAGATATATCACCAGAGAATTGTGTCAGTAGATATATCACTAGAGAATTCTCTCAGTAGAATATATCACTGGAGTATTCTATCAGTAGAATATATCACTGGAGTAGTAGAATATATCACTGGAGTATTCTATCAGTAGAATATATCACTGGAGTATTCTATCAGTAGATATATCACTAGAGTATTCTATCAGTAGAATATATCACTAGAGTATTCTCTCAGTAGAATATATCACTGGAGTATTCTATCAGTAGAATATATCACTGGAGTATTCTCTCAGTATATATATCACTGGAGTATTCTCTCAGTAGAATATATCATTAGAGAATTCTATCAGTAGAATATATCACTAGAGAATTCTATCAGTAGAATATATCACTAAAGAATTCTATTAGTAGATATATCACTGGAGTATTCTCTCAGTAGAATATATCACTAGAGTATTCTATCAGTAGAATATATCACTGGAGTATTCTATCAGTAGAATATATCACTGGAGTATTCTCTCAGTAGAATATATCATTAGAGAATTCTATCAGTAGAATATATCATTAGAGAATTCTATCAGTAGAATATATCACTAAAGAATTCTATCAGTAGATATATCACTGGAGTATTCTCTCAGTAGAATATATCACTAGAGTATTCTATCAGTAGAATATATCACTGGAGTATTCTATCAGTAGAATATATCACTGGAGTATTCTATCAGTAGAATATATCATTAGAGAATTCAGTAGAATAAATGAAGAGAATGATATGGCCATCCTGTAAAATGACTCTGATACGATGTGTTAAGCATGTCATTTCTTTTGAAAAATTATACTTGAAATAGTTTTAGGAAAACATCAAATACAGGGTGTTTCATAATATATATTACATCTTCAAATTTAATTATTTTTCTTACCTATCATATTTCTATTACAAACTATATATCATTTTAAAAATCAAATCCTGCATTTTTGTTCCATGTGAAAAAGTCAAGGAAATCATGGTATTACAATGATAAATTGTTTCATAAACGCTAATGTCATAATTTGAGTATTTTTCGAAATGGACGTAACTTATCAACATATTGCTGAATTGTAAAGATGTTTTTTTTTCAATACATGTGGCCAATATTCAGAAGTTGATGAAGAAAAAAGATTCGAAAAGAATGAAAACTTTTTAGGATGCTTATCAGATGGCTAGTAACAAAATTAGTGGACAGGGGGACGGGCAATATGTGATAACTGACACGGTACTCCAGAGAGCCGAAGGATTTCAAGAACCGAAGATTTAATTGGTGAACTGGAGACTCTTAAATAATTTAGCAAACTCCTGAGTAAAGTGTCAGATGGATGTTTTCAGAAATTGATGCTGGCAATATCAGCATTGCCAGCATATATTGAACTTTGAAATATGATATACATGTAACACTATATAGCTATCAGCTTACAAAATTTCAATGATGCAATACCCCAAGAAAAGAGTTTAATCTCTGCATTCGCCAATCTCAATCAAGCCTTTTTTGTAGGGGTTCTTTAGGACAGGGTCTACAATCTTAAACTACAGATACTGTGTCAGCTGCAAAACGCCCCATAAACCTTCAAATGAGGAGTGTCTAACAAATATGTCTGACAAGGTTATACAAATTTCGAGAAGAAATTTTCATTTGTAGTTGAAATAGTGGAGATCATTAAGAACAAGTGATTTGGGCTTTTGACGTTGTGAAATTCAACGTAACAAAAATGGCATAATTTAGAAATTTCGCTAATTTTCATTAATGTTTGAGATTTCGTCAAGTGTTTAATATTTTGGTTGGTAATTACACATAATGAATCTTATGGATACATGCACCAAATTGATAAAAACACTTGTCTGTATCTTTTTCTTGTGTTTGTCAAATTGAAGATTCAAAATGTAACATATATTATGAAACGCCCTGTAGCATTGTTGAAATACTTATAGATTACAAAACTTTATGCAAACATTCCCCACGAAAAGTTAAAGTCCAGGCTTTTTAACATCATTGACGTATGCTTTTTTCAATATAAACGGAACTCGAAAATTTATTCACATTTGGCCATTTGCAACATTATTTTGTTAAAAAAATTCTAATTCTACACACAAATACTTTGAAGTTAACATTATAAAGATGCTTGAGTTTCTGACTGACAATATCTATGTAGTTTTTTGAGACCAGGTCTTCGAACAATCTGTCGAAATTCCCCTACATACCAGTAGTTATTAGCAGAACTATTTTTGTATTCATATAAAGCAGAATTTATTCAAAATAATGTAATGAGAAGAAAACACTTGCTGTGACCTTCAACTCGACATTTAGATATATCGACGACGTACAGGTATTATCAATTAACAATAGTTACTTCCATTTATATGTCGCCTCGATATATCTCAGTGAGCTTGAAATAAAAGATACCACAGAATCTGATACATTTGTTTCATATCTGGATATTTTAGCTAAAAAAGACGTTAATGGTAACCTAAAACTAAGTTTTATGATAAATGATGACTTCAACTTTTTAATCGTCACCTTCCCTTACTTATGTAGCAATATACCCTTATCACCTGCATATGGGGTTTAAGTCCCTCAGTTGATTCGATATGCAAAAGCATGCTCTATGTACGAACAATTTCTAAAACGAGGCAATCTATTGACAAACAAGATGATGAAACAAGAATATCAACATCAACAGTTTCGTTTAGAGTCATAATTTCGCAAGTTCTATGGTCAATACAATGACCTTGTCAGCAAGTATAGTTTATCATTAAGTCTAATGCTGACTGACCTTTTTCTTACTAACTGATAGGCCATTATTTACCCACTGGATTGTCTATGGATTTTTCCTGTTTTCCCGATCATGACAAATAGAACACGGCGGGTGTGAACGGTAGGCAGGGGATGCTCATCCCTCCATGGCACCTGATCCCACCTCTGATGTTTTAGACGTCCGTGTTGCCTCTGCTCCTGATTTGTATTGTTTGAATGGATTTTTGAGCTTGAATACTGTTCGTTATACCCTTTTTTCTGATATAGATATTGCATTGAGGTTTTTGAGTATAGATATGGCATTGAGGTCCATGAGTATATATGTGGCATTGATGCCCATGAGTATAGATATGGCATTGGGGTCCATGACTATAGGCATTGAGGTCCATGAGTATAGAAATGGCATTGAGGTTCATGAGTATAGATAGGGCATTGGGGTTCAAGGAGTATAGATATAGTATTGAGGTCCTTAAGCCTATAGATATGGTATTGAGGTACAGGAGTATAGATATGGCATTGGGGTTCAATGAGTATAGATATGGTATTGAGGTCCTTAGGCCTATAGATATGGTATTGAGGTCCAGGAGTATAGAAATGTATTGATGTCCATGAGTAAAGTTTGGGCATTGAGGTTCATGAGTAAAGTTTTGGCATTGAGGTTCATAAGTATAGATATGACATTGACGTTCATGAGTATAGATATGACATTAAGGTTCATGAGTATAGATATAACATTGAGGTAATGAGTATAGATATAACATTGAGGTCATGAGTATAGATATGACATTGAGGTTCAATGGTATTGAGGTCTATAAGTATATCGTTATGGTATTGAGGTTCATGAATATAGATATTGCATTGAGGTTCATGAGTATAAATATAATATTGAGATCCATAAGTATAGATACGGTATTAAAGGGGTTCTATTTTGATAGAGGACACGTGCATCATTCTACTGTGATTACCCGCGGTAGCATTCGATTACTTTTACTCTTACTATACAGATAATTAGGGACTGCATTACTTCCTACGCGACATCTATTTAAAGAATTTCTAAATGTACATGAATTTTACTCATCTTTTCATCTTTTGAATAGAGATTATATTTCAAATTAAAGGTGTTTTTTTTGGGAAAAAATGATTCCTCCAAGGGTGATAAAAGAAAAGTTACTTGCTTATATTGTTTTCATTTTTCGTGCTCTTTCTATCTTGAAATACGTATACCTATTATAAGGCGATACATATAAATAAGGAATTATATTTAATGATTATTGCATTTCAAATAGGATCCTTTTTTGTCAGCGTCTGATTTTGTCTCTATAAGCCCTAACTACTAGTTTTATAAATTTCTTTTCTGTTGACAAGGAAGATTGAATTAATATTGAATATCTGAGCCTGGAAATAATTAATTCTCACCGGCGACGGTTTTACGTCAGCTTTTCATTCGCTGTGGTCGTAATGAGAAATAATGTTAAACTAGTACCTTAAAAAGGCTTGTGATAATAAATGACTAAGGAAGAAAACAAAGTGTCTGTCTGCAGACCCTTTAGCCATAAATCTAATAATAAGGATACAATTTGCAAAGCGACTTCACCTTGAAAAAGAAATCACAAACATGTTTTATTTGATTATCATGTATTTCAGAGTTATGCTTTCTAAAGTTTTTTAAGGTTTTAATTCTTATATTAAAACATGATCCAAGTGATAATGCCTTTTATCAGTATTTTAATGTATATTCTATGTTTTTCTTAGTGATGCACACATTTCCTATCACCTCAGTATATTTATACAAAAGGTAGGAAACCTATATGCTTTGCCCCGGCTGTCTTTCACAAAATCGTGTCTTAACAAAACCTTTAGGAAATGGTTTGAAGTGTTGAAATTGTGCTGAGCTTTGACAGTTAAAACATAGAATGGAACGGATTCAAATATGGATATATCGGTTGCCCTTCACATGAAGGACTACTTAAAAAAAAAGAAAGAAAAAAAAACCCTCAAATCACATTATAACTGTAACGTTTTCTGGCCAATGGGAACACCTTTAACTTAACTATTCTAACAGAGCAATATCTTTATGCCGATTGATTAATTCTGTTCAATTTCTGTTCAATTACTTGTATGTTGTTAATCATTGCAACAGACTATATCATCATCCTGGGGAAATCTTTACAGAGGGCTTATCGTAATAAAGAAATATGTAATGAAGAAATATATTGTTGGGGAAGAAGAATTCTATTGTTTATTTTAAATGTATATAAATGTAGGAATTGAAACTCTATTTTCTACAACCAATGTTATCTTATGCCAGGGTATTTCATATTTAGAGCTTCACAGTTAACTAATTATATATATTGTTATATATTGTACATTTCGATCCTTTACACAGTATATGGATGCTAATACATATAATTAATGGAATATATTGGAAAAATGGATACCTGCTTAGACTTTAAACCTCATGACATCATAATGTGTGAAAAATCCCATATACTAGTATCTAATCACATGTTTGACCACATGGCTAATGTACCAAGGCCTTCTTGTATACATGGTCCCTTACATGTCACTAATCTTTTACCAGGTAGATACTCTTCCAGTGCCTCACTATATGGGAGCCTTTGCGACCTTTGGTCTCTCGCTCATTTGTTGTTGGATCCATGCTGCCATTACGTACAAGCTCTACAAAGAGGAGAGGAAGTCGGGGCTTAAATACACATTCATTGTACAGATTCTAGTTAGCTTAGCTACCACTGTCAGCTTCCTTACCTGTATCCTTTAACAACATGTGTACTTGACCGGAAAGGTCAGTATCTGTGGTTAGATTAATTTGTCCGTCGTCCGTCTCTTCTATCTCTTTTTCGCTCAAAAAGCAGATAAATATAATGTATAAAAGCTCACCAGATAAATATATGTATTTACACAAAACTACACCATATTTTTAATACAAGGAAGGATCACACAATGGAATCCAATTTATATAGTTAAATAGAAAAAAAAATCTCTGAAGAAAAGTTTTTTTTTTAAATTTTTTAAATGTCCCTGTTCTTAATAATGGACTAAGTTCGGATACAATATGAGTTTCACATAAGTATTTGTAAGAACTATAATCCCAAATTGTTCCAATATAGCCTCATTAGTCAATTGAATGATATACAAGTGTCCGTCTCTGGGTAGATCCTTATAAATTCAAACTGTGAATTTCCACTCGCACAAGATCAGTCAAGAGTATGTAATTGAGAAACTAATTACCGGGGGATCCCTTTCCCCAATAAAATTTTGATTTAAGTCAAAAGGAGGCCTAGAATTTTTCTCTTCTTTAAAAAAAATTATCAATTTGTCAGATCGATGACCAAGCACTTCAATGCACTGCAATATCTTAATTTTTATTATAAAACCATATTATAAATTTAGTACTTTATGTATGTTTTCATAATATAATTATTTTCAAATAAAAATTATGGAAACGTGGCGTTTTTAAAAGCTTACGGATTTGTCTCTATGTAAATAATTTGAAATAAAGATTGAAATGCTTTCTATTGCTCCGACGTTTCTACTCATATTTTTTTTTTTATAAATGTTTCTGTATTTTGTGATGAGGCTGCCACTAAACTACGAATGACCTACTGATGACAGGCTTAGCTTAAAGGTCTAATGAAACTTTTAATTTTAACCATAAGATCTTCTTACAGTGACATCTAGGGAGCAATGAACTTTGATACACCGTTCAACTTGCCAAGTTGATTGCAAATCGTGATTGTGTGCAATTGAGAGTGATTTTCTCCTCGCTGGGATAATGAATGGCCTTCGGTTTTATTAATTAAAATGATTTCATTCTAAGCGACTTTACAACAACATTGGGAAGCCTTAGCCGAGTTTGTCCGACACATTCATGCTCTATTAGCCCATCGATAAACTAAGGTTTAGTGAGATAAATTTAATTAATGAATTTCTTTGTAAGAAGAATGATAGAACATTATCGTCAGAATTTCGTCTCGGTAAAAACGAGATTTTTCCTCTCATTTTAAATTACATTATGGAGCCCTGTTCAATTTTTTTTTCAGGGTCTTGCCAAAATTACAGTGTTTGTATTTGTTTTGCTTCCATTTATGTATATTTTTACACCAATATTTTTCTGTAAAAGAAAACCTTAATGATGTACAGTTATTATCAGTTTTGCTTCTTATAGATATCAGAAAAGTAAAGGATATGGCACAAAAGAGGTAGGATTTGGTCTCTAAAGTACTTTACATGGAATTAAAATAACGCATCAGGTTTCTCAAAATACTATCACTGTGTCATTCATTAACTTACAGTATATCATCAAATGAAAGTAGGTTAACATTTAGTAGACATTAATGACGGTGTAAAAATTTAAATACCAATTTAAATTCAGTAACAAAACAACCTTTAAATTGTAATATTTCTGTCAATCAGAGTATGATATAATAATAACCTTTTTAATTCATAGAAAAGTGGATAGGATAATTGATAATCAAATATAAATCAGTCAATCAGATTTCAGGTACGAATATTAACTTTTGAGAATTTTTATTTATAAAAATCTTAATAAATACAACTTACTCCCCATTTTAGTAACCAAACCATTTCCCCTACGTATTTATCTATTTTTAACTAAAAGTTTCTCCATTTAGATATATTTCATATTTATTCTTAAGAATTAGGTGATAATAGTTAAAAGTTCATCTGATGTATTATTGTCCTTAAAGTGCGCCTACACATGATGAAATTCCACAGAAATTAATTGCAATACATACTTAAGATTCTGTTGATTTAAAACTGAATTTTTGTTATGCTTTATTTTTGTCCAGAATGAGTTGCGTGATGTATTTCAGTCCGCCTCCAGTTCAGAATGGGTGCTAGCAATCACCACTATCTCCTTCGTCCTAACATTTATACCAGGCTTCAGAACGATAGAATTTGACGGATTCAATGTAAAATTCAAATCGCCAGCTACCAACAGTAAAACAGTGAGTTTGCATGAACAATAAGATCAGTAGCATCATCCAACAGTAAAACAGTGAATAAGCAATGAGATACATGTATCACAATCTAATCCAATTAACACACACACACGCACACAAATTATATATATATATATATATATATATATATATATATATATATATATATATATATATATATATATATATATATATATATATATATATATATTCCCTCTAGCTCTTTCTTTGTTTTAAAATATATAAATACATCATAATTTTTTCTCTGCAGAACATTTGCCTGCGGCTTTGTGATTGTTGTTCATGAGGAAGAGGCACATTTCCTGTCAACTTGTATCAGAGATTTTTACAAGTACAGGCAACGATTCAGGCAAGAGAACATAATATCACGGATATGACATACAAACTTTCAAGATACAGAAAAAGACTTCTGATGATAAAAAAGTGATATCAAATGAGCTTCAGGTGTATATCAGTAAATAATATTGTATTTTATTGAATTATCTTGCCAGGCAACTGACAAATTTATGATAAACAACCTCTTTTTATTTTAACTCTATGTTAGACAAATTGTTCTTTGATTACTTGGTTGCTATGGCATTTCTGGTATTGATACTGATGAATGAGTCAAGACACGTAGAACACGTCTGTTTCTGTTCTAGGAGCCATATAAATTCATAGAAATTTTGCAAATTTCCCGACTTATTTACATTTTCTGCATATTGATACAATTATGACACATACTAAAGTTTGGTTAGTGATGCTACATCCATCTGATTGATACTGATATTCATATCCAGAACTGATCGTGGTAATGTTTTGTTTATTTTTTGTTGTCTGTTTTTGTTTCCTTGTTTGCGTTAATGACTTGCTTGTAAGATTATCAAAAGAATCTGTCTTCCTGCTTATTCACCTCCCTCTTTTTAGTAAAAATGTCTCTCCAACTGATTTCATTTTTTTCAGATATTTTTTTTTTAATTTTTCAGTAGCGATTAAATATTTATTGAGGAAATGTTTACTGTAAACGTATTTTATTCCAAGAGGTCATAATTCCGCGGAATTATGATTTCTGTTCAGTTTCCAGGTAGACAATTACAGAAAATCTGTGACCATATACGTAGAGTAAATAAATCCCAAATAAAAGTGGGAACGTCTAAAGAATGTAAATCTTATCCAATGCTATTCTGAAGTGTCTTGTTTGTCTTCGTGAAATAAAGATTAATTATTTTTGTCATGAATTTCTTGATACTTTTTTCAATTGCCAACCGAAGTGTATGGCAATCTATTCAACAAAATATCTAAATGAAATCATACACGTTTAAAGAGTGTATTGATTTATGATGAAACGTCATCAAAAAGAGAGTAAACAAACTGAATTATGTTATCAGACACATATCTTGGGATTTCTGAGAGCAAGCCGTGCGTTTGTTCCAATCCCTAATATTTAACTCCAGAAAGCAGGACGATAGTCTAGTTAGTGACATATCATAACATCAAAAATTTAGTAATCAGCCGTTTTTTTTAAAGAATATCCACTTTACATATGATCCAAGTGTGCATACATTTCAACTAATCTGTTGCATACAGTGCTTATGATCTTTTAACCAGCTGAATGTATCATTAAATACTTCTGTCATTGCTCTGTCAAAAATACGTTAGAAATTAAACGAGGTCCTGAAGATAACTATCTATTATACAATCATTTCAGAAGATTCCTCTAAAAAGGTTTGGAAGATTGCACTGGCACTTATCGTCATTTCTTCCTACTAATGTCCTAATTACACGAATGAGATGTTTTGTTTTTAAACAATAGGACTCCTAAGCTACATGTATGCACGATATGAGGTTCAAAACTGGAATTCTTTTATCGGCTCTATGAAAACTATTTATCCTTCTGTCTTTAATAATTCAGAAGTGAAAAAGGAATTACATAGATTACACGATCAGTATATACTGGTCCCAGCTGACAAAGCTGGTAACAATATAGTCTTTGTTTATAAGGCTCATTATTTGAATTGTATTTTAAAGGAATTAGGATTTAATTCTAAAGGTGGAAATCCAACTTACACTCATACCTCCCTTTCTAAGAAGGAAATTCTTCAAAATCATATGTCCGTTTTAGATAATTTTAATATTCCCAACAATCAGATTGAATTTGAATTACCATACCTTTACTGGATTCCTAAACTTCATAAAAATCCTTACAAACAGAGATACATAGCGGGTTCCAGTAAATGTTCTACCACGCCTTTTTCCTTACTTCTCACTAAAATATTTACTGTAATGAAGGATCGAGAACTTCAAGATTTCTGTTCAACAGTATATTCGAGAAGTTGTGTAAATCAGATGTGGATACTTAGAAACTCCAAAGAACATTTGGAAAATTTGTAATCATAGAATTTTACTAAAATCAATAGCATCAAAACGTGCGACTTTTTCAACACATTATACAACCTTTCCCTACGACAAATTGAAGTCCATGCTTTTCGACATAATAGACAGCTGCTTTATCAATAAAAATGGAACTCGTAAATATACTTACCTTGTCACTGGTCATTTACAAAATTATTTTGTTAAAAAGCACTCTGATTGTATACACAAGTACTATGAAGTTGATATTAAAAAGATGCTTGAGTTTCTATGTAGTTTTTGGAGATCAGGTCCTCCAACAATCTGTTGGAATTCCCATGGTTACCAATTGCGCCCCCTTATTAGCAGACCCATTTTTGTATTCATATGAAGCAGAATTTATTCAAAAACTTCTACACGAGAAGAAGAAAACACTTGCTGTGGCCTTCAACTCGACATTTCGATATATCGACGACGTATTATCAATTAACAATAGTTACCTTTATTCATATGTCGCCTCAATATATCCCAGTGAGCTTGAGATAAAAGATACCAAAGATTCTGACACATCGGTTTCATATTTAGATATTTTACTAGATAAAGACGTTAATGGTAACCTAACAACAAAGCTTTATGATAAACGTGATGACTTTTCAATCGTCAACTTCCCTTACTTATGTAGCAATATACCCTTATCACCTGCACATGGGGTTTATGTCAGTCAGTTGATTCGATACGCAGAAGCATGCTCTACGTATGAACATTTTCTAAAACGAGGCAAGCTATTGACAAACAAGTTGACGAAACAAGGATAACAACAGTCTCGTTTGAAGTCATCTTTTCGCAAGTTTTTTGGTCGATACAATGACCTTGTCAGCACATACAACCTGTCATTGAGTCAAATGTTGACTGACGTTTTTCATACTGATTGTTAGGTCATTATTTATATACTGAACTGTCTACGGATATTTCCGGTTTTTGTTTCCCGATCATGACAAGGAACACACGGCGGGTGTGACCGGTCGGCAGGGGATGCTCACTCCTCCATGCCACCTGATCCCACCTCTAAATTTTGAGGTCCGTGTTTGCTCTGCTCCAAATTCGAATCGTTTCATTGGTCTACTGTTCGTTATCTTCATATTTCTTTCAGATTGTATTGTAGAAAGACATAGATGGCAAACTACCAATTAAACTTTATGGTTAACATGATGACTTCAACTTTCCTATTGTCAACTTCCCTTATTCCTATAGCAATATACCACTCTCATCTGCATATGGAGTTTATGTACCCCAGTTGAATCGATATGCAAGAGCATGTTGTACGCACTAACTTTTTCTAAACGAAACAGATTATTGACAAATAAGCTGATGATAAAAGGATATTAACAGTCTCATTAAAAGTCAACATTTAGCAAATTTTATGGTAGATACAGTGATCTTGTTTGCAAATACAATCTATCATTAAGTCAAATGTTGACTGGAGTCTTTTATATCAATTGTTAGGCAATTACTTTCACACCGAATGGTCTTTTTCCATTTACCCGAACATGACAAGGATCACACGGTAGTTAAAAGAGGTTGCTTACATCTCCATGGTATCTGATCCCACATCTGTTTTCAGACGTCTGAGTTAGGTCTGATCACAATTTGTATTATTTAAATGGACTTTTAATTAGATCACTGTTCGTTATCTTCATATTTCATTTCGTAATCTTCGATATTCATCTTCAAGTATGACAAAGATGTTTATAATGTGTCTGGTTCTAAATGGAGCATGTATCACTGGTTTTTTGAGGTTAAGATTCTTTTCAATTACTGTCATGTTGTTTTTTCCTTTAAAATTCTGATATAAAAATATTTTTAAAAAGGGTTATCTGTATTCAAACCGTTTGCCGTGAAACAAGGGTATTGTGTGATTTTAGGAACTCCCTATACATTATATAAAAGTATCCCACTTTTGCAAAAACCATGGTTTACTTGAAAGTAGAATTTAAATGGATATTTAGAGGATTATACAAAAATACTTTTATATATATACAATTGTGTTTTCACCAGAAGATCAAAATTGCATAGGTTATTGTTGAAGATTTCAGTCACAATACGACCAAAAGATAGGTTGTATGCAAACATGGTCATAATAACGATGATAGGATTTGCGAAATGCTGACTTTAGAAGAGATTTATGAAAGCCTTGTGACAACAACACATTTAGGTAGCCAGTCTCATTTAAAACTTACCGTTCTCAAAAGATGATATTTCGTGTCGAATCAGCTGTGAGATATAAACAGCATAATTATGCATGGGATAAAGAAATATAACTTCATAAATAAGAGACGTAGACGATTGAAAAGCTGAAGTCGCCCATTTGTCATTTAGTTTAGTTGTTTAGTTGGCCACTAACGTATATAGTCAGTAAACTATCCAGATATGAAATATGAAAGTGGTACATGTAGAAGCATCTCCAGTCGACAGGTCACTTCCGCCGTTGGCCCATTGTCTTGCTGAATAATTTTTCCAATAATTGAACGACCTTTGTGCCACTTGATGATGCATGGTAACTCTGTACACCTCCTCTGAATCACATTTTGAGGAAATACCGGCATAAACTATATATATATATAAAAATTAATTTTTTCTTTAAAAAACACCAGGCCTAGGATTTTCAACATTTGATATCTGTTCAAATTTCCTGGTTATGCGCAGATTTTCTGCCTAAGAACATTCGAGAGTACTATGATTTCAAATTAAGGTCAGGATGTAGCAAATAAAAGGTGCCTATAGATTTCTCAAATTTGAGAATCAAATTCTTTTAATGATCCTTTACGAATATAGCTTGGTGAAATAAGGTGTATCGGGACATAATTTTTAGGTAAATTCAACGAACAAACATTTTTAACTGCCATTTTCAATAAAAAAAACTCTACATAAATTTTACTTTAGACATACAGTACGGGAAAACTGAAGTTTAAATCAATTATGACGTCATAATGGATCTAGCACCAAAAGACAGTCTCAACTCATTTACTAGATCTTGGCCTTAAGAATATCTTGGAAAATCAGTGGGAAAAGTAAACTATGAAAAACAAGTACATGAACATTCCGTATGACTTTAAGATAAATAATGCTATCTTTCCAAGATGAAGATAATAATTTGATTCACCATTCATAAAGAGGTACAAGTGTACACTTACTGCAAAAATAAAATCAGACAGTCTCAAATAATCATCCGTAGATTTTAATTGACCAGAAATGTAAAGGAATTTCTTCAGTGTTGTCTTTTTAGTAATTCTTATACGAATCTCGGCATATTTGCCAAAACTATGAAAATTTTCCCGAGAAAAAAAAGATATTTTAGAGAAATTGTAAAATATGTTTACATACTGTACATAACATTGTCAAAAATGTGCCAAATTACAGTCCATATAACAGCTGGTATTTGATATGAATTATCATGTTTTTTTTAATACATGTAGCTATTTACCGTTCAGTTCATAGAATTTATTTATATGCTAAATTCAGTATCTGCGCATGTAAATGGACTATGGACAAGCAGGTTGGTTAATCACACTTTTGTTGTTGATTTTCAACGAGAGTGTTGAAATTCTTGTTTCATCAACTTATTTGTAAATTTCTCTCCTCGTTTTAGATATTGTTCGTATGTAGTATATGTAATATACAGTAATTATGTTCATGCGTACCGAATCGGTTGGGAAACATAAACACTACGCAAGGGATAGTGGAATATAGAGGTTGATGATGGAAAAGCTGAAGTCATCCAGTTTGTCAAATAGATTAGGTTTGTTTTATTTGCCATTAATTTCATATATAGTCAGTAAAACATCCAATTATAAAGCAGATGTGGCATACGCTCAGGTATCTTTTATCTTGATTTCACTGGACAATGTAGAATTGAAAAGCAAGATTTTTCTTCTCAGGTTATTTTTTTTAAAAGAAAATTTTGCTCCATATAAGAAATACACAAAAAGGTCGGCTAATAAAAGAGCATAGATTGCTGAAGATATATTCTCCAAAGACTACATGGAGAGAGAGAGAGAGAGAGAGAGAGAGAGAGAGAGAGAGAGAGAGAGAGGGAATTGCTGTAGCCTTCGAATCGACATTCAAATATATCGATGACGTATAACGGTAGTTACTTCCATTCATATGTCGACTCGATATATCCAAGTGAACTCAAAATAAAAGACACCACAGAGTCTGCTACATTTTCATAATTTGGATGTTTTACTGACTATAGACAGTCATACCTCGTAGACCTATTTCATTAATTTGTCATTTTAAAGACTCAGGGGAATTATGTCCTATATTTTCTGAGTATTTGAATTGATTACTATCTTGTGATCATAACCATGATTACTATATATTAACATATGGAGGAAGATGTGGCAATAGGGAGGGCGGTAAACGCTTGCTAGCCATTCGCACTGTCTCAAGAGAGATAACTACCATTCCAACAAAATTTGGTTAGTGCAAGGATTAAAGTGCATGATTTTTGACGAGGATATTATAAATCAACTTTATCTAATTATTTAGTACATGATATGGCATTGTTATGCATTGAAAAACCCACTGGAATAAAAAGTTCTCGAGTCATCAAGTGACTCGATCCGTTCCAAAGGAAAGGTCTTTCTTAATGAAAGAAGACTAGGCTTTTGTGTCGCATGAAACCTATTCTGATACTCAAATCTATTTCCATAAACGGTTTTCTATTTATATGCTCGACCTATTCTTTGAATAAGGAACCTCAAGATGCAAATGCATTGTTATTATTTTACTCTTCCCTTCAATCTAAGATATCCTACGTTTTAATGTAGCAAGTTTCAGAATCGTCACATAATTTCCACTAAGGAGAACATATACAATGTGTTTGTCAGATTCTTTACCAAATAAAGAAATCATCGTTCTTTCTGTTTATGAATATTTGGATATTAAAGTACATGTACCTTGCATGAAAACCTGATAAGTTTCCCTTAGTGGATTATTTTTTCTTTCAAGAAAAGGACCGCTCACGGTAGCCTTTTGATTTGGCACTCACTCCCGGCGCCATGTCAAGCGCTGTAAAGACGTTTAACATACCTGGCAGCCAGTGTAAAGACAAATAATGACCCTTAAAAAAGTCACCGGGGTCATTTTTTGACATCGAAAAATGACCTCACAGCGGCAGACAAATGTGAATATTCTGTAGAGAAAGAACCCTAAGGGTCATTTGTCTACATGTGTACCCTAGATAGTGACCCCCAATTATTTTGCCACATATATATTGAGATATTATTAAGAATTAACATAAGTATATTGGTCAGTGAATTCATGAATAGACATGACACCGGGGGTTCAGGAGAGTTAACTCGATGATCCTAATAGAGCTAAATTAAAATTCTTGAATTAAGCAGACACTGAGAATGGATCATTTTTTCATTAATCAGTTTTAATTTCAACTATAATATATATTTTTAAAAAAATCTATAATATATAACAGGAGTGATCTTTATTAATCTCAGTAAAGCGGCTTATTCCCTAAGGAGTTTATATAAACCCGTTTAATTAATCGAGTCCTCTCACTTTAAAAATTGCTGCAATCTTGAGAAGTGACACTTTGTGAATCTTGATTTCCCTGGCGATCGTTAATACAATTATTTTTTTTTTCAATATGGTTTGTTTGTTTGTTTTATTTGAACCAGAGACATTACATCTCATAGGTATACAAAATATGTACATAAATATTTATACATAAGCTTTGCACAGGATAAGTGTAGTATATGCTATACAATATACATTACATGTGGCAATTACATAAACAATAGCATTTAATGTATTATCACTTCTTATTGTACACTATTTAAAACATCATTTCTTAATTGATAAGAAAAATACAGAAATTTACCTAGGTTACATAGTTCTTTAGTATTTGTGGAACTCAGTAGCTGTACTAATTTAAAAACTGATGGTTTTTTAAAATAATAACTCTTGATATATTTAATTCTTAGTTCTTCATATCGAGGACATTTTAATACAAAGTGAAATTCGTCCTCTATCTCATCTGATATACATATTTCACATTTTCTATCTTTTCTTTCTATGTTACAATACCTTCCCCTCTCTATCTTTAAATCATGCGCTGATAGTCTTAAACGACTAATAGGTATTCTATACTTTGAATGTAATGGTTTTCTTAAATACGTCTGTAGTACAACATTATCCACTACATGTTGATATAAAAAATATTTAGGAGAATTACAAATTCTTGCCATAATATCTTGTTTATAACCGTCATACATTCTTTGAAATACGATGTTCAAAGAATTATTATCAATACAATTGCTATTATACATGTCAGTTAAACCAAGCCTTTGAAATTCCTTCTTAATGTTTACAATCCATTCATCATTATTTTCCACCATATCTTGATAACATGATTGTAAAATACAATTATCACTGTTTTTTAATTTCACCCAATATTTCAAAATTTTCTTTTTCCTTTCTAGTATAAGTGGAAATCTACCTAATTCACAATAAACTGCATCATTACTGGTGCTTTGTTTGACTTTTAAAACTCTTTTACAATAAGTTAAATGAACATTTTCTATATCTTGACCCTTGTGAAATCCCCATACTTCAGCTCCATAACTCATTACACTGTTAATATATGTATCGAATACTGCTAATTGTGTTTCTACGTTAAAACGCAAATCCCTGGTTTTACTATTTACACCATACATAGCTTTTTTTTGTTGGTTGTCTATTTTATATTTATTAACACCCAGTTAATTAAACATTTACAGTATAACAGAATGGTGAGTATTAATTCTGTTTGATTACTGGATGCTTAAATGTATGCTTGATAATGTATTTTTCATCCTTCCTTCATCCAAAAAGCACTCCCTGATCTGGGAGGAGAGGATTTCGCAAATGTAGATTATTTTATATTTGAAAATAATATAATTTTAAATCTCAATGCGCGGAGCTTGATAATTTTAAAACATGCACTATAAATGCACGTTTTGATTGACAAAAGAGTCTGTATGCCTGTGTTATTTTTATCTTACTTTTCCGTAAATGTTCAGAATTTCTGAGCTTTATAATGAGATGAGCTACCTTCATTTTATCTTACTCCACTCGTTTTTTCTGAATTACAGGAAGACATTTGGAGATGCTAATTTTTCAATCTCTCAAAAGAAAAACATAATTGTAGATCACATGTTTGCGTTATATCTACTTTAAAATATCAGATAGAATGTAAACAAATTTAAGTTAAGTCGACTGTTTCTCATCACGATCAGGTTTTACGGTAAATAATGGAGGCTTTTCTCGCCCTTTTCAGAAATAGACTAGCTGATAACATTGACGGGGACCTGCTCGTGTTTGAGTAGTTTTTCTTCTGACACTCCCCAGACGATCACTAATTCATAAAACTCTAACATGTCACATTTATTTCTCATCGTTATCGTTTAACAATTCCAGGGTTCTTTTTTCTTCTCTTGCCTCCTTGCACCGGATCAGCAGGGAGGTCTACGTATTGGTTTCTCAGTCAGCACGGTCCGACTGATTGTAGCAAGGTGAGTAGATTTTCAATATTCATTTAGAATTGTGATTTACACCAAATAGCTAAAACCTCCGGAAATCATCAAAACATGAAGATTTGCTATCTGTACTTTATTCATTCATAAACCAACATTTTTTGTTCCTTATTCCTAATTGGAATGACTGGTAGTGGTAGAGACTTCCAGAGATTAAAAATTCAGGAAGTTAACAATAATTTATCAGGAACGGATCTAGAAGTGTAGCTGGTGGGTGTGATTTAAACAGAAAGGAATGTCCATTTTAATTTTCTTTAACAGAATTTACAATCTAAATTAATCAATTTCACGTAACTTATTAAAACCTGCAATTGCTATTTTCGAAGAGAGTGTCAGTTACGGAATTCACTTGTTTCGTAAAAACTTTCGAAGTAAAGATATCTTATTGATAAACTATTGTTTTTTATCACCGGGAAATTAAGATTCATATCATTGATCCTAAAAAAATCTCATGAATTTCGACAAAATTATTAATTTTTGGGGGTTACTTAAATTTTGATCCTCTTAATCAATTAACACTCTAATTTTTAGCGGCAGACTTATAGCACTGTTGAGGGATGTGATTTATCGCAGATTTACGTGCTTTCCTAACACGCTTCTTTTTAACATGCAGTCCGTTTCTATAGAATTTTACTTGTTATAAATGAAAATTATGTCCAGAATTATCATCGTCTGTTTTCATGGCACATTTGATATTTAAAGCCTTCTTTGTCTAAATTTGTTTTAATTCTAACCGATACAGACAATCACAGAAACTGAAGCTGTATATAGTTAACATTGAAAATATTGTGTCAGATTTGTATATAGAATTGTACGGTATCTTCACTAAACGTCATACGTCAAGTATAAGGTAGGCCCAAATTGATTCTAACTGCAATCTAAACTTTCTATCCTTGCCCATATCCTTGTAGTAATTAGAAGGTCATTCACTATTATTAATTTTTACTATATTTTAATTAAGTGCAACTTCTACAGGTTGTAACTTTAAATAAACTTTTGGAAAGATTCCTGATGATGTACAGTGATACTTACCCAGTATTAATTTCAGCACCAAAAAGTTTTTTAAAACGTAAGAAAATGGATTGTTATAAAAGTTGACTTGGTACTTGAAAGGCACCAAACTCAGACACTTCTGCAATGGGCTTTCGTCAAGATTTTTGACATCAAATAAAATAGATATTCCAAAGATTTTTTTCATATTCAACTAATAATTCTAGATCTACCTAGTAAATATGTGCCGTAAAGAACAAACTTTAGCGCAGGCATTTTAATAATAATGAATTTAAACACGCTATTTCTCATGCTTATCACTCTTATACGCAAGCCACCGACGGAGGTGTATGTATGAGCCGATGGTAGAAAGTGGAAAGGCACTAGAAGGACCTTACCAAACGTTTTTTAAATGTTGTAAAATCAAAAAGCTAAATAAATACATGTACATATTCCACCTCAGAAAAATAAACTTTTCCTGTGGAGAACTGGAATCCGAAGTCGATCATTAGATGGTCTTTTATAAACTTTTTAAGTTGTCTTTCTCTCAATCTTCACCCAAGGTCATTCTCAAGGGCCAAGGTCATTGAAGCACCTGAGTGAAAATTCTTTGTACAAATTCTCTGATATTGCAAGCAGTTGACACAACACATACATTTTAAGGTTTATTAAAATGCTTTTATAGTGTTTTTTTTTTTAAATATAAAACTACACACTTAACATTGTGTACTTGTAAAATATACTACAAATCCCACAATTAAATAAGGAAGTATCGCTTGTCGTTATATCCTTTATACTCAACGTGTGTCATCAACAATAAAAATGAATATATTGTATACACTGTAATCTGTACGGAGCTGTAATCGATTACCAGTATAGGTAGATGAGTATAGTTGGACTACATATTGATTTTCTGAGGACCAGTGTCTAAGACACAAGATCAACAATGTCAAAATACGTCAGGTAGGTCACTGGTTTCAACTGTTTTCAATCATATTCATTAAGATTGAGTATTAGGGAAGATATTGTGTCCATGCTTTAGTCAAATATTAACATTAGTATACTTGCTCGCTTTTTTTCCCTTCAAAATATAGTACTAACGAAGTATTCCCTGTCGTAAGATAAGGAAGCTGTAGCAAAATGTTAAGATGGCGGCATGTAAAAATGTTTAAAAAATGTTTTACGTATTACATTAATTATTTGTGCACAAATTAACAATAACTTTATAGCTTACTTTTAAACAACTCTGTAGCAGTATTGCTCATGACGTCATATTCCTCATTGAATGACGTAATCAGTGATGAGGTAGGGCTGGTAGTTACTAAAAATAGGCTTTGTAGTAAACGTAGATCATTTGGCTGACAAATAAAGAATGTTAACCAGAAAGAAGAAGAATGATAAATATTATACTAGATGTATAAATCATAGTTTCTGCATAGACAAAACATCACTCAAATGCCGTAGAGATTTTCGTCAAGTTTCAGGGCTGAAATTCGAGTTTCATGAAGTTTCTGCAATGTGGACAATTAGGTTGTCCACGAATCCAAATTGTTTCCACAGGTGAAACTTAAGAAAGACAAAGTATTTGCAAGGTACGTTTCAGTTTGCGTAAACCGTTTACACTTATATACAAGTAGTAGACTATATGGTTTCCGCATTGCGGAAACTTGATGAAACATGAATTAGCCTAGGCCTATATGTAAGGTTGAAATCAGTGTGCATAAACAACAATTAGTATGCAAATATTAATTTGCACTTTGTGAAAACTTGATGCAAACTGAAAATTATGCAGTTTAAGCAGACATTTCAGATGTTAGTTTATCTCAGGATACAGTGGTACTGAACCATGCATTCTTCAATAATTGAGGACGATTTGTTTAAAAGTTGTATTCACATTTTTCTGTATGTTTTGACATATTTACATGTATATCAGTCATTCTACGATAAATGGAATAATTCAGAGTATAAAACATGAAAAAATAATTGTTTCAAATAGCAAAATGAACATCATAATTCTCTAAAGGACAGATTGATCAGTGAATTTGAAAACAAAGAATTTTCCACAAATCTGGTATCGTTAACTTTATACAACAATTTCAATATACCATTGATATTAAGGTAATGTTACGGAAGTTAATCCTTGATCAAGCCTTATCATTTTATAAATAAAGCTGAATTTGACCAGTTTTTCGTTTCTGATGTTCAGTAAAGAACGCTAAGGTATGATTCATGAAGTCTCGCATGAATCCGAAATTAAATTAAATTTTCGGGGAAAATATCGTTACGGAAGTTAATCGTTACGGAAGTTAATTCTCAGCAATAACAGTTAAAATTCTCTTCAATAGTTAAAATCAAAGTTTGTTTTAGGATATTAAACAAAAGTATGAAGCATTTTGTTCCCAAAATAATATTTTTTGTTTTATAGCTTTAATGCAAAAACTTTCCTGAATTACCGTTACGGAAGTTAAATTTTAAAGAGAGACAACTGTTTTTGTCTATTTCATTTTGTTATGTCGAAAATGTAATCGTCTAAAATAGCTGACTCGTAACTAGAATCGATGATTTTCAGATATAAGGTTACGTGGTCACTTTCAGATTAAATTTCAGATTGAATCAGCATTGAAATTTCAGATTGAAATTTAAAATAAAATCGTTACGGAAGTTAATCGATTTTAAGTGACATGCTATGATTCAGCATGAAAGGAGATCCATGCATTTCTTTGCGAGAAGTGGTTTGATTTCTTTTTATATAGGATAAAAACTTTTTTTAACATTCATTGCAATCTATTCGAAACGATTTTACGGCGGAAAATTTTATCTTGAAATTTGTAAGCAAATGAAGCGACATTAAGATTTGCAGGAAATACGGGGAATACGTTTTTCAACATTACATTACGTTCATATAAAAAATTTGACTGCATTTGGGTAAATATTTACAAAACCATGTGTGCATGTTACATAATTATGTAAGTCTTAGAGTTCAAATCGATCTTTAAATTTATAGTTTAGATATTACAACGGTTTTGTAAGCGACATAAAAAAATTCTTAATTGGTCATGTTTTTGTGGAATGACCGATATTAATTTGATAAAATTGGAGAACATATTTACATGGGAAGGATTTCATAATAAACATTTAACAAATGCACATAAAGTGTATTTTAATTTTGCAGAAATACATGTAGGAACAAGAATATCATCAACAAACATCTTGTATAACATGCCTTTGTTGGTGACGTAAAGTGTAGAGTATGTAATAAAATTCCTGAGACCCTTGTAATCACTTTTCTTCTTCCTTGTTCTGTTAATTCCCACTTCAGGATCTCCAAATAATCGTCCGGAATATCCGTCCTCTTAACGAGACGAGGGTTTAAAAGTGAGACCAACAATTAATAAATAAATAATTCTTGAAAGTATTATGGATAATTTAGTGTGTATAGTCTATATTAACCTATAACAGGAGACCCGCGCTCTGATCCTATTACTGGTTTTATTGTAGAATAATAGTTGCAGTGTTTCAGCAGAGCGATAGAAGACACTAACACGCCGTCCAGGCAGGTTGATATGTATTTAATGCCCTGCAGGCAGGTTGATGCGAATTTATTGCTCGCCCCTGCTGACTTATCTGATAAAGATGACACGATTCTTCTACAGAAATATCTTTTACAAATTGAAAAGTGAACGTCACCCAATTTTTTTGTCTATACTGTGTGAAAATTGGCTTTATTTCTTCGACATATACCGCAGCCTTATCAAACGATTGGAATACGCATGAAAATACGACGAAATTTGTAGTCATATCTTCTTTCAAAATAAAGATTGCAGTTAAAAAGAAAATGTAGCCTTATAGTATTCAAAACGCTATTTGAAAAAAACTGAATGAAGTTTTCCTAAAGCTTTCGCAATTTCATCCTTATATCTGTCTGAACATCTAAAAGTTCAAGTAAGAATATTTTCACGTTAACATGATAAAGGTTCTCTTAAAGCTGAATAATCAGATAGTTAAGATAAGCGGGCTCACTTTTTGTCGTGGTCTGCTTCTCATACAGGGATAAGGAGGTTCCGGGCACTTCAATCAGGAGCTAAACAAATACCCCGCTGGGTGGCCCCAAACAAAGGGTCCCAAACAGTGACATACTTATATTCACATGGGAAATACCTTGTCGATACATTTAAACTTACGAACCAGGTGTAACTGTGGAATATGAAAACAGACATGTCGGAAGGAGAGGAAGCTAAACCTCTACGGTACGTAAAACTCATACGTCAGGGGGCACCTGCCCGGAATATCCGAATGATCCTTAGAATATGGGCGCAGTGCAAAAACAATTCATATAGGGTTAGAAAATCAATCATTTGTGATCATGCAGTATGTGAACTTTTGTCCATTTAATCTTGTTTAAAAGTTCATGGGGTTGCGTCTTTGTTATTTTAAGTTTAATACGATAATGTACATATTGACCTGTATGAATGTAATAATAGCTGGAGGAACTCCTGTACTGTCCGCTGACCATTAATTGACCACTCATTCCATCATTACTCATGCGTTCATTAATAAAAACATAAGATTCATGTTTAGATAATGTTGTTTTATTATCTTATAACACATTAATGAAATTCCACACAATTCCATTGCATGATATGATATGCATTTAGACAAACATATCTTAGCTTTATCTATTTTGTCATGAAGTTTCTCCCTTTCTGTTGTTTTATTTCCTCTTTGTGATATATCGATTTTAAACATCTGTGAACAATATTGAAATAGTAGTTGCTTGATAAAGAACTACAGAAAATAGGGAGAACGACTTTAAAATGAAGTTACCTTGGTCAATTCACGGAGTTTTCTGTGTCGGGTAAGTTTTCAATAGGATCCTCTCAGTTGTCTGTTTACCCGACCCATTTCAATTGTATCTGTTATTTGCTGTAGTGGTCTTCAAAGTAGTGTGGATTTTTTGAATTGGTTGAACAAATTTAAATTTAAATTAAAGACTTAGAATAAACTTCAAAACGCAAGATATTCTATGTAATATTAGAAAAATATATACAGGTACGTTTCCAATTCAACAAAGGATAACAGTTAATTATAGATTTATAAAAAAAAAAAAATAAATAAAATAAAATTTGTCGATGAAGAGAGGTAACCATTTCAGTTCTTAGTATGTATTATTTTTGAAATTTAAAGATTAGTTAATCTCCCATTCATAGCATGGTATTGTCTTCTAAAATGTTTATCAATGAATACTATACACTTTTTTTTTTAAATCAGCGTGTGAATTGTTTCTGGTCGATTAATATTGCAATGCGACCTGAACATGACTGCTGTGTTTTCACCTGTCCCCCCTGACGCTCGCTTCACGGAGGGAACAGGGTTTCCAGCTACGGATGGGTGGAAGTTTATTCCACGACATTCAACTTCGATAATACCACACAAGATATTGAATTCATGTGTAGCAAGTTTACCGCAATAACATGTAGCGCTTAAAAAGAGAAGAAACCCACTACCAATATTTGCATTCTAATTTCTGTGTACTTTTTAAATAAGTATGAAATTCAATACATGTAGTCAAATTTCTTTAAAATTAATGATAATTATAACAAAATAAATAGAAAAAAAAACCCATAGAAAATCACTATTTATGATCTCATTATCTCATTTTTTTTTCTCTTAAAAACCGGTTGTTTATAATAAAATTCATCTATATGAATTTGATTTCGAAATATGGAACTAACTATGCATTGTCACTGATGCATACATGACAATGCAATACTGTGCTTCCATATAAAGGAAATCACAAAATACTGCTCACCATTATGATCCGGTGATAAGGTTAAGGGGGTCTGGGATTGGTTGGGTAAACTCCTTAAGATCTAAAGATATAAGATTTTTGCTATGAAACGAAAAAATTGAGACCGATTCGAATGCTGAATGATTACCTCTCCGTTATCATGTCAGCGTATGTTCTACTTGTGAGCTCATTTTATTTCAAGTGTGCAAACCGCATGGCAGCTTCTCTGGAATCAATACCTGTATTACTTTGCTAAATTCTGTGTTGTTATTTTACCATTTAATAATTTCTATTTGTTGCAGTGACTTGTATCATGTCATTAACGCATTTTTTCACCTATTTAATAATAGCCAAGTTTTTTGACTTGTTTCAAAATAAAGATTTTCTGTACGTATATAGAAGTAAATCTATTCAGACTAGTAATTATTCTGACACACAGATTTATTTTTTGAATGTTTCCTATATCTCTTCTGATATCAAAGTGAGTACTTCGTAAGTTTCTGTAGAATATCTACTTTTACAGAACTCAGCTATTTATCTCTAATATGCCAGAATAGCTGATTTTCAGTAAACTCATTAAAGAGAGGCGTGTCGAGTCCGTGAGAATTTGTTTTGCTGCATACATCTGGTGATGTTACACCTCTTTTACACCAGACCCCCACTGAAACGCCATCAGGTTAGGGTGGCAACATTTCTGATTCTTTTTCTGTGGTTCCCAGAATCAGGGCTCAGAAGCTTTATATATAAACAGAAACCATACCTGAGAGCTTTACACAAGCAATCCTGAACCACTTTGTAATAAAGGACTGTGCTTTGTACACATTCCGGGAAAGAAAGAACGAGACCAGTCTCCTTTGGTGTTCGGCGGTCATTTCCATGGTCGTTCTGTCCACCAAGACTTTAGTTCTGACAACTGAAGTGTCTCTTTAGATGTGCTATTGTCATTAACACTTGTCATTTAATGATTATCGACTTTCAATGATTTATCGAATGTAAGATCGAACTAGTGTCCCTGTGATTGACTGACAATGAGAGGATTATTTATCAGTGGGCTGGAGATGAATGAATGAACCTAAGGTTGTGAATGTCTAATGAAATTTTTAATCTTAATTTTATTCCGGATTTCACTGCTTAAGAGAGGTAAGCTTATTTAGGTGTCTAAAAGATTAAATTTTGTATTCTGTTGAATAACTTACATAATATTCTTATTAAAATGATAAGTGTGTAGAGTTTTTTTTTTTTTTTTTTTTTTAAAATAATATATCAAAAACTTCTTATGTATGTTTAGAGAATCTTTGAGAAAAAGAAAAAAAATCATTACATTCAAATATACCACAAAAGACATATCACAAATAAATAATAGAATTTATCGTAATTTATTGATTGGTCTTGACAAAGGAATAAACTTCCACGACTCGATTTTCCTGTTTTAAGAAATAATCATTGCAAATTCTTATCTGACATAAGAATTGATGTATAAATTACGAATCTTAGAACATATGGACGTCCATTAAGTTTAATTTGCCTTTGTTGTGAGGCCAGATAAACTGACAGACAGGGTTAATTTGGTGCTCCTCCCCGGAGCTGGGACCTGTCTTATTATCCTCTGCCAGTCTAAGATTTAAAAAACAGCTGGTTTGTGAAATCTTTATATAAACCATAACATTATAAGAAATCGATGACTTCTTCCATTATTTCTTGATGATAATATTAATTTTGGATTCTTTCTTAATGCTTTTAAAATTGGTGTGTTGTCAACATGGTCAATTGCTGGATGTGTATTTGGTACTATAGTATGCAGAGCTCAATTATGTGAATATTTTTATCGTAACGGAAACAGTTTATGGGTTTTATATGCAGAATAAGAAACTCCTTTTAGTAGGCCAGAATAAATTGGACACTTATTGGTAATTATTGCTGTCTTTTCTTGCCAGTGGCTCACAAGAACAAGACACGCTAGCGTCATGTTATGTCCGCCGCGACAACATTCACATTTTATTGGTCATAATTTTGAATTTCAATATATTCTGCATGATAATTACTATTAGAAACAAATTGTTCTTGCAAAATACATATGATATTTAATTTTCATATCTTTGTAGAGGTGGCTAATTTCACTACGCATAAGGCAGATCAATATGATCAATATTTTGTATCTGGCTGATTTTATTTTGAGACTCATATTTAGTGTATCCTTGTCTTGGGCAATGAAGTTGAAATATGTCTTAAAAGTTTTCATTTAACTGCATTATGCTAATATTTTGCAAAGAAGACCTTGTTGTGTTTAAACACCACGCGGTACAAAAGAAAGTAATGCGAGCTTTAAGGGATATTGTTTAAAGTGCACTTTTTCTTCTGTTATAATGGTTTTAATTTTCGTCATGAAAATAAAAAGTAACATAGAGATTTAAAAAAAAAAACACTTTATATCGGACAAATATTTTGTAGCAAGTCTGTATTATACAGGCACAATAAAAACCCAGTTAGGTAAAACCCTTACCACTTAAAATGTTTTGTACGACGGTAAGTGAAGAGGACACTTCTATATATAGTTAACAAGGGAAAATATGAATAAATATAGATATATATAAATTAACTAATAATAATTATTTTCTGTTTATAGAGCCACGGAGGAGAGCCCCGCTCCCGACACATCCGCGCCTGATCCCCCTCAGCTACCCGGCGTGATGAGCCTCGCGTGCCTAGTGTTCCTAAGGCGCCGCCTATATCTGTTGCCGCTGATCACTGCCCTGTGGATCATCATGGCTTTCTTCATATCGTAAGGCAGATGTTAACAAAGTATAATTGTTCAGTTTACAACCTTATCGCGCTTCTGTCTATTAACTCTTATATTAACCATCAAGGCGAAGCTGGCATTTTGAATTTTATGATATCTTAAGTTAACTCTGACAATAGCATCTTGTAGTTTGAAATTTTCTGTTTAAGTTTAGGAGGAATTTTATTCAAAATAATGCACATGAGTAAATTGTTACACTACCAGAGTATTTTATGGTGTCTTGATATCTTTTTCTAATTCTAAGGTATGGTATCTCCATCAAAAGCGGTTCTGTGAAACCTAATGATTTCCCTTACATCAGGTATGAATTCTGAATGAAGAGGAAAACCATTCATTTTAATAATGGTTTAAGAATATTCACGTAGAGACTAATTTAGCAAATTGTCTTAACTATATAAGAGTTTAAATGAAGGTACGATTTGAAAGAATTTGAAATATACTAGCTATAAACATGGATGTTTTGCATGTTCATAAGTAATAGAATAAGAAACACGAATATTACGCCTGGAAGTCACTTCCGCAAAACTGTGATTTTGTTTTTGATAAAACTGAATAAAATATATTTAAATTTGTTATAACTACATGTATATACTGTTAAAGTA
This sequence comes from Saccostrea echinata, assembly GCF_033153115.1. NCBI lineage: Eukaryota > Metazoa > Mollusca > Bivalvia > Ostreida > Ostreidae > Saccostrea > Saccostrea echinata. The sequence continues at coordinate 4,404,726 of NW_026889772.1, forward strand.
TGTTGGAACGGCGGGTGATATTTACGCAAAAGCTTTTTTTTCGCGTATTTGTCGTAAGTTACCTCACGTGTAAATTTCCACGTTTACAGTATGAACTTCAGTTTCTTTAATTGTTCACGTATTAAACTTGCACACGCACGTCCGGTCATTCACGTTTTTAACGACGATAAAACAAGTTAATGATGCATCGCATTCGATACCATCTCCTACCAATTGTGTAAACTATTCAACGAAAAAAAAAAAACTGAGGCGAGAATCAATTATTTTTGTTTTCTGATCGATAGTACACCTACAATATTACCCTAATTAACCCCTCGATGACGATGGGACAAGCCTAATTTTTTATCGTTTGTCTTGTGTAGAAATATCTGTCCCTGCTTATTTTTAAAAGTTTGCTTTTATATGATAAGAAAGAGTATGTATGAAGATGTGTTTATGTTAAATCGGTCCAGATATATGATACTTTTATTATATTTCCAGCTATACTGCAATCGAGGCACCTGAACGATGTGTTTTCGGACAACTCATCAACATAGGAGCCGTTCTATGTGAGTAACAACTTACTTCTACAACATAAGTCACGGAGGTTTAGGACTTTACAAATATTCTTGAAAATATAAGAAAAACAAGATTTTTTCTGTTGCAAGCAAATGCAGATGTCATCCCCAAGAAATCCCTGCTCTGTAACCTTACGCTGGGAAACTATATACAATTATGCTGATTCAAAAGATCATTCTCTATAAGGTCGTTTTACGGCCTTCAAAATTTCAAATAACAATTTCTCTTACAAACTGCATGAATCATCGGGTTATTGATCTAACATTATAAGGATGGTTAAAGATGTTATTATTGCAGCCCGGAGGACCGGGCTGCTCTATACATATAAGTTTAAGTGTTGGTATATGGGGATTGAGGTGGGAGAAGTTGTTCAGAATTAAAGGTTTTCTAAACATTAAAAAGATTGTTAATCAGAATGTTCTTTCCCTTTATAAATTACAAGATACACAATATATTTACTTCCATAAAGTGAATCTGTAAAAATATATATGTTTTTCATATTTAATATATAAAGTTGCTTATCATTTACTATCGAAAAAACGACAGGTCCCTTTTTTTAGAACATCGAATTTTACTTATCGGATAAAAACGTAAAAATGTACTTTACACAGTTCGTGTTTTATATTCTTAAAGTGAAAGATATTTTTGAAAATAGGTGATGCATGTGTCTGGTTTCAAATTATATTTTATGCAGCCAACATTTACTTGAGGAATTGATAAAGTTTAAAAGGGTATCGTTTTTGTTCGATTTTCATTCGACTATAAGTTTTCAAAATATTCTCGACTATCGTCTCCATCATTTAGACGCATGGCTTTTCACACATATCGAAGCGGTTTGATGATACAGACTCATTTCCTTTGTTTACTTTACTTATTTCCCGGGCGACAATTGATGGTTACATCAATGTTTTCTTGTTTGTTATGATATAGGGTCACAATGTGACGTACTATCTATCCGTTTCAGCATTAGCGCAATGGGAAAACTCCAGAGGGTGGGTGCGTTTGGTATGGGCTGCACATGTCATAACCACCTTTGACCAACACCAAAATTTGCATGTGAGCTTCTGAATAACACAAAAATTTACTACTAACATAAGAACTTGGTTAAAGGTGGTTTTGACATCGAACTAAAAACTTTTCGCTTCATTTGAGTGATAATTGCAGGAAAAGCTATTTACTCAAGATGAGGTCTATCATTGAAGTCTCATTGAATTGTCTGCTGGAAATAAATGCAATACTCTTCATATTCCATATGTTGTGAATCTTTATTGATTGATTAAATAGTTGTAGTGGAAAGAATCACGTATGTTATCTGTGATTATAGGTAACCGTGATAATACGGAATTACTGGACATGAAATAAATGTTCCATAGAAGGACCTTGAATTTCAGAGGTGCGCGTTCATATTTTCTTCGTATGAGTGATACAAGGTCGAAGTTCTTAAGCCTATTATGTTAAGGCTGAGGTTGTTTAGATGACTCTATCTATTATGGAAGCAACACACATCTTAAGTAGCAAAACAATCCTCTAGAATAGCGGCTCAGTCTTACAAAATCAGAAGCCAAGGGTAAAAAAAAAAAGGGCTTCCGAAAGGACAAATATGGTTGATAATGTTGTTTTGGGCCATTTCAGAATTTTTCAATCATGTAGAGAGGTCATCAATTTTAGTTGAAGCGTAAAAAATTTTGACCTAACGCTTACTATGACACGGGACTTCTGTTTTAAAGGGAATATAGCAGTCACTACATATGTTAAACGCTTTAGTTTGCACGTAGCACCGGAAACGAGAATCGAACCCTCGGTCCTCCATACCACGAAGCTAGCGTTCATGCAACCTGTAGGCTTTTGCGAGCGGTAGGACACACATACACGTGCCTTAGAAGTTGCAGAGACCTTTTGTAGTGGGAGGAAGTGTTAATCATCTAAAGAGTTTTTTTATGGAGTTCTGTTGAAAGGGTTTTCTGGAGTACTGTTGAAAGGGGAGGGGGCAGGGACTTAGATTTGATATATACAATAAATAATAAAGTAAAAAAGCAAAGCAATTTTAACGATGCTCTTTGATTAATATACATCATGTACTGGTGATTTTTAATACGACCGTTTTGCGTTTTATACACTGAGTGCTCATATAATTAGTCAACAGGTATTTATATTGAAATTTTCCTCCTGTGTGTTATTGGGTTCTTATTTATTGTAGATATCAAATTTGTTTAATTTTTTTTTTATAACATACTGTTTATTCAGCCACAAACAAGACCCCTTTAATGTGTTCAGCATTTGATGCACTTCTTTTCATAGTTCAGTCTTCGATATATATACCATATTTCTTTTATGCACGTATTATAGGAAAAGTAGGGTGCACGTCTAAAAAAGGATACACAATAATAATTTTAATTTACATGAACTAAGTAATCAAAATAAATGACAAATAGGAATTTATTAACGTCATACAATGTATATTTTGAAGAAATTTACATTCAAAATGTGTAAAATATAAATGCAGTACAATTTTGTCATATAAAGTAATTTATCTTTAGTTGAAACGTTTTTAACATGTTATTTTAGAAATGATATGTTTTAAAAATACATATAAATGTTTTTTTTTTTACTTATCGGTTCAAACAACATCCATGTAAACTTGATTTGAATAGACCTACCCTCAATTTTTCTTTATTTTACTTCCATTTTTCTCTCTTTAACACGTGACTTATGTGGTCAATGTTGAAAAATAAGCATCAAAATAATAAAATAGAGGGAATAAACTTCCATAAAATTACATTTTAAAATGATTTCATTGTAGGCTGGAAAACGGCCTTATAGAGAATAAACCTTTGCAAAAATTTAAAAAATCCACTCCTAACTTCAGACTAATATACTTAGACCAAAAATTAGTATAATGACATTTACCAAAGTCCACATAAAATCAAATAAAAACACCCAAAGATGTTTTATATTTGTTTCTAACTCCGCCTCAAGTACATATTGACTCATTTGGCATTACCCGTTTAATTGACCTAACAGAATATTTATCTATCACATTTAGATTTCTACAGATTATGAATGCATAATAATGTTCATTTTGTGTGCATGATTTTTAAAATATGTCTTTGATCGAGATAAATATGTTCATAAAGCCATATGCTCATCATGTGACAGAACTGTCTTCACGCTGTGTGTGGTTTCGTATTACTCTGGACAGGGCTTGAAGACTTAGATTTCTAATTATTGAATATAAATAACTACTCTTTGCCATATTTTTTAAATGAATGAAAGATCAGGTAAAAATGTAAATAATAAGGAATAATTTTAGGGATGGCGTTTATGCATGTTATCATCTGACCAAACTGTTTGATCACGTCATAAAACAAAAAAGTACACAGTAATTCCTTATATAAATCTCGTACGTTTCCCCACTAGGCAATGCTGCTTTGGTAAAGGATTCCTTTCACTGCTCTGTTTCGTGTAGTGATAAATTTAAAATTCTTTTTTTATGAAACACAATGAAGACTGTTTTTGTCTGAGGGAATATTAACACACAATTGACCAATTTTGTTTCAGTGGGTATGAATGTGTGGGTGAGGTACCTGTTCGTGAAGGAGATCTTTTTGAAGAGGAAAGTCCAGGATGCTGCAAAGTGGCAGAAAGTGAACATCGCTGGGATCATCCTCGGATTTCTGTCTGCTCTGGGGATTAGCATGGTCGCCAACTTCCAGGTACTTTTGTTTGATTTAGTGATGGATCCTACGAAATCTTTTATAGTATTTTTTCTAAATGGGACCTTTGTGTAATATCTGTTAAATGCTTTATTTTAAATACAGACTGTTGTTCAGCGAGGACCACACTACGTGGGCGCTGGCCTTGCCTTTGGCCTCGGTCTAGCCTATTGTTGGTTGCAGACAAGGTTGTCATGGAAACTACGCAGCGAAAAGTACGGAAACAGAACTGTGGCGATGTATCAGCTAGTCAATAGCATAGCATTATCCGTGTTTCTACTTTTATGTATCCTTACGCTTGAATTTTGATATAACTTGATACTTTATCTTATTTTTTTTGACTGTTAACTCTTATGTTTAAGATTACACCGAATTTAGATGCGTTGAATAAGTTTCTTGCAGTTTCTCTAAATATTTAAGTCCCATACATATATATTTAGTTTGCAAACTTTAAAAATGTAAACAAAAAATACTAACGATAAAATCCATCATGGAAAGGTGGTAGGCATTCATTTTCGTTCATTTAGTATTGAGAATAATTACTATTCATTATCTTTACATTTAATCTTGAGTGTGAAAAAGCCTTTTCCTATACAAGTATTAGGTGTTTTCCTACATATATCATCTGAATAAATATACCTTTTGCTGTTTTTCTCAAGATAAAGTCTTGATTTTCCAGCTTTCATGATTTTGAATCTGTATTGCAAAAACGTAAATGTATTTATAATATTTATATATGTATACTAGATCGTCATCGTAAGGCCCGTGACGTCATTTATAGAATATATTTCGTCAAGTATATACCTGTAGGAGGTAAAGTACCTTAAGTCATCAATAAATATATCTCAAGACTTAATTATAAGCCAATCAATTATTAATGTCTATTTTAATATATATGCCATGTGTTTTTAGCTCACCTGAGCCAAAGGCTCAAGTGAGCTTTTCTGATCAAAATTTGTCCGTTGTCTGTCGTCGGCGTTGGCGTCGTCGGCGTCGTTGTTGTCGTAAACTTTTCACATTTTCATCTTCTTCTCCAGAACTACTGGGCCAATTTCAATCAAACTTGGCACAAAGTATCCTTGGGTAAAGGGGATTCAAGTTTGTTCAAATGAAGGGCCACTCCCTCCTCAAAGGGGAGATAATTACGAAATAGCAAAAAATTAATGGCATTATTGAAAAATCTTCTTCTCAAGAACCAATGGGCCAGGAAAGATGAAACTCATATGGAATTATTGTCAGGTAGTGTAGATTCAAGTTTGTTCAAATCATGACCCCGGGGGGTAGGGTGGGGCCACAATGGACGATCAAAGTTTTACATAGGAATATATAGGAAAAATCTTCAAAAATCTTCTTCTCAAGAACAGCAAAGCTATGATTGGTCATATTTATATGGAAGCATCTTCATGTGGTGTAGATTCAAGTTTGTTCAAATCATGACCCCCGGGGGTAGTGTGGGGCCACAATGGACGATCAAAGTTTAACATAGGAATATATAGGAAAAATCTTCAAAAATCTTCTTCTCAAGAACAGCAAAGCTATGATTGGTCATATGTATATGGAAGCATCTTCATGTGGTGTAGATTCAAATTTGTTCAAATCATGACCCCCGGGGGTAGGGTGGGGCCACAATGGACGATAAAAGTTTTACATAGGAATATATAGGAAAAATCTTCAAAAATCTTCTTCTCAAGAACAGCAAAGCTATGATTGTTCATATTTATATGGAAGCATCCTCAGGTGGTGTAGATTCAAGTTTGTTCAAATCATAATCCCCGGGGGTAGGGTGGGGCCACAATGGACGATCAAAGTTTTACATAGGAATATATAGGAAAAATCTTCTTCTCAAGAACAGCAAAGCTATGATTGGTCATATTTATATGGAAGCATCCTCAGGTGGTGTAGATTCAAGTTTGTTCAAATAGTAACCCCCGGGGGTAGGGTGGGGCCTCAATGGACGATCAAAGTTTTACATAGGAATATATAGGAAAAATCTTCTTCTCAAGAACAGCAAAACTATGTTTGGTCATATTTATATGGAAGCATCCTCAGGTGGTGTAGATTCAAATTTGTTCAAATCATGACCCCCGGGGGTAGGGTGGGGTCTCAATGGACGATCAAAGTTTTACATAGGAATATATAGGAAAAATCTTCAAAAATCTTCTTCTCAAGAATAGCAAAGCAATGATTGGTAATATTTATTTGGAAGCATCCTCAGGTGGTGTGGATTCAAGTTTGTTCAAATCATGACCATTGGGGGGTAGGGTGGGGCCACAATGGATGACAATTAAAGTTTAACATAGGAGAATATAGGAAAAATCTTCAAAAATCTTCTTCTCAAGAACAGCAAAGCCATGATTGGTCAAATTTATATGGAAGCATCTGCAGGTGGTGTAGATTCAAATTTGTTCCAATTGTGACCCCTGGGGGTAGGGTGGGGCCACAATGGACAATCAAAGTTTTCATGGGGTATATAGGAAAAATCTTCAAAAATCTTCTTCTCAAGAACAGCAAAGCTATGATTTGTCATTTTTATTTGGAAGCATCCTGAGGTGGTATGGATTCAAGTTTATTCAAGTCATGACCCCCAGGGGTAGGGTGGGGCCACAATGGACGATCAAAGTTTTACATAGGAATATATAGGAAAAATCTTCTTCTCAAGAACAGCAAAGCAATGATTGGTCATATTTATATTGGAAGCATCCTCAGGTGGTGTAGATTCAAGTTTGTTCAAATCATGACCCCCAGGGTAACAATGGACAATCAAAGTTTAACATAGGTGTACATAGGAAAAATCTTCAAAAATCTTCTTCTCAAGAACAGCAAAGCTTTGATTGGATATATTTTTTTGAAAGCATCCTCAGGTAGTGTAGATTCAAGTTTGTCCAAATCATGACCCCTGGGGGTAGGGTGGGGCCACAATGAACGTTCAAAGTTTTACATAGGAATATATAAGAAAAACCTTTAAAAATCTCAAGAACAGCAAAGCCACGTTTTGTAATATTTATATGGAAGCATCCTCAGATAGTGTAGATTCAAATTTGTTTAAATCATGACCTCCAGGGGTAGGGTGGGGCCACAATGAAAGTTCAAACTTGTAGAGAAAAAAGTCACAGTTAGTCAAAAAATTATGTAAGCAGTGTAGATTTAATTTTGGTTGATTTAATTAAGTCATCCCCCCCCCCACTCCCTTTTAGGGGTAGGTTGGGACCATTTATGCATTTAAGCTTTTCAATACTAAACTGATTTTTCCTTTTTTCCTAACCACAGTGCTCAGGTGAGCGATGTGGCCCCTGGGCCTCTTGTTAAGAGAATCGATTCACAAGTAGATACTTATATCCTTAACTTATCAACAGTTTCCATTACAAAAATAATCTACAAGGTAAACGAAGCCAAAGACTTAAAAAAGGGACTGGTGGACACAAAATTTGTAAGTAATTTATTATTCACCATAGAATACATAATTGTTTAAGGAAGTCCATTACGAAGTTTAATCTGAATTTGAACCATCTTGACTGATTGATTTTTTGTTGTCCATTCAAGTATTTTTCACCCATGAACAACTTACTGAAGCATGTCTCTTATCAAGTTCAGAATTACAAAAATGTAAAATGTGAACAAATTAATTGATTTGACTCAACTTCTATTCCGTTAACGCGTTCTGTGCTGCTTTATGAATTTTAGTTTGACCTGTCAATTCAAAACATATACTGTTTTTCGAAAAATTAAATTTTAAATGTTAACATTCAGTGTAATTTTCTTTATGAAATCCATTAGAAATCTACAAAATTCAACCCCCTATCACAAACACGAAACTACACAGTAGGAAATACCTGCACTTTCAATAACAAGGAGCACAAAAATGTACATGTATATATTGTTTTTGGCTCAATTTAATCAAACACAATTACGCTATAAAACTGTTGTAAAATATAACAATTGAACCTTTAAAATTATTCGTCATTTTTTTTCTTCGCAATATTCATTTGTTTATGAAAAAGGTGAAGAAAACGAACAGAAATCGATTTAAAAAAATCTACAAACAATGCAGATTTGTGAACAATGCTATAAATGCTTCATAGAAATATAAACAGGTCGGCTTATAAAGGAGCACGATTTGTGCCTCTCGAATTCCAACAGCTTGCTGGAAGATCTGGTCTCCAAAGACTACATAAATGTTGCCAATGAGGGACTCCAGCATTCATTTAATATCATCTTTAGAGTACTTGTGTGTAGACTCAGAGCGATTTTAACAAAGTAATTTTTTTGATGACCAATCACGAGAAATGAAAAATTTCTCAGTTCAATTTTTGCTGAATAAGCAGTTGTCAATGAAATTAAAAAGCCTCGTGTTTAATGGATATGAGGAATGGTTAAATAAAGTGTAGAAAAATCGTACATTTTGATGTGGCTGATTTTTGAAAAGTTTGGGGAATTCTAAGTTTTTAAAATTACTTTGGAGTTATTGAGCATCCACATCTGATTAACACCACCTCTCGAATATTTTGTAGCACGGTTACGTTCTGAACTTTTTCCTTCACAGCAGTTATTACTTTATAGGGGCTCTGTAGAGCATTTGCTGGACCCGGCAATATATCTTTGTAAGGATTTTTATTAAGTTAAGGAATCCAGTATAGGTAGGGTAGATCGAATTCACCTTGGTTGACTGGAATGTAAAAAGTATTAAAGATTGAAATGTGATTTTGAAAAAAAATTATCCTTAGAAAGTGAACTTTGAGTGTAAGACGGATTTCCAGACGTAGATTAAAGCATTTATTTAACTTTCTACCTCAAGACGCCCTTACGCCTAATAACCATATCAGTTCTGAAAGGCGCTAAATTTACAATAAAAATGAATGAAATTAACATTTATGAAGAGTGAAAAGTAGACAAATCTATTACAACCATTGAATTCTTATTTTTGGAGGACACACAGCAACTATCCGTGCCCAAGAATTTGAATACCGCGCTAATACGGTCGGCACGACCAGATGCTGTTGTATCATTGACGACATCCAAGAATAAGAATTTTTAAATGCTTAAAAATTGAAGTCTAAGATGACAAGTCCAAATGAATTCAACATTACGTTGAGATTAAAATTTCATTACAGACATCTCTGCGTGGAGTGTATTTAGCATCAACGATCTCAGAATGGCTAGTGGCGACATCTGTCCTCACATTCGCCCTCACGTTTATGTGGGACTTCCGAGCCCTCGTCATGGAAACTCCACGAGTCAACGTTAACTTCAACATGATTGAGGTTTGTTGTGGAACATCCCTTTTTTACATGTACTCTATAAGCTGGAGAAGTAAGAAGAATACATGTCTCATTATTGAAATTACTTGTAGTTGTATAGTTGCAATTGAATATATTTGAATATATTGAATTGAAAACATGATACACAAAACAGACGGGGCTAAATATACATGTAGGTGTAGATTGAGGCTAGTCGCTACAATAATATTATATATAGGCTAAACTTAAATAAATATTCTTGGAACGTTTCCTCACAATAACATTAAGTATCAGTTAATGGAGTAAATAAGCAAATATTTACATAGATTCAATGTTGTTTAATCATCGTCCCGAAGGTTAGTATGAATTCTCAATAGAGGTAAAGGATTTAATCTAGGGATTTATATAGCACTCTTCTCAGAACAGCAAGGGACATTCCAAAATTCCAATTTTGAATTATTTTATTTAGAATTAATTTATATTTAAAAGTAGCGATTGTCAACTTTATTCATTAGCGTGATGAAACACGAGGAAAGATCTGTAGGGCTGATGCACCAGAATCTCCGTGAAATAATTATAAAATTCGGTATACCGATTTTCAACACATCGTTTGAACATTAAAACTGGGAAAATAAAATTGAAGTTTGTTAGACTGTTGGTGGACATGTGTACACATATCATGTAAATTAACATTGATGCAATTATTACCTGGACTTAGTTAAGGGATTTAATTTCTTCATCCACTATGTTTAAGTTTTAGCGCTTGTTTGCATTTTGTATCTATTTTACATTTTTAATAGGTAGAGATTACAGTTCCATCAGAGGTTACAGTTTCATCAGATAAAGAAAAAGAGAGAGGTGATGATACGAACATGAATAACATCAATGTTGAAGTGTGATCATTGTAAGCTTCTCAGATCAGAAGACAAGGGACAATACTCACAGCGTGATGCCAAACCTATTCTAAGGAAACTGGTCCTGTAAACATGGATATTTCACATATTACTCAACATAACCATCCATGTAAGGCATAAGGGGAACTCAAGAATGTGGAATCTATCAATGTAGGAAAACAATTAGCAAAGTGGTGAGAAACATTAACTCTAATATAAAAATTAGAGGAATGGAGAGAACAAATTATTCAGAGGAATAGAAAGTGAGCACAACAACAGGAGGCAGACATCAGAACAAAGAATCAGGGAAACTAAAGGGCAGTGGAACACTCATCAATGCAAGAGAGAGAGAGAGAGAGAGAGAGAGAGAGAGAGAGAGAGAGGAATTTCTTTTGTAAATTAAATTTTGTTACATCATAACCTAAGTGCTTATTCATACATTTTCAGTTATTATACAAAACTTTAAGTTTAATGAATACAGTTTAAATTATAATGGTATAACTTACTTGTGTGCTTTAATGTTTTAACGTAATGAACGTAAGATATCGTTTCTTTTTTCAAGGGCACTAAGTATTACGACAATGTATACCCATTCTACCTGTAATACTGGTACTTATGAAAGAACTTGTTACTATTCTTTTCGTTTATACTGTGTTAAAAATCAATTAAAATCATGAAAAGATCTTTAATTTCTATTTCTTTTTTCTCATTCATTATTTCTCATCCATATCAAAACTAGTAGAAATGTTGTTAGTTTTACTTTTCTACTCATCCAGAATCCTAAGCTTGGAATGCCTTCCGCTTTTCCTCTTATTTTTTTGCCTCACAAGTTCACTGTCCAATCATTCTAAAGCAATACCATTATGGATTCTTTGAAGATTTCATATTGAGGTAAAAATTATTCTTCCATATTTATCCATGGGTAAAAATTTTGATGTTTAATGAAAAGTTTTGCTAGGCATCTTAACATAAATATTTTTTAGCTCAAAAACTAGGCGTCTAAGTTTGCTTTGTTGTATAGTTTAAAGTAAAGGATGAAATTATAACAAATGCAAACGATTATAGTTGACTTTTATAAAACTGTGAATTTCGGATTAGATTAGAATTAACGCTTAGATTGTGCTATGATTTTATTCTCAGTGTATTTACTATACATATTGAATTATAACCAGCAATAAACCTGCCTTTTTTTTCAATTTGAATAAACGAACAATCAATTTGTTAACATACTTTGCCATTTAACGAATTAGTTCACTGGTTACTTGTTATTTTACAACCTGGATTGTTGTTTTCCCACGTTTTATCCAGTTAGAAAAATTTAATGTATTGAGTTAGTTTCGTAAGAAATCCATTTTTATATGCTTTATTTTCGTCGGTCAATTTTATAAAGAATGCCAACTTCTATAGTTGACAATTAGATCCCAACATTTCTCATAATTTTTTTTATTGATTCTCACACTTTACATTACTTAATACAATCTTTTTAACCATTTTCTTTGCTTAAGTGATGAAGGACGTTTCCCGAGAAATGGCAAAATAACAGTTTGGGATGAATTCTAGGCATGAAATAGCTTTGTCGATCCGTAATCATACACTTTTCTGAAAAAAATGAAGGGAAAAAGAATTCATGAAACTGAATTATGTAGAGGAATGTTGTTAATTTAGTTTTTAAACTTCATATTTATTCACCATGAAAGCTTGACTAATTAACCTTGTTTGACAATACAAACTTTCGTTGGGTTGTATTTTGAATGACATGCTGCAATCAATTGTTAGGCTACTGTTGTTCACTAATTTTGACCATGGATTACTTCGTTTAATTTATCTCTACAGAGGGCTTACGTCGGGTGTGACCAGTTTAAAGGGGATGCCTTCTCCTACTAGGCACCTGGTGTTTCCAGGGGTCCGTGGTTTTGCGCTGCTTTGTATTGTTTGAAGGATTGAAGACACCATCTTCACATTTTTCGTTAATTAACAACTAAATTGTATGATAAACGAGATGACTAGCTTTTAAATCGTCAACTTTCCTTATTTGTGTAGTAATATTCCACTATCACCTACTTATGATGTTTATGTCTCCCAACTTATTCACTACTCAAGAGCTTGCTCTGAGTACGATCAATTTTTAAAGCGAGGCATGCTACTCACTCATAATTTGATGTAACAGGGATTTCAACAGCCTCGTTTAAAGTCAGCATTTCGTAAATTTTATGGTCATTATGATGACCTTGTTAGCAAATAGAACCTATCATTGGGTCGTATTTTGGCTGATTTGTTTCATACTAATTGTTAGGCCATTGTTTTTCTACGGAATTGACTACGGGTAGTTCCGTCTACACGATAAATACATAGGGCTCTCGGCAGGTGTGACCGGTCAACAGGGGATGCATACTCTTCAAAACCGTAATTTCATTAAAAATATATATATATATATATATATATATATATATATATGAGGGTGTGTGTGTGGGTGTGTGTGTGTGTGTGTGTGTGTGTGTGTATACGAGGGGTGATCAAAAAGTTCGCGAACTATCTCTATATTTACAAAACCACAATTCAGACCAGAATGAAATTTGTCATACGTATAGTCATACACATGTTCTATAAAAAGCATATCATATGTAATGTTTTGCTCTATGTTTGTGACGTCACAGTTTGAAAATGACGTCAATATGTAGATGACTTGTGACAAAAAATGGTTGACTCAGTCGTACTCGAACAACTAAAGGCTGTGTAGTTTAATGTGTATCTTGGGAATTCCTTTACAGTAGCATATAATAATTTGTACAAGGTTTATGAAGACAAAAAACTTGCAAGAAGTTGAATCATTAATTGGATTGATTGTTTTAGTGAAAGAAGGGAGACGGTTAAAAATGATGTTTGTTCTGTTGCCCAGTGAAAGCACACAAGGGAAGAGATATGTCCTTAGTTGAGCAATTTGTTATGAAAGATCGCCAAGTTACATTTAGAAAAATAGTTGAATATTCTAACAATAATGTAATTATTAAATTCCCTAAAATATCGTTTACTTCAGACTTTAAACTTATCAGATATGATAAAAAGAAGGCGACCATGCTTTATCCATACTGGAAAAACGACGTTTTTAAGACAGATGACTCGGGTTGTGATGGTCACCATGCTTATTCTGGAAAAGGATATCCTTATCCACCCATCCTTTTGCCGAAATTTGGTCATTTCTGACAAATAGACTGTTCTTGTTTTAAAAAATAACTTGGATGGTAAGAAATATAAGACTAGAAAAAATCTTTCAGCTTCTGTGAACGGAACGCTACGGAACATGTCACGTGACCGACTGGATCACGTGATTCGCGCATGGGCAGAACGGTTTCAGATATGCATTAAAATTGGAGAGGACTACTTTAAAAAATAATGAACACTGAAGCCTAATTTTATTTCTTTTATGGAAGTAATTCAATTAGTTCGCGAACTTTTTGATCACCCCTCATATATATATAATTATATATATATATATATATATATATATATATATATATATATATATATATATATATATTATATAAATAGTGCACGTTTTTGAGGGTAACAGTTGAAATTGACACCCCAAGGAAAACCATTGTCAACCGACGCGTCAGCGGAGGTTGACAATGGTTTTCCGAGGGGTGTCAATTTCAACTGTTACCCTCAAAAACGTGCACTATTTATTTTATTATACTGAATGTCTTATTGATTTCGGTTGTCATTAAAAAAAATTCGGAGATCGTCGTTAAGTTCACTGTTAGAAAGCTCTCAAACTCTCCGCTTCTATTTTTCTCAATAAGAAAGCTTCGGAAAAGATTTACCAACCTCTTCATTGTTTGTTTGCTACTCAAAAAGTCCTTTATCATCTAAAGTTTGCACTCGCTAGGATGTTTCGTCTGTCGTTTGTTGTTTTCAAGTAAGCTACATCGGACGAAAGCTTTTATTGACGTCGTTTATTCGACTTCTTTCAAACGCACAACTGACGTTCTGAGAATTCTACGGTGAACCGTACGCGCATGATTTGAACGCATGTAACATTTTCGTAATGTTACCCGTTGCCAAGTGTGTTGCTAACGCTGAGGGTAATATTACGGATTGTTAAATGTGTCTAAACCAATCAGATTTTAGTATTTAACATGAAAGTATAATAAATAAATATATATATATATATATATATATATATATATATATATATATATATATATATATATATATATATATATATATATATATATATATATATATATATATATATATATATATATATATATATATATATATCACTATTTTATAACGTTTTTATGATTGATATGTTTTGACAAAAAAGAATGATTTTGAAGTTCTATCATGCCCTCTGAACTTTAATCGTTTCGATAACTTATGGACGAAGAGCCTCGATCTCAGCTTGTAAATGAATTTCTCATCGGCATTTTATGAACATATTGTCGTTTGATGAAAAGTCAAGAGATTTTTCTTGTATGCGGAAATTGCCATGATTTTTTTCCGCATCATCGACTAATAAAACTATTCAAAGGTTAAAATCACCACCATCAACCTGTCCACGGGTTCAATGTACTCTTAAATGATTGGATGGATATGTGAATGGATGGATTGTGAAACTCATGGGAACTTTTTTTCAGCCGAATTTTATCAATTGCAATGAGTTACAAATATTTTCAATAGAAAAATATTTTGGCGTAATCTTTGTACCAGCAAACATGTCAGGTCCTTCAAAAGAGGAAACTAAACATAATAAGTTTTATACCTCCTTGTCATATTTAAAACACCATTCAAAGGTTATCAACAGCACGAATAACCTTTTTATAGTTTAAGTTTGCGATACTTTTGTCTGATTTTGTTGAGAAGTGACATCATATTGCAGATTTCTCTCTCTCTGTGTCTGTCTGTCTGTCTGTCTGTCTCTCTCTCTATCTCTCTCTCTCTCTCTATGTATATATTAATTTAGGATCTTTCATCTTAAAATTTGGTAATCTCAACTTTAATCTTGGCTTTTCCAACTTATAATATAACGTGGCACTAATACGCTTCTGCAATAATCGACATTTACCACACAAAAACAGAAAGCTAAGTGCGTTCCGTTAAACAAGGACTAGTATACCGTCTTGGGTTCTTAATTCATGCAAAACTGCTGACGGACATCTATAATAATGGTGATTTTTTTATGTTACATATACGAATCTGAGGGATTGTTCAATGAAAAACTTAGGTATTAACGAATAAAGAATTTATCATTATAAAAATGGTGATTTATTTAACTATTTGATTATCACATTTTAATAAATACTATTTTATCGCAGTCTAACTATACGAAGATATGTTTTCTTTGTAGGAGTGCTGTTTTGAAAAAAAAATGCACATTTTAAAATTTAATTTATTTATTCTTTACTGATAGTATAGCTGGGTACAGAGCATTCCTTGGAACACCCTTGTTTAAGATAAAGACCAGATTTTTTTATCATTTCGAAGAGTTTTATTTCACTTCTCAGAAGATACGAGGAAGTTATGTATTCAGTGAAATTTAAAGATGACGAACCGTGATCCTGCTCGAAAGTCCATTTAAACTATAAAGACTGTGAGTAGAGCCAACACGGACCCCTGATAACAGGCGGTACTACATGTAGGTGCCATGGAATAGTAAAATCCCCTTTCGAGCAGCCACATACGCCGGGCGCCCTCTTCCAACAATCGGGCATACGGAAAAACCAGCAAAAAGAATAACTTAACAATCTGCACGAATGACGACAGCCGACACTCGACCCAACGACAGTCGGTACCTTCAAACAAGGTCATTGTAACGACAATAAAGAAATTGCTTGACTTGTTGACTTTCATTGGGAATGTTAATGTCCTTGTATCAACTGTTGAGGCAATGCACTAATTTAGATCTTACCAAAGAGTAAGAGGACATAAGTACTGGGATTAAAGTTCACACAGGGAAGGATAGACATAATTTCGAATTTTAATGTTTTTTAAATCTCAAGAAGTCTTATTCCAGTAGAATTTTGCAAAGGGTTAATAATGGGTAGTTTTGTATATTTGTGTGCATTTATTGTAATACTTCATGTATATCTGAAGTATGCATTTTCCAACACAACGACAACCATTTGTATAAATGAGTAAGCTAATAGAATCAAATATTTTGAAAACATTTTAAAACTCTTTGCACTGTATCATTGTTGGATTTTTAATGTACTAATTGTCCATTAAATATATTTCTTAAAGTGACACTCGCGACGTTGGATGCTGTGCTGATTACTGGAATAATTCAGGAGTTTGTGAACGTAAGTAGAGCTGAAGCTAAACAATTTAACTAAACATAAACGAAGAAATAATCATCTGATTTTTATTCAACAGCATGCACTGGACTTTACGGTATTGACTGTAAATATCCATGTCCATTTGGTTATTTTGGATTTGGCTGCAGATCAAAATGTAATTGTAGTGAGAACAAGATATGCGACGGGAAGCGTGGCTGTGTCAATATATGTAGTAAGTATTTAACACTGATACAGATTTAGAGACTAACATCGAACCTTGGTAATAATAACTTATATTGAATATTATTTTACTTTAGTTTTTTTTTTTTTTGCACTCTTACTGATTTGGAATGAAATAAGTGAAGATAACGAATAGTATTCGAGCTCAAAAGTTCATTAAACATTACAAAATATGAACAGGGCAAACACGGACCTCCAAAACATCAGAGGTGGGATCAGGTGCCATGGAGGAGTGGGCATCTTCTGCCGACCGGTCACACCCGCCGTGTGCTCCTTGTCATGATCGGGAAATAACGTAAAAATCCGTCGACAATTCAGTGTGTAAATAATGACCTAACAAAAAGAATGAAAAAAGTCAGTCAGCATTTGATTTAGTGAAATGCTTGTTGTTAGATTACCATTAACGTCTTTTTCTAATAAAATACCCAAATATGAAATAGATGTGTCCGACTCTGTGGAATCTTTTATCTCAAGCTCACCGGGATATATCGCGTCGACATAAGAATGGAAATAACCATTTTTTATTGACAATACGTCGTCGATAGGATTAAAACAACGACACTATATATATATTGAAAGAAAATCCACTCCTCTTCCGGGTACCTCTTTCCTCTTTGTTTTCACTGTTATTTTGCACATATTGCAAGCTGTATTTTAATCTTTCGTGATGATCACTTCCTCGGCTATAGCATAGCATATACAATATGATGAAATTGTATGTGCTATTTATTTCATAAAATGTATGTTTTGGGGTTTGGGTTTTGTTTGCAGATATTCATTAATAAATGAAGTATTCAAAAACATCAGTTTTCCAAAAAAAATTCGAGAGCATTTTAATACCACAAGTTCGAATCCTCAATGTCACACTAGAGGCATTTTTTTCAAAATAAATATTAAAATAGGAGATTTTTTGCTTTAAATCAATGAAAAAAATGATATAAACGTTACAACTAATAAAATGGCATACTGAAAGACCCGTTGTGAAAGTAGTTCTTTGATTCAAAGCTAAGTTTCTGAATGGCAAAATACTGACTCAATCAAAGGTTATGACAGTGTCACAAACTAACTGAACATCGGGTGCATTTACAACACTCTTTTCAAATACGCTCATGGAGAAACTTAGCTCAAACTAAAAAATCTGAATTAATTCATAAACCAGTGTTATATAGCTATAAACATAGATTTCTGAGTACTTCCATAAATTACAGACAGAAACAAAACAGAATCCTCCGAGAAGAAAATCAAGGAGACATTTATTAGTTCTACAGTGGCTGCATCTGTAATATTCACATCGCTAATTTGGGTTTTACTGTTTGCCTTTTGTAAAGGGTAAGAGGTCTTTAATGTGTGAGGGTTTCCATGTGGTATTTTCTTTCTTTAGCATTTATTTGATTTACCTCCTACAGCATTTGATATAGGTACAAAAGAAATGAAAGAAAAACTAACATAGGAGACAAAGGTAGGATACCTTTAGTTCTGTGTAGGCCTTTAGCATCAGCAATATTGATATGCATTATATGTAATTATATACATTACTGTTTAGTAGAATGCATAGCAGGAATATCTACAATATCAATTTTAAAGTCACTGCTTAAACACTCTCGCCAAGCTCCTTGTAGATCAAAGGTTAAGAAAATATTCTAAATATTATCTAGTATGTATATGAATTTTAATAATGGTTAAAATTTCAGCACACAGAGTGGAGACAAGAAAGGCGGAATTTCATGAACATGATGAATATAATGAAATAAGAGACTCTCAGGTTGAAATAGAGAACTCTCTAATTCCTGTAGTCATAGAAGCGAGAGATGTAAAAAAACAACTGCAATATTTTACCTGCCTCACAAAATATAACGCATCCATATAGGCATCCATCGACCAATGAAACATTAGATGAATATGGGATGCTTTCTAGTGGATGTAGGTTGTCCGGTAACTACAACCATTTAAATTGCAAAGACGCAACCCATTTTCCAGAAAATATCTCCAAAAATTACAGTAGTACTAACCAAGTGACATTTAGGGAAAACAACACTGAGGATACAATGAGTGAAAGAATAACCAGTGCTGAATCATTAATAAGTCATGAAGAGAAGTCTGAAGAAACCATTTCTTATCTTTAAGCCAGTCAAATCTGATTTAAGAAGGTTCACTTCCCCTCAAATCCGAGACCTCTGTTAGGTATGACCTGCATACTAAATACCGACAAGAAAAAAAGAAAAAAAAGAAAATCAGTTCTCATGAATTGGGACAATCATTTTATAAATGATTTACCGTAATTCAAGCAAAGAACAAAAACGAAAATTTGCTTTGTACACAGCTGCTTCAAATAAAAACATTATTTCATATATTTACAATTCTGTTATTTTATGACAAAGGAATCTAATGTTGGCTAAGATCAGTCTACAATGGCAACATATCATTGTTAAATTAATATACTATTGTCTCACTTTCCTTAAAACAAAATGCACAACAATCTCTTGTTTTAACATTAATTTTTTTTAAAGAAGTAACGTTTACAGGAAAAATCATATGTATCATTCTGAACTACTGTGTTACATCATGTATTTTAAAAGTACACTGTCCATATATATACTCAACATAAAAATCCATTTAAATAATAAATATGTGTGTTTTACATCGTGTTTAAAAGGAAATACAATGACTTGGTGCATTTCTCTTACAGAAGCAACAATTCAAAATAAAAATGCGTAGAGGCGTTAAAAAGATTTTTTGACTAAAGATCTGTCAATGGACATAGATTTTAAGTTTTTTGATCTTAACAAAACTAAAACACTATTATATTGCATAATCTGCACATTCATTTCCTAATGTGAAAGACAAAACCTTGGTTGGAAGGAATCATAGCTTAAAACATTTTCCATCCTCATCTTAAACATATTCTGATTGGTCTAATCATACCATAATACGATAAAAAAATTGACTTCCAATCACGTTTTTAGAATTTTATCAAACTGGACTATTTAAGACTTTTTTTTTGCATTTTTGCAATCATTTAAACATTTAAAAATTTCAAACCGTGCTTTGAATATATCTTAACGGAAAAAATATGTTGGTAGAAGTAGATGTTCTAAGATAAAAAGATTCCCGAAATAAAATAGCTTCTAAAATGCATTTTTTCTATGGATGGCAAAAAAGATATTCATCCATGGCTTGTGTTTCTTGGTTAATCTTTTCATCCAAGAAGATTTTAAAGCAATTATTAACTTACCTATCTACCACTACCTTTTATAACTAAATTAGCTATAAATTCTATACAAAATATGGATCGCCTTATCTGCTATTTCTTTGTATATCACATAATTTGTCAAAATGCGCATTTTGTGCATCAAAATTTGTACCGTATATGATTTACATTGATAAAATAAAATCCACTTTGCAAAACATTACATTAGCATTGGAGGAAGTGAAGTGAATTAAATCAGACATATTTTCACCTGCGTTCATTCCTTTCATAAATTCTGAACATTGAATATCTGAAATAAAGTAATTTAAAAAAATGTATTTTATTGATCGAGAATATGTCACGTGCAGGGTGAAATTGTGATGTCTCAGATGATGTTAGACCTGATCATATGTGATGTCCTCCTAATTGTCCATAATTGTATATTGTCAGCGTATAATAGAACAACTTTGTCTTTCTTACTTACGTACAAATTGAAATTTTCAAAATCGTCAAATTTAAAGGATAAAAGTTTGAATCTATTATAGTAAAAGTGCTTCATTTGAGTTAATGGGGATAATTATGAATACATGTTACTGACGATAAGTTAGCAATGTCTTTTTAATAAATTTGCTATTTAAAAACTTACACAGATAGCAGGTTTCAAGGACCTGTTCATATTTGTATATTGCTGATAATACTGTGTCAAATAAATCTTAAAACGGGTTGAAACCTGCAAGATAATAAAAGATTTAATGATTTTCCTCAAACAAAATTCGAATTAAAAAAAAGACTCTTTTAACAATAAAACAGAATTTGTATTAAATTATGATGGAATTAAAATTTCCTTTGATGATGAAGTTAATATACCTTATAATACTATTGGCTTCTGGCTTTGAATAATATATCATTCAATTATAATGTCCCAAGTCAGCTATACAACACACATACTTAAATATCAAGTAATATATAAGAGGCTCATCTCCTCAAAATTATGTCAAAGTATCCATTTTGCCGTATATAATGTTTAAAGTTCAATGTATTTACGTATTTCCTCACAAAGTGTAATATGTTGTCCATGTTCGTTAAAATATAAAAGCAATTACATTTTAATATTTTGGGAAAACTTCACCAAAGAAAATGTTTGGTATTATCATTTATGTACTGTATTTGATCTCTTATTCTTATGCAGATGAGGCAAGATGCATAAATAAGTAAGTTTCTTCATCTACAGTATTACTTTTTCTTTCTTCTCTCGCTTTTTTAGTTTCAATTAAAGCAATATGAGCTGTAACTTTGATGCAAGAAATTTTGTGACAGAATTATAATTAACTATTTCAATGACAGAAAAAAGAATGTTTATACAATTATGTTGTTCATATTTGCGATGGAAGAACATATTAAGAAGCTTTGTTTGAAGGAAAATTACATTATTGTCGTCCTGTGTAACATTGATTTCTTATATGATACTATACATTCCATTGTACAGAAATCTTTCTTCTGAAAAAAATTTCATACTTTACTTTTAAGCTAATTGATCATAGAGGTTTGAACTACATACAGATTTGTCATAACAGCACATTTTAACAGCAAGATAAAGTTCTCAAACATGCAGCTCATATTGCTTTAACCACAATGAATATTGAATAAAATTCTGACGAAAAAGTGTCGTGCATTATTTTTTGCTTTCCTCTATTGGTGTCTATTTTTATATCACTCTCAAATATTGATTCATATTTCTCTCTACCCCTTTAGAGAAATCGTGAATCAGTTTCGATTGGTTTTATTACATTAATATCTTTTCTCTAACAATATCATAAGTACAATTACAAAATAAGATAAAATAATATAAGAAAAATTGCTTTACAACTAACAGTGGCAAAGCTTCTGGAATTAGATTTCTTAGTCATAAAACTAAAAAAAAAAATCAAAACAGAAATTTAAATTTAAACCTGAGAGGAAAAAATTTCATTTATTTTCCTATTTTGGGGTTTATTTATTTTAGTTTGACTGGAAAGATTGAGTGTTGTACAGATTATTATAGAACAACCACAGACTCATGTGAAGGTAAGCTGATTTTTTTTTTATCATTTATTGTTTATTTCATGATAAAAATGACATATCGAAAAGCTTTACTAAACTGCAATTCTATGTTTCATTTTCAGCTTGCATCGGATACTTTGGACGAAATTGTTCTTTACCTTGTTCATTTGGATATTATGGTCATGGCTGTCGAAAGGAGTGTAACTGTAGTAGTGATACACATTGCTGTGACGTCAAGTCGGGATGCGTGAAAAAATGCAAGTCTCAATACAATAACCAAACACTTGTGTATTTATATGATCTGTATTAAATGATAAACCAAAACTCTAAGCGAAAATAAAATTTGTAACATAGCATTAAGAAAGAATAATTAAACTGTAATCTGAAGATTTGGGAAACGTTGAGGAAAAGAGGAAGATAACGAACAGAGATTAAAAAAAAGAATATAAGTCGCAAAGTTAGCGCCAGTCTCTACATCAATAATAATTCTATTTTTATCTTTATTTCTGAAGAAAACGCCTATATAATCAATGAAGTACCAGGAAATGAGTACTATAATTGACATTAAAGGATATCTTTTATGAAATAAATCGTATTATCATTTTTATTAGTAAATACAACTGCAAAATCAACAGTAAAACTAAAATAAAAATGAATACAATGATGTATAAATTTGTCAAAATATCAACTTTATACCATAAAATGTATTATAACATTGCCCTACTTGGAATAACATATGATAACTAGCATTTATAATTTCATGGCTCATACTACTAGCATAATAAATAACTAGATATCCCGGAAGCTGACACAGATACTACCTGTGATTACAATAACGCGCCTGGAAGTTACCTGTTATTTTTAACGGCAGCTGGATCCGTAGGCGTGACTTCAGCGGTTTGGATAAAAATTGGTTTATTTTGCAGATCTAGATGGTACGTAATTTATTTTCAACGTTAGTATTTTACCGAAATATGTATAAATATATATAAATTGTATAAGGTTATATCAATGTTTTTGACAGAAAGCGATATTCAGGGATTTAAATCTTTTTTATAAAAAAAAAAATAGAACGAAGAATTCTGAATGAAAAAAATAGTATGTGGTCAGGTGGGAAAATTTTTCGAAATAAGATAAGTTATTGTTCTTTTAAAGGTATAGATACAAAAATGGAGACGTAAGTGGCAAGAAAACCCGAAATATTGGAGGTAAAAGTAGTAAACCACGTGTCAATTACCTGATTAATTCCTTCCGCTTCCTGTTAAGTCACATTTAATACCACTGCGATAGTGGGAAAGTTAACTTAAATATCATTCATCCTGTTCAAATTTAGCATTCAATAAATTGGTGAGAATGTATGCCAGGGAAGGATATTTGAAAAAAAAAATTCTAAAAAAAAACACATATTTTAAATACAATAAGTTTTGTTCAGTAGGTCAAGTACTGTTTAAAGGCATATGTATCTCATAATAAGACAACACTTTTCTTTTAGAGCTGCACTTTTATTAAGACCTCAGCCTTCTGTTATTTGTGTCTAAACAACAGATTAATTTATTTGTGTGTGTCAATGATTTTAAAGAATCTGATATCATCTTCTTCATCTGGTAAAATTCAAAATTATCTTTTGAATATGGATTTGTTGCATAAATTCAGAGAATGTTTTTGCTTCAGAACACGAACATAGTTCCAATGAATCACAGGGCATCGGGCGAGACAACCAATCACCTACAACATCCTCCAATTTTAATCGAATGGAGAGAAGCACTATGCCGACAAAAATCTTGCATTCAGCGAAGTTACAGCAGAACTCAAGAAACAAGCTTCGAAGGTCTCGGTCGCTTTTTGATGGAAAAAGACGATTTGAAAGATACTCTGACGATTACAACCACTTAGATTTTCATAGAAAGTCTAATCTTCCTACAAGACATGTGACCAATGGTAACTACAATAAAATAAATATAATGGTATCACATCTCTGCAAAAATATCATGCATGAAGAACTTGACGATAATAGCTATGTTTCACTTGTTCTGGACGAGACGTTGCTGGCTTCAGGTTCAGACTTAATGCAAACAAGCAAGAAAGATATAGATAAGCAAATCTATAGTTCTATTAAAACCGATAGGGAAACCAGAATTAATGAAGGTGAAACTCATACTGACTTACCGGCATACTGCAATGTGAATGAATCTTGTTCTAACACAAGTAATAGTTTGATAAACATAAAAAGTGATTAACTTGATTTCCTATATGGCGATATGGATTTAATTGAAAAAGTGAATAGATTTTTCAAAGAAAACATATGAAAAACTGGAAACGGATCAATCTTAAAACTAATTTGTACATAGTTGTGAAAGCAAAAGGATGCAGAAATATGTAATAGAATATAATGTAATAATACAATATAATGCAATAGAATGTAACCTTTATGGGCTTATTTATGTTGGTAAAACCAAGGGTTCACTTTATAAAAGAATATCGGGTCACAGATTTCGCGGGTATGTTAAGGTTACACCTAGAGATATCCTACTTGCCTTTACAATATGACGTCATAGTAAGCTATATGACGTGAACTTTAGAAATAATGATTTCTTAATACCTATATTTAAAGTTTAATTTCAGGTCCAAGAAATGAATGGAATCATTCAAAAACATAATATAAACTAAGTCTTGTCGTTTTTGGCTGGAATAAATAGCTAAGTATTTATCACGGGGATTAAATACCAAACCCATGACGTCATAACTATTGATGAAATATTTGCCGAGTGAAAATGAAACGTGACGAGAATTCATGTAAACAAATAGATGAAATGGGAGTTTTAAAGCATATACCGTGAATGTTATGTGTGATTCATAAGGAATTAAAGATTAGGAATCAGGTACGCTGATATATTCTTATCATGTTTTCTTATAATGAACACAGGCAATGCTTTGAAATCCCGATCAGCCTTTCCTTTGTCGCTCTATGACAACAAAGATGCAAAAGTTCAACACTACGCCGCATACTGTGAAACATAATTTTTGTTTGTATCGAAAGGTTGTATTCTATAGTACTTGGAAAGTGCTGCTAGAATCGTGTGGTTAACATAAATTGATGACAATTCCTTGATCGTAAGTACAAAATGTGAAAATTTTGGTAAGGTTTCATGCGAAACTTTGGAATATTTTTTTCTGTGTTTGGAGAGTAAGATTCTAGCAGCACTTTTCATGGTCCAGTGATGTTTTTACATAATTATTTTCACAAAAAGAAATGAATTATCCCCGGGGTAGTGTTGAACTTTTCACGATTTCATTAAGGCATTTTTTCTATTTATAGACATCACGTGATGACGTCGTAGTGGAGTGCTTCTTTTAACCTAAGACTCAATGACGTCTTTACAAAAAAAATAATAGTAAATGTTTTATCTATGGCTTTTGCGATTTATCAACATTACATTCTACGAAAAAAGTCTAAATTCGCCGAAATATGATCTGTGTACTGCCTTAAAATACCCGCGTTAAAATAAACAACGGGGGCCAGCGGCTTCTCTACAAGCACTTTAATTCACTTGATCTTTCTATTTTATCAATGAAAGTTAGAATTCTAGAAAAAATTACCATCATACTAACAGTCCATTATTGAGTAAACCTTTCTGAAGACAACGAGAAGAATACTGGATTAGGAAACTAGGCACATCCTTTCCATATGGAAGCAATGACAATGTCGATAGTATTGGGAATCTTTCAAGTCCACAGTGTAGCAATGTGATGTGATGGGACTTTTTAACAATACTCAGACACGCAAGCGTAGTCATGGACATCGGTCATACAATAAACCTTTTATACACGATGTTTCTTTCGATTCACTACTACCTTATGTAAAGAAACATTAAGGTCTCCATCACCAAACTTTACTCTGTCCCTTTGAAAGTTTTATATGGTTTATTTCAAAAGGTCAAGGAAAGTCCATATTTGGATTCTTCGACACAAGAATACAGGCTTGGATCTGTGATTATGGATATTGCAAATCATAGGCTTTTTAAACCGTCACATTTTACGGAAGATAACTGCTCCAAAAAACCCGTTTGTTCCTAAAACTTCAATTTCTAAACAAAGGAATCGAAGCATTTAATATTAGTAATATTCTTATTCACAAAGGGGCCCAGTCTTGTCTTCCACCATATTTGAAGTTGAAGTTCACACCTTGTATTTCTTATAAATATACATCGACTATTGCTTCCAAACTATTTGATTACAAACAAACTCTACAATGCCTAGATATCGAACATCTGATACATAATCATCCTTCCTGTTCATGTTCTTCTTTACCCTACAACAACAGTCCTGCTGGACACGTCATTACTGGTGATGTCAACATAATTAATAATGAGGACCTTAAATCCCTTATTTTAAAAGGGCCAAAAATTAGGGAACCCCGTTCTTTCAACTGGCGTCATAATTTATTCTGTGGAAGATTACGCCAGGCAATGGGCCAAACATGAAAAAGAAGACCTTGACACATTGTCAGAATGGATGAAGAGCATCAGATGGATGTCAAAATCTCGCATTAAGCGATTGAGGGGCTGTATGAAAACTATTTATCCTTCTATCTTTAATAATTCAGAAATGAAAAAAGAAATAACATAGATTACACGATCAGTATGTACTGGTCCCAGCTGACAAAGTTGGTAACAACATAGTCTTTGTATGTAAGGCTCATTATTTGAATTGTATTTTAGAGGAATTAGGATTTAATTCTACTGGTAGAAATCCAACATACACCCATACCTCCCTTTCTAAGGAGGAGATTCTTCACAATCATATATCCGTTTTAGATAAATTCAATATTCCCAACAATCAAAATGAATTTGAATTACCATACCTTTACTGGATTCCTAAGCTTCATAAAAATCCTTACAAACAACGATACATAGCGGGTTCCAGTAAATGTTCTACCAAACCTCTTTCTTTACTCCTCACTAAAATATTTACTGTAATGAAGGAGAAACTTCAGGAGTAATGTTCAACAGTATATCCGAGAAGTGGTGTAAATCAGATGTGGATGCTTAAAAACTCTAAAGAACGTTCGGGAAATTTGAAATCACAAAATTTTACTAAAATCAATCGCATCAAAATGTACGACTTTTCAACACTTTATACAACCTTTCCCCACGATAAACTGAAGTCCAGACTTTTTGACATCATGGACAGCTGCTTTTCCAATAAAAATGGAACTCGTAAATATACTTACCTTGCAAATGGTCATTTACAAAATTATTTTGTTAAAAAGCACTCTGATTGTACACACAAGTACTCTGAAGTTGACATTAAAAAGATGCTTGAGTTTCTGATTGACAATATTTATGTAATTTTTGGAGATCAAGTCTTCCAATAATCTGTTGGAATTCCAATGGGTACCAATTGCACCTTCTTCATAACAGACCTATTTTTTTACTCATATGATGCAGAATTTATTCAAAAACTTCTACGTGAGAAGAAGAAAACACTTGCTGTGGCCTTCAACTCGACATTTCGGTATATCGACGACGTATTATCAATTAATAATAGTTACTTTCATTCATATGTCGACTCCACATATCCCAGTGAGCTTGAAATCAAAGATACCACTGATACCACAGATACCACAGAATTCAAGAATCACAGATTCTTGAAATAAAAGATACCACAGAAACACATCTGTTTCATATTTATATATTTTACTAGAAAAAGACATTAATGGTAACCTAACAACAAAGCTTTAAGATAAACGTGATGACTTCCACTTTTCAATCGTCAACTTCCCTTACTTATGTAGCAATAAACCCTTATCACATGCATATGGGGTTTATGTCTCTCAGTTGATTCGATACGCAAGAGCATGAACAATTTCAAAAACGAGGCAAGCTATTGACAAACAAGTTGACGAAACAAGGATATCAACAGTCTCATTTGAAGTAATCTTTTCGGAAGTTTTTCGGTCGTCAGCACATACAACCTGTAATTGAGTCAAATGCTGATTGAAGTTTTTCATACTGATTGTTAGGTCATTATTTATACACTGAACTGTCTACGGATATTTCCGGTTTTTGTTTCCCGATCATGACAAGGAGAACACGGCGGGTGTGACCGGTCGGAAGGGAATGCTCACTCCTTCATGGCACCTGATCCCACCTCTAAATTTTGAGGTCCGTGTTTGCTCTGCTCCAAATTTGTATTGTTCCATTGGATTTTCGAGATTGAATACTGTTCGTTATCTTCTTATTTCATAAAAAAGTCTTTATCTGTATTTATTTCATGCAAATAGCACGCTCACAAAAGAACTGTTCATCGACATTTTCTAACATCCATCGTATTTGATTCAGGGCTAGGAAAATGCGAACACTCTACTCTTCCGTTTTTACTAAACCGGAAGTAATGAAAGAGTTAGAGGGACTACATGAAATATAATTTGGTAAATTTTGGTAATATTTGGTAAATGTAGTGACCAAACGAGACCACTGAGAAATCCATAGGCGTTAAAAATATATGCGTTCTTTGAAAAAAAGATTAAAGAGATTGGTGAAAGACCTTTCTGCGTTTTTGAGCGTTCTTTGACAGACTGATTACCTTTTCAAGTCTTGAGGGACTTTTTTATTTATAAAATCAAAACTCTGAGGAGACCACGGAGATTGTAAACACCAGTGTAATACCACTGAGAGATCATTGCGATGACTGAGCGTGAATTGAAAGTCTGTGGAGAAATCTAGCCAATTTTAATCACCAGCTCAGCAATCTCTAAAAGGTTACCACCTCTGTGTAAAGGGGGTTTTATGTAGTTTGAAATTAGAACTGATTTTTTCTATTAACTTTGAGCAGCTTTTTGTTCACCTGAACTGAAGGTTCAGGTGAGCTTTTCTGATCACGTGTCGCCCATCCTCTTTTTGTCTGCCTTTCTGTCTGTTAACTTTTTCCATTTTCAATTTTTTCTGCAGAAACACTGGGCAAAACTCAACCAAATTTGCCACAAAGCATTCTAGTTGAAGGGAATATTCAATTTTACTCCGAGAAAGGGCCACACTTTTTCTATTGAGGAGATAATCAAGAAAAGGCAAAAATAGGGTGGGTGTCTTTAAAAAAACCTTCTTTCTAAGAACCACTTGGTCAGAAAAGATTAAGCTAATGAGAAAGCAAAACAGGAATTAAGTTTTGGGGTAGGTTTGAACCAAAATTAACCTATCTGAAAAAAAATATCTTGAAATATCTTCTTTTCAAGAAAGGCAAAACCATGATAAGTCATGTTGATATGGAAGCATACTCAGGTTGTGCAGATTTAAGGTTGTTCAATTCATGGCCTCCCACTCGGGGGATAGGATTTGACCATAATGGTTGATCAAGATTTTACATAGGAATATATATTGATTACCATATATTAACATATACCGGTGAAGGGCTTCAAATTACTCTGTTCTCAGGGCTATTAAACACGGGACCTCCGTTTTTAAGGTCTCATCCGAAAGACCCATGACTTGCACTTCTAATGCTTGGCACTTGGCTAAGGAACAGTCACTACCGTTACAAAATTACTATAGTATACTATTGTTAACTATAATTTACTTTAGTTAACTATAGTAATAACTATGAAAACAATAGTAACTATAGTGATAACTTTGACACCTTCATTTACTATAGTGATAACTATGAAAACTTTGATACACTATAGTGATCACTATGAAACTCTAGTGATAATTATGAAAACTTTCATTTATCATAGTAACCACTATGACAATAGAGTTATAACTAAGAAAACTTTGAAATACTTTAGTGATCACAATGAAAACTTTGATTTACTATGGTTATCAATCTAAACTACTTTTTATCGTTGTATATAAGATAATAACTCTAAACATCTTGTTTGTTGTACTGAATGCTATTAATATAACGTGATTTCCTAATTTAAAAAAAAAAACAGGTAAAATGAAAAACAAACAACAGTGATTTTAGAAATGTTCGCCAGTAGCAGTCATTGAAAAACATGAGGCTTCAAAAAGAATTACTTAAAGTACAATTTAAAGTAAACTGTACTGCATGCAACGTGCATGGAATTATTTAAACTACAAGACATCAACAGATAACTTAATTGATCTCAATTCGCCATTTTGGCCTCATTAGGGGTATTTAATAGTTTTATAATATGAATTTTAAATAGTCTCTGCCAAAAAGATGAAAATGAGGACGTAAGTAAAAAACTGCGCTTCCCCTAACAAAAAAATACTATAGTAAACTATAGTTAATCAAAGTTCCAAAGTTTTCACTATAGTAAATCAAAGTATCAAAGTTTTTACTATAGTAAATCAAAGTTTCAAAGTTTTTACTATAGTTAATCAAAGTTTCAAAGTTTTTACTATAGTAAATCGAAGTTCCAAAGTTCTTTTTTCTATAGTAAATCGAAGTTCCAAAGTTTTCACTATAGTAAATCAAAGTTCCAAAGTTTTTACTATAGTTAATCAAAGTTCCAAAGTTTTTACTATAGTTAATCGAAGTTCCAAAATATTCACTATAGTAAATCAAAGTTCCAAAGTTTTTACTATAGTAAATCAAAGTTCCAAAGTTTTTACTCTGATACTATAGTTAACTATAGTTTGCTATAGTATTTTTTTGTTAGGGTCAGTACAAAAATCGTTGAAGATCCAATATAAAGATGTGATTTTGATATTTGGAAAGAGAAGCCTTTCACACTGTAAGGTGTTCAGATTAACAAATCAAAAAAGTGGAAAAAGAGTGTTACAAGTTCGCAGTTGAACTGGTCAATCAAATTTGTAGGGACACAAAAAACGTCGATGCTGTGAGGAACATGACATCTGTAAATGCCAAATTTACCATGAAAAACCTATTTTCTTACAGATGCCTAAGAGAAAACGCGTAAAATGTGCCAATGGTCTATTAAAAAAATAAACATCATAATAAATGAAGGTATGCTAAACTTGGATGATTGCTATCAAAACATTGGTGCATGTGTTTTTTGCATGAACGGAAGAGCAATATAAAAAAGAATCAGAAAAAAACGGTTGTTTCATTATTGCAAAGAGAAGCCC
Organism: Saccostrea echinata; assembly: GCF_033153115.1. Lineage (NCBI taxonomy): Eukaryota > Metazoa > Mollusca > Bivalvia > Ostreida > Ostreidae > Saccostrea > Saccostrea echinata. The sequence goes on from NW_026889772.1 coordinate 4,435,919, forward strand.
GAGCACCAAACGTATCATATACAGGTTTTCTCTTTAGCAAAGAGGTTAGATAATACATGAATTTAAACCCAAAGGAAGGACCAGGAACGGTAGTTTTTTGTGTTAAAATTTCAGAAGCTTTTATGTGATTGAAGTGTTAATTTTCTTTTGTCTGACAACATAAAGATTTTGAAGGAAGAAACGTTTACAAAGCGTAGACATCCTCCGTATTCGCTAGATCTCAGTCAGTGTGAGATCTTTTTATTAATTAAAAAACTCAAGAAAACAATGAAAGGAAAAATTTCCAATTTTATATATGTCATGGAGAGTGCATTTCTTCAGTGTCTTTTGAGCATCCTTGAAATCGAGTATGCTGAGGTGTTCTGATCATGGGTGCAAGGACTTTAGACATGTGTGAAGGTTAACAGAGAATACTTTGAGGGATTAAAATTATAAAGAAACTCCATCTTGTGTTTTTCTAATTTTTAGATCGCGTTTAGCATTACTTATTAAACGACCCTCGAATATACATTTCATACTGCATCATAAAGAAGAGATTCCCTAACTGTGAAGTACATATATATACTTAATGGTTACTTATCACTGTAAATGACTTCCTTAAAAGTTTCGAGTATTCCTTTCATCGTTTAAAGTGTACATTTTTAAAAAAAATATTCTTTAATCTTAATCAGCAGAAATACAATTCCGAGGTAATAAATTCAGAGTCTCTCTCTCTCTCTCTCTCTCTCTCTCTCTAAATGAATCTCCTTCAAAGAGAATATTTTGATACCAGTCTAATATTAAGACCATGCACATCAAATATCCTTTAGGGAACCATAAAGCAGTGCTTCCTGTTCCCTGCTTAAAGAATATACTTTAAATGTTATCCTTCGATGTGTTCTATGTGTTTGATTTCGAAAAGCATATAAACTGATTGTTAATTCATTGAATGGAATATATGGAGATAACGAACAGTATTCAAGCTCAAAAGTCCATTAAACATTACAAATTTTGGAGCAGAGCAAACACGAATCTCTAAAATATCAAAGGTGGGATCAGGTGCCAAAAAGGAGTGAGCATCCCCTGCCGACCGGTCATACCCGCCGTGTGCTCCTTGTCATGATCGGGATGAATGAAAAATCCGTCGACAATTCAGTGTGTAAATAATGGCCAAACAATTATTATGAATAGTGTCTGTCAGCATTTGACTTAATGATAAATTGTATTGGCTGACTAGGTCATTGTATCGACCGTAGGACTTACGAAATGACGACTTTAAACGTTAATCAATGGGATAAGAAAGTAATGGGGATTTTTTAAGCCGCATAGCCTCCAGGAGTGTATGTAAAAACGGAACAGTAAAATTAAAATGTTTTGGCTCGAAGGCATCTGATTCTTGTATTAAACTTGGATTTTGAAGATGACCTTTTTTTCTAATCCATCTGTTTCGCGAGAAATCGAAAACATTTTTTAAACCTCTAACAGACTTAGATCTTAAAGTTCTATTATGATTAACTAGTCAAAGAGCACCTCCAATTGTCAGACTTTTGAAGCTTTGGACATGTATGAAATTTCTTTTCAGCTTGAATGTCATTCGTCACTCGTCTTGGTTCAAAGTCCAATATTTGTTAGAAATTGGCTGTCAGAGTTAGAATATTGGACTAGTAAGGTAAAATATTTGATATCAAAATACTATATTTTCTTAAAATTTAAGAAGGGAATTCTTCAGAATGTTGGATACACTAGAAAAGGAAGCTGTATTAGTATGATTGATTTTGTATATTTATCAATATTTGAAGGGTTGATGGTAAACAATGGAAATGGAGAAAAAAATCTTCAAAGTAATGTGAACTTCTTGTCTTTTAATAATACTCACAACTAGATGCTGTCATGAGACAGTAATACCCGCACTTATGTGTTTGCCTCTAAATGCAGGCACATAGCATCGGGGGGGGGGGGGGGGGGGGAGGGAGCCTGCCCCCCTTTTTTTGAAATATAACTTTTTACTATTGAAAATGTTCATGAACGGGTGGTCCCCCCCACACACACTTTTTGTTGCATTATAGTCAAATAAAGATAATGTAGTAGTGTATATATATATAATTGGAGCACTGAAAGAAGTTGGAATCCACCCCCCCCCCCCCCACCCACCCCACGAAATAGCATTTTTGAGTTTTGAAAAAAGAAATTTTTTTGGCTTGTCAAATTTTTTCAAGTAAGTTGAATTTTTTTTTCTCTTTTTCTCTGGCTACCCCCCCCCCCACCCCTCCACTTTCAAAAACCTTTGCTACGTTCCTGAAATGTGCTCTGACTGCTCTCCTTCAAATTCTGGTAACCAGGGAAGAAGAACACATTTAAATCAAGCATAAAATGCTCAGGTGAACATGCAGCCCATATGGGCCTCTTATGTAAATCAGGTGTGGATCCAGGAATTTTATCCAGGGGGATCCAACCTAGAAATTTCTTGACAAGCAAAAAAAAAATTTCTATTTCATGGTGCTGGTGGTGGTGGGGAGGGGGTGGGGGTTGGCCGCTCACTTTTTAAGCTTCATAAGTATAACTTTTCAACTTAACAGGGGTCCGTGTTTTCAGGGGGGGGGGGTTTCCAAGGTCACTTTTAGTTGCTTTCGTATATGGATTTCGTGTATAGGTTCCGGACGCCCTCCCGCCCTCTAGATCCGCGCATGTAAATATTTCATTATTACCAGTCTGATATTACCTAATAATGTAAATTCTGATAAAGAGAGAATTTTTGAAAGATTTGTGTTAAAAAAAAAAGGGGGGGGGGTAATTTTCTACCCATAATTGGAACTTGTTGAATTTATTGTCAAAACAACAAATATTATTATTTTAGTAGATAGCTTTTTTGATGAACTTAAAAAGAATAGATGCCAATTTTTATCAGTATTTGGGTAGGACTCGGAGAACCCCTTTCCAAATCTTGACCCAATGAACTTTGTCAAAAATCAACCCCACCCACGATTCACCCGTTTTCCTGTCATATTTAGAATAAATAACACAAACGTATGAAAAAAATGTATGTAATTATAATATAAATTTTACAAATGTAGAAACAAATGATCATATACATTGTATCTTGAAAATGGTTGAAAACGCTCCCCTTAACCATATATAATATTGTCCTTCGAGTCATTATGCATTAAATGGTATAAAGGTTATGATCCCTTGAAGTCATCCTCATCCTGAAACTGGAAATGATCACAATATGACCTACATCAAAAGTGTGTTAGTGATAATCTGCTTGACATTCTATTCAGGACCCCCTAGGGTCAGTCCACCCTCCTAGAATTAGAAAATGAAAATCATTCAGAGACCCGCCATTATACTTTGTGTACATAATTATACATTTTTGCATTATTCACAATTTATTTTATACCAAAACAAGTTATAAAGAATTTGCATAAATAAATGAGCCTGGGGCTGGGAAGGGGGAAAAGGGGAAGGAGTTATGTCTGCATGGTCTTAAATGTTGAAAACTCCTAAAATTTGTGAATATTAACCCGGTGGTTTCCCACTTGTCATCATTATTTACTGATCTTCTCACAACATACATTTGTCTTTATTAAATCAATACATCATGGATTTTTTTGGTCATATGCCTAGCTCTCCCTTGAATCAGGAATGGTGATATAAATATTTTAAGAATGATTAAGAATTAAAACAGGTCTTGCACAATCTCTTAAAATTGATTAAGCTCTGTAGTTGAATTAGCTATACTGGTGTAGCTTGGTTTTGCTATTCAAAACACTTTGATTTAGCTATTTAATCATACTTTTCTTTAATGTACATTTTTATCAATATAGATAAAAGTTGCACTATGTTGACATGGGTATGAATTTTAAATTTTCAGCTTTGAGTTTTCTGAAAACAATGCATGGAGGAAAATTGCATTTCAAAAATTGTCTCCTGAGAATTTGCTATCACAGATATATATATTTTGCATGGGGCTATATACTTGGAGTAATCTCTCTCTCTCTCTCTCTCTCTAACATCTACTTGAGTCAAAATTAAAGTGGAATTATAAGACAATTTTTTTTAATTGAAGACTTTTTAGGATTTTACACTAATTCATACTGCAGCAAGAATGTTATCCCTCCCAGAAAAAAATATGTTTACTCACTATCTTGTCTTTGATCTATATCTATAATTACAAAAGGACACAGTCAGAGGTCTTTTAACGTGGTTGTTACAAATTTCACTTGGAACTCCTCTTAATTTGCTCAAGATCAGTATTTTCAGTAGGCAGAAATGAACTTGATCAATTATGCTTGAAAAGCACTTACTGTGAACAATCACCTGACTTGTTGAAGACAGGAAAACATACCCCTCAGGGTATAATGATCAAAGGCCTGAATAAAATTGAAGTCATAATTAAATCATCATTATCTTAGTTAAAATAAGAGGAAACACACTAGAGGTGTGATGAAATATTTAGAAACACAAAGAGTTTTATTTCTCATGCAAAATATTCTTTCTTGTGTAAAACAATTGTTCAAATGAAGGGCTAAACCTTCTTAGAAGGGGAGATAAGAATGAGTGAAAATTAAATGTTATTTCAAAAATCTTCTTCTGAAGAAGCACTGGGCCAGAAAAGTTTAAAATTATGTGAAACTTCATTACAAAGTGTAGATTCAACTTTGTCCAAATCATGACCTTCAGGGGTAGGGTGCGGCCACAATAGGGGATCCAAGTTTTGTAAACATGAGAATGTACAGTAAAACACGCTTATAACAAAGTGCCTGGGATGGACGATTTTACTTTGTTATAAGTGTAATTGCTTATATCCATTAAATTTACAATATATTTTAACGTCACGGGGAATGAAAATCGCTTTGCTGTAAGTGTCAATTCATTATAGGCTTGTTTCGCTATAAGTATGCTTTACTGTATAAGAAAAAAATTCCTTCTCAAGAACCACTAGGCAAGAAAAGTTGAATCTTATGTGAAAGTTTCATTACATAATGTAGAAACAAATTTGTTCTTTCAAAACTACTCCTCCTACAGGTTTGATGCATCAAGTAGACTTTACTAGTCTACATATTGTTTTTGTCAGTTTTCTTCTTCAATCAAATTTCGTCCGAGCCTTAACTTGACAACCCTTTGACATTAAGACTTCAAACTTGAAACATGGAGAGGTGATATGGAATTGGGGATGAGGCCACCAAACCCTTTTTACTTTGACCTTTTGATAAGGTCAAGACCAATCATTACATAAAAATATAGTCCAGGCTATAACCTGAGAACCCTTTGACATTAGAATTTCAAATTTGTAACATAGAAAAAAGACATTTACAAAAGATGCACTGCACTAAAATGTTGACCTTGACTCCTTTCTTCATGCAAGGTCAAATTGAGAAAAACACCTCCAGACCATAACTTCTTAAGAACCTATGACATTAAAACTTCAATCTTGGAACATGGAGAGGTGGTATGGAGAAAGGGTGCATGCAAACAAAAATTTTTACCTTGTTTTTATGCCCCACCATGAATATGGCCGGTGCATATAGTGTTTGTCATGTCCGTCTTCCGTCCTTTCATCCTTCCGTCCCTTTGTCTGTCTTTCCATCGCGCTTTGTATTTAGCTCTGTTCAAAGCTCAGTTTCAAAGAAATTATCAAAGATATTTCTATCAAACTTCATATGCTGATAGATATTGATGAGAGCTATGTAACTGCATCAACATTTTTTGACCTTGACCTTTCCTTTGACCTTGACCTCACTTTTCTTAAATTAGTGTTTAGCTCAGTTTTTAATGAAATCATTCAAAATATTTTTATCAAACTTCATATGTTGATACATACTGATGAGAGCTATTCAACTGCATCAATATTTTTTGACATTGACCTTTCCTTTGACCTTGATCTCACTTTTCTTAAATTAGTGTTTAGCTCAGTTTTAAAGATACCATTCAAGAAATGTAATCAAACTTCATATGCTGATACATACTAATGAGAGCTATCCAACTGCATCAATATTTTTTGCCCTTGAACTTTCCTTTGACCTTTACTTCATTTATTTTAAATTAGTGTTTAGCTCAGTTTTAAATAAACCATTCAAAATATTTTTATCAAACTTAATATGCTGATACGTATTTGTGAGAACTATTCAACTGCATTAAAAATGTTTGACTTTAATTTTCCTTCGACCTTTACCTCACTTTTCTTAAATTTGTATTTTGCTTAATTTTAAAGAAACTATTTAAGATATATTTATGTAAGCTTAAGCACTTACACATATTTTGGTGAGAGTTTATCATCTATATCCAACTTTTTAGATTTCAGTTTCAATTTTAAAGAAACTATGCAAAATATTCTCATCAAATTTTATACACTAATACAAATGTTCATGTTGCATTTCTAATAAACCCTCGGTGGGGCATTCATATCCTATTGACATATTTCTAGTTGTATAAAAAAAAAACGGTCATTTTTCGACCCCCATTTGACCCCAATGGTGAGAATGAAAATAAAGAAACCTTATTGCACAACTACAGGACACCACCAATCATCTTCCAAAAGATGATTAGGCTGCTGTGTAAAATGTAAGAGGAGTTCTGGGAAACACTGGGTCTTTTTGTATAGAAAACATCATTTTTTGACCTCCATTTGACCCCCAGGGTGAAAATGAAAATTCTGAAACCTTACTGCACATCTACAGGACACCACCAATCACCTTCCAAAAGATGATTAGACTACTGTGTAAAATGTAAGAGGAGTTCAGGGAACCAGGGGCTTTTTGCATAAAAACGTCATTTTTCGACCTCCATTTGACCCCCAGGGTGAAAATGAAAATTCCGAAACCTTACTGCACTTTTACAGGACACCACCAAACATCTCCCAAAAGATGATTAGGCTACTGGGTAAAATGTAAGAGAAGTTCAGGGAACCAGGGGCTTTTTGCATAAAAAAACGTCATTTTTCGACCTCCATTTGACCACCAGGATGAAAATGAAAATTCTGAAATCTTACTGCACATCTATAGGACACCACCAATCACCTTCTAGAAGATGATTAAGCTACTGTGTAAAATGTAAGAGGAGTTCAGGGAACCATGGGCTTTTTGCATAAAAAAACGTCAATTTTTGACCCCCATTTGACCCCCAGGGTGAAAATGAAAATTCCGAAACCTTACTGCACATCTACAGGACACCACTAACCATCTCCCAAAAGATGATTAGGCTACTGTGTAAAATGTAAGAGGAGTTCAGGGAACCATGGGCTTTTTGCATAAAAAACGTCTTTTTTTTTTTTTACCTCCATTTGACCCCTAGGGTGAAAATGAAAATTCTGAAACCTTACTGTACATCTACAGGACACCACCAATCACCTTCCAAAAGATGATTAGGCTACTGTGTAAAATGTAAGAGAAGTTAAGGGAACCAGGGGCTTTTGCATCAAAAACGTCATTTTTCGACCTCCATTTGACCCCCAGGGTGAAAATGAAAATTCCGAAACCTTACTGCACATCTACAGGACACCACTAACCATCTCCCAAAAGATGATTAGGCTACTGGGTAAAATGTAAAAGGAGTTCAGGGAACCATGGGCTTTTTGCATAAAAAACGTCATTTTCGACCCTCATTTGACCCCTAGGGTGAAAATGAAAATTCCGAAACCTTACTGCACATCTATAGGACACCACCAAACATCTCCCAAAATATGATTAGGCTACTGTGTAAAATGTAAGAGGAGTTCAGGGAACCATGGGCTTTTTGCATAAAAAACGTCATTTTTCGACCCCCATTTGACCCCCAGGGTGAAAATGAAAATTCCGAAACCTTACTGTACATCTACAGGACACCACCAAACATCTCCCAAAAGATGATTAGGCTATTGTGTAAAATGTAAGAGGAGTTTAAGAAAGAAGAGTGTGACAGATGGACGGACGGACGGACGGAGGGACAGACATGAGTAACAACAATATACCCGAACTTTCTTTAGAAAGTGCGGGTATAACAAATACATTTAGCACTTCGGTTTACAAAAGATAAAGCTCATATTGATTTTTTGAGATCTGACCTGTAAACTATGACACTTAATTTTGAATAAATGAAGAATGTATCATATGGAATAACTGCACAAGTCTTTGTGAGAGCATATTTGTTAGGTTCATAGGTGTTCATTTAGACGACTATCTATGCACAGCACTCTGACCTGCTTGGTTTTGCCTATCATATGTTCAAAGTCAATGTACGTACTTCCGCATTTAGTGTAATTTGTGAGTTGTTTAACAGAGAAAATGTATAGCTACAATGTTATTATATATGTACTGATTTTCACCTCTCATTCCTTCGCAGAAGAAACCAGGTGCATACGTGTTAATAAGTAAGTTATTTAATCTAATCTACTCATTTATTCATATGATTGACGACATAAAAATTGAAATGAATTATTAAATTTTAGATTTGAAAATTAAGTTGTTTATTCATTTTGCTTATTCCTCCCATTGGTGCTCTATGTTTGTTTTTATCATCTCCAAAAAAGTTTTTTTTCCCCCTAGCAATATCTTTTGTAATATATATGCCTCTAGAAATGATACACAGATTAAAGCAATTTCTATATATATAGCTTAATTTTTTTTTTTTTTTTCAACTTTTGCGACATCAATCAAATATTTAAATATATTGTCAAACAACAGATAGCAAGGTTTCTGTTTTGGATTAATATTTGGAATACTGTTCATGAGCTCCACATCTCCACAGAGAACTCATAAAAATTATGAATAATCTATGTCTTTCTTTTTAAATTGTTATAAGAATAATAAAAATGTCAATCTAAGTGTTTTTTTCTTTGCTATGAAATGATTATTATAATAGGATATTTCCTATTTTTAAATTCTCATAAAATCTGGTATTTTTTCTAACGTGGCATATATGATGAAGTTTTTTGAATTACAATTTATTTGCTAAAGTGTATCATTAAAAGAAAACGCAAAGTTTCATATTATAGTATATTCTTGTATAACATATATTACAAAAGAAATACCGGGGTATCAAGATGCTGTGCCGACTACAGAAATATATCTGGATTATGTGAACGTGTGTATATTTTTTAACATATCTTGAATTAATCAGTTTATTGTTTTGTTAGTTTAACTATAATCAATTGCAAATCATAAGGAAATATCACGATTTTAATGAAGTTCTAGTAGTTTAAATCTGTATTTAAATTAAATCTGTGTATCCATCAATATGAAACTGATTGGTAGATAAACAATGGAAATGATGACTATTTTGTCAATTACAAGACATGAAAATTGAAAGCAAATATTCTACTATTAGTATGAAATAAAATCCACCAATTGAACAATTCGATATAAAAATTAAAAAGCCCAGTTTCTAAAATCTATTTGTAAGAATGACACAGATTTTTGTTTTAATGAAGCATGTTATGGATCATACGGTATAGACTGCACACATCTATGTTTGGAAGGATATTATGGTCATGGATGTAAGAAAATTTGCTCCTGTGCCCCAGATCAGCGTTGTCATAGAGTTCATGGTTGCATGGGTAAAATGTTACTTTTAATTAAGACAATAAAATTGACAAATTAAAATAAATTATATAGGAAACACTAAACATTATTTTTTATCTTTAATAAATGCCAATATTTGAAAATTATACATATTAAGGAACATAACGTGATAAAAATTTCTTTTTGTAAAACTCTCTTTTCATTTAGGTTTTCCCATTCAAAGTTTAAAGTCCAAGTTATGTATTTCCGCATAAATATGCAATACGTGTTCCGCATGATTCAAAAGATAAAAGCAATCAAAATTTTGATTTATTGGGCAAAGTCTGCTAAACAAAATGTGTCGTATCTTTATTTATGTACTGTATTTCATATCTCATTCTTATGAAGACGAGACCAAATGTATAAACAAGTAAGTTTATTCATTCTTCCTCTTTCTTCTTATAATACTTTATTGATTTTCATTTACGATCAAAATATCAAAATAATGACATTTTGACAAGAGACCATGTTGTGCCCCCCGTATATATATATATATATATATATATATATATATATATATATATATATATATATATATATATATATATATATATATATATATATATATATATATATATATATATATATATATATATATATATATATATATATAATTTTATCTATTTACACAAACTTATAGTTACACCGAAAAGATTGAGTGTTGTACAGACTATTATAGAACAAACTCAGACTCATGCAAACGTAAGTTTATGTTTTTCAAATCTTATTCATTTAATTATGAAAATTACTTCTCTTGACACTTAATAAAATTATTATTTCTACCGCATATGCATTTCCAGCATGCATTGGATACTTTGGACAAAACTGTTCTACACCGTGTAATTTTGGATATTATGGTCATGGCTGTCGAGAGACTTGTAACTACAGTAGTGCTACTCATTGGTGTGACACCAAGTCAGGGTGCATGAAAAAAAGTATGTCGTAATACATTAACCAGACGCGTATGTTAATTTATGATCTGTGTCAAATGATGATAAAAACGGGGTGAAAAACGAAATTTGTGGCGTTGTATAAAGAAAGAATAGTTAAAGTGTCGCCTGGATATTTGAGGTAATGATAACGAACAGAGATCAATCTAAAAAAAATCATTCAAGAAATACATATTGAGAACCATTAAATTTTCTTTTCTTCATTTGTTCAATATTTGTTTTAGAAGTAAATTTATCGTTCGCTGTCAAGAAATCTTGTATTGATCACTGCTGTAAAAGACGTATCTATCTTTTAAGAACATTTTAATATCTATTTAGATACAACTGCAAAAACCGCCGGAAAACTAAACAATAAATGAATGCAATGATGTATAACATTGTCAAAGAATACTATCTCTAACATAATATGCATTTGAACATTGCCAGGCTGTGAAATAATGTATGATAACTAGCATATAATATTACATAGTACTAGCGTAATTGAAAACTAGATATCCTGGAAGATGTCAACAATGATGCATTTGCTTACAATAACGCGTTGGGAAGGTTCCAGTTAGCTTTTACAGCAGTTGGATCCATCGGCCTGACTTCAGCAGTTTGGATCATTTTGGGTTTAATTTGCAAATGGTATGTTACATGTATTTCTATGTAAAAATATTACCTAATTTCTTGTTTCATACAGAATCTGAATGAGGTTATATCAATGTGTAGTTAACAAAGTGATGCATTTTAAAATCAGGAGTAAAAAATATAAACTCAAAGTTTTATAAAATGGCCCATTCCAAATTTCCTTAAAATAAAATATATTTGTTGACTTTCTTTTATTGACCCAGGTACAGGAGTCGAGACGTAATTGGTAAAATCAACAGGAAGGTTGAAGGTAAAATAGTTAGTAAAGGAAGAATTTTACAAATATCTAAAAGAACATATACGTGTACAAATATAAATGTAATTTGTTTACAAAATATGTTTAATAATTTGCATCGGTGGGTATAGGCACGAGTTTGGTTTTGAACTACAAAAGCTTACGAACACGTTATGAAGAAACTGTTTAAGTTCCAGTATTTATCGACATAAATTCAGTGACTCCATTTATAGTGTAATGATCTTCAGTAACTTTAATGTTTGTTATATCAACTTTAATTTTGACTTTTCCAACTTTTTTGTAGTTTTTTTTTTCCAAAATTTATTTTTCGCTTTTCCAACTTTTTGTGGCTATATGCGATTATATTCGTATACTTTGTAGCTTGAGTCGTGTCTCTATTTTACTCATGTTATTATAATAGAAAGTAAGGAATTAATTATGAAATCATAATGCAAGAAGGAATGCTTCATTGAGTTTTCATACACAGAATTGATCCATTTAGTTCAGTTCTATTTGTAGCAAGAAATATAGTGTTGATTCATCATATACACTGTGTTTCAAACACCAAATTATGATTTCGTTTGTTGTATAAGCTTATTTTCTCATACAAAACAAAAAAATGAAAATTTTGATTAAGCCTATAATATTCTGTTAAAGAAAGATATATGACACGTATGTGGGGAATATCCCTAACGTGAATCCCCAAAATTGACTCGACAATATCGATTTTTGAAATACTCGGTATGTAGTAGTAAACAGTACAGTCCGTGATCAGTTTGCAAATCCATCCATCATTTGCAAGACTACAATTTTAATATTAATGTTCTTTTCTAACAAGGTATTAAAACTTTTGAAATTATATCCTTTACAGAAAAAATCGTAAATATAATACACACTGGAAAAATAAATAGGTTTGTATACGATAATGAGCACTGGTCTTTGATAAATATTTTAACAAATTGGCAAGAAAGATACCTACCTTTTTTGGTATTTTACGTATTAAATTTTACTAAATTAAAAAAAAATGTCGATTTCTAATTCATTCAATATCATTTGGTAGAATCCTTATTCTTCATAGAAATTTTTCCAAATCTTAGAGCTGGCTTTGTTTTAATACATAGGTCTAAATGTTTAAATGGCGTTTGTACTAACTCGCATATATACAAGTTTACGTTTAGTTCTTGCCAGAGTTGTTTTTAACCAATCTACAGTGTGTTTAGAAGTGACACGATTAAGAAATGAAAATGATCACATTTTGACTGATAAAACATGCAAACATCTTAATTGCAAATATGCAATGAAATTTTTAAAAAGAAATACTAGCCTGTTTGAAGATCGTATATTACATGTATACAAGGTTTTAGCCATGATTATGATATTCTTTAAAATTAAGCTGCAAAATGACATGATAGTTTGTAAGCATTGCATAGCTTTCAACAGCGACTGGGCCTTACTGACGTCATATGCTAAAGCAGATAAGCAACGTTAGTCGAAGTGAATTTTCACGACTAAGTAATTTTGATCGACTGTGATGTAGCTATCTTGCGTAAAAAATCCAAAATACAATTTCAGTCTTATTTTACCAGCTCAGATGAACTTATTCCCGTATGTAACTCAATATGTTCAGGCAATTGTCTCCTATGACCTTTAAAGTTGAAAAAGCCAAGATTGAAGTCGGAATAATCACATATAAAGTAGGATAAGCCAAGATTAAAGTTGGAAAAGCCAAGATTGAAGTTGGAATTACCGAGATTAATGTTGGAATTACCAACTGTAAAGTTGGAATTACCAACTGTTAAGTTGGGAAAGCCAAGATGAAAGTTGAAATTACAAACATTAGATTTGGAAAACCAAAACAAAAGTTGACATTACCAACTTTTAAGTTGTAATTGCTAGCTTTAAAGTTGGATTTACCAAATTTAAAATTAAAAAAGCCATGATTAAAGATTGCTTTCTGCCATTGAGTGTTTAGTTGCATTTAGAATGCACTGCGTCAGATCTATCTTATACATGCTATCTAAAATTAGCATCCAACAGCATCTAATAAATTGCACGGACTTTATGCCATGGGACATTTTCGAAAAAAGAAAATGAATTAAAAGAGGCACACTTCTTAATTGTGCTAAATTTTATTCAATAATTAGTAAATTACTGTTAGTTAAAGTTATTTTAAACTTTCTTTTCCTATTTTCTGGTATTTAAAAGGTTTAACAGGTTTTCGACTCTTATAAAAAGCTTTTTACCTCCTCTAAAACAGATTTGGACGTATGTCCTTAAGGACTCAGAAATAAGGCAACACTTTGTTTTAGAACTGTAAGTGTCTGTTATTAAAATCACAAACCTCAGTTCTTTAGATGCAAAGAATAGATTAGGTCAATTAAATATGTCAATGATTTGTTCCTCTGGATCTATCTATCTATCTATCTATCTATCTATCTATCTATCTATCTATCTATCTATCTATCTATATATATATATATATATATATATATATATATATATATATATATATATATATATATATATATATATATATATATATATATATATATATATATATATATATATATTAGGGATGTCAAATCGGTCAATTTTTGATAATCGGTTACTCGGACGTTTTTCGATCGAGTACCCGGGTACTCGGTAAAAATGAAAATACAAGACAGTGTGATAATTTTCTTGAGCCCGGTAAAGCTCTCTTTAATCCCAAAGCTGTTTTATCACGTTTACATGTATAAATGAATATAAACAACTGAGTCAAAGGGAAATGATTTTTGGTACCAAATTTATTTATCAAATAAACTCAAAAGACACAATTAATGCATAAAAAAAAAAAATAAAAATGGTTTACAGTTCTTGTTTAGGACCTATTTCATCAACGCAAAAGGACAATCTGTTAGGCAGTTTTGTGATGTTAGACAAACGAAAGAGAAGAAAAAGATGTTCTTGGGATCGCTAATCTAATCATTTCATAATTTGGTTTTTTCCCATTAAACCTACTACGCAAACTGACTTTCAATTTTTTTTAAAAAATCTTTAGTTATTTCTAAATATTTCTTCACTTTTGAAGTGGGTAGCTGTATTTCTATGCATGTCCGATTTCGCTACCGTATATTAATTAAATAATTTAAAAACGATTTGACTATCATAAACCATAATTAAACGATCTTTTCTGAAAACAATCATTGAAGCCATCCAAAAATTAGGGACCACAATAGGAGAGAACTGCTGTGTACCAGATGATTGGTCATTAATGACACAGCCACAGGCGATAACAGGTGTTTTACAGGTGTAGATGACGACACGCTAATTACATGTACCGTATGAATATTTAAGTAATTTTTTGATAAGTGTTTGATAAAAATATGTACTTTGAAGTAAGAAAAAAATATACTTCCGAGTAACCGAGTACCATTTTTAGTATTCGATACTCGGTTACTCGTTTACATCCCTAATATATATATATATATATATATATATATATATATATATATATATATATATATATATATATATATATATATATATATATATATATATATATATATATATATATATATATTTATATATATATATATATATATATTTATATATATAGTTGCCTTTTCATATTTCAGAACATGAACATGTTGGTTATAGTTCAATTGAGTCCATCGAACCAGAAAGCCAAACAACTACAGCAACCTGCAAATTTAATCGAATGGAGAGAAGCACTATGCCGACTAAGACATTACATTCAGCAAAATTACAGCAGAACTCAAGAAATAAGCTTCGAAGGTCTCAGTCGCTTTTTGATGGAAACAGACGATTTGAAAGATATTCTGACGATTACAACCACTTAGATTTTCAGAAAAAGTCCACTTTACCCCCTAGACTTGTTACCAATCACAACTACAGCAAATTAAATATAATGGCATCACATCGATGCAAAATTACCAATCACGAAGAACTTGAAGATAATAGCTATGTTTCACTTGTTCTTGACGAGACTTTGATGGCTTCAGGATCAGACTTAATGAAAACAAGACAGAAAGATATGGATAAGAAAACCCAGCTTAGTTCTATTAAAAAAGATAGGGGAGTCAGAAGTAATGAAGATCAAACTAATACTGACCTTCCAGCATACTGCAATGTGGATGAAACTTGTTCTAACACTAGTAATAGTCTGAGTAACATAAAATGTGATTCACTTAATTTCGTAGATGGTGATATGGATTTAAATAAGAAATATGATTAGATCTTTTGAAGTAAAACAGTTGAAAAAATGGATATATAACAATCTTATATACATCATTTGTACATTTTTATTAAAGCAAAATGGGTAAGAATTTACTGAAAATAAATATGTTACCCCGTTGTTTTGCTTTAGATAATGTAAAAATTTTTTACACCTACGAAGCCAAAATGTAACATAAATAAAAAAAAACCCTAAATAAGAATTAAATCTCCACTGTCAGTAATACGAGAGGAACGTTATTATGTTCCCCAAACGAAGTTTGGGAACATATTGTTTTACTCTGTTTCTTCTTCTTCTTCTTCTTCTTCTTATTCTTTTTTTCTACTTTCTTCTCCGGTACTTTTTTGTCCGGGAGTGTTCTCATAGAACCACTCATCCGATTGACATGAAACCTTTTTAGGGTTAATAGGCATGTTGTGTAGGTGTTCGGAACGAAGGTCATTTTGCGCGCACATGCATGCACGTGCTCGCGCGTGCAATGAGTTAAATGACTGATATACTTGATGAAGCCGTAACTTTTTATATTTCTTGATGACTTGCTTTGAAACTCAAAATATAAAGTTACATTAGTAGTCTAGACAAGATAACATGGTCAAATTAGCGTGAACTCACGTGCATGCACGTGCGCTCTTCTCTGATTGGCTGATACAAAAATCTCAATAATTTCCTTGTTTTTTGACAAAATACTTTGAAATTTAAAATATAAGTATATATTATAAGGTGCTACAACATGTTATATCGGTTATTTCTTGAAAACACGCGCATGCATATGTGCTGCAATCTGATTGGTTGAAACTTTAGATGTCTATAACTCCCTTGGTTTTCAACAAAACAGGATGAAATTTACGACATGAATAGGGACATAGAGCTCCTACATTATGATACCATCAAAATTGAATGCAAGACCATGCATGCGCGTATGCTGAATTCTGATTGGCTAATACTTAAAGGGTTACATCTCTCTTATTTTTCAATGAGATTCTTTAATATTTATCACAAATGTATGTATTGTGAGACACTATAAGAAAATTAATGTGAAAAATTTAGAAAACATGTGCAAGCACATGCGCTGAAATTTGATTGGTTAATACCCTTATGGCTATATCGGAGTAGTTTTCCAATGAAATACCCTTAAAAATAAAGTGTCCATCTATATTACAAAAGTATTGTCTAATTTATTGAAGCTTGTAGGGAATGGGGCATCATAAGGGATTGGGGAGCCGTTTGGGGAACATCTGTAACGGTTCCCGTTACAATTAGCACTAGTTTTTATTATTATTATTATTTTTAATAGCATAATATTAATTCCTAAAGAATTCTCTGTTGACCTGAATACACTTTTTTTGAGACCAAATATTAAAACGACAAATTTGTAGACATATATCTTGTAACCAAAAATACTTAATTTTTTTTTATAGTATGCTTTTGTTAGCTTTAGTTTAGTAGAACAAATTTCCATAGAATTCAATTAAATAAATCAAAGTGTCAAAGTTCTTATTATAGTGAAATAAAGCATTAACTCTATCATTTCAAGATTCCCGAGTATTACAACAATATGTCAAGTTAAGAAGGTTTTTATTTCAATTTTGATAATAGTTTTGCTGTAAATATTATCTTCAACAATCTGTCGGAATTCACCTATGTACAAATTGCGACCCGTTATGAGCAGATCTATTTTTAGTATTTATATGAAGTAGATTTATTCAAAATGTTCATGGTAAACTAACAACAAAACTCTATGATAAACGTGATAAATTCAACTTTTCTATCGTCAACTTCCCTTATCAATGTAGCAATATACCCTTATCATCTGCATTTTGGGTTTATGTCTCCCAGTTGATTTGTAACGCAAGAGCATGCTCCACCTACAAACAATTTCTAAATCGAGGCAAGCTATTGACAAACAAGTTAATGAAACAAGGATATCAAAGGTCAAGTTTAATGTCAGCATTTTGCAAGTTCTATATGGTCAATACAATGACCTTGTCAGTAAATACAATATACCATCAAGTTAAACGTTTTCATAGAAATTGTTAGGCCATTATTCAAACACTGAATTGTTCTACGGATTTTTCCGTTTGCCCGAACATGACAAGGAGCACATGGTGGGTGTGACCGGTCGACAGGTGATGCTCACTTTTCCATGTCACCTGATTCCCCCTTTGGTGTTATTCAGAGGTCTGCATTTGCTCTGCTACCGATTGTATTGTTTCAATGGACATTTGAGCTTGATGACTTTTGTATCCCATATTTCATCGATCAATGATTGAAAAATGCATACAGAACGCAGTTGTTGTAGATGTGATGGTTTATGTATCATTTTCATGATATTATGATTGATGAATTTTGCTAAGCCTAATTTTAGTCAAAGAGCTGGTTAAGGATACTTATATTCACATTAAGGTTTGCAAAGGTGTTGGAAAAGAATAACAAAGTCACACAACAAAAAAAAATCAGATTGACCTTAGTACGATAAATTTTTAAATCGAGACAGGCTTCATTTTTGCAAAACATAAACTATGAGGAACCTTTTTTGACATATCCTCTTCATTTTAAATGAATTTCACAAGTGCATTTAATCATAATGATTAAAAGTCAAGAAGGTTTATATTGTTAGAGGAAATTATTATGATATCGTCTGAAGATTCACATAAACCTAATCCAAAGGTTAAAACAGCATGAAAACTAAGGTTTATTGACCCTCTGATAAAAGAGATAACTTTTAAAAGTTATGATTCAGAAATATCTGTCAATTCATTTCATTTGTGGATATTTTTTGAACAAGTATTTACTCAGTGATAACAACTGTTGACAGAAAGAAATACAGGTTCGAAAACATTCAATTATAATTTCTTTTGTCAATATTTATGATAGTTATTTCTACTTTTTGATCTAAAATATTTGCATTTCGTTTTTCAATCTGTTATACAAATTTAAAATATTCTATTTTTTCCTTAAAAAATTAAAAATTATTATAATTTACCATGTACCATATAGTATTTTTATGATTATTGTATTTTTCCCTACAAAAAGAAAAAGTCAAGAAAATTAACTCTTGCAGATGGATCCAAATTTTACAATAGGTTTAGATAACAATGACCTTGTGATATTATGACTCAAAATTAAAAGTATCGCTTTATAATGTTTTCTAATATGAACATATTATGTGTAGCACTAAAAATTATTTTTATACTGTACAAATGAAATACGTTGCTGTTTCTTTTTAATTTCAGTATGTTCGCAAACAAAGAATTTTCTGCAAAAATTAAGTCAATTAAGTGAATATTATTGTTATTATCGTACCATTCAATTATGTATACGATTTGGTATCATTTTTTCTATTTATTTAATGTAAAATAATAAATAATTGAAAATCATTAGGAAATATTAGTTTAAATTACAATGACGGGTTAATGTTGGTTACTGGATCTGTTTAAAAAAAGTTCTTTGTTTTCAAGAATAATTTTCAAAATTGCAAATATATAGTGAAGAGAAATTCAGTGATTGTGAAATTTGAACTACAGTGAAATGTACCAATATAGGAAATCGTGAAATATTAAACACGTGATATTAAAGACGTTTGCAATAAATACATGAACCCCATATTTTAAATTTTAAGTTGTGATAATGAATTATTGTTACCTCTATTCACCAAGTTAAATTTTCGTCATAGAATGGTAAGACATAAAATTAATTTTTTAAAAAAAGTAAGCTCGCTTCATGCCTAACACTTTTATCGATTTGAATCTGATGCTGTTTTTGAAAATCAATGTTGCGGTATTTTAACTATTCTAATGAAATTTAAAACAGGGGGTCGGTAGACCATAAAAGATACGAATTCTTCTTAACGTACAATTTATAAAATAATATTTGAAATATGAAGTTAACGAACAGTAATCAAACTCCATTGGAATAATACAAATTTGGAGCAGAGCAAACACGGATATTTAAAAATATCAGAGGTGGGATCAGGTACAATGGAGGAAGAATATCACTGTCGTCCGGTCATACCTCTCCTGTGTTCCCTGTCAGGATCGGACATACGAAAAATAAAACCGTAGACAATTCACTGTGAAAAAAATGACCTAACGATTTGTATGAAAAACTTAAGTCAACATTCACGATAGATTGTATTTGCTAACAAGGTCATTGTATCAACCAAAGAATTTGCGAAATGTTGCGAAATGTTGATTTAAACGAGTTGTTGATACCCTAGTATAATCAACTTAATTGTCAATAGCTTGCCTCGTTGTAGAAAATTGTTTGTAGGTAGAGCATGCTCTTGCGTGTCGAATCAACTGGAGACATAAATTCCATATGCATGTGATTATGATTTGTTGCTGCATAAATGAGGGAAGTTAAAAATAGAGAAGTTGTTATAAACACTTTATTAATAAACAATAAACTTATTAAAGATTTTTGATAAACGTGATTACTTCAACTTTTTAATCTTCAACTTCCCTTACTTATGTAGCAATATACCCTTATGACCTGCATATTGGGTTTATAACTCTCAGTTGATTCGATACGCAAGAGCATGCTCTACGCATGAACAATTTCTAAAATGAGGCAAGCTATTGACAAACAAGTTGCTGAAAGAAGTTTTGTTTGAAGTCATCTTTTCGCAAGTTTTACGGTCTATACAATGACCTTGTCAGCACATACAACCTTTTCATTGAGTCAAATGCTGACTGACGTTTTTCAAACTAATTGTTAGGCATTATTTATATACTGTACTGTCTACGGATTTTTCCGGGTTTTTTTTATCATGACTAGGAGAACACGTTGGATGTGACTGGAAGGCAGGGTATGCTTACTCCTCCATGGCACCTGATCCCACTTCTAAATTTTGAGGTCCGTTGTTTGCCCTGCTCCCAATTTGTATCATTTCATTGGACTCTCGAGACTGAATACTGTTCGTTATCTTCATATTTCATTATTTATGTGACATGTAATGTGCAGTGTACATTCCTGGCTATGGCGTCATAATCTTGATGACTTTATAAAAGCGATGATACCATTGTGTATTTTATAATCTGTTCTGTTACCATATAAATAAATGGGTCAGTTTTAGATAAAGTGTTTGTACCAGACAGATGTGTTTATCTATCTTTCATTACAGAAGTTAAAGTCATTACCTTTGCCATTAAGTTTTATTGTTACTTTGTTATTTATGTCTTTTTGCTAGTAAAATGCGCAAAAATGAAACAGATGTGTCAGGCATTGTGATGCCTATTATTTCGAGTTCAAAGGGATATATAGAATCAACAAAGGAATGAAAATAAATATTGTTAGTTGATAAAACGTCGTCAATATATCTAAATGTTGAATTGAAAGCCAAAGGAAGGAACTTCTTTTCTTGTAAATGTTTTTGAACAAATTCTGCTTCAAATGAATGCAAAAAATAATATTTGGGCACAATTAATACCAATGGGAATGTCGAAAGATTGTTGGAAGACTTGATCTCCAAAAACTGCATAGTTTTTGTCAATCAAAAACTTCTTTGGACAGAATTTCAGATTCAATATAAGACTTATATTATACATTGGAAATAAATATTTTAGGAAAAAGTATGTGGTTAATTGTATGTATAAATTTAATTATATTTTCATAGATTCAAAGATGTAATGACTACTTGTGATTTAACATGCCAGCCAAAAGAAAGATATTAAATTGTGACAAACTGAAATTCTTTATTTTATTGTTTACTAAATCCCCTTGGTTCACCCTTCCGGTTACTTAATATAATAATCCTGGGGGTGGGGGGTGGGGGGAGCCCCTAAATAGCTGTGGTTCTCATTGTAACATGAGAGCCCTGTGGGAAGCCCCTCGTTTTCACTTTAAATAGTAAGGTAAAAGCATGCACAGTTTAGTACCCGGGGGAGCATCAGCCGATAGACGTGCTCGTCTAGTACTAGAAAAACTACTAGTACTAAGAAAAACATTCTGGTCTTTTGCTTGGTTTTTGCCTGTAAAGTCTCCCTACAGAACATCAATAGCTGTCGGGGACATGAGGGCTCTCGGGTGCTGAATTATTAGCGGCTATCGTAATAGTGAGTAGCCTTTTCCATGCCATGGTGTTTAACAGAGACCATAGCGTGTTAGTGAACCATGGCTGCCCGTACGACACATCTTTAAAACCAGTTTGTGAGTTATATCACCAGGAGGTGACCCATGTGGACCAATTTTATGATATGATTTAAAGTAAATATATTAACAATTACATTGTGAAAGTTTGATAATTATTTGTATTGTGTATTAGGAACTTCTTTATGAATATTTAGTTTTATTGAAAGACATTTAAAAAGTACTGGACCAGGCGTCGGATCATTGATTCCGGTACCTGAGAGGAAATACCCAGTGTGCTATGCAGTCCTTTTAAAATAAACAGTGTTCTATACAGCCTTTAATAAATGAAACTGGACAAATGTATTCCAAAAAAGGATTTTCGCACTTACTGATGAGGACCATGGCAAACTGGACAAATATATTCCAAAAGAATTATCGCACTGCACTTACTGATGAGGACCAGGGCAAACTAAACAAAGACATTCTTTCGATTTATTTTATTTTGTACATTTTTTGGGTTAATTTTTTGGTTGAAATTTCCATGTATTTGTTCCTATATTAAATATTGTTTAAAATGTTATATTTGTTCTTAAGATTTATGTAGGTTCATTAGGGTTTGTAACTCACATCCTAACATGAATACATTAAGGAAAAATATTTTTTTTGTTTCATTTTTTTTTCATTTTTCCATATTTCATTTCATCATTTTTGTGATAAAGCTCCATTTGGTGTCAAGAAATTGTCAATTACTGTATTATTACATTGTTCTGCACACAAACTTGGTACTATTGTAAATTCTATTATAACCATAGAAAAGTATACCCATTTGGAAATATAATATTTTACAGACAGACGCGAAACAGAATCCTTTTAGAAGACAATTGAGGCGATAACATTTGTAAGGTCTGCATTGATTAGATCATCAATATTCAAGTATTAAAAATAATGCGATGCCATGTGAAAAGGTTCCAATAATAGACCTCTTACAAAATACAAACGGTCGCCCGCGTGGCGCAGTGGTAGAGCGTCTGCTCTGGAGTCGCGAAGTAAGGAGTTGATCCTTACCTTGCGGGTTCGAATCCCACTGTGGGACGTGGAGACGGGTCCTTCGGATGAGACCGTATAAACCGAGGTCCCGTGTCGCAGTAGATGCTGGCACGAAAAAGATCCCTCACTGATCAATGGCCGTAAGTGCCGAGTATAGGACAAAATTTGCAGCTCTCCACCGGCAAGTGGTGGCGTCTCCATATGAGTGAAAAATTCTCGAGGGGGACGTTAAACAACATACACACAAACAAATTACAAACAATAAAATCCAAAATAAGCAAATTCTTCCAAACTTTTAACCTTTGAGGGATGCCTAAGCGTTTCTTAGTGATAATTTGCAATACTAAGGTAACATTTTACTTGACCATGACATTTAATATACTTTTCATAAGAATTCAGAAATGCTGATTAAACTTTGTCTCTTGAATTTTGGGAGATAAGTTTTATGATAAGTAGATGATATCTTACATGCATATGTCCTAATGACACTTTTCTATGTACATTAACCAACAAAATGAATCTTTATTTTGGATGAAAATGGAGCGGTATACCGACTTGGGGCTGTATGACCAATGAAAAGTGAATCTGGAACATCACTCGGCCTTTCCCATGAAGTCAAGACTTGGTACGCTTTTAAATTACGAATCTGTGGGGTTGTTATGTTAAAAACTTATGAATAACAATTATTCGTAATAAATTCAATATAATTAATGATTCAACTCAAAAATCTTTTTAATTGAACTCTTTTGATCAATACAAACTATCACAGTGTTACTATCAAGGAATTTTTTTTTTGGGGGGGGGGGCTGCGTAAGAAGTGTCATATTAATATACAGATTGAAAATAAATAACAATTTTACTTTATTTTTGTCTTTACTGGCGCTAAATTAGGTGAAATATGCGTTCCTATTACGATCACTCTTGTTATTCCTTGTTACCTTTTTAACATTTGCAATGTAATTTATGCGTAGTTTGTGATAACAGGTGACTTTTTAACGAAAGGTATACGAATTAAAAATATCAACAATATCATTTTTTTTAAATGAACGATTTCCAAAACTCTTGACAAATTTCTTGGAGAATTTAAGATTAGAAAGAATAATATATGCGTGATTAATATTATATGTATATATTTACATTTCCAATGTCTTTGTCCGAGATAAAATTACAAATTGTAAAAATACTTTATTTCTACATAAATCTACTGGTTCATCTATAGGAGCGGTTAAAAAAAAATCACGTGCGGGGCGGGACAAATAGAGACAGAAGCGGGGCTATTAGCACGGGAATTTGCAGAATCAGGAGCATGTAAATATAAGGAATAACTGTCAGATTTTTTGGATTCATGACGATGATCAATCGATTGGCTTGCGTGATAATTTTATGCATAAACGCCTTCGGCGTTTATGCAAATTATCACGCAAGCCACTCGATTGATCACATCATGAATCCAAAAAATAAGACAGTTATTCCTTAAATATTAACTCTAATAGTGGTTAAAATTTCAGTATAAAGATTTGAAAAGATAAGTGAGCTTTAGGAATACAGAGAAATCAGAAACTCGTAGCTTGGAACAGAAAAACTTTCCTACAATATCAATAAACAATCAAGAACAATGGCATTATTTTGCTGAAGTCATAAAATCTAATTCAAAGAAGTTTATATCAATCGAACAGTTCTCTTTAATCAATACAGAAGTCTTTATAACAAATGCAGGTGTTCCTGAATCGTTGTACGAGTTGGAGACAAAATGGTCACTTCTTATTCGATTATTCGATAAGAGTAATATACTGTATTCGAATATTCGATACATAGGTTCTGATTAATTTTATGCATCACTTAACTCTTATTATGTTTTGTGACTCGTTACTTGGGAGCTATTGATATCGACTTTTGTATGAAATATGGAGAACGAACAGTATTCAAGCTCAAAGGCCATTTAAACAATAAAAATCGGGAGCAGAGCAAACATGGACCTCAAAGAAGAAGAGGTGGGATCAGGTGCCTTGGAGGATGGAATATCCCCTCCCAACCTCTCACACCTGCCCTGTGCTACTTGTCATGATCAGGAAAACGGGAAAAACTCCTTGGACAATTCAGTGTGTAAATAATGGCTTAAAAGTATTGAAAACGTCCGTCAGCATTTGATTTATTGATAGGTTGTATTTGCTGACAAGGTCATTGTATTGACCATAAAACTGGCAAAATGATGACTTCAAATAAGACTGTTGATATCCTTGTTTCATCAACTTGTTTATCAATAGCTTGCCTCGTTTTTAATATTGTTCATACGTGTAGAATGCTCTTGCTCATCGAATCAACTGGGAGTTATAAACTCCATATGCTTGTGATAATGGTATAATGCTACATAAATAAGGGAAGTTGATGATAGGAAAGTTGAAATCATCACTTTTATAATAAAGTTCTGTTGTTAGGATACCATTAAGGTCTTTTTTCTAGGAAAATATCCAAATATGAAACATAAGTGTCAGAATCCGTGTTATCTTTTTTTTGAGTTCAAAATGATTTCTCAAATCAACGTAGGAATGAAAATGAATATTAATTGTTAATTGATAAAACGTCATCGATATATTTAAATGTTGATTGGAAGGCCACAGCAGGAGATTTCTTCTTTTCATGTAGAAGTTTCTGAATATATTCTTTCTCATATGTATACAAAAATAGGTGTCCAGCTTTACATAGATAAAGTCAATCAGAAACTCAAGCATCCTTTTAATATCAACTTTAGAGTACCTGTGTGTACAATCAGAATGTGTACAAACAGGGTAAGGAAATCATTTTTATTGAAAAAGCAGCTCTCTATAGCCCTGATATTTAAAATCCTGAACTTTATCGTGGGGAATAGTTGTATAAAGCAGTACGTTTTGATGTGCTTGATTTTGGTCAAATTTTCTAACAGTTCCTAGGAGTTTATAAGGATCAACATCTGACATACATCACTTCTGGAACACATTGTAGTACAGTACTCAGACATGATGTAATAATTCTCAATTCCTAAGCTACTTATTCGTTAATATACTCTGGGCTATTGGGCGGTAAGGGTTCTTTATTGTGTCAACGCCTACCTTGATGTTAAATTTGCTGACCATCAAACAATTTAAAATAAATTATTGTGCTATAGTACTAGTGAATTGTTTTGTTTGGAGAAAGCGGTTGTATAATGTTACACATTGCAACAATTTCCTTCCGTGATATTTTTGTGTCCGCATGTACTTTATAGGAAACAAATAGGAAACATATAAGGAAATAAGTCTATCCAGCTTGTGAAAATTACAAATAATTGAAGAGAAACTCCAGAGATGATCCTTTTACGAAAGTGTTGTGTTTTCATTTTTGTTGTAGCAATCCCTTGTGTTAAATCAGCAGCAGGATATTGCAGGGACAGGTAAGTAAACATGAACAATCTAAACGAATAATTCTATAATAAGTAATGATAAGCGTGCAGAAATTTGAAATTTGTTTTAAAAGCTTTTAGATATCTTATATATTCCAAAGGCCTTCAAGCCAGTACACCTTTACATTTCACGATAAAACATGATTTCCTTTATATATAGTAAAACAGGTGGCTGGAGATGTTGCACAAGCTACAAGAATGTAACAGGAATTTGTGAACGTGCGTATTTATTATGAAAAGCTTTCATGTAAATATATCAACAAAGTTTGAAGGCATCTTTTTTCTTTGTAATGTCTGTCTGCTAGATATTTATAAGTTGATTTTAGACATATCTCTAAACAATAAAATGAAAAATACTCGCATACCCCTGTTCAAATTATTATATTTAATAGAATTTTAACAATTTGAACGAAAAAGATCTATAATGATTTCCTATAACTGATTCGGTTGAATATGGACCTGAATTTATTTAAAGTTATGGGGAAAAAATAATGGTTCAAACAAATACAATAGATATGGAAGTAAATAAGAGGAATGTTTAATGAAGGATGTTCAAACAATTTTCCCTTATCTTAGCATTGAATTTGATTAAGTTATGTACGAAATTGTTCAGAAATAGTCTGAATTTTAAATTTTTTGTTCTGCATTTTGTACTGGGATATTTCTTCGTTACTTCTAATTGTAACACATCGAAATGCATATTCAATAGAGGATACTGTCAATAGTTTGTCAAGCAATATTTTAACAATATGAAAATGATATAAAAATTACATTAAGGTATTTAGGGCATAAAAGATGGATACTTGCTATTTTCAGAATACACAGTTTTAATTGAATAAAACTCAAAAAATAAATTCAAAATATAAAAAGAACAAACAAAATAAATTATATAAAATTGATGGTCATTTAATTAGAAAATGTCAGTGTTAAAATCAATTATCTCCTCTTTAAAAAAATATTTCTCCGAAGTTTTAAACATTAAATTATATAAAAAAAAATATGTATGAATCTCGTCTCCAAATGTATTTTTTTTCTTCAAATTTTGTTTTCTTTGTTTCTTATTAATGGAAATTTAATAGACTTCTTTGTTAAACTATCATGTTCATCACTATATTTATTTAAAATATAAAAAAAAAAATCTTGGTAAAGCTTCTTCTTTGACTATGAAATTATTCACGAATTTTTCTTGATTTAACTATTACGGATTGTTTTGCTATTTACGCATCAGATAAATTAATCACTGTTTTATTGTACACTTACATGATTGATTGTTAAAATGATAATCTTTATTGTTTAAAACACAGGTTTTTTTTATTTATTCCCGGCCATTTCTGTTTCAGTCCATCATGCTTGTAGATTTTTAGAAAGTATAGAAAAACATTTTTCTTCTGTGTTGTTAATCAAACTGTTAGCTTTTGAAAACCAGGATAATAAATGTTTTTTGAAAAAAAAAAAAAAAAAAAAACTGAATACATATATCAAAATTCAAACCTCCTACCGATACATGTATGTACATAATAATATACTTTACTTGATGTGAAAAATAATATGAATGAAAAGGTTATCATTGTGTGAAGTTTGATTATTCTCTCAATATTATGAAAATAACAGAAATGAATAAATGGTGTAATCTCTAAACGACTCTAACAAGTCACAATTTAGAGCATATTTATTTTATTCTCATATCCATTTTACTTAAAATAGCATGTTTTGGGTCATTTGGAGTAGAGTGCGCCAATCCCTGTTTGGAGGGATTCTATGGTCATGGTTGTAGGAGGCTCTGCTCCTGTGCAAGTAACGAACACTGTGACAGGTTCTATGGATGCCTTCGTAAGAATTATGTCTGTTAAGTGATGTAAAATTTGCTTTGATTTGAACTATACTTCTAAATATCATATGATATTGTAACTATATATATGTAAGATATTTATATTCGTATTTCTCCAAAGGTTCTAGTTATATTTACTCTAATTCTTTGATTAGATCAATCGTTCAGCATCAATACTGCTTTTTATTGAACATCATACCGTTTTTTTTTCTTTACAGCATCCCTATTTCTTTACAGCTGATGCCATTTGCTCAAATAAGTAAGTGTGGTTTCCCATTTAAGCAGAGCGTTCTTATTTCGTCAGAGTAGTTTTAAAAAATCAAATCGTGCTGATTATGTACTTTTACTCTTTAAATGCTCATGTCTGTAAAAAAATTGCATATTTTTCCATCATCGTAATACAAAGTATAATGTTAAAGTTATATAATTATTTTCCGTGGATCAGCATCCATGAAAGAAAAAAAATTTCATTGACTATAACTTCATCTAATTCATTATCATGCGCATTAATCCTTTACTACAATTCTTTTTTTAATGAATGTGTCTAAGATACATCCAAATACTTTTTAAAGAGACTTTTAGTTGATCAGTCCGTCAGAAAAAGCAAGAAAAATGATGTAACTGTGAATGCTTGCCTCTTTATTTCCGTCTACATTTTACATCATAATTCAACATGTTTGGCAAAACTGCTATTAAAGATTTTTTAATGCATAGACTTAATATGTAATAGACTACATGAAATTTATTTCATACCAGTGTCAATTTAGTAAAAGCTTTAATAACATTTTTTGATAAGGTGAAGTAGATATGTGTCCATTAAAATAGGACTTGAAAACGTCAACTTCAACGTTTAATTTCCTCATGCATATGGATATAAGACCATTTAAATGTGTTTAACTATATCTGATTCATCTGCTGAACTTGTTTTCGTTGTAAAACATTTAAAATTAATTGTTCTTTATTACAACTCTTTTTGAGATTTAAAATTCAGAACCTTTTCATGAAATTAAGCTTAAGCATAATTTAAAAAAAAAATCACCAAAGTAATGATTTTTGCCTTGAAAAATTAAATACCTAATTTTATTGATTGATTGTTTGTTTGTTTTTAAGTCCATTTTAGAATTTTCTTGAATTAAATTAAAAGGTCTTTCTACCAGACCAATGTATAGGGCTCTCAGCCGGTGTGACTGACCAACAGGGCATTGTGACCCCACCTGATCCGACCTCCAAAATTTCCGACGGTCCGTGTTTAATGGTTGCATTGTTTATAGAATTTTTTTGAAGTCGATCACTGTTCGTTATTTTCAATTTTTCAATATGTCCAATATTTCTTTTAGTTTAACTGGAAAGAATGAACTGTGTGAAGATGATGTTGATATAAATGAAAAATGCTTGTCTTGTGCGTATTCAATTTTTCAGTTCATAAATTTGCAACATACTATCTCTGAATATAAATATAATATATATATATATATATATATATATATATATATATATATATATATATATATATATATATATATATATATATATATATATATATATATATATATATATATATATATATATATATATATATATATATATATATATAATACTAATGATATGAGCTAATTATTTAATTGCATGGTCGAATTCTTTGAAAACCGGTCAGATGGATATCTAATTCACTGTGAACTAAAATCTGTACCCAAAATGACAAATTAGCTGTATGAGTTACACCAACTTTAAGTTGTGAAAATAATCATAAAAACACTTGTAGATTTATCAGGACAAGTTTGTCAACACATCTCATTATTCTCTGGAAATATATACATTGTTGTCTGCTATAAGCAGTTTATTTGAATTTCTAACAACCATATTACAACTTCCGGAAGGTCAGAAAAGTCATATTTCACCCGAAGAGTTTGAATCCATTCAATTTTTTTTATTTTGGTCACATCTTTCGTAATATACATAGATTTGCTTTAAATCTGTAGCTCACTAGTCTGAAAAAAATTGCGATGAAGGACCAGAGAGAGCCGTATCTAAAGCTACTCATATATATGACTATTATTTTTTTTTACATATTAACATTGGTACTTTAAATTTACGCATTAAAAAGGAGAGAATGGAACGTTTACAAAGTTACCAGTTCGTTTTAACAGCTGAATCCTTTTCTCTTACGTTGATAGTCTGGATAATATTGTTTTTCAAGTGGAAGTGGTACGTTCAATTATATTTAACTTTTTCATCAGTAGGAAAAGAATATTATTTGAAATATAACTATATATATATTAAGGTGGTATGGGATACCAAACGAAACTTCTCCTACATATTTATGTACCCAAATTAGAAGGATTTGAAATACCCCCACCTTTCAGTATATTAAAGTGTAATTTTAATAATTTTTTTATTATTTTAATGAGAAATACAAAAACGATTTTTTTTCTTGCATAATTCTTTTTTCATAAGCTTAATATTATAGGCAGGCGTTTGCTAATATAAAGTGTTTATAAAAACAAAAATGACAAGAAATATGTCTTAGTATTTTTTTAATTTTCAACAAAAAATAAGCGTAAAAAACTGGGAAAACTTTATTTCTTGAAAACAGACGGATAACATTTCATGAAAGTCTACAATAAGAATGTATCTTGATATGTTAGCAAAGTGAAATAAACAAATTGAAAATATATATATAAATGGAAAATATAAAATGCATTTAAAATTTTTTGAATTAAAAGATCCGAGCGGAAGAGTTATCCTTCTTTATTTTCCAAGGGCTGAAAAAACCTGGGTGCTATTTTAGAAATGATGAGCATTTTTTCCCAACCATAAAAAAATCGCACTTTGTAGTTTTCAACTTTGAGCGGTTTTGAAAACAATGCATGGACAATCGCTTTCCAGGACGTGTCTTGTTCAGAGCAATTGCATTCATCTGAACGTTTTGGGACTATATACAACAGCTAGCTGATTTGTGACCAAACAGTTTCTTCTTGAATTAAATAACAAAAAAGTCCAGCTCTGGTTAACGTGATAATTGATTGGTGATAATTCAGCACAATGTGAAGTAATCGCACTTATCCATGCCTCACCGCACACAAGGTGCTGTACAGTTACTCAAACAATTGAAATACAGCTTTTGCTTAAAAGTGTTCAAAAGCAGCAATGTTGAAACTACCTTTTACAGGGGTTTGCTTTTTTAAATGTCCGTTGTACAATTATAAGTAAATTTATATACTTGCGATTTTTTTGTCTGTTTTT
Source organism: Saccostrea echinata (assembly GCF_033153115.1). Taxonomy (NCBI): domain Eukaryota; kingdom Metazoa; phylum Mollusca; class Bivalvia; order Ostreida; family Ostreidae; genus Saccostrea; species Saccostrea echinata. The sequence continues at coordinate 4,467,085 of NW_026889772.1, forward strand.
ACTTAAAATGCCGACTTGTGAGAACTTGCATTGAAATAGGCTTCAGAGTGTTCTTTTCAACGGTGTATCTACAAATTTTGACCCGATAATAAGCACTCATGCAAATCAAAACAATACTTCAAACGGAAATACGTCATAACGTGGAGGTATCCCATACTACCTTAATGTTCTTAAAGACAATATAATTAGAATATAGTGAAACTTCTATGCAAATTTCAGGTTTTCAAACATTGCTTATAATTTGCAAATTAAACATTTTTTTTTCTTTTAGATTTAATGGACTTTTTATCCCTTAATTTAGGAATTATAGATTATACATAGGTAAATTGCATATCTTCAGATGAAATACCCCTCTATCAGAGCTCTCAGAAGGAAGAGTCAGAAAAACGATGGAATTGAGTCATGGAATACCTTGCGACAAAGCCGGCTGCCAAGACAATATGAAAATGGTCTATATAATAGGTACTCAGATAACTACACTCAACTATTTACAATAGCAACTACAGTAAGAAAAAATCTAGATTTATCACATAAGTATCATATAAGTACGAAAAAGAAAATATTGAATCATATTCAGGGGAAAGTATCAATGTTTGTATTGGTGTCATAAAAAATTACATTCCTGGGGCCTATTTCACAAAGGTTTCCTAGTATATGTCGTAAGACATAACTTAAGATATGCCTAAGTTATAACTTAGGCAGTTGTTTCACGAAACAATCTTATCTTAAATTAAAAAAAAACAGCTTAGGGGTTACCCTCCACTTTCAAAGGACTTGGGCAGAAGCATGGTTTAACCCTGACTAGTTTCCTACTTAAACTAAGCACTCACACATCCTCTCTCTCTCTCTCTCTCTCATGCAATTGTTTATTTTTTCCCCTACTACATATTTTTCTACTAGTATCGTTTCAATTAGGAAATGGAATAAATTTAAAACAATAATTTCTTCGAAGGACAAGCAATCTAACAGAAGCTTTATTTTCATTTTATTTCTTCGCGAATGAGTGTTCCACCTTAGTTGTCCGTGTTACTGTGTAATTTAAAAAAGAGAATTTTTCGACAAATAAGAAATTCCAAATTCGCGACTGTGGAAATGACAACACTAACAGAAAAAAGTTGAAAAAAGGAAACATAATCTTTATGCATAATTATACCGTGACAAATCAGCCCGTAAAAGGGACAGGGGGACCTAATATTCTGTAACACAACATACATTTGTTCAGGGGATGAGTTGAAAAGAAGTGAAGTCATTAAGCGGAGACAGAGGAAAAATGGTCAAAGTCTTGCACTCCAACTTCTCCTTCCTCCCATGGGAGATAAGATACAAGCGATTTTTGGAGAGACAGCTATATCAGGAGCTGAGGAAAACAAGTTTGTTCCCGTATCAAATTATAATCTTTCAAATACTAAATATCGATTCAAATACTACTAATATCATTAGTTTTAAAGATATACAATAATAGTTGAAATTATATGCAAAGTTTTGTAAGACAGACAAATAGCGTATAAAGCGTGATTTTTTTGTTTTTGTTTTTTTTGTTTACAAAATCGTGCTCATTGAATGATGGGGAATTAATCCAAAATGTGTACTGTCTATTTTATAGTAACATTGGGAAATCCACGAATTCGTGAGAAATCAAGCATTCTATAAGTACAATGTATTTGTAGTTCCAACTTCACCAATGGACGTTTTTATATACCTTGGATTAGTTTTGACAAGTGATACAGACACATCTCTGATAATTCTTAAAATCTCTTTCTTAGCTATTACATACAAAGTAAAGCAGTAATAACCTGAAAGGATCACAATAATTCATATACTAGTAGTCCTTTGGATTTTTTTCTCTCCCTAAACACACACGGTATCTCTCTATAGGAATACTTGTACACTTATCTACAGCCGTCATATTCAGTTTCTTCCTAATTCATTTATTTGCTTGTCTTAAAGTAATGACATAACTTAGGAATATTCTAAGATAAGACGAGGTTAGTGAAACGGATAAGTAATGAACTTAGGAAAAAGTTACTTCCTATGATATAACTTAGTCCTAGAAGATAGCTGCATAGATGATTTCTCTTCCTTCCCTTTATAGCTTCTGCCTATAGCCATCTTTGAAAAACTTGTTTTTTGTGGTAACGCGACCGACTCACAAAAATCCTCCCGACGCAAATTGATTTTTGAAAATACTTTTTCAATGTATTTTTTTTTACAGGCGTAACTATTTAATAAGCATTTAGATGATCATGGTCGACGTGCTTAAAAATGGCGTCGACAACGCCACGGGAAACACCTTAAATGATTTTTTTGTCATTGACATGCGTGCTAACTACCAAACTATATATATATATATATATATATATATATATATATATATATATATATATATATATATATATATATATATATATATATATATATAGATATAGATATATATATATATATATATATAAAGCACTAAAAATGACCAACGACACGAACAATACTAATTGACAAATTTTCGGGACAACCTGTCCCTTCCTCAGGACAAAGAAAAAAGTTAAGAAGTCATAAAAACAAAGGAATAGAGAAGCAAAAACAACTAGCACTACTACTAAACTACCAAACACTAAATATTTACAATGTTACATGTTTAATTTGGAGTTTATAAACAGTTGTGAACAAAGAAATCCGGAGCGCTATGAATTGCGTTCGGTCTATCGGGTGTACTCTGGTGAAGTGTGATTTACATAATTGAACGAATTAATTATCGCTAATTAATTACGGCCAACAGTAAATCGTACATTGTCTTATTCTCTCAAAATAGCGTAACTCTACATGATAAAAAGAAATTAAAGAAAGATAATATGGAAGGACAATTTTGAAATATGAATTTGGATATATTATAAATTTGGAAATTCGGAAAAAAGAAATAAACAAAAATGTGAGCTGTAAATATTTGGGTAGGTTGTTCCAGGATTACTAATACGAATTAACGGTAAATTTTACACTATATAGAGAGAATGAACTTGTTTGTTACAATTCGGGATTGGGTCTAGTTCACGTTCATCCTGGTGAAGTCATTAAGTTTGTTAATACCATTAGGGCGGAATGACTTCAGCCTGTGCATCCAGAACTTTTCCTTGCCTTTTCTCTGCACGTCTGTCCATCTTGGATTATGGTCAATAACCACTACTGTCATGTCCTCCCATTTGTGCCCTTCAAGGTTGAAATGTTCCCCAACGGGTTCATTGAGTTTTTTGGTCCTAATGGTAGAACGGTGATTATTGACTCTCCTGCGGAGATCTCCTGTTTCACCAACATACTGTAAATATACATACTGTTGGTGAAACAGGAGATCTCCACAGGAGAGTCAATAATCACCGTTCTACCATTAGGACCAAAAAACATGTAACATTGTAAATATTTGGTGCTTTATATAAATTTCCATCCGTGACCTTGTATTATCTACTTAGTAGATCCGACACTTAGGATATACAGTGTTCTTGGTTTTTAGTGCTTTATATATATATATATATATATATATATATATATATATATATATATATATATATATATATATATATATATATATATATATATATATATATATATATATATATATATATATATATATATATATATATATATATATATATATGTATATATATATATATATATATATTTGTTCGGATAAAGTAGATACTTGTTCATTATTTCAGATGTGGATACTTAAAAATTCCAAGGAACTTTTGGAAAATTTGAAATCACAAGATTTTACCAAAATCAACAGCTTAAAAACTTACGACTTTTCAACTTTATACACGACCATTCCCCACGATAAATTAAAGTCCAGGCTTTTTGATATCATTGACAGCTGCTTTTTTAATAAAAATGAAACTCGTAAATATACTTACCTTGTTATTGGTCATTTGCAAAATTATTTTGTTAAAAAACATTCTGATTGTACACACAAGTACTCTGAAGGTGACATTAAAAAGATGCTTGAGTTTCTGATTGACAATATCTATGTGGTTTTTGGAGACCAGGTCTTCCAACAATCTATTGGAATTTCTATGGGTACCAATTGCGCCCCGTTATTAGCAGACCTTTTTTTGTATTCATATGAAGCAGAATTTGTCCAAAAACTTGTACGTGAAAAGAAGAAATCACTTGCTGTCGCGTTCAACTCGACATTTAGATATATCGACGACGTATTGTCAATTAACAATGGCTATTTTCATTCTTATGTCGATACGATATATCCTGGTGAACTTGAGATAAAAGATACCACAGAGTCCGACACATCTGTTTCATATTTGGATATTTTACTTGAACAAGACGTTAATGGTAATCTAACAACCAAGCTTTATGATAAACGTGATGACTTTAACTTTTCAATCGTCAACTTCCCTTACTTATGCAGCAATATACCTTCATCACCTGCATACGGGGTATATATCTCTCAGTTGATTCGGTACGCAAGAGCATGCTCTACGTATGTACAATTTCTAAAACGAGGTAAATTATTGACAAATAAGTTGATGAAACAAGAATATCAGCTGTCTCGTCTAAAGTCATCATTTCGTAAGTTCTATGGTCGATACAATGACCTTGTCAGCAAATACAATTTATCATTGAGTCAAATGCTGACTGACGTTTTTCATACTAATTGTTAGGCCATTATTTACACACTGAATTGTCGACGGATTTTTCCGTTATTTCCCGATTATGACAAGGAGCACACGGCGGGTGTGACCGGTTGGCAGGGGATGCTCACTCCTCCATGGCACCTGATCCCACCTCTGATGTTTGGAGGTCCGTGTTTGCTCTGCTCCTATTTTGTATTGTATAATGGACTTTTGAGCTTGAATATTGTTCGTTATCTCCATATATTTCATTGTTGATGAGGATACTTAAAAACTCCAACAAACTTATAGAAAATTTGAAATCACAAACTTTTACTAAAATCAATTACATAAAAACAACTTTTCAACACTTTATACAATCATTCCCCACGATAAATTGAAGTGCACGCTTTTTAACATCATAGACAGCTGCTTTTTCACTAAAAATGGAACTTACCTTGTCATTGGTCATCTGCAAAATTATTTTGTTAAAAAGTATTTTGATTGCACACACAAGTACTCTGAAGTTGATATTAAAATGTTTTTTGAGTTTCTGATCGACAATATCTATGTAGTTTTTGGATATCAGGTCTTTCAACAATCTGTTGGAATTCCCATGGAAACCAATTGCGCCCAGTTATTAGCAGACCTATTTTTGTATTCGTATGAAGCAGAATTTATTAAAAAACTTTTCATGAAAAGATGAAAGCACTTGCTGTGGCCTTCAACTCGACATTGAGATATATCGATGACGTACTATCAATTAACAATTTTCTTATCTTTAAGAAATCAAATGATTTTAGAAGGGTCACTTTCCCTCACATCCGAGGCCGCTGTTATGAATGAGCTGCATAGTAAATACCAAAAGTAAAAAAAAAAATCAGTTCTCATGACTTACGAGAATCATTTTATAAATGGTTTTTCGTCATACAAGCAAAGAACAAAAGCGAAAAAAAATTGCTTAGTACACCGCTGCTTAAAATGAAAAATATCGTATATTTTTACAATTCTGTTTTTTTTTAAACAAAGGAATCTTATGTTGACTAAAACCACTCTACAATGGCAAAATATAATGGCAAAATAAAAATACTTTCCTAAATACAAAAAGCACAATGATCTTTAGTTTTAACATTAATTTTTTAAAGGAGTAACTTTTACAGGGAGCCTAGAATCCTATGTATCATTCTGATCTGCAGCCACTGAAGAGCTGTATCACTTTTTACTTTAAAACAAACTTTAAAAACATCATGTTTTTTAAAATTACGCTGCCTATGTAGGGTAGAGTGGGGGTAATTTCGACCACATTTGCTGATTTGTGGCTTTCAATCCACAAAACAAGACTGTTTTCAAATGTAGTTTAAAAAAGATTCAAGTAATTGAGATTGATTTTTTCTTCATATTTTTCTGCTTTAGGAGTTAAAAATGCATAAAAAATAATGAATTGGTTAAAAAATAAGTAAGCATGTTGCATGGGTTAATTTCGACCGGCCTCGGGGTAATTTCGACCACAACAAACATCAAAAAGAAAGATAACTCTTGCAATGTAAGTAAACTGTACCTGTCGCATTTTATTCAAAATTTATGGTCCGAGAAACTATATTGCCTTATTTAGAAAATATGTGTATCTATCTCTATCAATAAAAAGATTAAAATGGATAAGTACTAGTATCCATACAGTAAAGAAATGGGTTGGGTTACTTAAGCTTTTCAATGCTGTCTTATGGACATCAAAATTCTTATTCTTTATTCTAAATTCTGCTTTTAATTCGCGAACTCTATATTTTAAAATTGTGATATATATAGCATAGCATTAGAATTGCGTATATTTTTCTTCACTAATTTTTACCATCTACACATTCATTTGGAATGCGTTGTATTACGTATTTTACGTGTTTTTTAATTCTTATAAGAGATAGGTCCTGAAAAATTCGATCAAGTCAATTAAATAAAGATTTACAGAAGCAAAGTCCTCTGAAATCCCCCCCCCCCCCGGAAAAAAAAGTCAAACAAATCATTAATAACGTGAAACATCATAGTTTTTTTTTTTTTTTTCCCCCAAGATTGTTGTGGTTCTTTTGGTGTGTTGTTCTGCTATTTTGGGTACTATTTGGATTTGTGTACCTGGACTGTGTGATACGATCTTAATACGACCGGTTCGTTGGTTTTCGATAGCCTCAGTCTTATCAGTCAAAGTTTAGGCATTCGTAATAATGAAAAAAAAAATTACAAAAACCTGATTTTTTTTTTTACATACATTTAATATTGCCTGCATTCTCTCTTTTGTTAATTTGACGGGTTCGGAAACTTGGATTGCTCTCGTCATGTGTTATTTCATAGCCAGTGCCGACTCCGTGTTCTCTCGCACGTCGATCAGTGATGCACTCTTGTGAACGGCCTGCAAAATATAATTATATAGCTAGGCATGTATATGTTAATTAATCTGACATATTTTTTTTAATAAAAGGTTATATGTAGATAATATTTTACAAATACTGTATAATCATTTTTTTTTGGAAGATCTAACTCTGCATTGCATTAAACAGCTGTTAAAGACAACTTACACATATTTCAGAAAAAGTGGTCGAATTTACCCCGCGTCCTTAAAATCAGTAGGGGTAATTTCGACCAAAATCAAATGGATGTTTCTTGTGCATTTTGAGAGAAATCCAAGATGAATTGGTAAAATTCTGCAACTTAAAGATATTCCAAGAAAAAATAAAACAATTTTAATTTAATTTGTGCTGTAGACTGTTGAACAAGGTTAAACTTAAAAAGAGGTTGTACGAGTTGTCTCTCTTGCATTTCCTTGATCAAATCAAGCGCACTGAAGACGGGGACTTCGAACGTCAAACTGGAGACATAAATAATAGTAAAAATATTTTTTATATCACTGATCAAGCCATATTTGCGATGAATAATCACACTAGGACACACAATTTGAAGAATAGTTTTCTACAATTCCGAATAAATTAAACTTGTCTCAACACTTCCGTAGATCTTTGTGTAGTGTTGTTTTCCTGTGGTCGAAATTAAACGGTGGTCGAAATTACCCCGACTTACCCTATATTCAAAATGAAAATCTATTTATATAATAAATATGTAGTTTTTGCATCATGTTTAAAATAAAATACAATGACTTGGTGCATTTCTCTTACAGAAGCAACGCTTCAATATGAAAAAAAGTGAACTTTTTTGTCTTCACTGCACCTGTATATATATTATTAATTTATGCACTGTTGACCTTAAATGTTTTTCAATATGATAGAACCAATCTCTATACTATAGAGGAAATAAAGAATGTCTGTCTGTCTGTCTTTGGTTGGAAAGAATCATAGCTTAAAACATTTTCCATCCTCATCTTAAAAATCTGATTGGTTTAATACTTTTCTCAAACTATGATACAATAAAAATACATTGATTTCTTACCACCATTTTAGAATTGTAACACACTGGACTACTTCAGAACCTATTTTTGCATTTCTGCAATCATTTAAACATTTAATCATTTCAGAACCTTAAGCCATGCTTTGAATACATCTTTCCAGAAAAAATGCTACTAGAAGTAGATGTTATAAGATAAAAAGATCCCCGAAATGAAATATCTTCTTAAAAGCATCTTTTCTATTGATGGCAAAAAAAGATATTAATCCATGGCTTGTTAACTTTATTCTGTTTAAATAAATTATCTATAACTTCTATAAATAATATGGGTCGCCTTATCTGCTACTTCTTTGTATATCATGTTGATAAAATAAAACCCACTTTGCAAAACATTACCCAGTTTGTGATCCTGAATTGTACCAAAACCAAATTATTTCAAAACTTTGTAAACGACCATGGAATTAGTTGTCCATTATTGTATATTGTCTGCGTGTAATATAAAACACAGTCGTCCTTACTTACGTATAAATTTGAACATTTCGAATCCGTCAAATCTAGAGGATATACGTTTGAATCTATTATGGTAAAAAATCTAAGGAAGTGTTTTATTTGAATTATTGGGGATAATTATGGAGACATGTTACTGACGAAAAGTTAGCCAAGTGTTTTTAATAAATTTGCTATTCAAAAACTTACACAGATAGGAGGCTTCAAGGACCTGTTCATATCTCAATTATGCAGATAATAATACTGTATCAGATAAATCTTTAAACGGGTCGAAGCTCTGCAAGATAATAATGAATTTGATGATATTACCCAAACAAAATGTAGGCAATTTCAAAAACGTACTCCTTTAACAATGAAACACAAAAATAATATTTTATTATGATGGTATTACAATTTACTTTGATGATGAAGTTAATATATCTCACATTGCTATTGATTTCAGTCGCCCACGTGGCGCAGTGGTTAGAGAGTCTGCTCTAAAGTCGCGGAGTAAGGAGTTGATCCTTACATCGTGGGTTCGAATCCCACTGTGGGACGTGGAGACCGGTCCTTCGGATTAGACTGTATAAACCGAGGTCCAGTGTCGCAGTAGGTGCTAGCACGAAAAAGATCCCTCACTGCTCAATGGCCCTGAGTGCCGAGTATAGGTCAAAATTAGCAGCTCTCCACCGGCAAGTGGTGGCGTCTCCATATGAGTGGAAAATTCTCGAAAGGGACGTTAAACAAAAAACAAACAAAAACTATTGACTTCAGGTTTTGAATGATTGAATCACTCAACTATAATATCCTGAATCAGCTATTATTCACTTTGTACTGAACAGAATGCTCGTAAAATATCTGACTTGAAATCATGTGTAGATGTTTAGAAGTTTAATTTATACCATGGTGATCTAATGACAGTCCTAGAACAGAATTTGTGAATTGTGTGTTTAAATATAGGTAGAATTGTGTTTAGCTTATACTCCTTTACAGATTATTACATTGGTACACTTTTATTGCAATAACTCGATCATGACAAGAATTTATGAATTTGTTTATATAATACTCAAATAAAATAAGATTTAAACACTTGTAACAAAATCAAGGTGGGTAATTATATTTGCTTTCTCTCATTATTGCCGTATGTTTTGTCATTCTACCATATTTGTCTAGAAGAACTGTGGCGTATATTTGATTAGTTGTATGATAACGCACATGTAGCGTTTGTTTACTTTTCAAGTTATCTCTGACCCGCTATACATATCTTTTTTATGCTCCCGTATCGAAGATTCGGGGGTATATAGTTTTTGCCCTGTCCGTCCGTCTGCCTGTTTGTCTGTTTGTCCGCAAAACCTATAACCTTGCCCATAACTTTTGATTGCTTGAAGCTATGACGTTCATATTTCACATGTGTATTTCTTGTGAGAAGACCTTTCTTTGGGTACCATCATGTTTGACCTTTTGACCTTGACCTTGGAGTTTGACCCACTTTTGCAAAATTTTATGAGACTTTAACCTTGATCTTAACTTTTGAACAGATAGTGCTTTGGGTTTTAAACTACACATTTGTATTCCTTGTTACAACAAGACCTTCCTTTTGATACCAACCACTTTGACCCTTTGACCTTGACCTAGGAGTTTGACCTACTTTTGAAAAACTTTATCCTTGGCCAGAACTTTTGAATGGTTGGTGCTAGAGCTTTCATAATTCACATATGTAATCCTCGTGAAAAGACCTTCCTTTGGATACCAACAACTTTGACCTTTGACCGTGACCTTGGAGATTGACCTAGTTTTGAAAATCATTAATCTTTGCCATACCATTTAAACATTTGGTGCTACGGCTTTCATACTTCATATGTGCATTCCTTGGGATAAGACTTTCCTTTGAATACCAACAATTTTGGCATTGACCTTGACCTTGAAGTTTGACCTGCTTTTTAAAAAAACTTGACCTTTGCCATAACATGTGAACGTTTGGTTCTAGGGCTTTCACATTTCGCGAACATGTGTATCACTTTTGACGAGACCTTTCCTTGGGGCCCCATTTGACCTTGACCATGATGTTTTACTTACTTTTAAAAACCTTAACATTCGTCATAACTTTTGATCAATTTTAGCTAGGGCTTTCAAATTTCACAGGTATATTCCTCGAGACAAGACCTTTCTTTGGATACGAACATTTTTGATCTCTTGACCTGGAGCTTGACTTGCATTTGAGAAACTTTAACCTTCGCCATAAGCTGCCATACGGGGGCATCAGTGTTTCACAAACACATCTTGTTTATAAGTCAAAGTCCCATGGCAGATTAGGGAACTCGATTTGGGGAGAAACCAATAACTAACTCGCAAATTTAATAAAGCCAATATAATGTGTTAATTATTGTAGCCGATTTTTATAAAAGTGATGTTATTCCTTATAATGTATTCTCTATATATTATAAAATACTTATGAAAGAATGCTTTTGAAAAAAAGGAATAAAAAGCATGGTACATGGCAGAAGAAATGAGGCGTTTTAGACGACGATTTTGTCGCTAAAAATAGGTACTAAGAACATTCACAGTATATCCTTTTTTACTTTAGTGATACCGGGAAATCTAGGTGCTGCGCCAATTACAGGAATATATCAGGGCGTTGTGAGCGTGCGTATTCCATGATTTGCAATTTATGAATTTTTCTTTCAATTAACCTCATTTAATCTTAGAATTGAATCTATCCATCAATATTCAAATAATTGATAGATAAATAATGGAAATGGTAACAATCTTCTAGGGATCAAGCGAAACAATGAAAATTAATGCCAATTTTTCTATTTATATTATTGTACAAAGCATATCCATTTAAAATTAATTATGAAAAAAGTCAGCTCATTTCTTTTTGGATTCTAATTTACAAGTTACACGTATAACAATTTTGTATCTATGAAGCATGTTATGGATCATATGGAATAGACTGCACACGTCTATGTTTGGAAGGATTTTATGGTCATGGATGTAAAGTACTCCAGATGAATATTGCGATAGGTTTCATGGATGCATTGGTAAAATATGTTCATATGCAGACCAAGAACGTAATATTTTAACTTCAAATAAAAAGTTATAATGGGGAAAACATATTCTTTCCTCTTGAATATTAATATACATAGTTAAATATTAGCGAACATAACAAGATCACAACTTCTTTTTAAAAAATATGTTTTAGTGTCGGTTTTGCCGTATTTAATGTTTAAAGTTCAATGTACATATGTATTTTGAACTTTTGATGTACATATGTATTTCCGTATTAAATGTAATATGTTGTCCATGTTAATGTTAAGCAATAAACATTGGGAGAACTTCACCCAAGAAAATATTTGGTATTATCATTTATGTACTGTATATCATTTCTTATTCTTATGCAGTTGAGACCAGATGCATAAATAAGTAAGTATCTTTTATCTACAGTCTTTTTCTTTTCACACTTTGTTTCTTTTGATTAACTACCATGAACATTGAATAAAATTCTGACAAAAACTGTTGTGCATTTATTTTTGCTTTATCCAACTTTTTTCAGTCTTGATTTATATATATATATTTATGTTCTCTGCCACTTTAGAGACACCGTGAGTTAATTTTGATCGGTTAAATTATGTCAAAAGTTATTCTCTAAAAATATCACAACTACAATTACAAAATAAAATACAAAAAATGATGGATATATAACAGTTGCAAAGCTACAAGAATTAGCTTTCTTAGTTAAAAAAGTTTAAAATATTTCAGAAAGAAATATAGATATATACCTGAGGGGGTAAAATACCATTTATTTTGCTATTTTTGAGTTCATTCATTTAGCTTGACTGAAAAGATTGAGTGCTGTACAGATTATTATAGAACAAACACAAACTCATGTAAACGTAAGTCTATGTTTTATCATTTATTGTTTTATTCCATGATAAAAATAACATATCTGAACGCTTTATTTATCAACAAAACTGATTTTATGTTTAATATTCAGCTTGCATCGGATACTTTGGACAAAACTGTTCTACACCTTGTTCATTTGGATATTATGGTCATGACTGCCGAAAGAAGTGTAATTGCAGTAGTGCTACACATTGGTGTGACACCAAGTCAGGATGCATTAAAAATGACAAACTGCAATACAATGACCAAACACGTATGTACCTATTTGATAAACGAAAACGCTTTACGAAAAAGTTGTAGCAATGTATTGAGAAAGAATAATTAAACTGTAGTCTGGAAAGTTTGGAGACATTAAGGGAAAAAAAGAAGATAATGAACATTGATTAGTCTCAAAAATTGTAAGAAGAATACAACCCTTTGCTTCATTTGTCTATAATTATTCTTTTTCCACTATATTTCCTAAGAATACGCCAATATAATCAATGAAGTACATTAACAATGTGTATTATAATTGACGTCAAGGGACATTATTTTTAAGAAATAAATTGTATTATTATTATTAAAGTACATTAACAATGAGTATTATAAATTGACGTCAAGGGAAATTATTTTTAAAAAATAAATTGTATTATTATTTTTATTATGAAATACGACTGTAAAATTAGCCGTAAGACTAAAAAGGATAAATGAATGCAATGCTGTTTAAATTTGTCAAAATATTAACTTTCTACCACAAAATTTATTTTAACATTGTCTTGCTTGGAATAACATATGAAAACTGGCATATATTATTTCAAGGCTCATAGTACTAGCATAATTGATAAATAGATATCCAGGAAGATGACACAAATACTACATGGGATAACAATAACGCGTTGGAAAGTTACCTGTTAGTTTTAACAGCAGCTGGATCCGTAGGCGTGACTTCTGCAGTTTGGATAATAATGGGTTTATTTTGCAGATCTAGATGGTATGTAATTTTCAACGTTGACTAACATTCTACCGAAAATGTATATACCCTAACAAGAAAAATAGTAAACTATAGTTTATTATAGTTAATCAAAGTTGCAATGTTTTTATTATAGTTAATCAAAGTTCCAAATTTTTTACTATAGTAAATCAAAGTTTCAAAGTTTTTACTATAGTAAATAAAAATACCAACGTTTTTACTATAGTAAATAAAAGTTGCAAAGTTTTTACTTTGATAGTATAGTTTACTATAGTAAACTATTGTTAACTTTAATTTACTATAGTAATTGTTCTTATCACCTGCATATGAGGTTTATGTCTCTCAGTTGATTCGATACGCAATAGCATGCTCTGCGTATGAACAAATTCTAAAACGAGGCAAGCTATTGAATTCTGAATGGAAAAAAAAAGAAAAATGGCCCAATGTCAATTTTAAAAAAAATGAGTAAGCTTATGTTCTTTCAAAGGTATAGATATAGAAATGGAGACGTATATGGCAAGAGAAACCGAAATAATGAAGGTAAAAACAGTTATTAGAAAGAATATGCAAAAGATATCGAATAAAATTTATGTTGATATAAGTATTTTTGTTTTTCAAAATATTTGAATGTAGTCCTCAAAATGTGAAACAGAGGATATTGACAGAAGTTGGGGGTTTCAACTACAGAAGCCTGCAAATCCATTCTATAAAAAACTAAGTTCAAATATAAAATCCGATATAAATGCAGGTAATCCTTTGTTAGCCCAAAATTCTGTAACAGTTTACGTATATAATTTATCATAATCTTTTTTGAATTATCAATTGGTCTTAATATTTTCTGCACAATGTGTCTGTACAATTTTAGTACAATCTTAAGTGTGAAAGAATATTTTTGAATGTCTTATTTCTTTGTACTTCCATTTCTTAACATTTGATATAGTTTTGTTTCATAGAATTAAGATATATATATTTTCTTAAAACATAACAAATATTGAAACCCAATGCTAATTTTCTGTATTCCAAGATTCTGGGGAATCTAAATTAAAAAAGTGAAGAAAAAGAACAATGATCGATCTTAAAAAAATCTACAAACAATACAAAGCCGATTAATTAAAGTACGTGTCAATTATCAACGTAATTGATTCCTTCCATTTTGTTGCATTCAATACCACATGAAAGTCGGAACATCAACACAAACATCATTTATCCTGTGTAAAATGAGCTTTCAATAAATTGCTGAGACTGTATGCCAAGGAAGATTTTTTTTGAAAAAAATATCGATAGTAAATGAAAAAAAAAAATAAATGAAATGAGTTTTGTTCAGTAATAAGTAAATTACAGTTTAAGGGCATGATGTATTTCATAATGACGCAACACTTTCTTTTAGAGCTGTAGTTTTCTGTTCTTAAAGACCCCAGCCCTCAGTTTTTTGAATTCAAACAACAGATCAGCTCAATTATGTATGTCAATGATTTTTAAGAATCTGAGATCCTCTACTTCCTCTGGTTAAATTAAATTTTTTCTTTGCATTTGGATTTGTTGCATAAATTCAGAGAAATCTCATGTTTCAGAACACGAACATTCTGGTTATAGTTCCAATGAATCACAGGGCATTGGGCCAGACAACCAATCACCTACAACATCCTCCAACTGTAATCGAATGGAGAGAAGAACTATGCCGACTAAGATCTTACATTCAGCAAAATTACAGCAGAACTCAGGAAACAAGCTTCGAAGGTCTCTGTCGCTTTTTGATGGAAACAGACGATTTGAAAGATACTCTGACGATTACAACCACTTAGATTTTCAGAAAAAATCTGCTCTTCCTACGAGACTTGTGACCAACGGCAACTACAATAAAATAAATATGATGGAATCACATCACTGCAAAAGTATTACGCATGAAGAACATGACGATAATAGCTATGTTTCACTTGTTCTTGACGAGACGTTGCTGGCTTCAGGTTCAGACTTCACGCAAACAAGCCAGAAAGGTATAGATAAGCAAGTCTATAATTTTATTAATACCGATACGGAAACAAGAAGTAATGAAGGTCAAACTCATACTGACTTTTCAGGATACCGCAATGTGAATAAGACTTCTAACACAAGTAATAGTTTGATAAACATAAAAAGTGAATCACTTGATTTCATAGATGGCAAAATGGATATAAATTGAAAAAGCGATCACATTGTAAACTTTCAAAGAAAACATGTTAAAAGTTTGGAAGAGACCAATCTTAAAACATGACTTGTACATAACCGTTAAAGCAAAAGGATGAGGAAATATGAAAAATCGTGAAATATTTAGACTGAATATATTATTCCGTTGTTTTACTAAGATGCTGTGAAAAAATACACCTATGTCGCCATAATGTCATATGAATAAAAGAAATACTAAACAAGAATTAAATCTCCACTGCCAGTAATACAAGGAGTATTAAAAGTTTCAGAGAGTTTGTGCTCTAATGAATATCATTATATCAATAACATTATACTAACGAAAAAATACCTTAATCTATAATAGTATGCTTTAGTTGGCTTTAGTATAGCAGGTCAAATTTTTATAGAACTCACTTTAATGAATCAAAGTTTCAAAGTTTTCACTCTAGTAAATAAAAGCATTAACAATATCATTTCAAAGATCTAGGGTTTTATTTCAGAATATTCTGTCACAAACTGTGAAATCTGTGATGTTTTGATTACTATCTCTTAATTTACTAGTAATCTAATGGAATAGAACTTTTATACCAACACTTGGAGAAATCTGAATTGCAAATTTTCTAATATTGTCTACGGAATAGAATGTACCCTCTTTGGGGTTATATATGTTGGTGAAATCAAGGGTTCAATGAGTTCAATAAATAAAAGAATATCGGGGCATATATTTCAAATTAACAAGTGGGGCAAGCTTCTTCTATACAAGATTTTATGTATACCATCATACCATTTACCATCATACTAGTCGCCCGCGTGGCGCAGTGGTTAGAGCGTCTGCTCTAGAGTCGCGGAGTAAGGAGTTGATCCTTACGTCGCGGGTTCGAATCCCACTGTGGGACGTGGAAACCGGTCCTTTGGATGAGACTGTATAAACCGAGGTCCCGTGTCGCAGTAGGTGCTGGCACGAAAAAGATCCCTCACTGCTCAATGGCCGTAAGTGCCGAGTATAGGACAAAAATTTGCAGCTCTCCACCGGCAAGTGGTGGCGTCTCCATATGAGTGGAAAATTCTCGAGAGGGACGTTAAACAACATACAAACAAACAAACCATCACACTAATAGCCCTACACTGAGTACACTTTTCCCTAGACAACTAGAAAAATTGTGGATTAGAGAACTAGGCACAGCTATTCCATATGGTAGCAATGACAATGTCGATAGTGTTGGGAATCTTTCAAGCCCACAATGTAGCAATGTTATGGGACTTTTTAACCATACAGATATGTAAACGTAGTCATGGGCATCGGTCTAACAATAAACATATTATATACGTTGCTCCTTTGACGCACTACTACCATAGGTAAATAAACAGTTAGATCGTCATCACATTCGAACCAAAGAAAATACCACTCTAACAATCCGTTTGTTCCTTAAACTCCGATATCCAAACAAAGAAATTGATACAGTTAATATAAGTAATATTCTTAATCACAAAAGGGTCCAGTCCTGTATTCCACCATATTTCAAGTTGAAGTCTACACCTTGTATTTCTTCAAAATATCGACAATTGCTTCCAAACATTTTAATTAAAAGAATACTCTACAGAACCTAGATATCAAACATCTAAAACATAACCCAACTATACAGTGCCTAGATATAGATCATCCGAAACAAAATTCTCAAACGTGTTAATTTTCTTCTTCACCCTACAACCATAGTCCTACTGGACAACTCATTATTGGTGACGCAAATATAGTTAATAATGAGGATCTTAAATTACTTATCAGAGGGCCAAAGTTAAGGGAACCCCGATCCTTCAACTGGCGACACAATTTTATAAATATTATGAATTGAGAAGAATTACGCCAGAAGATGGACCAAAAATGAAAAAAAGAAGACCTTGACACTTTGTGTGAATGGATTAAATATATATCAAATTGATGTTAAAATCGCGCATTAAGCGATTGAGGGGCAATATGAAAACCATCTATTCTGTCTTCGACAATGAAGAAGTAAAACAAAATTAGATAGATTACAAAATCAGTATGTACTGGTCCCAGCTGACAAAGCAGGTAACAACATTGTTTGTAAGCTTATTTCTTGACTTGTGTATTTAGAATGCTTCTGGCAGGTTCATTAGTTTCATTGTTGCAAAGAACACACCATTAACCGTAAGTAACATTTATTCAAGACTTAGTACACACACGAACATACATACGAAACCAATGAGAATACACAAAACATATTCGGAAAGATATGTCACAAAGTTATTTTAGAGGAACTAGGATTTAATTCTGCAAGTGGTAATCCAACTTATACCCATAGCTCCCTTTCTAAGGAGAAAACAATTCTTCAAAACCATATATCAGTTTTAAATATCTTAATATTCCCAACAATAAAAATAAATTTGAATTACCATACCTAAACTGGATTCCGAAAATACATAAAAAAATCCTTACAATCACAGATAATAGCGGGTTCCAGTAAATATTCTACCAATTATGAAGACTCTTTTTACTCTTCACTAAAATATTTACAACAGTGACGGAGAAACTTCAGGAGAACTGTGCAACAGTTCATTCAAGAAGTCGTGTAAATCAGATATGGATACTTAAAAACTCCAAGGAACTATTGGAAAAGTTGAAATTAAAATATTTTAACAAAATCAATAACATCAACACATACCACTTTTAAACACTTTATACAATCATACGCCACGATAAATTAAAGTCCAGGCTTTTTGACATCATAGACAGCTGCTCTTTTAAAAAAAAGGAACTCGTAAATTTACTTAACTTGTCATTGGTCATTTGCAGAATTATTTTGCTAGAAACATTCGGATTGTACACACAAGTAATCAAATGTTGATATCAATAGATGTTGTTTTTGGAGATCAGATCCTCCAACAATGAAATATATGAAGATAACGAACAGTATTCAAGCTCAGAAGTCCATTATACAATACAAAATAGGAGCAGAGCAAACACGGACCTCCAAACATCAGAGGTGGGATCAGGTGCCATGGAGGAGTGAGCATCCCCTGCCGACCGGTCACACCCGCCGTGTGCTCCTTGTCATGATCGGGATATAACGGAAAAATCCGCTGACAATTCAGTGTGTAAATAATGGCCTAACAATTAGTATGAAAAACGTCAGTCAGCATTTGACTCAATGATAAATTGTATTTGCTGACAAGGTCATTGTATAGACCATAGAACTTACGAAATGATGACTTTAGACGAGACAGCTGATATTCTTGTTTCATCAACTTATTTGTCAATAATTTACCTCGTTTTAGAAATTGTACATACGTATTGGAATTCCCATTGGTACTTCGAACTTCCAACAAATCGACATTTAGATATATCGACGATGTACTATCAATTAATAATTGTTACTTCCATTTAAATTTCGACTCAATACATACCAGTGAGCTTGAAATAAGATACCATAGAGTCTGACACATCTGTTCCATATTTGTATATTTTACTAGAAAAAGATGATAATGGTAACCTAACAACAAAGCTTGATGATAAACATGATGACTTCAATTTTTCAATTGTCAACTTCCCTTACTTATGGAGCATTATACCCTTATCATCTGCATATGAGGTTTATGTCTCCCAGTTGATTCGATACGCAAGAGCATGCTTTATGAACACTTTCTAAAACGAGGCAAGCTATTGACGAACAAAGTGATGAAACAAGGATATCAAAAGTCTCGTCTGAAGTAATTATTTCTAAGTTTTATTCTTGATACAATGACTTTGTCAGCAAATACAACCTAACATTAAGTAAAATGCTGACTGACGTTCTTCATATTAATTGTTAGGCCATTATTTACACACTGAATTGTCTACGGATTTTTCCGTTGACCCAGATCATGACAAGTAGCACACATGTACACCGGGTGTGATCGGTCGGCAGGGGATGCTGACTCCTCCATGGCACCTGATTCCGCCTCTGATGTTTTGGAGGTCCGTGTTTGCTCTGCTCCCTATTGGTATTGTTTAAATGGACTTTGAGCTTGAATACTTTCCGGTATCTCCATATTTCACCCAACATTTTTTTACAGGCATAGATTATGTGATATTCTTACTCAAAAACAGCGTATGCTTCATTATTTTTTTTGCTATGAATTGATTATATGTGACTGTATGATTTTTATATTCACTCAATATTTTTATGTAGTGATAATAATCTGTTCTCTCTATTCACTGAGTCCAATTTTCATCATATCATGGTTAGACATAAAATAAGTTTCTGAAATAGTCTACTTCGCTTTATGCTTCAAACTTTTATCCATTTGAATCTAATGCATTTGTTGCTGTTGACAATCAATGTTGGGAATTTTCAAAATTCTATTGAATGAAATTTAGAACAGAAGGTCTTTAAACCTTAAATGAGAATGAAAGATAAAGGTAAAGATAATGAACAGTGATCAATCTCAAGAAATCTAAAATCAAAACAAATCTGTCAGCAGGGCAAAAAACATAGATAGCCGGAAATGCCAAAAGTGAAATCAGGTGCCCAGGAGGAGTAAGCATCCCCTGTTGACCGATCACACCAACCGTTAGCCCCATGTATTGATCAGGTAGATGGAACATTCCATTGTCAGACTCAGTATAAAAGCAAAGGTCTAACAATTTGCATGAAACACGTCAGCCAAAATGCGACCTAATGATAGGTTATATTTGTTAACAAGGTCATTATTACGACCGTGGAATTTACAAAAAGTTGGCTTTAAATGGAGTTGTTGAATTTCCTGTAACATCAACTTATCTGTGATTAGCTTGCCTTGGGTTAAAAATTGATTGTACCCAGCATGCTATTGAGTATCGGATAAGTTTGGAGACGAAAACATTTTCAGGTTATAGTGGAATATCACTTCATAGATCAGGAAAGTTGAGGATGGAAAAACTGAATTCATCTCGTTTGTCATACAATTTTGTTGCTAGTTGGCCCTTAATGTCTATAGTCAGTGAAACATCCAAATATGAAATCATGTGAAATATGAAATGTTTCAGACTATATGATGTCTTTTATTTCAAGTTCACTGGGATATACTGAGTCGACATGTGAATGAAGTAACTATTATTGTGACTTGAAAAATGTCGTCGATATATCTCAATGTCGAGTTGAAGACCACAGCAAGTACTTTTTGAAGCACAATTAATAATAAAGCCACCTTGATCTTGCTGCACTGACTGAGATGACGTCACTGACTAGTTTTACACGCAGTTTCTCTGTACTTCAAGCCTTGATATAGCTATTATCATAGCTCGTATATAAATATGAAAATTTAAATGAAACAAGCATGATCTGACCAACATGGAGACATATTCTCGAATTTATTAATCAATATTTAATAGTCGTATTAAATTTTAAATAGACCTCAAATAAAGCTGCATTAAGGCACACTATAGCACAGTAACGTTCTAGAATGACGGGCACAGCTCCTCAAAAACCTAAAAAAAAATTCAGCATTATCCTCTTCAATATAGCTGATGAGTTTTTAAACACGTGTAGCTATATATTATCCCTACTATTTTGAAAAGTGCTGGGAGCTGCATGGTTGTGCGCTGTTGCTTTATTCCTTAATTTAATATTATTTCAATGCGTATTATGTCAATGTGGGAAGTTTACCGAAAGATGGCTAAATTTTACATAATTCCCTGGCAAGAGGAAGTTGCACACAGTACTTTTCATGTTTAGGAATTTGTCGCAAAGAAAACACAATTTCCATAGCGAAAAGATATCCGTATATCGTTGAACTTTTACGATCTTTGTAGGTGTTTATATCATTTTATAAGTTTAAACATGTCACGTTGCAAACAGCTGATGTAATTGAAGTCGCTTTGGCCGAACTCAACAGAGACCCGACATATACGAGGGGTTATCAAAAAGTTCGTGGACTGAGTCGACAAAATTAGTACTATGTAGTCTGTGCTTTCAAAATTTATAAGGAACATAAAACAACAAAAAATAAAGAAATTTAGAAAATTTTAGCTTGATACCTTCATTATTTGCCAAATTATTATAAAATGAAAACGACATTATATGATCACCCGGCGCTGTCTCCGTTTAGTTTCATGGCGTCCGACAACGTCGTTGTTATTCAATGTCCGATTCTTCTACCTCATACACTTACCTTGATGAGATTCCTGGAGTTGAGTAAGGACTTAAACCCGTCCTGTTTATATGACTTTACAATGTCATGAACAGCTGCTTTCATAGCATATAATATTGCAAATGGATTTATACATAAGGAGAGATCCTCGCTTGATTATGCCAGCATATTTTGCTTTTTGAAGTTCATAATTTATCACACATGATCAACTTCATTTTTTGACGTGATTGACTTTTCACACATTGACTACAAATCGACATTAACTGTGCATCCCTTTTCTCGCTGAATACATTTTGGCATTAAAAAACAAGTACATGTACTCTAGATGCATTTTATTTCTCTGTAGCCAGTTTAAAGATTTCATAGGCCTATACCAGTTTTTTTAGGGACAAAACTTTGTAGAATGTTGGAAAAAGAAACCCCTCTCCCTTTTTTACGTCATTTTCAAGCCCTTAATTGTTTGGACACTCGAAACAAAATTTACGATAAAATTTCATAGAACTTACAGAATGAGGTAAAAAAAATGCATATTTTACGGAACAATAGTGTCCCATCACACACTTGAATTAACGGGATTTTTGGATGTCAAATGTTCATAACAAAATAGTTTTTCTCAGTAACACTTAGGTCGAAAAAACGTCATATTCGAGGTTGCGCCGCCTGGACATACCATTGCTTACAAAAACATTACTAATTTATTAAAAAATAAAATTTATGATTTATGGTTTATTCTTTAGATAGAAAAGATGATGCTAACTAAATATTTTAAAATTCATTAATGTACCTAAAGCAGTTTTAATTTTATGGCGCTAGTCCACGAACTTTTTGATACCCCCTCGTACATATGCAAATAGTAGAATTCCCATTCTTCAACACTCATGATGTTAAAAAAATATCAACACCATATTCATTTTCTCGGAATATTTTAACGCGTAATTCATATATGGGTGTCCTTAACCTAGCTGCGCACACAGGAATATATATTGATTACCATATATTACCATATACCGGTGCAGGACTTCAAATTTAGACCTTTACTCAGGGCTATGAGTAAGCACGGGATTTCAGTGTTTAAAGGTTTCATCCAAAAGACTCATGACTTTCACTTCTAATTCTGGGCTCTTGGCTGAGGAACAGTCACTTTCCTTATAAAAAAAATACTAAAGTGATAACTTTGACTATTAAAACGAAATTTAAATATTCTGATAACTTTGACATTTTAATTTTTTATAGTGATAAGTATGAAAACCTTGAATTTTCTATAGTGATCATTATTTATACAGGGAAATGACAACAAGATGTTCGCTTTAACTTTTATTTGGCGAACATTGGCCGTGGCATAGTATTTTGTGGGATACCAATACACACAACTTGTGGGCAAACCCACACAAATTCAACAAAATTCATCAACACACACAACATATGTTCAAAAATGACCACCCCGGGTAAACCGCGGGTGGTTACTTATTTAAGTGTAAGTAGTTATATGCACAATATAAGCACAAAACAAAGTAGATCAACATATAAGCAAAAAAATTACATACAAAAAGGTTCAACACTTCAACCTCCTTCACAGTACAATGGTGGCAACTTCACAACAATACAAAGTTTATGTAGGCCTCAGTTGCTTTGGTGTGCGCAAACGCCACATGACCGCGAACAATCTAAGGAGATTTCACAGTCATCCCACACATGGTGGAGCACCCAAGCAACTGACAAAAAGGCCCCCTCGGACCAATGTTCTTTAATAATTGTTTAAGGATACACATTTCCTTGTTTTGTCTGGAAGAATTCTAACTCCCCTTGGATATTAGTAAGAAAGAGCTTGTTTCCTAGCTCGTTGAGATGTACTCCATCTGACAAAAAAAATTGCGACATGTTTTTCAACAAATCAGGGTACATTATGTAACAACCCCCCAACTTTAAAACTGATCAAGCAGATACCCTATTGGCCTTGAGACGGGATCGCTCCATCGCTTTGTTTTCCCCGAGTACCTCAATTTATTTCGTGGAAGCATCTGTGACCAGACAAGTGTGGATTGTGGAAAGCGAGCCTTAATAACCTTCAGATGGGATTTGATTTTCTCCATGAGAGTATACAGATCAATTGCCCAAATATCGTTCACCCCACAGTGAATAACCAAAAAATCTGGGGATTCTTCATATTCTCTCAGAAAAAAGACCTTTCTTTTAAGCTCCAAAAACTTCAAACCTGAATGTCCTTGCCACCAGATATTCATATTCAATCTATCCAATCCAAGATTTTTTCCCCCCGGTCTGCATACTGATGCCACCATAGCATTCTTAATAATAGATGAGCCCACACACCACACTGTAACTTCAGTGACCTCTACAAATTTATGTTAGAATGTGGATTGATCTTGTTATATTTACAAAATTACAACTTATTGGCTCCAAACATCTGCCCAATAGGACATCTTATGTATGATTTATATGCCCGAGACTTCCAACGCCCTGCTTCCATTATGACATCTTGTGAGCAACCAGCTTCAAATGCTGCAGTGGCTGCCCCAATACGAATTGGATGGGCCCTATAATGTCCCTGGACCCCAAGAACACGAAGTGATTTTTTCAAAACTGATGAGAACTGATACCTAGTAAGGGGATTTTTTCATAGTGGATAAATAATGGCCCTTTAATTTTTGGTCTAACTGCAAGATAATCTACCAAACTTGCTACTGGACACAGAATTCCCTCACTTTTATCAATGGCTAGAGAAGCCCCCTTCCTATCCTGATCGCATTTCGACATTCTTATGTGTACAAATACCTTGGAGTAATCTGCTTGAAATTGAACGTCAGTCACTTGTAAAGTTGCATGAACACTATTACCAGTAGACAATGAGAATTCCCCTACCCTGAGAAAACCAATGAAAGCTAATA
This sequence comes from Saccostrea echinata, assembly GCF_033153115.1. Taxonomy (NCBI): domain Eukaryota; kingdom Metazoa; phylum Mollusca; class Bivalvia; order Ostreida; family Ostreidae; genus Saccostrea; species Saccostrea echinata. The sequence continues at coordinate 4,491,600 of NW_026889772.1, forward strand.
AATAGGCAGCTCTGAACAATTTTGTTTCATAACTATCACGACAAATGTCCGGTAAAATCTCAACAACTTTTGTAAGTAACTGCAAGGTTATAGGTAGCCTTGCTTCAGCGGATCTACCATGACCTTGTCAGCAAATACAATTTATCATTTATGAGTCAAATGCTGACTGACCTTTTTCATACAAATTGTTAGGCCATTATTTACACACTGAATTGTCGACGGATTTTTCCGTTATTTCCCGATCATGACAAGGAGCACACGGCGGGTGTGACCGGTCGGCAGGGGATGCTCACTCCTCCATGGCACCTGGTCCCACCTCTGATGTTTAGAGGTCCGTGTTTGCTCTGTTCCTATTTTGTATTGTTTGATGGACTTTTGAGCCTGAATACTGTTCGTTATTTTCATATATTTCTTTTTATAGAAAATGGGATTCAATTCTACAAGTAGTTATCCAACATCTGTTTCATATTTGGATATTTTAATAGAGAAAGTCATTAATGACAAACTAAATGTCAAACTTATGAAAAATTGATGACTTTTACCTTGCTATCCTCGATTTCCCTTATTTATATAGCAATATACCCTTTTCACCTGCAAATGGAGTTTACTTTTCCCTGTCAATTCAATACATATGCTCTACTAGGCGTTGAATAAATTCTACATGTAAATGAGACAGGCTATTGACAAATAAGTAAGTTGATGATTCAAAGATACCAAAATCTCATTTTAAGTCAACATTCAGCAAATTCTACAGTTTATACAAACTTGTGTTAGGTGGAATGATGACTTACGTTTTTCATATTTAGTGCATGATCACTGTGTGTTATCTTTACGTTCCATTACTTGAATTTTTTAAAATTGTGTAATATATTGTAATATATCACTTTATTTTATACGTAATATTGTGCGGTCGTCCAGTTCTCATACTTGTAAAATCTATGTTCATCATGTGCCTGCCAGAAAAGTTGTTCGTTTACGATTTTATTGAAAATAATATGTCAGCCTATTTTGATACGATTGTAGTAATAACTATTATCATCATATTTTACCTGTTGTTGCTTCATGTAAAGTCGTAGAATTTATAATATCAGGGATAAGAGGGTGGATTTTACATTTCATGTACTTTACTCGGATCGTCACTTCCGGTTTAATGACATATTTACTATAGTAATCTATTATTCAAGTTATGAATATTGGATCAGATTCTACATTTTAATTTGAGTCGTTGTGTATTTTGAGGCTGTAAGTAGTTCTTTATTGTCAGCATTAACTTTAGTATCAGTCAGCTTTATCGGAACTGCATTTGTTTACGCTATCGTTGGTAGATACGATATTCATACGCTACTTTGTTTAGTACCTATTGTACAGCCTAGGAATGTTTTTATAAACATTGAAGGTATTAATTTATTCGTCTAGTCAAGTTTATGTTTTGTATTCTATTTCCAGTTGTTTATTTTACGCTGTTATATTTGTTACGATATTGTACGGCAGCTTGTGTGGCAAAAGTAGTTCTGTGTGGGAACTTGTGTGGGAACTCAGCTTCCCGTACAAGCTGTTGATTGGTTGATAGTTCGTACGGCATATTTTCATTGGATAATTTGAGTCATGTGACAGGGGATGGGAGGTTATATAAGCAAGCGCGTACTACGTTACGACAGATTTCAGCAAGTTGTACGGCGGCAACATTTAAAAAAAAGATAAAGAAGAAAGCAAAGACGGTGAGATACTTATAATGTAAATTACACGTAATTAGCCTAGTTAGAAATCTCCTTCCACACTGGACGACCGAAACTTGTGTTTCTGAAGAATCAGCTATGTTTTCTTATGTTGTTATATGAGTATTGCCTATATTGTTATGATAATGAGATGCTGTACGTACAATAAATGATAAGTATGACTGATCATCATCTTAAGTATTATTCCACCAAGTATCTACAGAGAGTGGAGCCTGGTCTATTTTACATGAGAGCAAATTAAATTGGTGCATCCTGGTAAATAGATGACTTATTTAGTTGATGAAGTAATTACCTGTATACTGTACATGCTGAGGATTCAGAAATACTAGCCACCCCTTGGGTAGCTTACAATAAATTAAACATACTTAAATTTTTCAGCAAAAAGCACTCTTTGAAATATCAATTATAATTTTAAATTATTTCTATTTATTTCCCAATTACAATGTATTCATTAAATGCGAGTTCTACTGTAGAAGTGTATATTATTTAATGTCTGAATTATTCAAATTTACAATAAACAATCAGATAGACTATCCCTGATCTCACAGTCGACAAACCTGGGAATACCTCGTAATCTGTGATGTGTCACCTGATCCCATCTCTGTTGTTTTAGAGGTCCGTGTTTGCTCTGCTCCAAAATTTGTATTGTTTAATGGACTTTTGAGCTTGAATACTGTTAGTTATCTTCATATATTTCATGTTTCTAAATTGTCCATGATTTTTTTATTTTCTCTTTCTAATCAGTTAAGTTTAATTCAGAAAAAAATAGGCTTGGAGCTATTCAAGTGAAATGTACAAGGTTTTTTTGTTAATTTTAATCCTCTGTAATAATTAACAATATATGTTACTGAAGATACATGTTTAAACAATTTTTTTTTTTTTTTTTTTTTTTTTTTGAGAAATCAAGAGCGTAAAAAATTACACTGTAATGTCAATGCTTACGAATACTTCGATTCTGATCGAGGAACATCGGTTAGCAATACAAAAAAAAAAAAAATCAACTTCAAGTCAACTATGATCGATTTACCATTTGCTTTAAATAGGAATTTTTGACTGTTATTGTTAGAAAATATCATAATATAAGTATGAACTGAATTTTTTAGATGTGGATTTCGCTTCACATACGTCAAGCCTCCAAGTCTATAGTCCTCATTTTATCTTGTTGACGTAGTTAAAATCTTATTATACAGGAAATTCCCAATATTGAAAGTAAGTACTCTAGAAATAAAAGTTATTTATGATCAAAATACATGAGAGTATCTGAGCTTCAATATGCCATAAAAAGATGACAGTTTTAGATACCCTTGTCCATTCTTAACATTTTTTGAAGTCACATTATTATTATATATGGTCAAGCATAATGAGAGTAAGCATTCTAAAAGATCTGCATTACCAAAACTAGTCCCATACTGGTACCCTTTAAAATAAAAAGACAGTAATTCCGTCAAAAAAATTATCAAAGCGAATCAAAATGCAAACCTGATCTATAACTCATTAATCAAAATAGACTCACAAACTATATTGAGCTCAGTATTGCAAGCATGCAAACAATCAAATGAAACAGACTAGCACACAGATGGACAGACGGAGAAGTAAACCTAAATTGCCTTCCGGTTTCACCAATAAGTGAAGATTGAAGAACAAATCCTAACACAGAGAATGCGTCTGTTCTTCAAGGAACCTTAAGCAGTGCTTCCACTCCATTTCTTAAAGAATATACTTCAAAATTTATTCTACAGTGTTCATTTGCTTGATTTCGGCAAGCAGACAAACTGATACATGTAAGTTCTTTTTTATTCATGAATCAACAATACTGGATTAAAACCGGAAAGTAAGTAAAGTGGGACAATTAGTTGAAAATATTTTTAGAAAGGAATATATACATCCATATTTTAACTCGAATCCACTTGGGATGATTCTTATATTAAATTCTGACTTCCAGGAGGACCTGTTCTCTAATTTACCCGTCTCAGGAAATCGGGGGAAAATATTCCATTAAATAATGGACTGTACAAGTTAGAATATTGGTCTTTTGGACTATTGGATTGGTATAATATTGGACGAGTATGGTAAAATACTGTGCTGGCTTAACACTCAAGAAGGGAATTTTTCAGAATATTTGCTATGCAACAAAAAAGAAGACATCATAAAAATGTTTGAAATGTTCTTCTCTTTCTTCGCGATGAACAGAAAAATGTAAATATAAACTATTTAAAAAAACCCTCCAAGACTGCAGGAATATTTATTTTTTATATCTGTTATGTGTCTTTTTTGTTATTTAAGGAAATAATTCAACTGTAGCCAAGGTACTAGAAAAACGAAAAAAAAATAAACCCACTAAGGCGGAATTGTTTATTCCTTGGGTACCAGAAAGGAAGCTGTATTAGCATAATTCTTAATATAATTCTGTAAGGTTATCAATATTCAAAGGATTGATTGATATCAATGAAAATGGAGACGTATTAAGTAATTAAAAGTAATGTAAACTTTTTATCTCTTAGTCATTCTCACAAGAGATGCATTCAATACTTTGGTATGCAAAAGAAAAGCTCAGATTTAATTTGTAAAAATTGAATTGTTAACCATGACAATTTTGAATTCATTTAAGAATGTATATTGTGGTAAATACTGCACAAGTCTTTGTTAGATTGATTATGAGAGCAATGTGTTAGGGTTCATTGGTGTTTATTTGCCCTACACTCTGTTCTACTTGGTGTTTCCCTATCATATGTTCAAAAGTCAATGTGATAGTCCTTACTTCCGTATCGAATGCAATTTGTGATCTGTGTAACACGGTCTGTGAGAATGTATTGCTATAACGATATTATATATGTATTGCTTTTCGTCTCTCATTCCTACGCAGAAGAAACCAGGTGTATACATATAAACAAGTAAGCATTTTAATCTATTTCTCCTTTGATTTTTAAATACATTTACTTTATTGATATGATTGACGACATAAAAAAATATATCAAACTAATTTGATTAGATTTGCATACATTTTTCGCTTACTCCCATTATTGCTCTATATTTTATCATTCACACAAATTTTTTTTTTCTCATAATTTTCCTATCAATAATATACAGATTGAAGTATGTACACGAAAACAAATTATGAGAATTGAGAACACATTTTAAATCATATTTTACGCTACGTATTTTACTGTCAATATATTATCAAACAACAGAAGGCAAGGCTAGTATATTTTGATTAGTTTCGAATTTTTCGCATGTTTTCATGAATGTTTTGTTATATGTTATATTATCTCTATACATTTCATGCTTTTCTTCATGATCCTCACATGTCCATAAAGAGGTCGGAAAAATTATAGATTCTGTATATGTTTTTTTCTTTATATATTGTTTTGCAATATTACACAGCTAATTGTGCCACGTACGTGTAACATATGGTAGAACATACCATATGTTACACGTATGTGAAACATACGTAACACATACGTGTATTTCAACAACACGTTACACGTACGTGGTACAACGTATGGATAACGTGCGTGTGACAACATACGTTTCACATAACGTACGTGAAACGTGCAGTTGGAATACACGTATGTGTTACGTACGTTTCACGTACGTGTAACATATGGTATGTGCTACCACACGTTACACGTACGTTTAAAAACGCATGGTTTACATGTGTATTGTCAACCACACGTTAAACGTACGTTAATGAACGTGTGGTTTACATATGTATTGTCAACCATACGTTACACATACGTTAATAAACACATGGTTTATATGTGTATTATAAACCATACATTAAACACATTTCACACACATGGTTTACATTTATTATCAACCACACGTTACATATACGTTAATATATGCATGGTTTACATGTATTATAAACCACACATTACATGTACGTTAATGACAAGTATGAGTATTATCAGGTACCTTACATGTATGTAAATAAATTTTTTTTTACATGTGTGTGTAAAGCTAGCTGTGTTTGAGGAGGCTGTATATTTTCTATATTAATGGTACTTTTACATACATGTACAATAAATGTAGGTCAACTATAATTAAATTCAATCCTTTTCATTTTTTTAAATTTCAATTTCGTTTAATTAATTAGTAAAACTATTATTTAATTTTAGTCAATAAGTGAAAAAAATCCCTAAAAGTTTTATTGTAGCTGGGACTATAATATTCTTAAATTGGTGACATTTTCAAATACAGGAACTTTTTGTACAAAAGTACTCAGACCAAATACTTTTTTTTTACTTAAAAATTCAAAGTGAATTTGGAGAACTAATCAAGATAATGTTTTACAATCAATAACCTGTAAATGTGTAATTCATGAAACAGAGTATTGCGACCAACTTGGTCTAAGTATAAAATCCCTCTTAAAAACGGAACTCTAGATCATGAGTTGCATGGATTTTAATCATTATACTGTAATATGTTTTAAAGATTCAACTTTTTTTTTTTTCAAAAAATAATATCATATCATGATCTATGATTAAAACCCAATCACCTCTGAAAGCTCACAGGCGTGTGCGTTGTTGACTTGTTGTGCGTGTTTTGCGTCTTTAATGTTCCAATTTATTTCACATTGTTAACCTTACGTCCAATTGCATGTCTGACATGGAGTAATCAGTTTGCATTGGTGTATAGTTTACTCTTAGAGCGGTAAAACATAGTCTACATACAACTACAAGTACACCAATCTCGTAATGTGTATATCGGATATCGGTAGAGGAACATAAAATTCAACTTGATCATCGGTAAATATAATCATTCCGAATTCAGGAGCAAAAGGTGAATTTAAAAAAAAAAGAGAAGAAAATCACGATATTTTTACAACAAAACACATATGGAATTCTCCTAAATAGATATTAGATAATTATACAGTAGGTAGCGTCCGTATAACACTAAAATATGTAAAATATACGTTCCGGAATTTTCACCTCCAATTATTATTTACGTTACGGGTGACGTCACTGGTAAGAAGTCTGACGTCTGCAAGACAGTGTCTGGAGTTAGGCTAGGATAACGGTGAGGAATATATAACATCAACAGTTATTTAATTACTTTATATTTCAGACTGTGTTGCATGTAAACTAACGGGCGTGTTTCTTTTATTTTAGTGTATAACGTAATGTAAACTAAGTAAGAAAATATTGACGCAGTCAGCTGTCTTGGTCAGCACCCCAGCCCAGGTGTGAATTAACACTGGCACATTATATCAAAATTCAGGTGAGGTTTAAAACATACTGTTATAAAAAATATTTATTGTAACTGATTTTTTTGTTAGCCTACCAATAAGATGCAAATAAAACCCTTGATGGAAAAAGTTCCACCCACCCAATGTATTTCTTTACAAAACATGTAGAGGAAATATAAATTATCTTTTAGGGCAATTAGGGTGTAACACTTATTTTTCAGATGTCTTTTTCATACAGTCCTTATGAATATAATTAATGTATTTTAATGAGATTTTGATTTTTTTTATGTGATTTTAAATGTACACTCCTTGATGGTGGCTGAAGCTCTGACATCTCCTAGATGTAAACACCTAAATGCCAAGTCTGGACTTCAAAAACAGATTCTGAAAGTTTAACCAGCATAAAAAAAAAATCAGATTTTCTGATCCCATTGCTTTTAGACTTGCGATTACATATATATCATGTAATGATGTGCATTACATTTCAATCACAAGAGGAGAAAATGTTAAATGTTATCAGTAAAATAAGTAATTTTTCATCTTGTTTGTTTTGCTTAACAAGTCTGAAATGCAATTTTTTTTACCTCAAGGACAAAATGTATACACTTCGGACAGACACAAAAACATATAGTTCCATGCCAATTAAGCTATGAAAGATTAATGCTGAGGGTAAGTTCTATTATGAGATCTATTATATAGAATTTCATTGTCAGACATATAGTTATGTCTAAAATTTTACTGTTGTATTTATATCTGTGATAAGCAATATTTGCACCTGAGCTGACTTACATGTAATCACAATTTTTTTTAACTAATTAGGTAACCTGAGTCAGTCATGACTTATTGCTATCTGTTTTAGCTCACCTGAGCTGAAAGCTCAAGTGAGCTTTTCTGGTCACATTTTGTCTGTAGTCTGTCTGTCTAGCTGTCCGTCTGTCTGTAAACTTTTCACATTTTCGACTTCTTCTCCAGAACCACTGGCCTTATTTCAACCAAACTTGCCACAAACCATCCTTGGGTTAAGGGGATTCAAGTTTGTTTAAATAAGGGGCCACACCCTCATTAAAGGGGAGATAATTAAGAAATAGTGAAAATTTAGTGGGATGTTTTAAAAATCTTCTTCTCAAGAACCACTGGGCCAAAAAAAGTTGAAACCTTGTATGTCAAAGTGTAAATTCAAATTTGTTTAAATCATGAGCACCGGGGGTAGGGAGGGGCCACAATGGGGGATCAATATTTTACATAGGAATACATAGGAAAAAACTTTAAAATTCTTCTTCTCAAGAATAGCAAAGCCATGAATAGTCATTTTGAAATGGAAGCATCCTCAGGTTGTGTAGATTCAAGTTTGTTGAAATCATGATCCCCTTGGGATAGGGTTGGACAATAACGGGGGATCAAAGTTTTACATAGGAATATATAGGAAAAAATCATCTTCTCAAGAACGGAAAAGCCCTGATTAGTCATGTTTATATGAAAGCATCATCAGGTAGTGTAGATTCAATTTTGTTCAAATCATGAACCCCGGGGGTAGGGAGGGGCCACAACTGGGGATCGAGTTTTTATCGCATAAATTAATAAAGCATCTGTAGTTGAATGAAAACAAAAATAGTGAATTTTATGGTCCCTGCTCCTCCTGGGGCCTAAGGAATGGAGGTAAAACCATCAAAATTAATGCAAAATTAATGCAATTTCTTTAAACCTGGACATCAAGCAAACTGTTAGCATGATTGTAATGAGCATTGAGTCTTCTATTAAAATTATGAAATTCATGGCCCCAGGGTAATTTAAGTGATTCAGTTGTTAGGGCGGGGCTTCATTGATCATATAGTATTATTATTTATCGATTCATTGAAAATCTATATAATGCTCCTCCTGAGTTTAAAGCAAACAAACTAAGTTCATAACTATGATGAACAAGTTTTATTTTCTGAGTTCACTCGCAACACTTCAATTTAAATATGTCAAGTAGAGATCGAATTATAAGGTAGATACTTGAGGATTGTGAAAAGTCTAGTTTAAACGACCAAGGTTATTAATACTAAAAAAAACTGTTAGTAGTTATTCGACTCTATATTTTAGTTCTATAGGGAATCAACCAGGAGTTATATGTGGAAAATAATATTGATCAAAAAATTATGTTCTTCCTTATGAAAGTTCATTTAATATTTTCTTTTTCTTTACAGATAAAAGAGAATTGCAGAAGAATAGATTGATGTTAAAAAAAAAAAATCAACATTAAATTTGGCTTAGATTTGAATATATCTTTTGTTGTGATTGAGTTTGAGAGCAATAAGGATCAGGAAATTAGAGGTGAAGGATATCCAGATATGTACCTTCAAAATTTGGATCATTCAACAGATGAAAAGAAAATAAGCCTTTGAAGAAAATTATGTCAAATGCATGAATTGAATCATTTTTGTTTCACCTTTGTTTACAGTACTGTGACAAAAAATGTTCAATGTATGGTACTTATACATTTATCATATGAGCAGTTCATTTAACAAACGCGTTAAACGCATGTTTCTCAAAACATGCGTTACACACACATTGCACACATACGTTATTCATACGTGAACCATATGAATAACGTACGTGTGCAACGTGTCTGTAACGTATGGTAGTCAATACGTATGTTTAACGTACGTGTCACGCATGATATTTATACGTGTGAAAACGTACGTTTAACGTACGTGGTCCTTTTTTCATGTGATACGTACGTGAAGTCACATACGTATCACATACGTTTAACGTACGTGATACGTAGTGGCACATTTTGCTGTGTAAGATAATCAGAGAAAGAAATGAAGAGACGTTAATCTACAGTGGTTTTTCTATGAAATAATTATCATAACAGGCTATTTCCTTTGTACAAATGCTTAAAAAAATAAAAAAAAAAAAATTAAAAAATGTTAAAAATTGTTATTATTTTCTAACATGACATATATACATGCAGTTAAGTTTAGACAATCTTTAAGGATGACAATTTATTTCTTAAAATGTATCATTAAAGGAAAACTTAAAGTATGTCATATTATAGTATATCCTTTTATCATGAATTACACAAGAGATACCGGAATATCGAGATGCTGTGCCGACTACAGAAATGTATCTGGTGTATGTGAACGTGTGTATACTATATTTAACAAATATTAGATTAATCAGTTTATTTTCTATTTAACTGTAGTCAAATCGAAATAAAATAAGATATGATTTTAATGAAGCGCTAATAGTTTTAAAATGAAATCTGCGTATCTATTAATATTTAAAGGATTGGTAGACAAACAATGAAAATGGTGACAATTTTGTCAATTACAAACCATTAAAATTCATAGCAAATGTTCTACTATTAGTATGACATAAAATCTATCCAATGAAAAATTCGATGTTGAAATGCACAATTCAATTATTTAAAAATTTATATGTAAGAACAATACAAAATTTTGTTTTAATAAAGCATGCTACGGATCATACGGCATAGACTGCACACATCTATGTTTGGAAGGATTTTATGGTCATGGATTTAAAAGCATCTGCTCCTGCGCCACAGATCAGCGATGCCATAGAATTCACGGGTGCATGGGTATAATGTTATTTTGAATTTCGACAAAAAAAACGTATGAAAAATCATAAGGGTAACACTTAGCATTTTCTTTCCTCTTTAATAATAATACATATACTTGAAATACATATATTATCGAATATAATATGATCAAAAATTCTCCCTGTTAAAATCGCTTTTCATTTGGTTTTTACCATTCGATGTTCAAAGTTCAATTATGTAATTTCCTCATAAATATAAAATATGTGGTCTGTGTGATTCAAAAGACAAAAGAAATCAATGTTCTGATTTATTGGGCAAATTTAAATTCAGCCCTACAAAAATGTGTGATATCATCATTTATGTACTGTATTTCATCTCTCATTCTTATGCAGACGAGGCCAAGTGTATAAACAAGTAAGTTTATTCTATATTCCTCTTTCTTTTAATACCTCATTGATGTTGATTCACGATCTAAATATCAATTGACATTTTGACAAAAGATCATGTTGTGAATTTCTCGCTTTCTCCAATTACCATTATATATTCAGCAGTCTCATTTGATTCATATTGTTTATTTACCTTGTCAGAGAAACCGTGATTGATTTTGATTTCGTTGATTGTTTTGACGTCATACATTCAATTCATCTGCAATTTTTTTTAGCTATATGTCATATTGTACTATAACTATAATGGTGGCATTAATAAATTTAATTAAAATTGTACAGTTAATTTTAAGAAATATTTCTGTAGATATGATAAAAATGAGTTGTCCAATACTTTCATTTTGCTTCTCGTTTTTCAAAACTTTGTGTTTTTAATTGACAAAAGACATTAGTCAAGGTTCGATAATAACAAATTTTTTAAATAAAAGTGGGCATACGAAGTAAAGTTTGAACAGAATACAAAATGAGATAATAATTATATCATGCATCTTAAAATTTATTCTTTAAAAAAATCACTCAAACATTTAAAACACGGATAAGAAAAAGACTGCTCGTTCTCTGACGTTAACAAAGTTTCAAAATTAACCATTCTTATTATAACCAGAAGTAGAAGTTTTCAATAAAGAAATTATTAAAAGTACTAGCCAGCTTGACTTAAAGTGTAAACTACCTCCAGTTATAATAATGGACCCGGCGATGTATCTTTGTTTGTAATGATTTTGATTAAGCTTAGAAATCAAGTATAGGTAGGATAGATCTACGTATAATGATATATTTACTACTTTTGCTATTTTCATAAACTCATTCATTTTAGTTTCACCGAGAAGATTGAGTGCTGTGCAGATTATTATAGAACAAACTCAGACTCGTGCAAACGTAAGTTTATGTTTTGTTTTTTTTTTTAGATCTTATTTGATTTTATAGAAAGATTGTTTATCTTAACACTTTACTTTTTTTTATATTAAAATGTAGACTCCATGTATATTTTCAGCTTGCATTGGATACTTTGGACACAACTGTTCTAAACCGTGTCATTTTGGATATTACGGTCATGGCTGTCGAAAAGTTTGTAATTGCAGTAGTACTACACATTGGTGTGACTCCATTTTAGGGTGCATGGAGAAAGGCAAGTGTCGTAATACATTAATCAAAAGCGTATGTATACAGGGAAATTTTCACTCCCCGTTTTATTTTCGTCCCTTTCACCCGACTCACAGGTGAGCGAATTTAAAACGATGTGTATTAAAAACAACACACAATCAAAATTTAAAAATCGTACAAGAAATACATATTGCGAACCATTCGATACGTAGATTTCCTGTTCTCTTTCCTCCATTTAGTCAATTTTCGTTTTATATACATTTATCGTTCTAAACCAAAACAACGTGCATATTATCACTGAAGTATATTAAGAAGGAAAGGAACACTATAATAAAGGACTTCAAAGGTTGTTTCACTTTTGAAAATCTTAAAAAAAAATATCTATATATATATATATATAACTATAAACTACAGAAAAACTAAACGATAAATGAAATCATTGATGTATAACCTACGATTTATTATTACCTTTCCTTATATAATATGAATTATAACATTACCAGGCACTTGTATAACTTATAATGACTAGCATTTATCATGATATGGCGGATAGGATGATAGGACAAGCATAATTTATAATTAGATATCCTGACAGATGGCAACAATGATACATGTGATTACAATAATGCTTTGGGAAGGTACCTGTTAGTTTTTACAGCAGCTGGATCCGTAGGCGTGACTTCAGCAGTTTGGATAATTTTGGGGTCATTTTGCAAATGGTATGTTACATTCTACGTTGGCATTTTACAGAAAAAAAATGCATATATAGATAATATGTATGAGATTTATATCAATATTAGTTCACGGGGCGATTAAATCAATTCATTTTGAATTCAGGTAGTTAAACATCTTTCAGTATAAAAATAATAAATCTGACATTTGAAAAAGTGGGTCAGTGCCAAATTTCTTTACAGCGACACCGTAACGCAAAATGGTAAAATTAACAAAAATAGTTTTTGTATGACACATGCATTTTTTTCTATACAATTCTTGAATGTATTAAGTTTTAAAAATATTACAGATTTCATAACTGCTATGGAGAAAAAAATGCTCTGAAACAAAAATATTGTTTCACTTCTTCCTCCTTTATTTACGCATGCACAGACAATTTTAAAAAGTTACCATGGTCATAGATGAAGGATTTCGACATAATTTCAAAATAAAAAATGTGTTTGTGAAACACTGATGCCCCCGTATGGCAACTGCCGCAACTCATGGCGAAGCTTAAAGTTTCTCAAATTCAATTCCTATGTCAAGGTCAAGAGATCAAAAATGTTGTTACCCAAAGAATGGACATGTGTCAATTGATATGAAAGCCCAAGCACCAACTATTCAAAAGTTATCGTCAAGATTAATATTTTCTAAAAGTGGGTCAAACTCCAAGGTCAAGGGGTAAAAATTAATGGTATGCAGGTGAAGACCTTGTCATAAGAAATACACATGCAAAATATAAATGCCCAACTGTTCAAAAGTTATGGCGAAGGTTAACGTTTTTCAAAAGTAGGTTAAACTCTAAGGTCAAGGTCAAAAGGTAAAATTTCTGAAACCCTAAGTAAGGCCTTGTTACAAGGAATACATCTGTGAAATTTGAAAGTCCTAGTTCTAATTGTTCAAAAGTTATGGCGAAGGTTAAACTTTTTAAAAAAGTTGGTCAAACTCTAAGATCAAGTTCAAAAGATCGAAACTATATTTACACCCATGGAAAGGTCTTGTAAAATTAATACACATGTGAAATATGAGAGCCCTAGCACCAACTGTTTAAAAGTTATAGCCAAAGCTAAAGTTGAGTAAATTTTTGCAAAAGGGGGTCAAACTCCCAGGTCAAAGTCAAGAGGTCAAAAATATGTTGGTACCCAAGGGAAGGTCTTGTCACAAGGAATACACATGTGAAATATTGAAATCATAACTCCAACCAATCAAAATTATGGGCAATGTTAATGTTTTTGCGGACAAACAGACAAACAAACAGACAGCTAGACGGACGGACGGACAGGGCAAAAACTATATACCCTCAAATCTCGATTACGGGGGCATGAATATTACAACATTTTTCTCACCTTTTCAAGGTACAATTGAATGCTGTTTACAAGTTCGCTAAAAATAAAAGTCGCGTGACCTTGGCATGGACAATACCAACAATACGGCAGTTACGACCTTTGTTTTCCGGCACTTATATTTTGCAATCTTTCTTGCTTTACACTGCAATTGATTTCATCAAAACATCGCTATATTTATATTTTTCATGTATTCGCTTTATGATACAAATATCTGGAAAGAAACACTTTATTTTGACTTATTATGTAACTTTAAGATAAAATGTGATGATGTTCTCTTATTGGAATATATAGGTACAGAAGTCGAGACGTAAATGTTAAAAGAAACAGAAACGTTGAAGGTAAATTAGTTAGTAGACAAAAATTGAAAAGATATTCAAAAGAATATGTACAAATATAAATGACTGTGTTTTCAGAATAGGTTTTAAAAATTGCATCGGAAGAAAATGACACGAGTTTGGTTTTCACCTACAGATGCTTTCGATCCATTGTGAAAAGTCTCAATAAGCTCAAAAATATTTCGATATAAATCCACAGACATCATTGATAGCATAATAATTTCTTTAGCAGTTTTGATAAGTGAATTATAACAATTTTATATTTGAATCAACAATTAGTGCATACGCTATTTGCACAATCTGTCAGTGCAATATCAGCAAATATAAAGCATGAAAGAATTTTAGGAAATGCAACATCTTAACATCTAAAATAGATTTCCATCGTGCAATTAAGCAACACATAAAAGATATTGAAACCCATGTTTTCTTTTTATATAATTTCTGCATTTCGTTTCAAATATATACATGGTTACTTTCTGCCATTATGATTTAGTTACATTTATTTAGTACCACCACGTACCACCACGACAGTCGGAACATCTGTTAAAGCAATATTTAAATTAAACTTGTTTAAATACTAGTGTAGCACTCGATTTTTCTCTAAGACTATGTGTCAAGGGAGATTTACCGAAAAAGATTTACTGTTTAAAGGCAAGATATATCTAATAATGAGGCAGCATTTTGTTTTAAAACTGTAAGTTTCTGTTATTAAGACCCCAGTCCTCAACTTCGGGGATGAAAACAACAATCAATTTATTTGTGTATGAAATTGATTTGTAAGAAACTGATTTTTGGCTTCCTCTGGTAAAATGCAAAATCTTATTTTATTTGTATGGAATTATTCATAAATTCGTATGTTTTAGAAAAGGAACATGCTGGTTCCAGTTCAATCGAATCGACATACATCGGGCCAAAAAACCATTCACCTACAATATCTTCCAGTTGTAATCGAATGGAGAGAAGAACTGTGCCGACTAAGATCTTACAATCAGCTAAATTACAGCAGAACTCAAGAAATAAGCTTCGAAGGTCTCAGTCGCTTTTTGATGGAAACAGGCGATTTAAAAGATATTCTGACGATTACAACCACTTAGATTTTCATAAAAAGTCCACTTTACCCCCAGACTTGTTAGCAATCGCAACTACAACAAATTAAATATAATGACATCACATCGATGCAAAAATACCAATCACGAGAAACTTGAAGATAATAGCTATGTTTCACTTGTTCTTGACGAGACTTTGATGGCTTCAGGATCAGACGTAGTGGAAACACGACAGAAAGATATGGATGAGAAAAAAGAGCTTAGTTCTATTAAAAAAGATAGGGAGATCAGAAGTAACGAAGATCAAACTAATACTGGCTTTCCAGCATACTGCAATGTGGATGAAATTTGTTCTAACACCAGTAATAGTCTGAGTAACATAAAAAGTGGTTCACGTGATTAAGTAGATGAAATGGATTTAAATAAAAAATATGATTAGACATTTTGAAGTAAAACAGTTGAAAAAATGGAAACAAATCAATCTTATATACATGTACCTTATTTGTACATTTTTGTTAAAGCAAAATGGGTAAGAATTTACTGAGAATAAATATGTTACCCCGTTGTTTTGCTTAGATAATGTAAAAAATATTACACCTACGAAGCCAAAATGTAAATAAAAGAAACCCTAAATAAGAATTAAATCTCCACTGCTAGTAATACGAGGGGTATCTTAGTTTTTTTTAAATAACATAATATTAATTCCTAAAGAATTCTCTGTCGAATTGAATACACTTTCTCAATTTTGAGACCAAATATTAAAACCACAGATTTGTAGACATATATCTTGTAACCAAAAATACCTTAATTTTTTTATAGTATGCTTTTGTTAGCTATAGTATAGTAGAACAAATTTCCATAGAATTCACTTAAATAAATCAAAGTGTCAAAGTTTTTATTAAAGTGAATAAAAGCATTAACTCTATCATTTCAAGATTCCCGAGTTTTACAACAATATGTTAAGAAGGTTCTCATTTCAATTTTGATAATAGTTATGCTGATATATATTATCTTCAACAATCTGTCGGAATTCACCTAAGTACATATTGCGTCCCGTTATTAGCAGACCTATTAGTATTTTTGTGAAGTAGATTTATTCAAAATGTTCATGGTAAACTTAGAACAAAACTCTATGAAAAACTTGATAAATTCAACTTTTCAACAATTTCCCTTATCAAAGTAGCAATATACCTGTATCATCTGCATTTGGGGTTTATGTCTCGCAGTTGATTTGTAACGCAAGTGCATGTTCCACCTACAAATAATTTCTAAAACGAGGCAAGCTATTGCCAAACAAGTTAATGAGACAAGGATATCAAAGGTCATGTTTTTTGTCAGCATTTGCAAGTTCTATATGGTCGATACAATGACCTTGTCAGCAAATACAATATATCATCGGAACGACTTTACTTTACCAGTCCCCAGGAAAACGCGCTGAAATATAGTGTCGCCGTAGGCGACTTCAATATATATGAGATCGCGTGAGCGATCGAAAAAAATAAAAAGTATGAGGTTTTAAGCCTTTTTGATCCCAAAACCGAATTCTACGGTTAAAGGGTTAGTTTAAAACTTCGTTTTTAAACGAAGTTTTAAACCTCGTTCTCTGAAGAAAGCAATAAATATTGTTTATTCATTAAAAAGGAGACAAAAAAATAATTGTCAACGAATTGCGTGCGGCGCATGCTTAGTGCCGTTGTTTTCGTACTTAGCCATTTTTTTCAAGTAAACAAACCAACGAGATGTCGTTGAGGCTGAATTAAGATCTTACAAAAAATACAGATGCATCTGAATTTCCTAATTAATCTAAAAAAACAAGACACTAACCCTAATCTCTCGGGTGGTACGCGAGGACTAACCCAAATCTCCCGGGCGGATGCTAGACTAACCCATTTGCGAGGACTAACCCTAATCTCTCGGATGGATGCGAGACTAACCCTAGTCAGTCGAAAACTTGTGCAAGGACTAACCCTAATCTTTCAGGTGGGTGCAAGACTAATCCTAACCAGTCGAAAAATGTGTAAAACTAACCCTAATCAGTTGAGTGACGTAAATCTTACGTCATAGTGCAATGAGCGCGCGGGTCTTGCGAATCTGGGGACCGGTAAAGTAAAGTCTACCCATATCATCAAGTCAGATGGTGAATAACGTTTTCATAGAAATTGTTAGGCCATTATTCAAACACTGAATTGTTCTACGGATTTTTCCGTATGCCCGATCATGACAAGGAGCACATGATGGATGTGACCGGTCGACAGGTGATGCTCACTCTTCCATGGCACCTGATTCCCCCTTTGATGTTATATAGAGATCTGTATTTGCTCTGCTCCCGATTGCATTGTTTCAATGGACTTTTGAGCTTGATGACTGTTTTGTATCTCATATTTCATCGATCAATGATTGTAAAATGCATACAAAATGCAGTTGTTGCAGATATTATGATTTATGTATCATTTTCAGGATATTATGATCCACGAATTTTGCTAAGACTTATTTTAGTCGAAGAGCTAGTTATGGACGCTTATATTCACATTAAGCTTTGCAAAGGTGTTGGAAAAGAATAACAAAGTCATTCAACAAAAAAATCAAATGGACCTGAGTACGATCAATTTTTAAATCGAAACAGGCTTCATTTTTGCAAAACATAAACTATTAAGAACCTTTTTTGACACATCCTCTCCATTTTAATTGAATTTCACAAATGTTTTCAATCATAATGATTAAAAGTCAAGAAGCTTTAAATTGTTAGAGGAAATTATTATGATATCGTCTGAAGATTCACATAAACCTAATCCAAAGGTTAAAACAGCATGAAACCTAAAGTCAAATGACCCTCTGATAAGAGAGATAACTTTTAAAAAGATATGGTTCAGAAATATCTGACAATTGATTTCATTGGTGGATATTTTTTGAACAAGTATTTACTTGGTTATAACAACTGTTGACGGAAAGATATACAGGTTCGAAAACATTCAATTATAATTCCTTCTGTCAATATTTATGATAGATAATTCTACTTTTTGATCTAAAATATTTGCATTCTGTTTTTCAATCTGTTATATAAATTTAAAATATTCTATTTTTTCCTAAAAAAATTAAAGCTATTATAATTTACCATGTACCATGTAGGATTTTTATGATTATTGTTTTTTCCCTACAAAAAGAAAAAGCTAAGAAAACTGACTCTTGCAGGAGGATTCAAATTTTACAATAGGCTTAGAAAACCATAATCTTGTGATATTATGACTCAAAATGAAAAGTATCGCTTTCTAATGTTTTTTAATATGAATATATTATGTGTAACGCTAAAAATTATTTTTATACTGTACAAATGAAATACATTGCTATCTTTTTTTTTAATTTCAGTATGTTCGCAAACAAAAAATTTTCTGCAAAAATTAATTCAACCTGAATATTATTGAATTATTATTGTACCATTCAATTATCTATACAATTTGAAATCTTTTTTTCTAAATAGTAAATAATTGAAAATCATTAGGAAATATGAGTTTAAATTAAAATGATGGGTTAATGTTGGTTACTGGATCTAATTTACAAAATTGCAAATTTATAGTAAAGAGAAATTCAGTGATTTTGAAATTAAAATACAGTGAAATGTACCAACATTGGAAATCATGAAATATTAAACACGTGATATTAAAAACGTTTGGAATACATATAGGTACCCCCATATTTTCAATTTTGAGTTGTGATAATATATTATTGTTCTCTCTATTCACCAAGTTAAATTTTTTGTCATAGAATGGTAAGACATAAAATTAATTTCTAAAAAAGTAAACTCGCTTCATGCCTTACACTTAATTCGATTTGAATCTGATGCTTTCGTTGTTTTTGAAAATCAATGATGCGGTATTCTAACCTTTTAATGAAATTTAAAACAGAGGGTCATTAGACTATAAAAGATACGATTTCTTTATGAAGTACAATTTATAAAATAATATTTGAATATGATGTTAACGAACAGTAATAAAACTCAAATGTCGATTGGAATAATACAAATTTGGAGCAGAGCAAACACGAATCTTTAAAAACATTTCAGGTTGGATCAGGTACTACAATGGAGGAATAAGTATCCCATGTCGTCCGGTCATACCATTCCTGTCTTCCCTTGCAGGATCGGGCAAGCGGAAAAAAAAACGTACACAATTCACTGTGAAAATAATGGTCTAACGATTTGTATGGAAAACTTAATTCAACATTAGATTTAATGAAATACTGTATTTGCTAACAAGGTCATTGTATCAACCAAAGAATTTGTGAAATGTTGACATTAAACGGGCTGTTGATACCATTGTATTATCAACTTATTTGTCAATAGCTTGCCTCGTTCTAGAAATTGTGGTAGAATATGCTCTTGCGTGTCGAATCAACTGGAAACATAAACTCCATATGCAGGTGATAATAGTGTTGCTACATAAATAAGGAAAGTTTACATGTAATGTTCAGTGTACATTCCTGACTATGAATGTACGTGATAATGACGTCATAAACGTGATGACATCAATGTGTATTTTGTATTGTGTTTTGTTACCATGTAAATAACTGGGTCAGTTTTAGATAAATTGTTTGTTCCGGACAGATGTGTTTTTCTATCTCTCATTACAGGAGTTGAAGTCATCACCTTTGTCATAACGTTTTGTTGTTAGTTTATTATTTATGCCTTTTTGCTAGTAAAATACGCAAAAATGATGTGTCAGACACTGTGACACCTATTATATCGAGTTCAAAAGGATATATAGAATCAACTTAGGAATGAAAAAGAATATTGTTAGTTCATAAAACTATATATCTACCGGCAAATGTTGAGTTGAAGTCCAAAGCAAGGAACTTCTTCTTTTCTGGTAAATATTTTTGAATAAATTCTTTTTTAAATGAATACAAAATGTCTGCTAATACCTGGGCGCAATTAGTAACCATGGGAATTTCGAAAGATTGTTGGAAGACTTGGTCTCCAAAAACTACATAGTTTTTTGTCAATCAGAAACTTCTTAAGTCAGGATTTCAGATTCAATATAAGACTAATACATTGGAAATTAATATTTTAGGAAAAAAATCTGTGGTTAATTGTTTTAATATATTTAAATATATTTTTATAAATTCAAAGATTTAATGAGTACTTGTTAATTAACATGTCTACCAGAAAAAAGATATTAATTCATTAAAGAAAAATATTATTTTTTGGTTTCATTTTTTCATATTTCCATATTTCATTTCATTCTTTTTGTGACAAAGCTCTATTTCGTGTCAAAAGACTGTCAAAATTCTATAATATTATGTTATTTTTCCATTATTTCCCGATCATGACAAGGAGCACACGGCGGGTGTGACCGGTCGGCAGGGGATGCTCACTCCTCCATGGCACCTTATCCGACCTCTGATGTTTAGAGGTCCATGTTTGCTCTACTCCTATTTTGTATTGTTTAATGGACTTTTGAGCTTGAATACTGTTCGTTATCTCCATATATTTCATTTGTACACAAACATGGTACTGTTGTAAATTCTATTACAACCATAGAAAGTATATTCATTTAAAAATAAAAATATTACAGACAGACATGAAACAGAATCCTCTTAGAAGACAATTGAGGGGATAACATTTGTAAGGTCTTTATTGATTAGATCTTTAATATTCAAGTATTGAAAATAATGCGATGTCATATGAAAAAGTTCCAAAAATAGACCTCTTAACCTCTTACAAAATACAAAAGGTAAACTTGCGCCAGAGACAAAGGAAATGCAAGCCTGCACACTTTTTGTGTCGCCTACAGAGCAAAGTGACACTTACAGATCGCTTTGTCTGCCGTCTCTCTGTCTGTCTGCGTGTCTCTCTCTGTGTGTGTGTCTGTCCGTTCGTCCATCCGGTGGTCTGGCCGTTTGTCTAGCTCTCTGTAAGTCAGCCTGTCTATCACACCTCATATCTAAAGAACTGTTGGAGGTAAAGATTTGATATTTTACCGAAATTCTTCCAAACGTTTGACCTTTGTGGCATATGCAAGCGTTCTTAAGTGATAATTTGCAATACCTAGGTAACAGGTCACTTGACCATGGCATTTAATATACTTTTCATAAGTATTTCGAAATGCTGATTAAACTTTGTCTTTTGAATTTTGGGGGATACGTTTTATGATAACTAGATGATATCTTACATGCTTATGTCCTAATGACATTTTCCTATGTACATTAACCAACAAAATGAACTTTTATTTTGATTAAGAAGGAGCGGTATATGGACTTGCGGCTGTATGACCAGTAAAACGTGAATTTGGAACATCACTCGGCCTTTCCCATGAAGTCAAGACCTGCCGGAAAGGCAAAGTGAGTCTAAGATTGAAATTGTGGGCTAACATATAAAGAAAAGACAAACGCTTTTAAATTGCGAATCTGTGAGATTGTTCCATTCAAAACCTATGAATAGCATTTTTTTCCCTAATAAATTCGATATAATTATTGATTTAACTTAAATATCTATTTAATGGAACTCTTTTGATTAATACAAACTACCACAGTGTTACTTTACAGGATTTTTTTTATTTTATTTATTTATTTTTTTTTTTTGCGTGTGAAGTGTAAAATATCAGTATACAAATTAAAAATAAATCACAATTTCACTTTATTTTTGTCTTTAATGGTGCTAAAGAAGGTGAAACATGCGTTTCTCTTACAATTCTCTTGTTATTCTTTGTAACCTCTTTAACATAAGCAATGATATTTATGCTTAGTTTTGTGATAACATTTGATTGTTTACGAAAAGGTATACGAAATAAGAATATCAGCAATGTCATCATTTATTTTAAAGTGACCGATTTCCAACACTCTTGACGAATTTTTTGGAGAATTGAAGATTAGAAGGAATAATATGTTAGTGATTAATATTATACTTATATATTAATTTTAATAATGGTAAAAATTTCAGTATATACAACACTTCTCGAATATATTATAGTGATGATGTAATAATTCTCAATTCCTAAGCCCCTTATTCGGTAATATATTCAGGGCTATTGAGCAGTGAGGGTTCTTTACCGTGTCAACGCAAACCGTGTTTAAAATGTGCACCACGGACAAGCAATCAATTTAAAATAAATTATTGTGCTATAGTACTAGTGAATTGTTTTGTTTGGAGAAAGTGGTTGTAAAATGATACAAAATACAACAATTTCGTTCCGTGATAATTTTTGTGTCCGCTTGTACTTAATAGGAAACAAATTCAGAACTTACAAGGAAATAAGTCTATCCAGCTTGTAAAAATTAAAAATAATTGAAGAAAAAATCCAGACATGATCTTTTTACGAAAGTGTTGTGTTTTTATTTTTGTTGTAGCAATCCCTTGTGTTAAATCAGCAGCAGGAGATTGCAAGGACAGGTAAGAAAAAAGAACGAATAATCTAAAACAAGTAATGATGAGCGTGAAGAAATTTGAAAATTGTTTTAAACGCTTTTAGTCATTTAAGAGACCGTTTAACCAATGTACCCTTACATTTCAAGATAAAACATGATTTCCTCTAAATATTAGTGACACAGGTGCCTGGAGATGTTGTACAGACTACAAGAATGTATCAGGAAATTGCGAACGTGCGTATTTATTATAAAAAAGTTATCATATAATTATGCCAACAAGGCTTGAAGGCATTTTTTCTTTGTTTTTTCTGTCTGCTAGATATTTATATGTTGATTTTAGACATATCTCTAAACAATAAAATAAAAAAAATACTTGTATATTTCTGTACAATAAATAGAATTTTAACAATTTGAACAAACAGGACCTATGATTTCCTATAACTGATTCGGTTGAATATGGACATGAATTTATTTAAAGTTATCGGGAAAAAATAATGATTCAAACAAATACTATACTCGTAGATATGGAAGTAAATATGAGGAATGTTTAATGAAAGATGTTCAACCAATTTTCCTTTATCTTAGCATTGGATTTGAATAAGTTTAGCACAAAGTTGTTAGGAAATAGTCTGAATTTTAAAATATTTATTCTCTATTTTATATTTGGATATTTCTACGTTACTTCTAATAGTAACACATCGAAATGCATATTCAAAAGTAGGAGACGTAAAGGAAACTGTTAATAGTTTGTCAAGCAATATGAAAATAATATAAAAATTGCTTTAAGGTATTTAATGCACAAAAGAGGGATATTTGCTATTTTCAGAATATACGGTTTTAGTTAAATAATACTCAAAAAAAAAAAGAAAAAAAAAGAAAAGAAAGAAAAGAAAAGAAAAAATTAAAATATAAAAAGAACAAACAAAATAAATTTTATGATTTTAATGGTCATTAAATTTGAAATCAGTGTTAAATGAATTATTTCCTCTTTAAAAGTCCGTGAAAAAATTATTTCTAAAAAAAATTTAAATATCAAATTAAAAAAAAAAAAAAAAAAAAAAAAAAAAAAAAAAAAAAAAACAACTGGATCTCTTCACCAAATGTTTTTTTTTTTTTTCAAATTTTGAATTCTTTGTTTCTTATTAATGAAAATGAAATTTTGCCCATAGGCTTTTATTTTAAACTATCATGTTCATCGCTATATTTTTTAAAATAATTTTGAAAAAAGGCTGGGTAAAGCGTCTTCCTTAACTTTGATCTATGAAATATTCACGATTTTTTCTTGATTTGACTATTATGAATTGTTTTGCTATTTACGCATCAGATACTTAAATCATTGTTTTATTGTACACTTACATTGTTGATTGTTAAAATGACAATCTTGTTTGTTAAAAGCACATGCAGTTTTTATCTATTTCCGGCCATTTCCGTTTCAGTTTATCATGCTTGCAGACTTTTAGAAAGTATAGAAAACCATATTTATTCTGTGTTGTTAATCAAAATGTTAGCTTTAGATATTCAGAATAATAAATGTCTTTGAAAAAAACTTAATACATATATCAAAATTCAAACCTCCTACCAATACACGTATGTAAATATTTAAATACTTTACTTGATGTAAAAAAAAATATGAAAAGGTCATAATTGTGTAAACTGTGATTATTCTCTCAATATTATGAAAATAACAGAATCGAATGAATGGTGTAATCTCAAAGCAACTCTAACAAGTCACAATTTAGAGCATATTTATTTTATTTTAGATATTTAGATATAGATATTTAGATATATCGACGACGTATTGTCAACTAACAATTGTTATTTCTATTCTTATGTCGATACGATATATCCCGGTGAGCTTGAGATAAAAGATACTACAGAGTCTGACACATTTGTTTCATATTTGGATATTTTACTAGAAAAAGACGTTAATGGTTATCTAACAACCAAGCTTTATGATAAACGTGATGACTTTAACTTTTCAATCGTCAACTTCCCTTACTTATGCAGCAATATACCTTCATCACCTGCATACGGGGTTTATATCTCTCAGTTGATTCGATACGCAAGAGCATGCTCTACGTATGTACAATTTCTCAAACGAGGTAAATTATTGACAAACAAGTTGATGAAATAAGAATATCAGCAGTCTCGTTTAGAGTCATCATTTCGTAAATTCTATGGTCGATATAATGACCTTGTCAGCAAATACAATTTATCATTGAGTCAAATGCTGACTGAAGTTTTTCATACTAATTGTTAGACCATTATTTACACACTGAATTGTCGACGGATTTTCCCGTTATATCCCGATCTTGACAAGGAGCACACGGCTGGTGTGACCGGTCGGCAGGGGATGCTCACTCCTCCATGGCACCTGATCCCACCTCTGATGTTTTAGAGTTTGCTCTGCACCTATTTTGTAATGTTTAATGGACTTCTGAGCTTGAATACTGTTCGTTATCTCCATATACTTCATTAATATCCATTATATTTAAACAGCATATTTTGGGTCATTTGGAGTAGAGTGCACAAATCTTTGTTTGGAGGGATTCTATGGCCGTGGTTGTAGGAGCCCCTGCTCCTGTGCAAGTAACGAGCACTGCGACAGGGTCTATGGATGCCTTCGTAAGAATTATGTCTGTTAAGTGATGCAAAATTTGCTTTGACTTGAACTATACTTTTAAATATTATATTATATATTAAATATATAGATATTTATATTCGTATTTCTCAAAATTTCAAATTATATTTACTCTATTCCATTGACAAGTTCAATCGCTCAGCATCAATACTGTTTTTTTTTTATTGAATATCATACCGTGTTTAGTTCTTCCAAATTATCCCTCTTACTTTACAGATAAAACCATTTGCAGAAATAAGTAAGTATGGTTTCACATTTAAGCTAAGCTTTCCTATTTCGTCAGAATAATTAAAAAATCGAATTGTGAAGATTGTTCACTATTTACTCATATACATGCTCATGTGTGTAAAAAATGATATATCTTCGATCATCGTAATACAAAGTACAAATACAAAGTAATACAAAGTTTATTGCTAAAGTTATATAATTATTTACCACGGATCAGAATCTATGAAAGAAAAAAAACAGTATTTTATTTTCATTAGTCATAACTTGATCTGAATCACTATCGTGCGAAATAATAAACTGCGTTTATTTCTTTATTACATTTCTTTCTTTATGGATGTGTTTAAGCTACATCCAACATTTTTCATGTTTTTTTTTAAAAAGCTTGTTACTCGATCAGTCGGTCAGCAAAAGCAAGAAACTGTTAACGCTAACTCTCGATTCCCGAATACGTTTAACATCATGTACAAATGATTCAACATTCGAATCAACGAAATTTGCTATCAAAGATTTTTTAATGCAAAGTACACTTAATATGTAATTGATTAGATAAGTTCATACCAGTGTCAATTAAGTATCAGCTCTTAATTAACACTTTTTGATACGGAGACATAGAGTTTTGTCCATTCAAATAAGACTTGAAACCGACACTTGGTATTAAAATACTATTTGATATGGATGAAGACCATTTAATCTGTCAGTCTGTTTAACTTATGTAAAATTAACTAAATCTAATTCATTTAGTGAACTGTTTTAGTTGTTTAACATTTGAAATAAATTGCACTAAATGACAACTCTTTTTGATGAAGGGATGGTGAGTTTTAGATTTCAAAACTTTTTGACGAGATTTATTTTAGGCATTAAAATTTCATAAATCCACTAAAATAATTATTATTTTTAGAAAAATTGAATACCTTATCTTCAATTTATCAAAGATAGATAGACTAAATGATTAATCAAACACTTTGTTGTTTAAGAATTATTCAAAAGAATCGTCACAGAAAATTAAAAGGCGATATGCGAACTATCTTTTCTTCCCTTTTCATTAATAAGAGGTGATAAAAGAATTAGACAGACTACATGAACAATATGATTTGGTTTCAGCAGACAAGGCTTGTAAAAATATCATCTTTGTTTGTAAGGCTTTACTATAGCTGCATTTTAGAAGAATTTGCTTTTAATTCTACATCTGGAAATCTAACTTATACCTATGGCTCACCTTCTAAGGAAGAAATTCTTCAAAATCATATTTCGGAGTTTAAAACTTTTAACATTCCTTTCAACCAAGGTGAGTTCTTTCTACTCTACTTATAATTGATTCCTAAACTTCATTAAAAATCCTTACATACAAAGATGTAGCAGGTTCTATAATACTCTACTAAGACCCTATCTTTACTCCTTACAAAAATAGTTACTGCTGTTATGGAGGACCTTCAGACGTACTGTGCTACAACATATTTTAGAATGAAATATGTTGAGATAACGAACAGTATTCGAGCTCAAAAGTCAATTAAACATTACAACATCAGAGTAGAGCTAACACGGACCTCCAAAACTTCGGAGGCGGGATCAGGCGTCATGGAGGAGTGAGTTTCCCCTGCCGACCAGTCACATCCGCCCTATGCTCCTTGTCATGATCGGGAAATAACGTAAAAATCCGTCGACAATTCAGTGTGTAAATAATGACCTACCAAATAGTAAGAAAAAAGACAGTCAGCATTTCACTCAATGATAAATTGTATTTGCAGACAAGGTCATTGTATCGACCAGAGAACTTACGAAATGATGATTTTAAGCGAGACTGTTGATATTCTTGTTTCATCAACTTGTTTGTCAATAACGTACCTCCTTTTAGAAATTGTCATACGTAGAGCATGCTCTTGCGTATCGAATCAACTGAGAGATATAGACCCCGTATGCAGATGATAAGGGTATATTTTATCATAAAGCTTGGTTGTTAGATTTCCATTAACTTCTTTTTCTAATTAAATATCCAAATATGAAGCAGATGTGTCAGACTCTGTAGTATCTTTTATCTCCAGCTCACCGGGATATATCGTGTTGACATAAGTTTGGAAATAACCATTTATAATCAATAGAAGTGGTGTAAATTAGAAATGGATTCCCTAAAATTCCTAACGAACTTTCCAAAGAACTTTCAGAAAATTTAAAATCACATTTTTTCCCTAAGTCAATAACATCAATACGTACGTTTTCTACACTTTAAACAACCATTCCTCACGATAAATTTAAAATAAGCTTTTTGATATCAGAGACAACTGCTTCCGCAATAAAAATGGAACTTGGAAATGTGCGTATCTTGTTATTGGTCATTAAAAAAATTACTTTGTAAAAAATCAATCTGATTTTAAAAACATGTACTCTGAAGTTGATATTAAAAGAATGCTGGATTTCCTCATTGGCAACAGTCGGAGACCAACAAACTGCAGTAATTGAAGTAAGTTGGGAGAATGTGACAAAAACTTCTACATGAGAAGAAGAGAACACTTTTTGTGGCCTTCAACTCAACATTAAAATATATCGACGATGTTTTATCAATTAACAATACTTATTTCCATTCATAGTGAAGTCGATATATCACAGTGAACTTGAGTTAAAGACACAACAGAGCCTCATGTATTTCATATTTGGAAACTTTACTGACTGGAGACAAAAAGAACCAACTAACAACAAAGATGCATGAAATATGAAGAAAACGAACAGTATTCAAGATCAAAGTCCATTTAGACATTTCAAATTGGGAGCAGAGCAAACACGGACCTCAACTGCGCGACATAAACCCCACATGCAGGTGATAAGGGTATATTGCTGCATAAGTAAGGGAAGTTGACGATTGAAAAATTGAAGTTATCATGTTTATCATAAAGCTTTGATGTTAGGTTACCATTAAAGTCTTTTTCTAGTAAAATATCCAAATATGAAACAAATGGTTAGTCTCTGTAGTATCTTTTATTTCAAGCTCACTTGGATATATCGAGTCGACATATGAATAGGATTAACTTTTGTTAATTGATAAATTGAATAGATTCTGTTTCATATGAATACAAAATAGGATTGCTAACAAAGGAGCGCAATGAGTATTCCAACAGATTGTTGAAAGACCTGATCCAAAAATAACATAAATTGTCAATCGGAAACCCAAGCATCTTTTTAATATGAACTTCAGAGTACTATTGTGTACAATCAAATTATTTTTGACAAAATAATTTTACAAATGACCAATGGCAAGGTAAGTATATTTACGTGTTCCATTTTTATTGAAAAAGCAGCTGTCTATGATGTCGAAAAGTCTGGACTTTAATTTATCGTGGGGAATGGTTGTATTAAACGTTGAAAAGTCGTACGGTTTGATTTCATTGATTTAACAAAATTTTGTTTTCTGAAGTTTCTCCTTCACTGCTGTTAATATTTTAGTGAAGAGTAAAGAAAGAGGCTTGGTAGAAAAATTACTGGAACCGGCTATGTATCTTTGTAAAGATTTTTATGAAGTTTCGGAATCCAGAATAGGTATGGTAGTTCAAATTCATTTTGATTGTTAAGAATATTAAACATATTTAAAACAGACATATGGTTTTGAAGAATTTCCTCCTTAGAAAAAGAGCTTTGGGTAAAAGTCATATTGCTGCATAAGTAAGGGAAGTTGACGATTGAAAAGTTAAAGTCATCACTTTTATACAATACAATTCAAATAACGAGCCTTATAAACAAAGGCAATGTTGTTAACTGCTTTGTCAAGTAAATACTGATCGTGTAATCTACTTAAGTCTTGTTTCACTTCTGCATTGTCGAAGACAAAAGGATAGGTGCTTTTCATATTGCCCCCCAATCGCTTAATGCACGATTTCAACATCCATCTGATACATTTAATCCGTTGTGACAAAGTGTCAAGGTCTTATTTTTCATATTTAACCCATCGTAATGCGTAAACTTCTACTGAATTCATAATATTTTTGAAATTATAACGCAAGTTGAAAGGGTTCTCTAAACTTTTCCCTCTTATAATAAGTGATTTAAGGTCCTCATTATTAACTATATCTACGTCACCAGCAAGACTATAGTTGTAGGGTAAAGAAGAACATGTACACGTTGAAAGATTAAGTTTCAGATGCTTGATATCTAGGCACTAAAGAGTTTTTTTTATAATTAGAAATGTTGGAAGCGATTGTCGATGTATATTTGTAAGAAATACAAGGCGTGGACTTCAACTTGAAATATTGTGGAATACAAGACTGGACCTTTTTGTGATTAAGAATTACCTGTATTAACTGCGTCAATTCCTTTGTTAGTATATTGAAGTTTAAGGAACAATCTTGTTATTTGAGCGATATTTTCTTCCACGAAACATGGCGGTTTAAAGAGCTTATGATTTGCAATATCCATTATCACAGGAATCCAAATATGGACTTTCCTTGTCTTTTACAAATAGACTATTCAAAACTTCCAAAGGGACAGAGTAAAGTTTTGAGCGGATGTGATGAAGGCCTAACTATGTATTAACATAAGGTAGTAGTGAATCAAAGAAGACATCGTGTATAATAGGTTTATTGTAAGACCGATGTTCATAACTACGCTTAAGTCTCCGTGTACTGTTAAAAATCCCACAACAAACCACCACAAACGAAATGACTTCGGATTTTCCATCGTCAAGTTTCTTAATTTATGTAGTAATAATCTGCTATCACCTGCATACAATGTTTACGTCTCTCAATTTACTGTAAATATGTATTGTGTTTAGTGAACAAGTTAAGTAGATAATTTGTTTCTTAATGCTTTTATCAATGTGTATATGTGCAAGACATTTTAGGGTTGTAC
This sequence comes from Saccostrea echinata, assembly GCF_033153115.1. Lineage (NCBI taxonomy): Eukaryota > Metazoa > Mollusca > Bivalvia > Ostreida > Ostreidae > Saccostrea > Saccostrea echinata. The sequence continues at coordinate 4,522,105 of NW_026889772.1, forward strand.
TTGAGTAAGTGGAAGCTGCTTTCCGCCAAAGACCCTAAAATATACAGCTAAGGGTTATACGTTTACAGTATTCGATACTCAACAGCATGCCCTGAGTACCATCATTTTTTTTAATCGAAGCAGGCTTCTGACAGATGATATGACAGGGGTTTCAATAACCTGTTTTAGCAAGAAATTCGTAAATTCTATGGTTGATATAATGACCTTGTAAGCACATATAACTATGGGTTGAATTTTGACTTACATATTTCATGCCAAATGTTAGGCATTTGTTTTCACACTGAATTTGACTACGGAATATTCTGTCTACCTGATCAAGACATAGACAGGTCAATAGTGGATGCTTATTCCTCTTAGGCACCTGAATTTCCGGGGATGGGTGTTTTATGTCCATTTTTTTTTAATTGTTTTTAGATTTCTTTGAGATCAATCACTGATTGTTATCTTCACCTTGAAAATTCTCCAATATTTCTTTTAGTTTTACCGAAAAGATTGAATTATGTGCAAATGATGATAAAAATATAAGGAATGAAAATAACTCGTGTATACGTAAGTATACAATTTTCAATTCTTAAATTTGCAACAGGCTCTCTCTCTCTCTCTCTCTCTCTCTCTCTCTCTCTCTCCTTCAACAGACAAATTTTATCTTATTTATCACAATGGAGGTGAAGATAATTTAGAATCAATTCATACAAAAAAAAAAAAAAAAAAAAAAAAAAAAAAAAAAGTGTTCTCGCTCAATTTCTTTCAAAAAACCTTAAATCTTTTACAGTTTTCCATCAGACATGTTTTATTTTTAATACGCTATTATATTATGTTAGCGAAACGTCATTGTTTTCTTATGTCTTCTTATGTCTAAAAGTATTTGCGACGTTTAAATAAAGCACGCAATCCTTGATTAATATGTTATATTATTGATGATGCAGCATAATCTTATTATTTAGAAATTGCCATGGTATGATAGTTTGCAACACATTCCTCTCTAGTTTGTCCAAAGAATGGAACTATTTTCATGAAACATGGAGGAGAATACATGATTTAAAAAAAAAAAAACTCAAGCAATGCGGAGATAATTGGAATAACTAAATATAAAAAAAAATAAGCATTTAATCGGGTTTTATTATATTTGCAAATCGATTTAAAATTATTGTAATCTGTAGCAAAAAGTGCCAATTTTGTAATTGTTAACGTAACAAAGTATATAATTACATGAATCTCTCTACGGTTAAAGGTAGCACAATGAACATAGATACTTTTACTTCGTAGAACAAAATGACTGTCTATCACTGAATTAACAGATTTCACTTTTCCCTTCAATACATAATGAAGTTCATCTCTTCTGCATCTCTGTAGCACCAATTTCGGCAAAATAAATAACAATGCATGTAATCATATCTGCAAAGAGTGACAAAATATTGCATTTTACTTTGAAGAACATTATTTATTTTAGCCTCGCATTTTCCAACATAAAGAAAGTTCTTAATTTATTTATACATCCTTTACTTTTAATTACATTTAAATAAATATTTATACAGACGACCACAGTCTTTAATTAATGTTTCATTTTATACTGCTAAAGATGTGTTTTGTTGCTTGTAGTTTGATATTGTAGAAATGGTAAGCATTGACGTTGAATCCTATTGTGACGTCATCAATGTCGTAAACATTGCAATGTATATGTCGTCACAATGCCTTTAGAACGTCGGAATACATGCACAAGGCTTTAGTAGGGCATTGACCGGATTAAGCTTTGGTTTATTAGGTTACCTTTATTAGGTCGATGCAGGGGTTAGTTGCAGGATAAAAGGAATTCACATTGCTGGTAGAGGAAATTATCAAATGAGTCTTAGAAAACTAGCAATGTAATAGGCATATAAATGTAAAAGTAATGCAATAAAAGAGTATATAGTAAACTACTAAGTGAAGGTTTCAACGGTTTGATGAATTATTTATCCTTATTCTCGTCTTCGTATTAGATTGTCTGTATAAAGTTGGTAAAAAAAAAAAAAAAAAAAAAAAAAAAAAAAAAAAAAAAGAGAGAGAGAGAAAATTTTCCCCGGCCACATACATTAAGATTTTCACTTGTATTGATCTTTCTGTATTCAGGTTAGTTTATATGTTGTTTTTGTATTCGGATACTCGTTCCTGTTTCTCCTATATAGAACTGTTCACATCCAACACATGTAATGCAGTAAATTACGTTTTTAGAAACACGTATCATATCTGCTTTGATGGTAAAATCTTTTTTCCCGAATTTAAAGTTACTTCCAATTTCATGTAGTGACAGGTTCCACAACGGAGATCGGAACATTTTTTTTGGCTTGAATTCTATTGTTGAAATAGAGATTTGCACAATATCCTTCAGAGATTTTTGGGTTGCCTTTTATTGTTGATTAATTCATATTTTTCATAAACTTTTGACAAATTTTCTCGTCGGATTGTAAGACGTTATTAAGGTGACGCACAGTTAGAGTAATATTTCTGTTCATTGCATTGTGCGTATTTACAAGAGGTAATATCTTTACATTTGAGTTTTCTTCTTTGAAGGATTTAAAAGGCTTTTCCTGTCCAGTTGTACTGCCTTTTTCGATTTCGTCCTCAATAATTCCTATTGGATAACATAATTCAAGAGGGTATTTTTTAATTCACGAAAACGTTCATCTCCTATTATTTTTTCGCTAACTATAGTACAGATTATTCTCGCTAAGAATCGAACGTTTTGTACGGCATGGATGGCAGGAACTAAAATGGAGGTATTGATGAGCATCTGTTGGCTTGTAGTAAATATCCGTCGATAAATGTTTTATGTTTTATCATAAGGACGTCTAAAGATGGAATACTATAAGAAATTTCGTCTAGTGTAAAATTGATGTTTAGATCCAGATCGTTCATGATGTTTAAAAAAAACTCTTATATCCGCTTCGCAGTTATTCCAAGAAAAACAACAGTCATCTAGGCATATTTTCCCATTGTTTCTTTTATGTTCTGTTGTCTGTTGATCAAAGTATTGCATTGATTTCATACATCTTCTCCTCTAGGTATCCTAGGGTGAGAGTTGCATAAGTAGGGACCACCTTGGTTCCCATGGCTGTTTCTTTTGGTTATTCATAATGTTTATCGTCCAAAGAGAATGTATTATTTTTCAAAAATATATTACTGGCCTCTAAAATAAATTATTTGCTATCACAGCAATTAATTTTTTGTGGATAATATAACAGTTGATTTGAATTTCTTCCAAACATATTTTGTTTTGCGACTGAAGGACCTTCAGAAAAGTCTGCTATTGCATGGTTAATGAAAATATTATGAAAAAATTGCTAATATTGAAACCGAAAAGTAAAAATTGGCATTCTTTTTTGTCACATATTTGGGAATATACAAATATATAAATATTTTTATATAAATTAACAATCGTACTTTAAATTTACACTTAAAAAGAAAGAGCGGAAAGTTTTCAAAGATACCAGATCGTTTTAACAGCAGCTGGATCCATCTCACTCACCTCGGTAGTCTGGATTATGCTGTTTTTCACGTGCAAGTGGTACGTTCAGTTAATTTTACATATGTCATCAATAGGAAAGAATATTATTTGAAATATAAGTATTTAAAATTTAGTGTATAGGTTTTGTCATAAAATTTGTTAGTTCTATATCTTGAACGTTAGTCTTGATATTAAGCATAGCAAATAAAAAACAATTGCAATATTTAGGTACAGAAAACGAAGCTTGTACAGAAAGACAATCAGGGGCGCCAGAGGTAAAATATTATGATAATAAGCATAATAAAGAGAAGAGAAGATATTTTATATATATATATATATATATATATATATATATATATATATATATATATATATATATATATATATATGTGCTTTATATATATATATATATAAAGCACATTTTACAACAACTCTTAAACTAACATAACTACCCTAAGTGAAGAAATGTTAATACAGAAAGCACAAAGAAATTCACTTTTATAAGGATACCCACTTCCGCCCCAGCCCGGGGTTGAACTCTCGACCTACGGAATCTGTCTCCTAGCAGTACAGGAACAGCGCGCTAGACCGCTCGGCTATCTAGGCAAGTCAAAAATCTCGCGGCACTGTCCTACATTACACGGTCATTGAGAATGGAAGTGAGATACAGTTATTTGGACATTAGTTTTATTAGAGGATCGTTACCAATACACGTTGTAATGAAATTAATTCTTATTTATAAAGCACATTTTGCAACAACTCTTAAACTAACATAACTGCCCTAAGTGAAGAAATATTAATATAGAAAGCACAAAGAAATTCACTTTTATAAGGATATATATAAGTATTAATATTTCTTCACGTAGGGCAGTTATGCTAGTTTAAGAGTGGGTATCCTTATAAAAGTGAATTTCTTTGTTGTGCTTTCTATATATATATATATATATATATATATATATATATATATATATATATTTATATATATATATATATATATATGGTAGAATAATTAAGAGATGTGTTAATCTTCTATGCAAATTTCAGATTTTCATATTTTGCTTATAATTTGCAAAACAATGTACTTTCATGTTCACTTGAAAAATAAATCTAACAGTTGTAGATTTTATAGACTTTTTAATCACTTTATTTAAGAATCGTAGAAGATATATCAGTAATTGCTTATTTATAGATGAAGTACCTCTATCAGAGCTTTCATCAGGAGATGACCATAGAAATGATAGAAGTGAGTCAGAAAATGCCTTGCGACAAAGTCGGTTACCAAGACAATATGAAAATGTACTCTATAATAGGTACTCAGATAACTACAATCACATATGTTTCCGTAACAGATCGAGTGTTCCTTTGAGAAATGTTTTGGATAGTAACTACGGTAAGATAAAGTTTGATGTATCGCATACGTATGAAAAAGAATCACATTCAGGGGAAAGTAGCAATGGTTGCATTGATGTCAGTGAAAAGTTTTATTCCGGGGAATTAGATATTACTCAAAGAAACAAATGTACCGTAGATAAAAAAACACACAGTTCCCGTGAACATCAAAGAGATACTATATGTACACAGAAAAAACCTGTTTCTGATTTGCAACTGTGCAGTATGAATGACTTTTATTTTAATACCGGGAATAGTCAAAAGGGGAAAAGTGTTTCACTTAATTTCGAAGAGGTTGACGAGGTATATGGATTCAGCAGAAAAGATGTGCAGAGCTTAATTGGATTTACTTGTGAAAAATCAAAATTATACCGAAATAATAGTGTTTGTTGAAATTATTTCACTAAATGTATGGTCGTCACTTTAAAGAAAATCAAGCAACATGGAATATTGCAAGATAGAAAAATGTACACAACCTAAAATCCATTGAACGCTCCCTCAAATCAGAGAGTTATGATAAAATGTATAGATGACTGTTGTAGCGTTGTTATTTTGAGTTTATTTAGTTGTATATCAGTCATATTTGTTTATGTTACAATAGACTTCTGTTGTTCTGTTGCCATTTAAAATATGTCCTATATAGATGTATGATATAAAAAGGAATTCGAAAATTCATACACAGGTTATTAAAAACCAACAACAAAGGAACATCAAAATTAGATTAATTAATTAAATTAGATTCGATTAAGACATGCCATCTTTAACATTAAAAATAATAAAATGCCTACCAATCAAATTTTGACGTTGTTAGATTCAGTACTGTAGTCATTAAAGTGATATTCTGCATCTTTCTTTTTTTTTTTTTTTTTTTTTTTTTACACTTTTGCCCTAACAAGTATGCTTTCAACTGTATTTGGGTGTTTGTGTAGCTTTTCAATTTGCTTCAAAACCTTTGAGCAGGTTTTGAGGAAATGTAATTAGTTTATTCGGAAGATGATGGAAAGATTGATTAGATTGCCAAAAACAAAATCGTGTGTGTATGTGTATTTGTGAAATTACATAACATCGAGTTCTAGTTAAAAAATTTTTTTGCTTATATTTGAAGCTATAAGAGTTAACAAATAACTCTGAGTATACTTTAGACAATAATACTTTAGACAATTAACGTCTGCTGCATTCTGTAAGTCTTGGTAAAACTCATAAGTCTTCCAGAGCTTCATTAGCTTTTTTGACATGTTATGCCATTATTCTCATACTGATTTGTCTACTCCGTTTACTAGATCAAGATAGAGGTCTTGTGATTGGTAGACAGGGGATATTTTCTCTTACATGGCATATGATTACAACTTGATTGATATTTTCTTAGGGTTTGGTGTAGGCACTTTCAATTTGAAATGTTTAATTTATGTCGCATACAGTTGAAAGCAGTATTTTCTACAGAAACTTTATTTCCCTTTGTTACCATTCTCGAATCTTATCTGTTGTTTTCAACCCATATTGAGTGCAAATATATTTCACATTCTTTGCAACTTATATTCAGTGAGTTGCACAAAACTTGTATACATAAATTTATTTACAAATTATTAAACAGTAAATGAGAGAAATATGGTTATATTTGATTTACAAAACATAAATATTGCGAGTCATATATCTTACCTGAGGTATATTGTAAAGTTATGTTGTATTGTAATATTGAACATTATATTTTGAGATGGTCCCCAAATGCTATTTGACTTAAATTAACTTTTCTTGTTTTATAGTTGTAAATTACGGGAAACTTGCATTATACAATACTATGTTATGCTCAGGTACTTATTTTTAGAGTTTAATGTGTGTAATTTTATTTATAACTAGATTATTGTAATGTCATATCTTACGTATTAGCTACATGTATGTTGAAACTCGAACTGAGATGTCACACGTTTCATTTCATGGAGATCATTAAATATTTTAATTGACACACTTACTGATTCATTCCCAGGCTATATGATGCATTTTTTGTATTGTTTGGGTAAATGCATTGTCTAAATTCCATTATTTAGTACACTCTTTGAAAGAAGTTGTCAGCTACTATTTTTTGTAGTTCATAGATTGGCCTTTACTTCCGGGTCAATTTGCTGTTTTTAAATTTCACCCCTATTAATATTCATGCCTCATGTGAATTTCATGACGTGACATTGTAAGTAAGCAAAATAATATTTTTATCTTTATACATGAGATGTTGAATGAAAAGTAGTATTTGAATTGTATAATTTTATTTGTTTGAAAGTTTTAATAATGGAACCATATTGCACGAGACATTTTTTCGTTTACTGTAAACGAAATCTGTTCTTAGTTAACGAATTTTTAGAGTAAATTGGTTAAACGGATTTTAATTGGGTATAAATAAGACGAATCCGTTAATTTTCAGTTAGTCTGCAACTTTTAGGTTTTAAAGAAACAAGTGGGGTTAGCATAATTTTTTTAAGATGTAAGTTTATTTATTCATTTGGAATTTGACTGGGTAAAAACTAATAGAAATGGCTAGAAAATATTTTTAGGGATTTAGATTTGATCACATATTTCCATAATTTGGAAATCTGATCAATTTATTTGTTAATTAGTGTGAATAACTAATTTAAAGTCACATATTCTGACTTATCTCTGAATCAGACTTTACAAAAGTTGGGAATTTTATCAATGAATTTGTTAATTAATGCAAGTAATTTAATTGAAGTAACATATTCTGAGTTATCTCTGAATCAGACTTTATAAAATTAGTGTTTGTGAAATTTCTTGAATTCTGATTTTATTTTGGGAGAAATTGAGAAACAACGGAATTAATTTCATGTTATTTTGAGGAGGTTTTTAATTTATTATCTTGTTAAAAGGAACTATGCACTAAAAATATTGTGGAACTTGAAGCAGACTCTTCACTCAGACGCTTGAGTTTCTGATTGAAAACATCTATGTAGATTTTGTAGATTAGGTTTTTCAACAATTTGTTGTAGTTACAATTGGTACCAATTGTTCCTCCTTATTAGCAGACCTATCGTTATATTCATATGAAGCAGAATTTATTCAAAACTTCTACATGAGAAGAAAACATTTGCTGTGGTCTTCAACTCGACATTTAGATATATCGACGACGTATTATCAATTAACAATTGTTCCTTTGATTTGTGCGCTCGATATATCCCAGAGAGCATGGAATAAAAGATACCACAGAGTCTGACACATCTGTTTCATATTTAGATATTTTACTAGAAAATAAAACTTTAATGGTAACCTAACGATAAATCTTTATTAAAAACATGATGACTTCAATTTTTCAATCTTCAACCTCCCTTACTTTTGAAGAAATATACCATTATCACATACATATGCGGTTTTTGTCTCCCATTTGATTCGATAAGCAAGAGCATGCTCTACATATGAACATTTTCTAAAAACGAGGCAGGCTATTGACAAACCAGTTGATGAAACAAGGATATCAATAGTCTCGATTGAGAACATCATTTTGCAAGTTTTATTGTCGACTTATCGTTAAGTCAAATGCTTACTGACGTTTTTTCATACTAATTGATAGGCCATTACGTATTTATACACTGAATTGTCGACGGATATTTCCGTTTTTCCTGATCATGACAAGGAGCACACTGCGAATGTGACCGGTCGGAAGAGGAATCTCACTCCTCCATGGCACCTGATCCGACCTCTGATGTTTTTGGAGGTCCATGTTTGCTCTGCTCCCGATTTGTATTGTTTAAATGGACGTTAAACTCTTTATTTAAATTGTATTTTAAAGGAACTGGGATTTAATTCTACAAGTGGTCTTCCAACTTATACCCATAACTCACTATTTAAGGAAGAAATTCTTCAAAATCATGTCAGTTTCGGATATTTTTAATATTCCCAACACCTAAATTGAATTTGAATTACCATAAGTATATTGGATTCCGAAACTTAATAAAAATCCTTACACTCCTCCATGGCACCTGATCCCACCTCTGATGTTTGGAGGTTCGTGTTTGCTCTGCTCCTATTTTGTATTGTATAATGGACTTTTGAGCTTGAATACTGTTCGTTATCTCCATATATTTCATTACAAAGATACATTGCGGGTTCCAGTAAATGTTCTACCAAGTCTCTTTCTTTTCTCCTCACTAAAATATTAACAGTAGTGAAGGAGAAACTTCAGGAATACTGTGCAACAATATATTCGAAAAGTGGTGAAAATCAGATGTGGATGCTTAAAATTCCAAGGAACTTTTAGAAAATTTGAAATCACAAAATTTTTCCAAAATCAATAGCATAAAAACTTACGAATTTTCAACTTTATATACCATTCCCCGCGATAAATTAAAGTCCAGGTTTTTGACATCATTGACAGCAGCTTTTTCAATAAAAATGGAACTCGTAAATTTACATAACTTGTCATTGGTCATTTGCAAAATTATTTTGTTAAAATATATTCTGATTGTATACACAAGTACTCTGAAGTTGATATCAAAAAGATGCTGGAGTTTCTGATTGACAAAATCTATGTGGTTTTTGCAGACCAGGTCTTTCAACAATCTTTTGAAATTCCCATGGGTACCAATTGCGCCCCGTTATAAGCAGACCTATTTTTGTATTCATATGAAGCAGAATTTGTTCAATATTTTATACGTGAAAAGAAGAAAACACTTGCTGTGGCCTTCAACTCGACATTTATCGACGACGTATTATCTATTAACAATGGATATTTCCATTCTGATGTCGATACGATACATGTACATCCCGGTGAGTTTGAAATAAAAGAAATCACAGAGTCTGACACATCATTTTTGGATATTTTACTAGAAAAAGTCGTTAATTGTAATCTAAGAAAAAATCTTTATGATAAACGTTAGGACTTTAACTTTTCAATCGTCAACTTCCCTTATTTATGCAGCAATATACCTTTATCACCTACATACGGGGTTTATATCTCTCAGTTGATTTGATACGCAAGAGCATGCTCTACCTAAGAACAATTTCTAAGGGGAATCTCACTTCTCCATATCACCTGATCCCACCTCTGGTGTTTTAGAGGTCCGTGTTTGCTCTGCTCCAAAATTTGTATTGTTTAATGGCCTTTTGAGCTTGAATACTGTTCGACATTACCATATATTTCATATATAAAAATCTAAATATGTATTTCTATCTAAATTTCATGAGTATACATGTATATATGCATTAACAGACCTAAAACATACCTTCAGTATGACTTGTAAATAACGACCAAATTCCCCCCCCCCCCAAAAAAAAAATAAACGCGAATGAAAAGGAAAAACTTAATCATTATTTTTCAATAATACTGAAAAGGATTCAAACATACTATGATTTAATACAAATTAAACCAATTTCCAATATAAGCGTAAGATGTCATTAACTGTCAGATTGTTCATGGAAGGCTTGTTATTATACTTCATAAGCTTTTATTGAATGAATTATGCAATTACCGTATATGCTCATATTAATTGCACACTTGTGTTGAACCATATGCAGTTTGTATAAAATTATCAAAGTTCCTCTCGTAAAAAACAGTTTTTGTAAACTTTGCCAGAAGTCAGAATCCGGTGCCTCATATTAGAGTAAATTGTGGTACCAATCTTCAATCTCATTTTCTCCAGGTCAAGTGGCAGTGTAACATTTGCAAAAAATTAAAATATTTTCTTAGTCATCGCCTGCATGTGCGAAGGAATGTATCGGTGTGAATCACGCATTAATCGAGGCGTCCTAGTTGTCGTCTATTGTTAATTTTACTTATTCGTCGGGACAAATAATTATCTATTTTGTCCGAACAAATATCTATTTTGTCCGAGGAAATATATAATTAAAGGAACAAATTCTAATTCCGCCGAACAAATTATTTGTTTTGTCTGCCCCCGACCCCCATCCCCCAACCCCAGCGGTGCCGTTGATAATAACTCATAAGATAGAGAAAAAAAACATGTTCGTGTTTCCTTCTCCAACACACTGCTGATGCCTGTCAACTTCCTCAATTGAGTTTTTTTGAATTGAAATAAGAAACCCACCCCTGGTAGTTGTACTTTTAAGTTTTGGAAGATCCAAACCAGGTATATATACAAGTTGAAGAGAAAGATAGGATCTCCGAATTTTCATGTGTTACCTTTATGTGTGTCATTAATAAATGACGTGCTTACAACTACATTAATTCTTAGTTTTGTAAACTGGCTGAAAAATAACGGAGCTCCGGGAAACAATATGTTTAAAATTTTCATTTTTAGAAATGAAAGGCTTAAATATATTTTCAAATTTTGCTTTTCCTTTTTCTGGGTTTCCTCAGAGGACGATGCTTTTAGAGACACATTCAGGTCAATACCCGAGAAAAACGATATCGTTTTCCATCGTCATACTGAAAGTAAAGTACTTTATGCCATGCACGTTTTTTTTATTTTGGGAAACAAGAAAGAACATTGATTGAATTTAAGCAGTGCACAAATCTTCAAATTTGCCAGAGCAACAAAAAGTGTGTGCGGGGAGGGGGGAGCAACCTGCATCTAAAGGAAAAAATAACTATAGCAAAATACTATACACAGGAAGTAATGGATGCCCCCCCCCCCTCCGCCTCGTCTTCTACGGGTCTGAACACTTAAAAACAGTGTTTTATTGATACAAATGTGTAAAATATGCCCCGATGATGATTGATTGATTGTTTGTATGTTGTTTTACCTCCCATTCGAGAATTTTTCACTCATATGGAGACGTCACCATATACCGGTGAAGGGCTTCAAATTTTGACCTTTACTCGGCACTCAGGGCCATTGAGCAACTTTCACTTTAAAGTGCCGAGCGCATGGCGAAGGAACAGAACAGTTGCTACCCATTTTTTATTGACTTATGTCAGTCGCGGCCGAGATTCGAACTCACGACCTCCCGAACACGGAGCGAGCGCTCTACCGACTGAGCTTCCGTGGCCCGATGATTAAATGAATGAAATAAATGTGCGGACTCCTTAATTGTGTTTTTCTCAAATTACATGTACATCGACACTATATGATAAATTGCAAAAAACAAAAAATCTACTAAACGGTCTTTAGAAGTATTTAATATTTCTTAAAATGCAATTAAAGTGAAAATGTGAGGTAAAGTTTTGAGACATTCGTAATTAAGTGAATTTTCGCAAAATTCACATAAGGCTTAGCGAACTGTTTGTAAAAGAGTATACCATACTGCAGGTTATGCGTATCTTTGTAAACTCTTAAACGTTTGTAAAAAAAAATACTCTTTGTTACACCTTAAAAATATCCACGTTTACATTAATAAGAATTGTGAAACGTACAAAATAATGCGTGATATGCTTTTCAGTTATAGTTAGAGTAGCTATACGCACATTGTTAAAAAAAGGGGTTCTTTTTTAATTGTTAAATAAATTTTGAGAAAAAGAGTATAAATATTTTTTTTCTCTAATTCAATATCCGTTCACAAGAATGAATATTCTTCAGCCAAATATCTTCCCATTTCCTGAAAAATAAATGATACCGTAGTAGGAAAAGCAAATTTTTATGCTTTTAGATGATACTTTTTTCATCTCTGTTTTTGAATGCAGTGCATTGTTACTGTGCATTGTGCCCTGGACACAAAATGAAATGCTCTTAAAAAGGTTAGGAGTAAAAAGCAAGAGGCCACAATGCTCACCTGAGCACTGTGGCTAGGAAAAAAGCTAAAATCAGTTTAGTATTATAATGCTTAAATCCATAAGTGGTTCCTACCTACCCCTAAAAGGGAGGGGGTATGATTTGAAGAAAATTGTATCTACACTAACTAAGGATGCCTACATATTTTTTTGACTAACTGTGACTTTTTCCCTACAAGTTTATACTTTCATTGTGGCCCCTACCTACCCTTGAGGGTCATGATTTGATCAAACTTGGATCTACACTATCTGAGGATGCTTCCATATAAATATGACCAATCATAACTTTGTTGTTCTTGAGAAGATTTTTTGAAATTTTCTTATAAACTACTATGTAAAACTTTGATCGTCTATTGTGGTCCTACCCTACCCCCAGAGGTCATGGTTTGAACAAAGAACTGCGAACGATAGTATTGTTCTCCCGCCTACCTCCAAGTCAATTTTTAAAAGTTAACACATTTGAATGATTTTTCATAATTATAGAGACATTTATATGATTTTTTCATAAGACATTAGTTCTTTGGGAAAAGAAAGAGAGATAACTCTATTATTTTAGTAAAACTTGTGTTTTTCACTATAGAAATCAACGGAAAACGGAAAATATTTTTAAAACATCCCCCCCCCCCGTGAAACAAAAATTCATTTTGACAGGTAATATAGACTGTCATTTCACAAATTCATACCAAAGCTTTGTGTGTTTCACGGGGGGGGGGGGGGGGGGGGGGGGCATATGTCTGCAGACAAAACAGTACAAAAGTGCTAATTTTTTTTGCCAATTTCAAAGGAGTTTACAACTAAAACATTGTATTTTATTAATGCTATGTGCTTAATTTTATATGCGTAAAACATAAGAAAAGATTTAAGGAACATTTATTCATATCCGAGAATATTTTAAAATATGGTGAGTATTGAAAATATCGTCTACCCCCCCCCCCCTTATTTAAAGAGCTGGAATTAGGGGTAATTAACTATTTAACACTGGTATTAAAATTATCAGTCAATTACCATTGAACTAGTCTTTGCATTCAACAAAGATTTTACGACCAAATTGCCATTTAGTTTTGAATTAAATGGGTTTAAAATGTAGGCAGGAATCGAGAGTTAGCGTGCGTAGTTTTTTGAATCTACACCACCTGAGAATGCTTCCATATAAATATGACCAATCATGGCTTTGCTGTTGTTGAGAAGAAGGTTTTTAAAGATTTTACCTGTGTATTCCTATGTAAAACTTTTATCGCCCACTGTGGCCCCACCCTAACCCCGGGGGTCATGATTTGAACAAACTTAAATCTTCACTACCCGAGGATGCTTCCATATAAATATGACCAATCAAGGCTTTGTTGATCTTGAGAAGAAGATTTTTAAAGATTTTCCCCATGTATTCCTATGTAAAACTTTGATCGCTAATATGGCCCCACCCTACCCCTGGGGGTCATGATTTGAACAAACTTGAATCTACACTACCTGAGGATGCTTCCACATAAGTTTCATATTTTTTAACACAGTGGTTCTTAAGAAGAAGATTTTTGAAAGATGCCATAAATTTTTCATGAATTCGCGCAATTATCTCCCCTTGGAAGAAGGCGTGGCCCTTCATTTGAACAAACTTGAATCCCCTTCACCCAAGGATACTCTGTGCCAAGTTTGGTTGAAATTGGCCAAGTAGTTCTGGAGAAGAAGATGAAAATGTTTACGAAAACAACGACGACGCCAACGACGCCGACAGACAACGGACAAATTTTGATCAGAAAAGCTCACTTGAGCCTTTGGCTCAGGTGAGCTAATAAGATAAAAATTTCTCACCTATTATGGGAACTGGGATACAACCTCCACACGTTTTCCGACAATATTGTGACATAAACTCGGATTGTCCACAGGCTGAGCTATATACGGTACAGTTGTTAAACACATCTACACAAGGCCCTAAAGGGATCGAATGTTCAGGATAAGAAATTGATTATTTGTTGTTACCTTTAAGAATAAACTATATTTTATAAAATTCTTATATTCTTATAAAATTAACGCTATTAAACGTTAACATTCGTCAGCATGTAGACATATTAAAGTTGAATGTCAAATATTGTAAACATATATTTTCACACGGAGTCATAATTCCACGAAATCATAATCTGTGCAATTAATCTACTGGTAGAAAACTACACAGATTTCATGGATTGCTAGTGTATGTTTTAAATGCAATTTAAGTACGATCTGACAAATTTCTGTGGAAAATCTGCGATCATAGCGTAAATTAATACTACATGGAAAAATGTATGTATACAATATGTGTTTTGAATTTTAATTACATTATTGAATAACTTGATTAATTTCAATCTTTTCTTTTAATGCTACCTGAGCTATAATGGATCTCAACATTCATGGCATTTACCTTGAAGCATCACATATTTAATAGAAATAGGTCGAGAAAGTTAATAAGTGTATACAGCCAAATTTCACATTATAAAAAAAAAATAGCAAAAGTTAAACAATGCAAAACAATCGAGGTATGCTTCACAATACCTTTAGTTGTGGTAGTTGTTGGAGTTGTTGGGTTTGTCATGATGTCTAAGTTATAATATCCTGAAAAGTATAGTTCAGTTGTCACTCAGGTTTATTTTGGTTTGTTTGTTTTCTAAATTTTTGCTGCTTTGTTTTCTTGTTTAATTTATATGTTATATTTATATACATTTGTTAAAATTTAAATAAAATACTAATCAAAGTATTTGATGGTAATAATTGGTACAACGTATGTCGGTTTCATTAGATCATAAAGGTTTTTATGGTTTTTTAAAATTAAATATCATAGACGGTAAGTTTCTTTTTCCCTTCTTTTTTAAAGCATCGGTTTTTAAATATACTGTAGCACGATACATTTGGAAATTAAATCAAATTATCAGATTATGGAATTAACTCGTAGTATGATGTGCACATTTTAAAAAAAATATTTAGTTTCTTAAAGGGAATTTGAAACTTTGAACTATAAGAAAACAAAGTTTTACTTTAAGAACAATAAGTACGCCACTCATGCTACAATAGCCTGGACCACAAATAAATATTTTGTTTCGTGGCAACGAATTTTTTTTCTAAGCATCTAATTAATTAACAAAAATGATAACCATGTCGCATATCAGCGATTTACTAAAGAATGAAATAGCTTATGTAATAGATATGTTGTACATACGACAAAATCCACAGGTCAGAGCACAGTTGTGGAACATCCAAGGAAAAAAAGCTGGACTTTCGCATGCTGTTTTCTCATACATTTTACATGCGTCAAAGTTGTCTCTGCAAGTATCTTAAATAAACAATCATCATACCAACTGACATGTTCTGATTTGACAGAAATACAAATATCACTACAAAGTATACCTTAAGTCTTACTTGAATATGCATAGGCAATGAGACAACACAATACGATGGTCACACTGTTCGCCATAATTGTAGTAGAATTGAAATGTAAATTCTTACCATTATTTATGTAAGGCTGGTCTTCAAAATGTGTTGTATATCCGGAAAATCAAGAAGAGATAAGGCATTTAATATTAAGGAATGACAATGATAAACCTGATAACCCGGAAGTAGACAAAAGGTCGTCCACATTTGGTATCAAGACTTTTCCTAAGTAGGAAAAAGTCTTTATTCATGCAACTCTTTTTTTTCTTTTCGAAATTTATAATAATCAAGGGATTCTTATATCTAGAGCGAAAAACACAAATTACTTTGTAGCTATAATTCTGAGTTTTCTTAAAAATCACATTCACTGTTGCTCAGTCGGTAGAGCGCTCGCTCCGTGATCTTAAGGTTGTGTGTTCAAATCACGACGGGACTGAAAAAGTCAACAAAAAATAGATAATAATTGTTCCTTGCCAAGCGCTCGAAACTTTGAAGTGAAAGCTGCAGGACGTTCGGATGAGACCTTCAAAACCCGAGGCCGAGGTCCCTGCCTGTCACGGTAGGAGTTGGCACAATAAAGTTTCCTCACCACTTAATAAGCCATGAGTGCCCCGTAAAGGTCTAAATTCGACGCCCTTCAAATGTATATGGTGACGTCCCTGTGAATAAAACATTCTCAAACGAGACGTAAATCAATCATTCAATCATTTTCAATAATCATCAGATACATTAGACATTAATCCATGCATACATGGTTTGAAAATGGTATAAAATCAATTCGCGAAATCTCGCTTTATGTCAAAAGAACACACATTTGTAATATTTAGTCATAAAGTAGGGTATAAATGATGCATCGGTGAGAATTTTGAAGGCTTTTATGAATGAAAAGTTGTTCTACTAAATTAAATTGTTTCAGTAAGGAAGTTTGTAAAATCAAAAAAAAAAAAAAAAAAAAAAAAAAAAAAAAAAAAAAAAGAAGAAGAAGAAGAAGATAAATGTACAAAAATTATGAACAATATTTGTGTCATGTGATTTCTTATTCTTGGCGAAGTAAACGTGAACATGATACACCCATTCTGCCCCAGACCTCCACAGTGTGCATCATACAACTGCCAAAGGAAATTGGCCGACTTCAATGATTTAAAATGGCACTCAGGTCTAATGAGGGAATATAAGGTTACTTATAAAATAATATTGAAATTTCCTTAGTCAAATTTGTTTAAAAAGTGGACTTAAGCGTCATTAAATTTACTTGCATATGTCTTCAAAGTAAAATACACTTAAGTTATATTAATCTGACCGGAGATATTTAAGATATAAACAAAGTTATTCAGTGAATGTCATTAAAAATAGCAATGGCTCTGTTGGCATAACTATATCTGCATTCCTTGATGTTGTCAAGAATGACAGGGAAAACTATGACCGTGATTTGTGCACGGTTGCTTGTCAAAGATGAAAATTAATTATAATATTTACTTGACTGATAAATTTGATATGAATCAATCCTAATTTCATATGAATCACGTACAATATTCATGATATTTCTAAACACCCATTGTACGTATCTGATTGTATGCCGCCGACGTCTTGATTAACTTATTATACTTTATTTTTTTCAGTCGTCATATTTCATTAACAGTTATGACATCAACATTCGAAGTATTTTATCTCTATGACATATAATTGTGGTAAACGGAAAAATTTTATGCTTTGATATAATTTTTTGAATGTTTAACTCATTTTTTAAAATTCAAATATATTTTGAAATACGTGTACATATATTATGAAAAAATTGTGAAGTTCACGTTATACCGCTCACTCTGACTTCGTTACCCTAAGTAAAAACTAAACGTAACTTGGTGAAGAGTTATCTTTTCTTTAATGTGTAAAATATAAGTATTATATTTCAGCAAGGTGCTTTATCTGATGATATTTTTGAAAATTGTTGTAATAATTTATTTTTATTTTTCTTTTATTGTAAACTGAAATTTACATTTATTTCCCATAAACATTCCTGCACAGCTTATCTATTAAGAAGCAGATTTCCCAATACAACATTTTCACACACCCTGTGTATACACTGAGAGAAATTGCGATTATGGACTTATAAATGCAACTGTATGGTGGGGAATAACAGAATATGTGCAAATATATCCCGATTGGATCATTGTTCCCTAATTGGGCTATTTTCCATATTCAGGTATTAGTTCTCACATGTTGGATGTCCTCGCCCCGCTAGTTATCTTTCATACATTTACGAGCAATAAATGGCATTTTTGAGGTAACATAAGATTATTATTACAATTATCATCATTCAGTTGTAGAAAATGTTCTTTACAATATACATTTGGAGATATCATCAGTTCATTTGATGCGTGTTAGAATTTTGTTAAAGATTTCTTCAATTAATCAAGGATATTTAAAATTCTGAATTATTGCGTGCATCACATCAGTTGTTGTAGCTGCAGAACTGTAGCCCTCTGCTTGAGAAAATCCGGACAGATAAAGCAGAGAACTACAGACCCAAGTGTTGTATTGACGCCGCCGCTTTTGTGTGTATGTGTGTGTGTGTGTCGCACGCTTCGGGCATTATTTCTTGTATTTTATGCTTTTCCCTGCTTTAAGAATAGTATCCGATAATAAAGCATATATTTCACTCCTATTCCTCACACTTTATTTACCCTTCAAAGGTTCCTTAAGGCCGTATGTGGTTTTGGAGTATCACTTAAAAAAAATAAATTCCGACGTCCATTTTAGTGTCATCCTAAAATAACATACCCGAGTTTTATTTATCTCATTTTTTAAAAATACATAATGTCTTCTTTATAGACAATATACATATTTGAACCTCCTGAAATTTTATTTACATTTTCACGGCAAATGTATTATCTTTGAACGATTTTTTCGCATGACTCCCAACATGGACGTTAGAATGGGAATTTTTTTAAACAAACATTCCAAAACCATGTTTGGGACCGTTAAAAAGTAAATAAAAAGTAAATAAAATAACACGAATATGAGGAAAATTATCAGATTCCCTTCTTAAAGTAGGGGAAAGCATAAAATACAAGAAATAATACCCAAAGTGAGCGACAAAAAAACGGCGGCGTTGGTCAAAGGTTTTTTTCTTCATAACGCTTGGATCTGTAGCTCTCTGCTTTAACTGTCCGAATTTTTACTGTAACAGTTCTGCAGCTACAGTTATTGCTTTGATGAATTAATGCAATTCAGTTTTTTAAAAAAGTAAAATAAAATAAATAAATAAATCAAGTAATGCGCACAAAGATTGAATTATTGCTCACTTATATTAAATTATTGAGCACGCTAATTTTAGTCATTATATCATTATTTCATTTATGAGTATAGCTATTTTTTAAAGAGAGTGCTACTATTCAATTATATATAACGTGGTTTAAATGAATTATAAAGTAGATTTGATCACGTACCAACCAAGTTCATTTCCCAGTAAACTTTTTAACCTGTTTTTTTTTAAATTTATTTATTGCATATATTTACAGTTGAGACGAATATTCGAATAGAATTATTATCGAACGGTCCTCCGTATCACTACGTTGTGACAAGCAATGTCTAAAACTTGAAATTATTTGGCCATGAGAGCCAACATTTGAATGTTTGCATTGATATTTAACAATCAAGATCAGGAAATCTCTAATTATACTGATAGAACAACAATTGGTAATGAGAAAAACTTTACTGTTTTATGAATTCTTTATATATGCTGAGGTGGAAACAGTGATATCTTCGGATTCAGTTTACATATACCTTCAAAGGAATTTCTGTCAGTGCGATTTTAAATATGTCCGTTCTTCACACCAAAGGAAGATCTAATTGACATCTGTTGATAGAAAAATATCATTCGTTTTAATTTTTTTATCTTTGTCATCGCTATAAAACTGGAAGTTCAGAAACCAGTTTCACTGTGACAGAAATATGTAGGAAAGATATCATCTCGCCGTTTGATTCGGTCACGCTATGACCTCTGACTCCCTAATAAGTTCAGACAGAATTGAACATCTTTTCTCTTCAGTAAGTTCATATAAAGAAAATATTTGCAAATGTAAATATTTAGATATCCTCATTACTACATATGTATAATTTTAATAATGATGCCATTTTTTTGAATTGTTGCTCTCTTGCAAATACATGTGCTTGATCTGAGCATTAATTCCTCAAACAAAGTTGTGTTTTAGTGACGAAAGATAATTTTAATTGAATTGACGAAATAGAAACATCATTTATACGATAGTTCCTCCACATTGATACGCCTATGGAATGATTTAATGATAGGAATTGTATGTTATCTTTGTGGCATTTTTTATATTGCGATAATGGATTTTGCAATATCTTTTAACCACCATGTGTATTTCCGAATCAACCAAATTGATGTGCTCAGAAAGTTATAGACTCTGTAAATATTAGCAGCATTCTTAATCATAATAAATTTCAGTCCTTTAAAACTGAAGTCTACTTCTTGAATTTTCTACAGATATTCTCGAACCGTTGCATCCAAATATTCTCAATTATAAACAAACTCTACAATGCCTACATGTTGACCATCTAAAACAAAATCCTCCTTAATTTTCTTGTTCTTCCTTTCTATAATTATAGTCCAACTGGAAATATCATTTGTGGTCATGTAAGTTTGGTTCAAAATGATTACTTAAATCCATTATTTAAAAGGTCTTAAGTTCAGGGAGCTCAGATATTGCATATGGGCGACAGAACTTTATTTCTATTATGAATTCTGTCGAGGAGTATGCTAGACGATAGGATAATTATGATGGGAACTACCTAGACCCTCAATCAGAATGGATAAAGCATTTTAAACTATAAAGAATTGAATTAAAAATTATAGGGGAAAATGCAAACTATATCCTTCCGTCTTCAGTAGACCTGAAATGATAAAAGAATTAGACTACATGACAAATATATTTTGGGATTCCGCTGACAAAACCTGTAAAAATAAAGTCTTTGTGAGGCTCATTATAACATATGAATTTTAGAAGAACTCGATTCAATTCCACATCTGGTAATCCATCCTAAAAGTTGAAATTCTTCAAAATCACCTTTAAGTTTTATATACTTTTTATATCCCAGTCAATAAATTAAATTTGATTTACTGAACTTATACTGGATTCCAAATCTTCATAAAATCTCTACAAAGACATATTGCAGGGTCCAGTAAATGTTCAACCGATCCCCTATTCTTACTCCTCACTAAAATATTGATTGTGTGAAGGAGAAAAGTCAGACGTATTGTGCTATAACATATTTAAGAAATGATGTAAATCAAATGTGGATTCCAAACCTTCTTCAAAAATTTAGAATCTCATTTTTTTTATCAATGACTTTTCTACGTTTATACAACCACTCCTCCCGATAGATTAAAGCGCAGGATTTTGACAGCATTAGAAACTGCTTCTTCAATTAAAATAGAACTTTAAATTTTCATATTTTGTGATTGGTAACAATTACTCTATTATAAATCATTCTGATTCTACATACAAGTATGTACTCTAAAATTAATATGTTTGTTTTATTTTGTTTGTTTAACGTCCCTCTCGAGAATTTTTCACTCATATGGAGACGCCACCACTTGCCGGTGGAGGGCTGCAAAAGTTATACCTATACGTGGCACTTAGGGCCATTGAGCAGTGAGGGATTTGTTTCGTGCCAACACCTACTGCGACACAGGACCTCGGTTTATACTGTCTCATCCAAAGGACCGGTCTCCACGTCCCGCAGTGGATTCGAACCCGCGACGTAAGGATCAGCTCCTTACTCTGCAACTCAAAAGGAGACGCTCTAACCACTGCGCCACGCATAATTGATTTGAAAAGGATGCTGGAGTCCTTAATTAACAATATAGGAGACCAGATCTTCCATCAGTCTGTTGGAATTCCGGTGGTTACTACTTGTTTTTTTAGCCGACATGCTCTTATATTCCTGAAGCAGAATGCATTTAAAAAATTCTAAATGAAAAGAAAACTCTTATTGTAGTCTTCAACTCAACATTAAGATATATCGACGATATTTTATTTATTAACAAGCTGTCAAGGTAACTAAGCCAGTTGAGCGCTCGCTTCGTGATCGGAAGGTCGTATGTTCGAATCAAGGCTGCGACTGACCTAAGTCGATAAAAAATAGGTAGCAACTGTTCCTTCGTCAAGCGCTCGGCACTTTGAAGTGAAAGTTGCGGGTTCTTCGGATGAGACCTTAGAAACCGAGGCGCTTGTAACGGTAGGCGTTAGCACGATGAAGAATCCTTACTGCTCAATGGCCCTGAGTGCCGGGTAAAGGTTTAAATTTGAAGCCCTTCACCGGTATATGGTGACGTCTCTATATGAGTGAAATATTCTCGAAAGGGATGTGAAACAACTTACAATCAATCAATTTATTAACAATTGTTACTTTCATTCATATGTCGACTTGATATATCCCGATGAACTCCCCAAAGTTTTTGACATCCGTTAATATTTGGATGTTTTACCAACTATAGACGATAATGACCAGCTAATAACGAAACTGTATGATAAACGGGATGCTTTCAGCTTTTCCATCGCCAACTTTCCATACTGATGTAGTTACATGTACATTCCCATATCACCTGCATATATTGTATATATATTCCGATTGATTCAATACGAGCATATTCCGAGTACAAACAATTTTTAACCCCAGGCAAGCTACCGACTAATAAGTTTATGTTACAAGGATTTCAAAAACCCAGTTTATAGTCAGAAATCTCTACAGTCGATATAATGACATTACTAGTAAATATTGGGTCGTATTTTAGCTGACATGTTTCATACCAATTGTGAGGCTTTTGTTTTTCTAATAAATTGGAGTACGGAATGTTCCATCTACCCGATCAATACATGGCTATCACGGTTGTGACCGGTCAACAGGGCATGCATACTCCTGCTAGACACCTTATCTTACCTCTGGTATTTCCAGGTATCCGTGTTTTTGTCATGTTCACAATTGGTTTATATTTGCCGGATTGATGAAATTCAACACCTTCCGTTATCACCACCTATAACATTATTTAAATATCTTTTAATTTGGCGGTCTATAGTTCTGAAGCCAATTTGAAAAACTTGTTCAACAATCATACAAAAACAATCGATATAGAAGGGTAGGAGCACGATTCTGAACTACATTCTGAACTACAAAAGTATGGCAACCTAATGAGATGGAACATTGATTATATAGATCTTAGATTTTCAATTTTAACAGACCCTTTCCCATTAATTCTGTGCAGAAGATGTGAAAGTAAGATTGACCATAAATGATAAGTACACAATAGCAATACAGGGAAGTATTTTATTTAATAAGGACAAAAACATTATGCATTTGAAAACCCCTTTCTTTAAAATTCCCTGCAAAAAGATTCTACTATTTTCATTCGAAAAAGAAAGCATGATATCCATGGATCAGGGCTTTTTTAGTTTAATTATTTTCACGATATAAACATGCATGATATGCATTTTTAAAGTCTAAAGTCTAAAGTTCAAAATGTTCATGTAACATCTGACCACGAGGAAATATTTTCAATTATAAATTGTTTGAAAGTTAACAATTGATTGTACATCCTTTTCAAATTCCAAATTCCTAACTTGTCATCGATTACCATAGCTAAATGGAATACATATTCTTATTATTTGTGACACTTTCACTGTGTTTCATTTCATTTATATTGACAGTAGATCAAGCCATTTGTATTACGTAAGTATTTTGTGATACAGGATATTTTAAAGGAAAAAAACAATAGTTACTAATACATTGTTGAAAACCTCGTTATGTATCTAAAGTAGTCAACTAGTAATTATTTTATCTAAGATAAACAAAATGCTATATAAACTACTAAACTGAGAATATTAAATTCAGTTTATAGTCATCTTTTCTATAAATTTGTTTCTGTAATCAACAGGTTACTTTCAAATTAGGTGAAATTCATCACATTATCTTAAATGGATAAATCATCTTAGAGAATTGATAGTAATTGAACATACCGATTAGAAAATGAAATATTTGCAATAATTTTCGATGCGATGTCTCACTATCTATAGCTTATTTTTCAGAGACGGGATAAGAAATTGTTGTCAAGACTATACGAATGTTTCAGGAGTGTGTACAGGTACTGTATTCACATATTACTTTAACTTATGTAAATATGTGATATCCTTTTGAATTATATTTATATTTATACCACAGCTTGCATCGGTTCATTTGGACAGAATTGCTCAAATCCATGTTTCTACGGATACTACGGACACGGATGTCGTAAGCGTTGTAATTGCAGTCAAAAACAGATATGTGACAGAAAAAGAGGATGTTTGTTTGCTAATGATATATATCCTTGTGAGTATTTACTGAATTTATGTATAAATATATATAAAAAATAACAAAAATCAAATATGACCTTTACTCAAATCCACTCAGGACTAACTTCAATATAAAACTTTATCTGAGGGGGCCTCACGTAGCTTAAAGGAAATAGGAAACATCAATAGAGGAAGTAAATTCTACGTTTTATTATTTATTTAGAAAGCTTCACGCACAAACTATACAATGCTCGGAATTTCCGGTAAGTCGATCCATATATACCTTTTGACTTCGGATAATTAGCGTGAACGGCTCGTATCGCTGTTCGTTATGTTTTCATTTCCAGTATAAAGTGATTGAAACCTCCATGAAAAAATGTTATTAACGCCAATAGGGTTGGATACCGTTAGGGATGAAACGGTACGATGCCATACCGATGTGTTTGAAATGATACGGTACTTTTTAACAATACCTCGATTTTCAATATTATTTTAATTGAATAATCTGGTTTTAGGTTGTAATGATTATATCATTATTATTATAGATTCAGTCTTTATAACGTCTGTATTTATTGAAAAGTTTGAAGAAAAAAAATCACTGCCTATTTTAGAAAATAATAGGTAAATATAAGATAAAACAATGAGGTACAATTTGATAAGATACACAATTACGCCAGTTCTGATATATACCGCTTTCCGCTGTTGCTAAGAATCTAAGACTCATGTTTTTGACGGTGACACTCTAACACAACTTACAAGCAAGGCCCAGTATGTTTCTTTTCATTAATTTGGGTAAACTAACAACACACACGTGTGTATTTTCAAAACACTTCAGGGTTTGTTGAATTTACTCAAATGCATTCAATATGTATAGAAAAAAAGGATTAAATACTAACATAAGTATCGGCCGGTACTAAATTAAACGATATTTTAACGGCAATTTTAAAACTACTCGGTACTGATACCGAGTATCGGTGTCCAACCTTAAACCTCAGAGATCATAAAATGGTGCAGTAGTCTAATATGGTGAACCTTACATCAGTACATTTACTTAAGTTATGTCAGCGTTTTAACAAAACGTCTTGCAAAGTTTTGTAGGAATATCCTAATTATCAGGAGGAGGGGGTGGGTTCTAGACTTTACTACACCTTATCATCTGATTTTAGCTTACATGACTTTTTGTTTTTATACATAAACAGCCAAAGACCTTAATAAGAGACCGGATACAAAACATATTTTACAATCCATGATACTTACTTCGTGCGTTGTTTTAATCTTTATCGTTTCGGGGATAGTATTCTACCTCCAAAGGAAATTGTAAGTATGCTTAAGGCTAATATAAAATTGAAAGTGTGCAGTGCCTTTCAGTTTATTTTAATCATTATTTAAGACTGATTAAGCTTTTATAATATTTGTACTTTTTTATTTATAGTAGAAAGAATGGATCCAACACTAGTAATGATGATGTGAAGTCTTCAACTTCAGGTATCTTTTTACCAGGGTATTTCTGGAGCAGTTTTGATGTGGCGACCCCGCCACAGTAAAATTTCCCGCACCACAATAACTTTTCAAATTTTCTTCATGCGCCACGGTACAATTTCTGGGCCACAGTAAGATCAGCGACGATAGAAAAAATCAGGATAATAAATTCTCTCTAACTAAGACTTTAATTAAAACAAATCCACCATTTTTAATCAATTTCAATGCAAAGCAAATAATCAACTCTTAATCATGTAAATCGGGCTCAATGTCTGGCTTCACCTTGCCTTGATAATTATCTTCTAGATCCTTGCTGGACGTTTGAATGACTGATCAATATATGTTTACACACTTCCATAGAACTGTATAATTGCTATATTTTAACACCAATAATTATATGTCTTTACTTTAAAAACCGTCTCTAGAACTGGGCTGGCAGTGTGAGCAAATTGGATCAAACATCATTTCTATAAATAAAACAATATTTTGAATAGTCAAATATTATCTTTTAAAAACATTTTTTTTCACTGATGTTTCAGGGAATACATGTTTAGTAGAGCAGGAACAAGGAGAATACATTTATAATGATGTAAGAGAATCACAAATGATACAAAAAGCAGATTTTGTTCCATCTGAAAAATATAGAATGCATGAAGAGAACAGGTCTAAGAAGATAGATATGTGCAACAATTCACCCTGGCAGTACGAGGAAGAATGGCAAGCATCAGCTTGTTCTAGTTCTCTAGATCGGACTTATTACGGGAAACATAATAGATGCAGTGATACCTACAATCGTTTGCAATTGAAAAAGATGCCTACATGTACATTGCCTTCTAAGTCTTGTGTCAATATGAATGAATATGCTTTGATGAAACCAAATATTCCAATGCCACTGAAAAATATAAATTCTAAAAAGGAAAGATATTATAAAGGAGGCGAATATGTTGACCAAACATTAAGAGAGAATACCACCATGACTAGATCTGGAGTCAACCAATCAAGGCTTTTCCGGCCCTACAGCTCTGTTAATTACCATCGTAACGTAGAGAAGGAAGAAAATGTAATAAATTCAGGATAAAGTCCTGGAAACCTTTGAATGAATCACTCAATGGCAAAAAAATAATGATAAATGTTTGATATTTCAAGCATATTAACAAAGATACTATGTAATCAGGACACTGCATTACATGTACAGTTATTTTGTCTTCTACATTGTTTCTCATAATTTTTGATTCATATTGTATCACTATGTGACATTTAACGATCATTGATGAATGTGTCAGAAAAAATGTGTTGGTAAATGTTATCATTTTATTAAAGATATACTTTTTGAAAGAGTCATTAATGTTTTTAATGCTTTAATATTTTTAAACTTCTTTCCGGTAAAGATTTTTTGATACCAATTATTTATGTTCTTTCTAGCTCCGCGCAGTGAACATAAATTATTTCCATGCAGTTCTAATATCAAATAAAAACAAACACAGAATAAAGGATAAGACATAATTAACCATATTTTGAATCCAAAATTGAAGAAAGACAATCGAATTCATAGGCGGGCATGATCGGAATATAATCGTTAAAAAATATCATATGACACAAATGTATATAGAATATAATTTTTTTTTAACTTTTTATTTTCAGAGACACATTATAAATATGCTTTAGCTTTTTTAAGGATGCTTTCAGATTTCTTTCAAAAATTCAAAAATACTTTTTTTCGGAATAAGGTTAAACTAACATAGTTGTATCGGAAACACCATTTCTCTATCCAAACGGACATTTGTCTTTAAATATGTTTAAAACATTTTCTGTCAATGTAGTCAATGTAGTGTTCTGCCCGAAAGGTGTCAGAAGAATACGCGTTTCATGATTTATCTACATGTATAAAAATAACACATGTAGTTATTCCTCGATATAACCTTGAAAGATGTACAAAGGACCATTGCTAGTCAGACATTGTTTAAGGTAGTCCGATCCTCAGGTTCTGAAAATCAACTTTTAAGTAATTAAAAATGCTTACAAAAATGTCTCTTATTTCACAGAGTAACGTGAATTTACCCATGGTATTACTTCAAAGTTCATCATTATAGTTAATCATATTATATAGGGAAACTTATCAAATCTCAAATATATTTTCAGGAAAAGCGAATAAAAACACCAGCTATGCATTTTCTAATTGAACATTGATCAACAAATATATTTTAGGATAAAAAGATGGAGGTATCCAGGCATTTGGAGAAAATTGCATCTTTTTTATGCTTATACAGTATTTTAGTTCTTTTATTTACTTCAATTGTCATATAATACATAATGAAAAAACTTGTACTATCATTGCTAGATATCACAGACCATGTCTAATTTGATATCATGCAAATAAGCATTGTTATCTAAAGCTTGATGAAAGGAAATTCGATTTTTTTAAAATGATTTTTTTTTTCATTTAAGGGGTACAAATGTCAACTTTTTACAAAACCATTTCTAAGACTTCAAAGAACCTTGAATTGAGATGCATAAAATGAAAATTGTTGCATGAAAAGATCTCAGTTTCAAGCTTCATTTTGAGACTTTTTAAATAAAATTATAAATTTAAGAGTTATCCTTCTTGGCTGAGGATCGGATATCCTTAATCATTGACATACCCATCAAACAAAACGTACCTTTCAGGCAGTCCACGATATATTTATGAATACACCAAGAAAGCAATATTAAAAAATGCTCCATTAGAATTTATGAAAATGCTAATATGTGCATGTTTTAGCTAGATATCAATGAAATATGAAGATAACGAACAGTATTCAATCTCGCAAGTCCAATGAAACGTTACGAATTTGGAGCAGAGCAAACACGGGCCTCAAAATTTAGAGGTGGGATCAGGTGCCATGGAGGAGTGAGCATCCCTTGCCGACCTGTCACACCCGCCGTGTGTTCCTCTTCATGACCGGGAAACAAAAACCGTAAATATCCGTAAACAGTTCAGTGTATAAATAATGGCTTAACAATCAGTATGAAAAAACGTCAGTCAGAATTTGATTAAATGATAGATTGTATTTGCTGACAAGGTCATAGTATTGACCATAGAAGGCACGAAATGACGACTTTAAACGAGACTGCTGATATTCTTGTTTCAACAACTTGTTTGTCAATAACCTACCTCGTTTTAGAAATTGGTTATAAAAGGGCATACCCTAGTTAAAATTAAAAATTCAAGTAATAACTTGTTTCTACATATCTTATAGTTTCTTGAAAGTGTTGCTGCTTTAGATAGAATTTGCATTTTATTAGTTTAAATTTCAAGTTACTCGTTGAAATTTGTGTGACCTTTACCAAATGATTTATGTATTTATTAAGTAATGCTCTCGATTTCTGGAAAGCGGCAGCACTTTTCAAGTTGAGGAGTATTTCCTTTATGTATATTCATAAAATGGTCAAGATCTATTAAGTGTATGCCCTTGCAAAAAGGCGATTTAATGAGGCACCTATACGTTAAACATGCAAAGCTTGTACACAAAAACACGGTAGAATGAATTCAATACATTCTCTCGATAGTTTTTAAATAATGGCACTAAAGAAAGGTTTCAGACTTGTATTTATTTGTAAAGAATATCCTGTTAATAATAATATGCATTTTTTATTGTGAAAAAAATTACTTGATCCACCTCTCAATGCGTCAGGTTTTACCATGATGATGTCATATCGACAAGTGCATTGCGATCAGTGACTAGTTTGTATCTTGCTGTGTTGGATTTAACTAGTGACAAAATGAATGCAGTGGTAAGTGTTGATGTGGTACATTACTCTTATTCAGTTTAAAATCGCAAATTATTTCATTTTCTGTTATTGTAAGGATTGCTTTTTTGTGTGATTAAAAAGTCCGTCAGCATTCAAAAACTTGTTTGTCAATAGCTTGCCTTGTTTTAAAATTGTTCGTACGTGGAGCATGTTCTTGTGTATGGAATCAACTGGGAGATATAAATCCCATATGAAGGTGATAATGGTATATTAGTATTTAAGTACGGGAAGTTTATAATAGAAAAGTAAAAGATGAGGTCATCACGCCAATCATACAGTTTTGTAGTTAGTTACTATCAACGTCTTTTTCTAGTAAAATATCCAACTAAGAAACAGATTTGCCAGACTCTGTGGTATCTTTCATTTAACGTTCACTGGTATATATCGAGTCTATATATGAATGGAAGTACCTATTTTTCATTGATAATACATCGTCAATATATCTAAATGTCAAGTTGAAGGCCACAGCAAGTGTTTTCTTATTCTCGTGTATATTTTTTCAAATAAATTCTGCTTCATATGAATGCAAAAATAGGTCTGATAATAAAGGGGCGCAATTGGTACCCATCGGTATTTCAACAGATTGTTGGAAAACCTGCAATATATAATCCTACATGACATAATTGACACAATGTGTTCTTATACGTATGTGTATTTTTCAGATGAAAATGAAAATAACGAATGAAAAAGGTGAAGATAACGAACAGTGATTGATTTAAAAAAATATACAAACAATACAAATCTGTGAGCAGGTTATAAATCACGGACCTCCTGATATTTCAGAGGTGGGATCAGTTGCCCAGGAGGAGAAAGCATCTCCTGCTGACCGGTCACATCCGCCATGAGACCTTTTTATTGAATAGATAGACGAAACATTCCGTAATCAAATTTAATATAACAACAAAGGCCTAACAATTGGTAATTTTAAGAAACAGGTCAACCAAAATACGACCCAGGTTATAATTGTTAACAAGATTATTATAAAAACCAAAGAGTTTACGAAATGCTGACTTTAAACGAGGTTGCTGAAATCCCTGTAACATCAACTAACTTGTCGGAATTTTGTTTTGGTTTAAAAATTGATCTTCTCAAAGCATGCTCTTGAATATCGAATAAATTGGGAGAGGAAACCATATGCAGACAATAGCAAAATATTACTACATAAATAAGGCATGTTGACGCGAAAGTCATCTCGTTTGTCAATCAATTTAGTTCTTAGTTGGCCCTTGTCATCTATAGTCAGTATAATATTCAACTATCATACAGATTTGGCAGATACTGTGGTGTCTATTATTACAAGTTGTCTGGGGTATATTGAATCGACATATGAATGAAAGTAACGTAACTATTGTTAATTGAAAAAACCTCGTCAATATATCTAAATTTCGTGTTAAAAGCCACAGCAAGTGTTTTTTTTTTTTTCATGTAGAAGTTTTTGAATAAATTCTCTTCATAGAAATATAAGAAGAACTCGGCTAATAAAAGAGCACACTTGATGCTCATCGTAAATTCCAAAAGTTAGTTGGAAGACCTGGTCTCCGAAGACTATATAAATGTTGTCAATGAGGAACTTCAGCATCCTTTTAATATCAACTTCAGCGTACTTTCGTGTAAAATAAGAGTGATTTTTAACAAAGTAATTTTGTTGATGACCAGTCACAAGATATGAAACTTCAGAATTCCATTTCTATTAAAGAAAGTAGTTGTCTATGATATCAAAAAGATAAATTTTTAATTCATCTAAGGGATGGTTGTATAAAGTGTAGAAAAGTTTTACGTTTTGGTGTAACTTGACTTCAAAAAAAAAAAATGGTGATTTTAAATTTTCTAAACGGTTTTTGGAGTTTTTGTGAATCCACATCTGATTTAACTGATATAAGGCCGTATTTAGACTTATAATGACGAATTTCAGGTAATGTTTTTTTCTCTTAAAAATTGCATGAATCATAAGGCTAATGATTCAATTTAATAATAAATATTTTTTTGGTCGATAATGCTATTGAATGTTATGTATTTTCTATGAAACAAAGTAGTGTACCAGCAGTCCGTATGAGCTAAAGGGTTAAGGGAAAACTGAAGAGAGTGGATGTGTTAGGCATTGTCTACAAATATTAATACCATCTTTTACTAACACAATATTTGAATGAAAAATGAAGCTAACGAGCCGTAATCAAGCTCAAAAGTCCTTTGAAATAACACTTTGAAAAGCATCATTAAGCTGATATTTGATCAGATAAACAAAAGAAAAAAAAAACTAAAGCGAATATCTGTGCAAAAATGAAATGATTTTGTTTCAAGGAGGATTTAGTGTTTTTAAGAGGAAACATAAACGCAATTATCTTCAAAATATATTTTGTGTCGGTATGGTTTAATAGAAAACATTCAGTACAAGTGAGGAAATAGATCTTCTATAAATGTGTAAATTACAAATTATTAGACTAAAACTTTGAGATGTTCAATTTAGGAATCTGTTATAATTTCATTTTTCTGGTGGATAATCCCTCCTGTTAAACTGGAATATGGAGTGTGCAAGGACGAATGAGTAATTTTGTCTATGATTTATTATCGATAATCATAAGAAACGTCCATATATTTGCAGAAAGTGTCTTTTTCTAATATATCTTTAAAAGGACGTTAAGCAATTAAACCTAAACACTCCATGATGCCATATTTTCTTTTTTATACTCAAGAAACATGGACGACGGGAAATGCTGTACCGACTTCTTATACAACAATGCATCAGGAAATTGTGAACGTGCGTATACATTGTTTTAAAAATACTCTGTAACAATGTCATCAAAGTCTGAAGGAGATTATGGTTTCTTTTGTGTGTTTTCGGTATGCTAGATACGTGTATATTACTTAGTTCTGAACATATATCTAAGCAATTAGAATAAAAGGATAAAAATGATTGAATTTATGCTTCGGTGAAGTATTAATATCTGAAGGTTGATTAAACTAAATATTTTTAAATGATATTTGATAATAGATATCTGAATGATAATCTAATCATAGTTGGCAGTAAGCAATGAGCAGTTGGCAGTAAGCAGTTGGCTGTCGTATATGGAATTCCATAAAATAACAAACAAACAAACAAAAAAATTAATGCAAAAAAATAATAATAATAATAATAAAACAGAAGAATAAAAATACATGTACTTGTATTTTGCAAAAAGTAATTCTGAACTTGTTAAATTCAAAAGGAGGAAGAAAAGGTTTAACACTTTTCATATTTAAATTCCATATATTCCTCGTCATCGAACATGTGAAAAATAAATCACAGAAAAAATATCAATATTCATATACATGTATTTATATCATTTATTGTATAATTAAGAAATTTTCTTGTACTGATATCTTTTTCCAGTTTTCAAATCGGGATCGAGATCCCTCCGATTCAGATTCGTTTCATATTCATTTTCAGATTCGGATTCGTTTCATATTCAGAAACGTCTCTAATGCAGGAAATAAGGTTGCATTTTAATGCAAAATAAATATAAAAACTGCTTAAGGGGGTTATGCATTTTTAAACATAGCGTTATTCCAGTATTAACAAAAAAAAAAAAAAAAAGGATTTCATTCTTTAAAATAATTCTCAAAATTATCTTTTTTTTTCAATACAAAAAAATACAAGACCATTAATCATATGATTAGTTGAGATTCAACGTTGTAGAAAAAAGCACTAAGTTTTATTCACCTGCACGTGATCTTCCACCGGGTGAACATACGGATTTATTTTTTTTTCTACATTGGTCTTGAAGTAGATAAAGAAAAATCCAAATTGATACATATAGTTTTGGAAAGTTATTTCCTTTGCACCTAACTTCCACTCGGCTGAACATAAAATCTGGAGTGGGGTGTGGAGGTGCTGGAGGCTTGTCCCCCTCCCCTAACTTTTTTGAATTTTAATTTTTAACTTGTAATTTTGTATAAAACTGTTTATTTAAAGGGTCCCTCCTCCCGAAATAAAATTTGGAGTTGGGAGAATTTTCCTTTCTTTTTTTTTTTTGGGGGGGGGGGGGGGAGGGGGCTAGTCAATTTATTCCCCCAGATAAGTTGGCAAATGTTTTCCTTAACATGCCCCTTTTCCTTTTTTACAAGATGCATTTATATACGTGCCTGACATTTTTTTAAAATTCCAAATTAATGTAATTCGTTATTTTTATTTTAACCCTACTTATCTAGTGTTTTGTTAAGACTTCAGCAAATGTGAACACGTAAGATGACATGGATTACTTAATGCGTTTGTATCTTTTATTCATTGAATGATATAATAAAACAATAATTGCTATTTTTCAGTCAATATCATGATTCAGCCACCTTCGAAAGATCAATATTCACTCGCTCTTTAGACTCGATGAATATGGCGCTCCTCAGGTGGCTTAATTATCGTATTGACCTCACAAACCGTAGTAGTTGTATATGATTCAATATGAATGTGTATGTGTGAGGGTGTGTGTGTAGGTGTGTGTGTGTGTGTGTGTGTGTGTGTGTGTGTTTGTGGGTGTGTGTGTGAGAGAGAGAGAGACTCTCAATGTTTGAGATCCGTAGAGGAGCACAGCCTTCACATTACGGTTATAGATATTGAACTTGATGCGTGTGGACATTGCTGTTGATCTCAACACAGGCTTGATGATGGTGAAGGCGTATCTCTCTTTATCAATAGTATGCTTTAGAACTCTCAAAATTTTGTAGGTTTTGTA
Organism: Saccostrea echinata; assembly: GCF_033153115.1. NCBI lineage: Eukaryota > Metazoa > Mollusca > Bivalvia > Ostreida > Ostreidae > Saccostrea > Saccostrea echinata. Next base: position 4,556,350 of record NW_026889772.1, read on the forward strand.
GGATTTGTAAACCTCACTGCAAAGATAAACTTTCATTTGTATACAAGGAGATTTTCTGAAATTGTGTCTTTCAGTTCAAATACCAAAACATACCCTAACAAAATTAAAAGGCCTCTACAGTTTCTGTAACATCTATTCCTCAATCTAAAATAAAGATTCATAAAAGCATACATCAAGAAACCTTTTATCAATAGTTTTATATTATTTTCACAAAAGCAGTGTTGTATGCAAATTTAATTTATATAGGTAATAGTAAATAGAGAATACTTCTTGGAAAATATGGAATTGTAAATATAGGTTTTTAGTGTTGGCGTTGCGGAAGATCAAAATATACTTTTTTTTCCAAATATCTGTATTGTTCTTAATTTTCTTCATATTTTGTGAGACGCAATAGAATTTTTTTTCTTATTGACGAGACTTGATAAATATTTTACTTTTGAGAAATATAAAAAGGCCATCTGTAAAATAGATGTTAAAAAAACACAAAGAATTTTTTTCTACAACTATCCCCTGTCTTGTTCAAAGCTGACAATGTTTTTTTATATCTATAATGAATGATGAAAAAAGTACATACGAGGACTATCAAAACAAATGTAAGTATCTTTCAGAATGAACCAATGATTCCCAGCCTGTATGTTAACATAAGCATTAAAGCACTTTTATTCTCGAGAGAGGCCATTCTTGTGTGAACAGTAATGTATTTTTTCAATATTTAGAAGATTATAGAATTGAATACATTTTTACATGCATTCTCAGCACAACAACTTATAGGCAAGATTGATTGACATTTTTTAAAGATTCTTTGCAAATATCACACATTTTAGCATTTAATTTATCAACAGCATGTTTTTGGATCATATGGAAAAGACTGTTTTAATCTTTGCCCGGAGGGATACTATGGCCATGGATGTAAACTCATCTGTTACTGTGACAGGAATGAACATTGCGACAGGATCTACGGATGCCTTGGTATGAATAATAGTTCTACAGAAAATGATAAATTATATTAACTACGAAAGAAGATTTAATTATCAATATACTGTAATGTTCTCTTGGTTTGGTATTGCATATTGCGTTAAATATGTGATATATTTAATAATTGATATTAAATTATTTCCTATGTATCCATATATATAGTTTAAAATATATTTACTCTCATGAAATGTTAAGTTCAGGAAGATAAGATAACTACTACATAGTGTTGAAAATCATGGCATTATATTGATAATTGATAATATCAATAATTTACTCAATTTATCTCATTCTGTTGGACAGATGATACCATTTGCAGAAACAAGTAAATATTTTTGTATATTTTCCAAATTTCATACATTGATTTTCTAAACTTTACCTATTTCTTAATCTAATAATAGTATTACAAAAATCTTAATAATATGAACTACAAATCATTTGTAGCCTCAGTTGTTTTAATGCCCTTATTCTGCTAATATTAGAATATATATGAGGTCAATGATCAAATTCTTAAGGCATGTTACATGGAATGGTTTTGTTTATATTTTTGATATTATTCATTGCATGTCATTCGTTCAACAAATAAAGACATGAGTTTTAACAAATTAACACACATAATATATGTGAATATGACTTTGAAAATAAAAACATAGAATCTTTACCATTAGAATAATATAGATAGAAAAAATTCTATAAAATAGTAAACAATTAGAATTTATTCTAAATTTTCTCTGTATATTTTTCCAAATAGTAAAAACTATAAATTTTGACATTGGGGTTTCACTACTGGCCTAAAAAATTACTTATAGTGCCACTTTTTACTGATAATTTCTTATATATGCTGATACTTTTACTGGTGTTACTGATAATTGCTGTTGGTACTGATAAATACTTATATTTACTGTCGTTTATATTGTGTGTACTGATATTTGCTTAGCGTTACTATTGGTACTGAGAATTGCTGCTAATTACTAAGATTAATTTCATGTAAAAAGATACTGGGGGATGGACTTAATAATTTAAAGAAATTTATTTGATTTAATTTATAAATTTTATAACTTTTTTAAATCGTAGTTATTTAGAGTTTGTTACCTAAGTGGTAGCAAGGAAAGTACATATCATTTTTATTGAAAATTATTTTCAAGTAATTATTTATTTGAAAAACTTGAATTTCTCTTTCTGCAAGATGTTTTCACATCCACCCTCAATCTGTTCCTCAGTTCCTAAGGGCTTACTAGTGCTATTTCAAGTGGTGAAATAGGCCTAAAAAGGACGCAATAAATCGGTTCCAATAATACCTCGTGATTCATATTTAATCTATATTTATCTAATTTGTTCAATTTCTGTCGTATATTAATTGTAATTATCACTCTAAATGCAACGGTCAGAATTGATGCTGTGTGAATAGCAGAAGATGTGGGATATGGATCGAGGTCGGTCATTCGGATGAAACCGTATACACCGCAGTCTTCTGTTGCAGTAGGTGCTGGCACGAAAAAGATTCCTAAGTGATAAAATAGTGCAGTCACGAGAAAGATCCCTCACTTCTCATTATTTATGAGTGCAGAGTACAGATCAAAATCTGCAGGAGAAAGATTGCTCATAGGTCATAAATACAATTAAACATTACAAAATAGGTGCAGAGTAAACACGGACCTCCAAAACATCAGAGATGGGATCAGGTGCCATTCATTTTCAATGTCCTACAAAGTTCTGTAGTTCTTTGTTTTAGAAAATTCTTGATCCAACGCACCTGAGTATTCTAAGAAATTGTATCTTTCAAAGAAAGTCAAGATATTTACACCACTAGTACGTTCACACATTGTAATGTTTTGAACATTTTCTACTGTATTACAGATTTTCATTGGAAAAATGAACTAGTAGTTAAACTCGTCACGGTAGCTCACTCGGTAGAGCGCTCGCTCCGTGATCGGAAGGTCGTAGAGGGAAGCCATATGAAGGGATTTGTTTTTTTTATGAATCCGATGTCAACTTCCTGTTTATCCGGGCGTCTGTCTGTACCATAGATAACAAATTTTCGTCGCAGTTTTCTCAGCAATTACTCATTGAATATGCTTTTTATTTTAGCACATTCTTTGTTTGGGCATGCCACATGGTTGGATTCATTTTTGTATGAATCCGATGTAAACATTCTGTTTATCCATATGCATCTGTCCGTACAATACATAACAAATTTTTCGTCAGTTTTCTCAGCAACTACTCATTGCAGATGCTTGAAATTTTAGAACACTTTTTGTTGAGGCATGTCATATGGTGAGAACTATTTTTGTATGGATCGGAAGTCAACTTCCTGTTTATCTGCGCGTCTGTATTACCATACATAAAAAATATTGTATTCTCAGCAAATACTCATCGCAGATTCTAGAAATTTTAGCACACTTTGTTTAAGCATGCCATATCGTTGGATTTATTTTTGTTTGAATAGGATGTCAACTCCTTGTTTATCTGTGCGTCTGTCTTTACAATATGTAACAAATTTTCGTCACAGTTTTCTCAACAACTACTCATAGCAGATGCTTGAAATTTGAGCAAACTCTTTCTTTAGGCATGCCTTATGGTGTGATTATTTTTTGTGCAAATCTGATGTCAACTTCTTGTTCACCCCTGTGTCTGTCCATAACTGAACTTTTGTATATTCACATCAGAGTGTATATTCACAACAAAGCGGGGGTATTACTAGTAAGCATTGGCTCACAGACGTCTTGTTCCAACAGAAATTATTTGCTAATAGCAGTTCCTTTATCAATGCTGTGTCATATTTATAGCTGAGTCTCCTCAGTGGAAAAATATTTTGATTATTTTAGCAGAAGGGTAAACATTTACTTGTGTGAATGAGGACATACTGTACGGGTAGAATTCACAAAGAAGTGTAGTTGACTTGTAAAGGAAACAACAGATCTGAAATACTTTTATACACAGATTAGCATCTTGTTGGAGTTATTTGAAACAAGCCAAGGTTTGTGCAAGGATTGGGCGTCAAATAAAATTATTAAATTCGAAAATGAAATCGTATTTTCACAATGCCATGTAACAAAGAATAGGCATGTTTAATATCAGTATGATTTTTTTCTAACTTAATCCCCAATCTATCCTTCATTAATAGTTACTGCGACTTATTTTCTGTTGCTCTTAGCTCATTAAATTTATCCAAATATTAAAATAAGATTTGATTTACATGAAAATTCAAAAATTTTATTGTATCATCTCACTTTTGTTCATATGCGTAAAAAGAACAGAAAGACAACAATAACATGAATAGATAATTAAAGAAAAATTCAAATGTATCAAAACATGAAGTTATCAACACGATACTTTTAAACTGGAACGTTTAAAATACAATTTTAGAAAGAAAAAAAAATTACCTCTGTTTTTATATTTGATATTTGAGTAATTTTGATGAGTAAAACATATAATTAAGAATGACTGTTTTAAGACGAAATAAATTCAAAATATATAAACAGATAGATAAATGAATGGAAAAAAAATGTTTATGTAAATGTATATTTTGGGGTAGAGGGGATATCGATAAAATTCAGTCTAGCTAAACAAAGGCCCGGTGGTATTAAAACAATGCACTGTTTCATATTTCTGTGGTTTATTTTATTTTCTTGAGTGTTGGGTACATGTTGTTGTGCATTCTACATTTTACGGCACAGGGGAGAGGGAATTTATTTATTAAGCAGATTCACAATCACGAATATTTATTTTTACAAGGTGATGAGAATACAGTTACTGTTTGGGGGGGGGGGGGTGGTAAAATAATTATTAATATAATTGACATTACATCTCTAAAATGTTGTATACATGTAATAATAAAATTTTATTTGTGTTTAGATCAAGATATTGACTCAATAAAGACGTACGCGTACTTTAAAATTAATGCCGGGGTCACCACAGAACTGTTGCTTGCAAGGAAATTTTAGATTAGTGAAAATAAATACTTATCATTTGTATTTATTACTTGTCTAAGACTTGCAAGTACTCATGAATATCGTTAAAATCAAAATAGAAATAGATCACCCGGATATTTTTCTTTAAATGAAATATGCGGAGATAACGAACAGTGTTAGAGCTCATTTATTTCTGTAATCATCTTTCTTTCAATTGTAATAATTAGATATAAAAAATATACTTTGTCACTCTTCTAATTTGAACTACAAAAAATGTTTCACATGCCCGTAGGAACCGATAAAGGAGGAGGGCTGTCCCCAATAATTTTACTGCTATACAGTGGCGCCTCGTTTATCCGGACGCCTCCGTCCCCAACGAAATCGTCCGGATAAATTAATCGTCCGGATAAGTGAATCACTTCTCAAAAATCCCTCTCCAAGCATGTAAATGTATATATGTACATACTGGTATCAAATGTGAGGGCAAAGAAAAAAAACTTTAACATTTTGGTTTATTGGTTTTATTTCATATTTTTAAAAGAATTAATTAAAGAAAAAAATCTCCTTTTTAACACAGGGAATTTTATTCGCTTCATCTTCGGCATGTGACTTCTTTGGCTGAGCAAATTTTGACCTACTGTGGTTTTATTTCACTATATTTTATACTTATTCAAGTTCATATAATTTGACAGACCTTTTCAGCATCATCATTGAAAATGTGTAAAAATATAAACTTAACCCGTATATTCAGTACACAGGGCCACTGTAGTAACTGAACACTGAAAGCTAACTCAAACACGCGCAATCAGTGAAAGTATTGTAAACATTCGGCATAAACACACGTCATCTTGAAGATTATCAATATTTTTTCTACAGACTCTATGTTTTAATTTAAATTTTAAAAAAATGCCTTGAAAAACGTACAAAAAACGTTATAAATTTCTATACCTAACGCCAGTTTTATATTTTTTCCAAAAGTATTGTACGTTTATACATTTAGACGGTAGTACATTAAATACAAAGATATTTCTTCAATTATGTACCTTTTTAACCCGTCTTGTGAAAAAAAGCGTTTCAAATATATTTACTTTTTTATAGAAATGGAAAATCGTACTTTAAACAAACACTGTCAACATGATCAAGGCCATTACGAAATCGCTCGTAATTTATTGTTCATTTTATTTATAACTCTCCAGAATTATCATGAATTTACTGATGTACATACTGTTAGCAAAATTATTTGAACGGTTTCTTATTTAATTAATGCACTGTCAGTGTTCACAGTGTTCATAATAGACGTGTGATTTAATTGGGGTAAACACACGATAAATTTAGACGCTATTGGTAACCGCCTTCAAACTGACTGCATGGCCAATGTTTTTACAACAATTAACACTACTGCAAGATGAGTGTGAAAAAGTCGTTTCTTGAAAAATCACCATCCGGAAAAACGAGTCATTTTTTATTGAACTATTACGTTTTGTAGGAGAAATCGGCCGTCCGGATGTGGAACGCGAATTTCCGTATTAACGAGACAGAATAACGTGGAAAAAATCGGTTCCTAAAAAATATCGTCCGGAAGGAGAAACGTCCGGAAAAATCAATGTGTAAAAATGGCCTTACAATTAGTATTAAAATTAGTATTAAAAATGTTAGTCAGCATTCGACTTAATATTAGATTGTTTTTGCTGACAAGGTCATTGTATCGACCATAGAACTTGCGAAATGATGACTTTAAATGAGACTGTTGATGTTCTTGTTTCACTAATTTGTTTTGTCAATAGCTTGCATCGTTTTTGAAATTGGTGGTACATAGGATGAATAATACACAGTACTATGCTTTTCCATTGTCTTTCAGATTAACCGGGAAGATAGAAGTTTGTGCATATACCATTAAAAATAAAGTTAATGAAAATTGCCCGTTTAGTGTTGGTACGTATTCATTTTGTAATCATATATACATATATACGCTCTAAACTTGTGACAGTAAATATATGTTAATATATACATTTGTGATATCTCTCTATTATATAAACATACAGAGAGCAAATATCTTCAAACCTGTATGAAGTTTTTCGAAGGTCATAGGTCATTACTTGACCTAATCACACAGCGCAGTAATATCTACATAAAAAGACTTACTTAGCAATATAGCCTAACATGTTTTTCCTGCAAAAAAATGTACAAAATACGCAAGTAATATAATAATCATTTTATTTACAATGTAAACGAGTATTTAATACAGTTCTTGATCGATTTTAAATACAGAATAGAAAACTACGTGTTATAAGTTTCATGTCTGAGCTGCATAGTCTCAACGTTTACCCTTATTTTTCTCGCAGATCTCTGAATGCTATTTTTTTTTCATTAAACAGTATTCACAATAAATTTGAAAATCTGTTGAAAAACATCAACGTAATGCAATCACGCCACAAACAGCTGACAAACACTGCACTTTGGAAGTTCAGTAGGCACACCTCCATCATCGAGATCGTTGTGACGTTGTCTTAACAATGTAAGCTGTCGCCATTGTCTCCATGTCAACATCATAAATTAATAATTATGCCTGACTGAAATCGTAGATTTTTGTTTTTGATCAAATTTTGTACTTGATTTCAAGTTATCTGGACAAGTGTCTCCATCCATCCCTTTCCGACCGAAATTCCTCCAACTTTTTATTACCAAACATCGGACGTGTTTCTTGTGTTTTTTTAACATCGAATATGGGTTCTCATGAATACAAAAATTCCGAGACACCAATATGCTCACTATAATTGATCACAAGTAGGCTTTCACAGAATATTCCCTTCAAAACAGAATCCTTAGCCAGATGAATTTGAAGCGTAACCGCTTTTCAAGCCGATTTACACCTAGCGTAATTTGTCAAAATCTACGACGTACAGTTAGTGCAATATTTATATTCGATTACATTCGATTGTCCGTCTCAAATGTATATATAAGTAATAAATAACAAGTTTAAAAACTTCAATGGGAATTGAAGTGGGTCGGTACGTGATCAAATCTTCTGAAAAGGCCTTCGACCTTCACAGGATTTGATCACGTGACCGACCCACTTCAATTCCTAGTTTTTAAACTTGTTATTTATTTCTTAAATATAGTAGGAGTTTCATGTTCCTGACAAAAAGATATAATTCCTTTTCTGCTTAGTAAAGAATTTACATAAATTTACTGAATTTTTGAAAACCATTGTTCCTTTTGATGAGATTATTAAGGGTCTCTACACCTCATGTATTCTGATTGATATATATTGATATATATATATATATATATATATATATATATATATATATATATATATATATATATATATATATATATATATATATATATATATATATATATATATATATATATATATAATATAGCAAAAACACTTGCCCTTTTATCCTAGCCAACCTACTGTTTGAAATTTGTTTTATATTTTGATAACTAACTTTATTTTCAAATAATGTTTTCTTTCTTTCCTCTTTTTTAGATATCTAAAGTATTGAGTTTGGAAAAAACTAACTTCTGCCTGCAAGATTTAACAAAGTATGTACAATCAAAATAGAAATGGATACAAAAATACTGTTGCTTCCAGTTTTGTATAATTTTTGCGATGATACTTTGTCAGAAACCGGTTATAATCTCTCTATTGCGATGAAGGTAGTAAACTATACGGAGTCTTACAAACGTATTAGAAACTGCGATTTGTCTTTGGAAACCTTTGCAGTATAGTGAGAGCGATATCATACTGTAGAGAATGGCCGGCGAGTGTAACCAACAAATGAAGGTCGGTGTCTTTAAATAAAAGCAGAAGAGACATTTGATTTCTATAAACATAATTTTTTGTTCATAACAGGTATATATGTGAGAAAAAGTAATACTCTACCACCCTATTCATCCAATTTTTGTTATTAATACGTGTTTTGACGTTCGTTATTTATGCGTTCAGAATTCTGCATTTCTATAAAACAAATTATAGTTTTTGTTTAAAAGGGATATTCTAACATAAGCCCCTTCTTATGTAAATGTTTAACATATGTAAGATAATATATTTCAGATGAAATGCCTCGTCAAAGCCATAAGATGGGGAAGATTCTAGAAATTATGCAAGAGAATCAGCAACTGTCTTGAGAGAATACCATTCGGTAATGGAATATGAACATTGATTTTATAATATAAACACATCTGTTTCATATTTGGATATTTTACTTGAAAAAGACGTTAATGGTAATCTAACAACCAAGCTTTATGATAAACGTGATGACTTTAACTTTTCAATCGTCAACTTCCCTTACCTATGCAGCAATATACCTTCATCACTTGCATACGGGGTATATATCTCTCAGTTGATTCGATACGCAAGAGCATGCTCTACATATGTACAATTTCTAAAACGAGGTAAATTATTGACAAACAAGTTGATGAAACAAGAATATCAGCTGTCTCGTTTAAAGTCATCATTTCGTAAGTTCTATAGTCGATACAATGACCTTGTCAGCAAATACAATTTATCATTGAGTCAAATGCTGACTGACATTTTTCATACAAATTGTTAGGCCATTATTTACACACTGAATTGTCGACGGATTTTTCCGTTATTTCCCGATCATGACAAGGAGCACACGGCGGGTGTGACCGGTCGGCAGGGGATGCTCACTCCTCCATGGCACCTGATCCCACCTCTGATGTTTGGAGGTCCGTGTTTGCTCTGCTCCTATTTTGTATTGTTTGATGAACTTCTGAGCCTGAATACTGTTCGTTATCTTCATATATTTCATGTATTTTAAAAGAGATATTCAGATAACTAACTACAATCATTTAGATTTCCACAACAGATCGAGTGTCGCCTTGAGAACTGTATCCAATATCAATTACAACAAGATTTATCTAAATACATCGCATCAGTATGATAACACAGTTACTGAATCACATTTAGAGGAAAGCATCAGTGTCTGCAATGTTGTCTGTCAAATGCTACATTCGGGAGACAAAAAAATAATAAATGAAACAATAAAAAAAAACCAACTTTATTCTGTTAAAGATGAAAGACACAAGAAAAATACAGATGAGGAACCTGTTCCCGATTTGCAATTTTGCAGTATGAATGACTTTCATTTGTATGCCACTGATAGTTATAATAGAAAAGTGATTTATTTGATTCGAAGATGTTGACAACGTACATGGATTCAATAGAAAAGATGTAATCTGTTTGAATTATTTTGCAAATGACTTCACTAAACCAGTGATAGAATATGACGTCACAGTAGGCGAGATGACGTCAACTTTAGAACACAAGTTTTCTTAATATTGGTATCTTTAGAAAATGAATAGAAAAATGCAAATATTAACAAAAATTAAAATATTTTATTTTGTTATGCAATATCTGTAACATGGATTAAAACTCCGAACGATTACGTCATAACTGTTCAACAAATAACTTGATAATTGATCATGGTATGTAACAAGAATTTGGTTAGAGAACATGTAAAAAGGTAGGTAAAAGGGGGCTTATGAAGCAAATACCGTGAAAATTGTGTCTGATTCATATGGATTAAAACATGTTTAACAGGGATATGCTGATTTATTTTCACCTATTACCAGGTATATTTTTTATTTGAGGCAGTCAGCTATTTACGCATCCCGGTCGGACTTTCCTCTGTCATTCGTGACAACAATAATGCAAAAGAACAACACAAAGCCTGAAACTTCAAAATATAGTCAAACCTGGTTATCTCGAACTCGATAGGACAGAGTAAAAATTGGAGATATCCGATGGTTCGAGATATCAAGGGTTAAATACTTAAAGAATAAGTGATTGGGAGTATCAAATAACTTCAACATATTCATGTTATTCGAGATATCAGTGTTCGAGATACCGAAGTTCCACTGTATTTTTACAAATCGAAAGCTTGCGTTCTCTAATACTTGGAAAGTGCTGCTAGAATCGTGAGGTAAAAATATCTCGGGTTATATGTATATGATTCAAAACATCGTGTAAGGTTTCGTGCGAATGTGTGAAATAATTATTTTTCTGACCGGGAAATAGGATTCTAGCAGTACTTTTTAGGCAAAAGAGATGTTTTTCAACTATATTATTTACTCAAAGAAATTATTAAACCACGTGGTATTGTTGTTCTGGTTACCTTTTTATTAAGGAATATTTTTCCATTAATGGCAGTTACGTGATGAGGTCCTAGTGGTGCACTTCTTGGCGTCAGACACTCTGTTGCCTTCATCCAATAGTTAATAATAGTTTATATACGATTTTTCTGAGGCTTTGTTAATTTATCTAACTAAAATTCGTTTAAAATGTCTAAATGATCTACACGACTGTTGCACCACCATATTGAAGGAGCACAGTTATTATTTAATGTAAGCGTGATAGCCGCTTAAGAAGTTGCTCTTGCACGTCATTCAACATACGTTTTTGTCGAAAAAATAAAAATCATAGCTTAATTTTATGACTACCTCGTCCTTAATACGGTGTTTTGAATGCACAGATCAGACGGCGAGATTAGTTTTATAAAATTATTTAAATGAAGTTGTCATTTTCAGTTTACCTGCTAAACACAGATTTTCCAAGGTGTGGCGGGTTGACAGAGGATGTTAACCCCTCATAGGCACTTGCTTTCCTCTCTTGTGATTCAAGGAGTAAGTACCATGCCCTGTCCCCTCCACTGATATGCAATGGTTCCTATTTTCCTCGATCAAATGATCGTACTTTTCAGGGTGTTTTAAACAGCAGCATCAATAGAACTAAGCATTGAAGAATCAATATTATCATATTTAATTGAAAGGAATAAGATGAATTATAATGCTCTTGCTCTCTTTCTCTATTGACTACTCTTGCTCCTCTGTTTCAGTTGTTAAGACTAAATAATACCTTTCCTAACAAACTGATAGCCCACAAAGCCGTCGTAAAAACCAAAAAAAAAAAAAAAGAATGTAAATACTTTCTAATACATGTCTTTAAATGTTGATAATATTATCTTATTCAATATCCATGTCTTTGTCGAATCTATGAACTATCAAAAATTATTGATTGAAATAAATGTCATTCTAAAATTAAAATGAAATGCTTTTTCCTTCAGATTATCTTGTTGCAAATGTACATCAGTTTAAAAATGTAAAAGACATTGATCTAAAGGTCAGAATGTGCAAAAATGTGCTTTTATGTAAAGTCATGGGTTACTGAATTCTTTGCTGTATTTTCATTTTTGCGCAATCCATTCGTGCATTAAGAAATAAAAGTCAGTAATATAATATTAATGGCATTTTACACAATCATTAGATTCTAGATAAATAGCTCAAGAAATTCTAGTTGTGCATGGTTGTTTTTGTTGGTTTTGTCACCTTGTCTTGGTTATAATATCCTGAGGTGCATGGTCAACTTGTTCAACCCTTCAGACAGTACAGCTATTCTTCATCATCTTTTCAGGATTTAAACAATAAATACAGAAAATACATGGGTTAATAGGATTAAATATTTCGCTTTAATTGTACATTTGTTAAATTTTAAATTAGGCTCTTTATATAACAGTATTTGCTGGTTATATAAAAGATCTTTTCTTTTAGTTTTGATTTTTCTAGAATTCTGAGGTTCTTCTGTAAAAACATAGCCGTTATAAAACGATTGCTAATAGAGAATTAGAATCCATTTCTTGGTCGATGTGCATATAAGGATTCTTGCATAAATCGTTAAAAGAAAATTTAAGTCTTTGAAAAATGATAAAATATACTTTTTGTTTAAAAAATATATCTTTTTATTATAATACAGTTGGTTACATTAAATTAGAATTATTGTCGTTACCTAACTTAAATGCAGTGAAGGCCTTATCATTTATTTTTAAATTTTATTTATTGCAGATCTTTTTATTTGTCCTAGTAGAATTACCTGCAACATTCTTATATATATGGTGAAAATGGTTTTCCCCCTTTTTTCAATCAAATATATTGGGTACATAAGACAAAGCTCACAGGTCAGAGCACAGTTTCGGAATATCCAAGAAAAGTAGGCTGAAATACCGCATTGCTTTTATTCATACTTCTTAAATATGTCAAAAATGTCTCAGCAGGTATCTACAATCAACAGTGACATTCATCATTCCAATTAGCATGGTTTATTCCAAAACAAGGTATACTTTAGAACTTACTTGAATATGCATAACAAATGAGAAAACATAAAATGGAAAATGCATAACCAACGCAATGCAGTAGAATATACAAAATCAATGAAACAAAACAATACAGTGGAATATACATAATGTAAAAGGTAAAGATAAGAAACAGTGGTTGATCAAAAAAAAAAAAAATCCACAAACAATACAGATATGTGAAGAGGGCATAAAACACGGACCCCTGGAAATTCCAAAGGTGGGATCAGGTGCCTAGAAGGAGTAAGCATCCCCAGTTAACCGGTCATACCCGCCCGCCGTGAGCCCTATGTATTGATCAGGTAGAGGGAACTATCCGTAGCCTATTCAGTACAAAAATAATGGCCTAACAATTGGTATGAATGAAATATGTGGAGATAACGAACAGTTTTCGAGCTTAAAAGTCCAATAAACATTACGAAATAGCAGCAGAGCAAACAAAAGTCTGGACCTCTAAGACATCAGAGGTGGAATCAGGTGTCATGAAGGATTGAGCATCCACTGCCTACCGGTCACACCCGCAGTGTGCTCCTTGCTATGATCGGGAATTACCGACAAAAATCCGTCGACAATTCAGTGTGTAAATAATGGCCTAACAATTAGCATGAAAAAAGTCAGTCAGCATTTGACTTAATGATAAACTGTATTTGCTGACAAGGTCATTGTATCGACCATAGAACTTACGAAATGATGACTTTAAACGGGACAGCTGATATTCTTGTTTCATCAACTTGTTAACGTTTGTCAATAACTTACCTCGTTTTAGAAATTGCTCATACGTAGAGCATGCTCTTACATATCGAATCAACTGAGAGATATAAACTTTATGCAGACGATAAGGGTATATTGCTGCATAAGTAAGGGAAGTTGAAGATTGAAAAGTTGAAGTCATCACGTTTATCATAACCTTTGTTGTTTGATTACAATTAACGTCTTTTTCTCATAAAATATCCAAATATGAAACAGATGTGTCAGACTCTGTGGTATCTTTTATCTCAAGCTAACCGGGATATATCGTGGCGACATAAGAATGAAAATAACCATTATTAATTGACAATACGTCGTCGATATAACTAAATGTCGATTTGAAGGCCACTGCAAGTGTTTTCTTCTTTTCACGTAAAAGATTTTGAACAGACTCTGCTTCATATGAATACAAAAAAGGTCTGCTAATAACGGGACGCAATTGGTACCCATGTTAATTCCAATAGACTGTTGGAAGACCTGGTCTCCAAAAACCACATAGATATTGTCAATCAGAAACTCACGCATCTTTTTAATGTCAACTTCAGAGTACTTGTGTGTACAATCAGATTGTTTTTTGACAAAATAATTTTGCAAATGACCAATGATAAGGTAAGTAAATTTACGAGTTCCATTTTTATTGAAAAAGCAGCTGTCGACGATGTCAGAAAGTCTGGACTTTAATTTATCGTGGGGAATAGTTGTCTATAAAGGTGAAAAGTCGTAAGTGTTAACGTTGTTAGTTTTGGCAAAATTTTGTGATTTCAAATATTCCAAAAGTTCCTTGAAATTTTTTAGTATCCACATCTGATTTACACCACTTCTCGAATATATTGTTGCACAGTATTCTTGAAGTTTCTCCTTCATTACTGTTATTATCTTAGTGAGGAGAACATTTTCTGGAAACGCTATGTATCTTTGTTTGTAAGGATTTTTATGAAGTTTTGGAATCCATCAAGATATTGTAATTCAACAAGTCAACCAAAATACAACCCAATGATAGCTTATGTTTGCTAAAATGGTCATTTTAACGACCATAAAATTTACGAAATGCTGACTTTAAACGAGGCTGTTGAAATCCATGTAACATCAACTTATCTGTGAGTAGCCTGCCTCGCTTCAAAAATTGATCGTACTCAGAGCAAGCTCTTGAGTAGCGAATGAGTTTGGAATATTACTTCATAAATAAGGAAAGTTGACGATGACAAATTTAAAGTCTTCTCGATTGTCATACAATTTAGGGGTTAATTGGTCCTTTATCGCCTATAGTCAGTAGAATATCTAAATATTAAACAGATGTGGCAAACTCTGTGGTGTCTTTTATTTCAAGTCAACTGAGATGTATCGAGTATTAGACAAACCCATGAGACAACGCAATACAATAGAATATGCATTACTAATGAGACAACAAAATACGATCGAATATGCAAAACCAATGAAACAACACAATAAAATGGAAAACGCATAACCAACGAGAAAACACAATTTAATGGTCAAACTTTTCAACTTAACTGTACCGGAGTTGGAATTATTAATCCTTACCATTATTCATAACAAAAAGATACTGCCAGACGCTTCGCCCAGTATAAAAGGATGTCACTCTTTTGAGTCTATAAAGGAATCAGACTCTAAGAGTCCAATCGGTGTCCCTCGGCTTGTCATCAGGGATATTAAACATATGTCATATTTGCAATCTCCAGATTCCCTGTTTTTGTATAGAACAAACAGTTCATACAAAAAAATTGAAGAAATGTAAATTTTCTATTAGAGATATATATGACGATTCCTTTTCGATCCCATGTGTTCTATTTCTAAATGCTCTGTTAAAAACTTAAAACCTGTGATATTTTGCTTACTAGCTCTTCGTTTACTAGTAATGTAACTGGACAGAGCTTCTATACCAAAACTTTGGAAAATTTGAATTGCAAATTTCAAATGTCCTCGGAATAAAATGAACCCTTTGTGGGCTTATTTATGTTGGTGAAACCAAGGGTTCACTTAATAAAAGAAAATCGAAGCATAGACTTCAAATTTAAAACGGGGGCCAGCACCTTCTATGCAATCATTTTAATTTACCTTATCATATCATCCTTATCATTCTATCTTGTCGATGAAAGTTAGAATTCTAATAAAGATTTACCATCCTACTAATAGCCCATCACTGAGTACACCTCTCCGTAGACAACGAGAAGAATATTGGATAAGAAAACTAGTCACAGCTTTTCCATATAAATGCAATGACAATGTCGATAGTGTTGGGAATCTTTCGGGACCACAGTGTAACAATGTGAATGTGATGGGACGTTTTAACAGTACACAGAGACGTAATCGTAGTTATGGACATCGGTCTTACAATAAACCTATAATACCGATGTCTCCCTTGATTCACTACTACCTAATAAACATTTAGGCCTTCATCACAAACTTTACTCTGTCCCTTTGAAAAATTTGAATAGTCTATTTGAAAGTCAAGGAAAGTCGATATTTGGATTCTTCGGCACCAGAATACAGACTCGGATCTGTTATTATTGGATATTGCAAATTATAGGCATTTTAAACCGTCACGTTTCGCGGAAGAAAATATCGCTCAAACAACCCGTTTGTACCTTAAACTAAAATATACTAACAAAGGAATTGAAACAGTTAATATAAGTAATATTCTTAATCACAAAAAGGTCTAGTCTGGTATTCCACATTTCAAATTGAAGTCCACACCTTTTATTTCTTATAAATATACATCGACAATAGCTCTCAAACTTTTTAATCATAAAAAAAACTCAACAGTGCCTAGATATCGAGCGTATGAAACATAATCCTCCAACGAGTGTGTATTATCTACTTCATCGTACAACTAAAATCCTGCTCGGAACGACAAACTTGTGATTTAAATATAGTTAATAATGAGGACCTTAAATCACACTTCAATCACATTTTAAGAGGACCAAAGTTTAGGTAAACCCAACCTTTCAACTGGCCCTAGGAAAATGAAACAGACTTAGACTAAAGTCAAATTTTCAATCGCCTGTAAAATGTTTATTAGTTATTGAATCTTTAAATTTGCAGATAGCAACAATTTTGTGAAGCAATACTGAAAAATATTTTAATTTTTGTCTGATTGACTTGTACAACATTTTTGTACAACGTAAAGATTTTGACTTAAGCTTAAGATCTTTCATAATCCCGGGGCCTGGTGTCATAATTTCATATGAATTCTGTAGAAGATTAAGCCAGAAGATTGGCTAAATATGTAAAATATAAGACCTTGACACTTTGTAAATGTATCAGATGGATGTTAAAATCGCACATTTAGCGATTAAGTGGCAATATGAAAACCATCTATCCTTCTGTCTTCGACAATGCAGAAGTGAAACAAGAATTATAGATTACACAATAAGTATGTACTTGTCCCCGCTGACAAAACTGGTAACAATATTGTCTTTGTTTGTAAGGCTCATTATTTGAAATGTATTTTAGAGGAACGAGGATTTAATTCTGCAAGTGGTAATCCAACTTATACCCATTGTTCCTTCTCTAAGGAGGGAATTCTTAAAAACCATATGTCAGTTTTAAATATTTTTAATATTCCCAACAATCAAAATGAATTTGAATTGCAATACTTATACTGGATTCAAAAACGCCATAAAATTCCTTACAAAGATTCATAGCAGGTTCAGTAAATGATCTACCAAGCCTCTTTCTTTACTCCTCACTAAAATATTAACAGCAGTGAAGGAGAAACTTCAGGAGCACTGTACAACAATATATTTGAGAAGCGGTGTAAATCAGGTATAGCCGGATACTTAAAAACTCCATAGAACTTTTCGAAAATTTGAAATCACAGAATTTTAACAAATTCAATAACATCAAAACGTACAACTTTTCAACACTTTATACAACCATTCCCCACGATAAATTGAATTCCATACTTTTTGACATCATAGACGGCTGGATTTTTTCAATAAAAATATAAAGGGTTTTATGTTTTAATGTTTCACTTATATCTTGCTGACTAAAGTATTTTTTTAGAGACATTTTTTAAAACCACAAAATACTGATGAATGTACAAAAATAGTAGCAAAAAAGTATCTGTACAGAGAAACTTCTCAAAGTAGAGAAGTAAAAGTCTGAATATCAATTCAAGTCAAAATATTAATGTTTCAGTACAATTTTGAAAGGAAGTAATTAATTATTGAAAGTGGCACTCAAGTCTTGCGTGAAAATAATGTTACTTGATATTTCCTCAATTGAGTTCAGTTGAAGATACAGGCGATTGATTGAATCACTTTATTGGGTTTTTATTTGTGTTTGATTGTTCCTGTGATGACCACACTGTAATTCTAAAGTAATCAACCAATATATCGATGACGTACTGCTGCTTCACTTTCCTCCCTTGTTATATATGGCATATTATAATTAACAATGTTTATTTTCTTTTTGGATGATTACACGAACAGGACTCTACGCAATACATTTAATAGGAATTGAATTCCACATTTTAGTTTTCTTCTGGTAATGCTATTTAGCAAATACATCTATATATGACCTAATAGATGCTGATTCTGTTACATATCATTTCCATTCTGTTCAATAATGTCTATTCACAGACACAATATCATTTAGAATTAGTAATTATAGGTTAATGCACAAACCAGCTTTAATTCAGGTTAAAAGTTTCCGTTAACTGAACAGCGAAATTGACTGCAAAAGTACATTTCAGTTTTATTTGTCTTGAAAATGTTCTCGACCTAATCACCTCAATCATATATTGCAGGAAATCATAAATATCACAAATGTTTAAAGTTCGATAGGGTGCTTGTCAAAAAGGAAATATCAAACCCTTAAATACTCAGATATTTTATCTGAAATATACCCTTCTGATATCTTTAATGAAAAATAGCTAACAATATGTAGAGTGAAAATGGACTACAAAGTAACACTTTTTACTTCTCTTTGTACTTATTTTATTTCATTGTCATCAGCAAGCGATGCAACCATTTGTACGGATTGGTATGTATTTAGTGGTGTGAACAAAGTGCATGCCAATGTTTTTTTTTTCTTCAGAGTTTCATTTTAAGGACACATGATTCAAACAAAAAGTGGATGCCTTGATTGGTATATATTTTTGGACCTACTTTGGTTATAAATGATGCGAATTAAAAAAAATCTAAAATGTTAAGAAATTGTAAACTTTCTATGATGTCCAAGATTCTACCTTTCTGCAACAATCCTTATAAATTTATACAATTTTTTTTATCACTTTAAATCCCATTATTCTGAAACTTTGAAGAATAATCAAAACATATATTGTTTAACTTATTCAATTTATTTATATAAATACGACTAAAGTTCGTAAGTTTTAAAGAATAAAAATTTGTTTGTAGCATCTGTCCTTAACTATACCTTTAACGAAGTTAATATCGACAATATTACAGGTCTGGCCGTACTGAATGTTGTCAAGATTTTAGGAATATATCAGGGACTTGCAAAGGTAGTATTACAAATATTAACATGTTACAAATATATATTCTATAGCCCAGAATGCTTTGAATTCCATTATATTTGTAAGCACAGCTTGCATAGGTTCCTTTGGGAAGAATTGTTCAAATCCATGCACGTATGGATACTATGGACACGGATGTCGAGAACGTTGTAACTGCAGTCAAAATCAAATATGCGACAGAAAAGAAGGATGTGTTACGGTTAGAAATACATCTTTCAGTAAGTACCGTTGAATACATTCAAATAAATTCAGAAATAACATTTTATATTTTATGAAGAAATAGAAATGTACAGAGTACATTACCAAAGAAAAAAAATGTAGACAAACTATAACATGTATATTCATTTCGTTAAAGTATTGCCTTGTTTCTTATATACTATAAAAATCATAGTTATGTCTATGTTGCTACTTACCATTGAGTACTTGTTTTCAATCCTTTTGATTCATAAAATATGAAGAAAAAAACCTCTGATAATATAGAACGTATATCATTTTCAAAGTATTTCATTTTGTTTCTTTTACTCGTTAGCTCCAAACGAAATACACTCAAGAGACACATGTTATGGACTCTACTCATTTCCAGGGATCAATGTCTGCTACAACAAGTAAATAGAAATATTAAATTCTAAAAAAAAAAAATGAAAAAAAAAAATATTTTCACATTATGTTTACTAATTGAGTGCATTTTTTGATACTTTTTTCCTTATCAGCAAAACGGAACTGACTGAATGTTGTGCAGACTTCATAAATCTAACAGGGATATGTGAGCGTATGAATAATATATAATTATCTACTTTACTATTTTACCTCTAATTTTTGTTTTAAATAGATTTTGTTCAATGACAAAAATATCCAAAAATGTAGTTAGGCGCAATGTCCAGATAAAAAAAACAAAGACATGCTTTTTATTCAAGCTTGTGTTGGAACATGGGGGGAAAAGTGCAAAACCCCTTGTACTCCTGGGTTCTACGGGTTTGGATGTCGAGCGATATGTAACTGTTCTGATGAGGAAACATGTGATCGCAAACATGGTTGTGTGAAAAATACGTGTAAGCATTCGATGTATTTGTTTTATACAACTCGGGTAACAATACGCTAACTTCAGATAATTCTAAGTGTGGTTTAAATCATATAAAGAATATATTATAGATAGCCCATTTCTAGTAATACATGTAAAATATTGTTAAACATATGTCTGACAGGATGTCCTTATGATTTGAAAACGCAAAATAACGAGAAACAGTTAAAAGTTACATTTAAAATTTGTAATATTTGAATGCATTTTTGAAGAGATCTTTTTTCTTCTAATGATAGAAAATTTAATTACAAGAAATAAAATTATTAGTAACTGTTACCTATGTTATCGTATAACCTGGGTTGGAATAGTGTAAGTTATTTGTAAGCCGCTTCCCGGTTGTTAATAAAGGTAATCTCTTTGACAGGGCCTTCAATGGACGGAATCCATAATAAATACGATTTGCTCTCCTTTGGTCGAGAAACTGAAATAAACGTTTGTTACAACAAGTGAGTGTATTAGAAAAGAGAAATCAATCATTCAACATCTTATATAACAATTCAAGATTAAGATTTAAAATAGTTTTCCGATTTATGCTTTTATATTATCTCAATTTTAAAAAAAGATAATTTTTTACTAGCTTGAAACATGGCAGGCTTTGTTTGCTAATGCATATTTTCTCATTATTTCGTTCACAATAGCAAAATCGGAGTTCTTGAATGTTGTAAAGATTTTGTTAACTTAACAGGAATCTGTGAGCGTAAGTCCGCACCATTTAACTTTTTTTTCTTTTGATAACCTTTTTATAACGAGATTTTATGAAAATTTCGAATTTAAAATAAATCATACGTCTCAGGTCTTTCAACCTCATTGACAATAATATCTTGAAGCTTGCATTGGATCCTGGGGAAAAAATTGTAAAATGTTTTGTAAAGCCGGATTCTATGGCTTTGGGTGTCGCCAAAAATGCAACTGTTCTGAAGAGGAAATATGTGATCGTCGGATTGGCTGCATGAATGATACTTGTAAGTATCTAATTTTCTGGAATATAAATTTTGATAGTTGAGAATTATCCCACAAAACAAATTAAAAAAAATATCTGAACATTGCACTTATATCAAAAATCTCATTTGAAATACGTTTAAGCTACTTATATTTACACTCAGTGTTATTTTCTTAAAGACATTCATTGGAAATCTACAACATTCAATCCAATATTACACACACGAAACACGGTAGGACACACAAGAGGAACTACATACACTTCCAATACACTAGAATCATTAAAATGTATATTGTTTCGGTTCAATTTAATTAAAACAAGTACCTTATAAAATGGTTGTAAAAATATAACAATTGTATAATTAGAATTTTGTTATATTTTCCTCGCAATATTCATATGCGTTATTTAACTTTCCACGTCATTACGTCTTTTAACCAAATCAGTTCTGAAAGACGCTAAATTTGTCATAAAGATGAATGAAATTAACGTTCATGAAGAGGGGGAATTAGAGAATGTAAATAAAAGCATTGAATTCTATTTTTTGGATGTCATTAGTCGTATAACAGCGTTTATCCGTGCCGACAAATACAAACACGCGGGATTAAATTGTTGGGCACAGTCAGATGCTGTCATACGACTAACGACATCCAGAAAATAAGAATTCAATGCTAACTGAAATGGTAGAGTGCAAGCTTCATGATCGGAAGTCGTGGGTTCAAGCCAACACGACAAACATAAGTCGATAAAAAGTAGGTGGCAACTGTCCCTTCGCCTAGCGCTTGACACTTTGGAGTGAAAGTTGTGGGTTTTTAGATGAGACCTTAAACTCTAGGCCCCGTGTCACGATAGGCATTGACACGATAAAATGCCCAATGACCGAATTGTTCCGAATAAATGTGAAACCATTTCCCGGCACAGAATGACGTCTCATTTGAATGAAATAACCTTGCAACGGACGTAACGCAGAATACAAACATTGATGTACATTTAGTTCGATAAGACTAATATCTAACAACATCTATTGATTATTCACACCATCAGTGGGCTTCTAGATTTGTGATTCATGTTGTTTTATAATCTAAAAATGCTTTTGTTTTCGAATACTTACTGTCTGATACAGTATGAGAAATAAATCTTTAGTATAGGTTGTGAAATTACAACAAGTACCACAACATTTCGCAGAAGTTAACTTCGATCAAATACATCTACTATAGAAGTTTAATACATCTACTATAGAAGTTTCTTAGTGAAACTTTGCACTCATCAGTAAATTAATAAACAAATTAGTTCTATCAACACTGAAACTTTAGAAATATTCATAAAATAAATTAGGAAATCACAGAAAATGTATATCTTTCATATTTTTCTAAATTACACAGAATAAAAATAGACATACTTCAAACGTGGACTTTAAAAGTCTATGACTTCTCTCGATATATAACGATGTTGTACATATCCGGACGCATCCTAACAATGTCAAGGTTTTGTGATTTCGGAACTCCACACAAACTTGTGTGGAGTTCCGAAATCACAAAACCATGACATTGTGAGGATGATGGACATACCTGATAGTTTATATCTATCAACATTGCTAATTTATAAACAAGTCTTCACCTCAAAATGACTTGAGTGGAAGAAAATGCTATATTGATACATTACTGCAACAAGTGTAAGTTATGTGTGATTTTTTACCATACTTTTTAGCCTTCACACACACAACTGGATAATATGAAAATACAGGAAGAATTGTAGCTCATATCACATAATTGTGTTTTAATACAGATAAATCTGCCAGTGAAAGTAGCTTTATAAACATTTCTTAAATGTCACAAAATATATGTGCGTGAAACCTGTACCAAACAAAATAAATATAATCAGTCGATTGGTCACATGAGGAAAACGTAATACAAAAAAGATTTTTCACATTAAGCGCCGTAATAAAACAAGGATGCATAAACACATGGTTTTATTTGTTCATATATCAACAGCAAATGGAATGGCACGGATATGGAATTAAATTTTTAGATTTAAAATTAAACATACATATGTTGTGCAAAATAACCTTGAAAAGATTTGAAGAAAAGATCCCTAACAGGTATGAAAGATCCGTCTGGATATATTCCCAACCTGTTAATAATAGATATTGCGTTATTTACGAAAGCATTACACATGTGAGTCTTAACCTAAAAAGACCATTTTCTGTGCCAGCATTCTGCAATTCTTAACAACTCATTCTCATGAAAATTGTGAAGAAAATGATCAATCTTATAAATCCTGTAAAAAAACGAGTCGTGAGCAAAAAAAAATCACAGAACCCTGAAAACTGTAGAGTCGAGATCAGGTGACTAAGAGGAGTAAGCTGTCGATAGATCATATTCATATGTTTAGTTGTGTCCGACATGTTGCAGGATCTTGGGGAGGTTTTCTTTGGTTTGCATTTAAAAAGAATTAGAATCTCTTATTTTGGAAGAGTTCTCATAAGCTAAATGCACCATCTGTAATATACATTTATTCTAATTGTGGTATATTATACGTAACAAGACTTTAATGGATGTAATAACCATACACATAATGATTTAGACACAGAATGTTGTTTGTGATAGAGAGGATTGTCTTCTGTACCAAATGAACTAAATTTGAAGATTAGATTTGGAAATAAGATATTAAAATCACAAAAGAAATTTTAGCTTCGCAGAAGTAATCAACGCCTTACTGCAATCTCCTTTTTGTGAATTGTTGGATAAAATGCATTGCATCGAAGGTGAGTATCTTCATCTTTGTTTTTTATTTCTTTCACAGATAGGTTAAGAACTCAACATTTTGATCAGCATTTGCCGAGGTTTTGGGAAGTAATTATGATGTCACGCAATAGAAATGAATCTGGATGAATAAATACAATGTTCTTTTTAATACACACTCAGATACTTTTGTTTCCCATTAATAATGTAAAAATAAATTTATGTGTATCTTATCTTGCTATAAAACACTAATCTAATATAGATTGAAAGCGTACTTGATCTCGATGTGCTAACTTAGAAAACGTCACAAGTTTGACACGCATTTGTTTTGAAGGTTTCAATAAAGCTTTTAATCGTAGCTTGTAAATATGAAAATTCATATGAACCAAGTATGATTTGACAAAGATGAAGACATATTCTTGAATATATTAATCCATATATCATATTCAAATTAATTTGAGAATGTGTAAACATTTTTAGAGCTGTAGGTAGCCCACGTAGTCAGTAACGTACAGACAGTAATGACAGACAGGGTCCCTCGAGAAGTTCAAAGATATCCGCTTCACTTAATATTCTTTTTTTTTAAATGTGTAGCTATTATCTCGGCAGTTTTGAAAAGTCCTGGGAGATGGTCGTGTGATATCGCTTTATTTTGTAAATTAACATGATTTAGCTGCGTTTTACGTCTTTGAAGTTTATAATTTTCCATAAATACCGAAAATTAAAAAAAAACCCTCCCAGCAATTTTTCAGTTAAGGAATTTGTCTCAAAGAAATCTAACTCAATTTTATAGCGAAAAGATATCGGGTGACATTTTTTGTAGCTGTACATACATTTTTATTAAACTTGTCACGTGACAAACATCGGATGTAGGTGACGTCGCCGAATTTGGCAGATATCGATTATATACTAATGCAGATAGCAGAATTCCCAGCTATCAAAAACCATATTGCTGAACCCATACATTATATTGTCTACATTTTTTTCTGGCAACATTTTAATGCTTATTTTCAATGACGTCTTTAACTAATCGCGTTATTTTGTGATTTTTTTTCAGCAAAAAATCAAGAGAAAAAATTTCCATAATACTGTAGGGTAGTACAAAGTTGCACGTTGATGTTCCACTGTGTATGACAGTGAGGTTCCTGATGGCTTAAAAGGTTCCATGAAATGTTTGCTAGTTATTACAGCCCGTATTTAATATTTTCATCCAAGATCTCTGTATACAATATTAGCATACAGTACCAACCAGACCCAACCTGACACAAAGCAGTCCCACAGCAGTCCCCGGGACTGCTTTCTGGGACTGCTAAAGCAGTCCCACAGCAGTCCCAGAGCGGTCTCAGAGCAGTCCCACAGCAGTCCCACAGCGGTCCCAGCAGTCCCAGCGGTCCCAGAAAGCAATCCCAGCAGTCCCAGAAAGCAGTCCAAGCAGTCCCAGTGGGCGGGGTTAATTATTTTAATGGGCGGAGCTTACTCAGAAATGAGATTACCAGTAAACAATGTTACTATAAAAGACAGTTGAAATTGATGATGCATTTCTTTCTGATGAGTATCAACAAATATTTACAATTCCTACGCGACAGTCATTTCTGGACTGTTTAGAAAATCATAGTATGCATATAGAAACAAATAATAATTATTGAACGAAGAAGACGTTCACACCTATTAATAACATAAATATTTAAACACGATTATGTGGTATTTTAATTTTTCACCAAAATAAATCAATTTTTTTCTGCGATTGATATTGGTTTCCATATTTATTAATTCATTTTTTATAGAAAATTAAACTTGAATTGTTTATTTTCTACCAGAATTAGCTTTAAACAGATCTTATAATTATAGAGCAAGGCCGATTCCCATACTATACTCTGAATGCATTTTTCTTGAGTATTGGAGCTTTGGAAAAATTCCTTGTTAAGTTTTGCAGAATATTATTTTTCAGTCATGGTTATTTTCACTTACTTGCCAATTTAATTATTGTTAGATTCTATATGTAACGGAAAACAATTACACTCAGTTTTAAGTGTTTTATTATATAAACGTTCGAGTGTAAATCACGCGAATGGAACCATAAGATTATGTTCAAAATTAATTAATCCCGAAAAAAATTATTGAAACAAAGATTTTTTTGCAGTACATAGATTGAAATTAGTGTCATTATTGATACACAAATACACAATTATTGAAACACTGATACACAAATAACATGTATTGACTTTCTGCTAATCATGCCCAAAGGCGATTGAAACCTTAGGTGTTGACACTATTTTATACAATTGTATTGCTTTTTATTAATCTTTCCGGTAAACAAAACAAAACAAATAAGAAATAAGTCACAATTCCCGATATTTTCAAATGTTTATTTTTTAAATAAATATATCTTTTGAAAACTTGTTTATAAATCAAAAACTAATTGTAAATCATAAATAAATCCCCCAATAATTATTCACATTGTTTATGTGATGTAGATTGGTAAAATAATTTCATTTCATGATCATTTAATAAATTACAATGTATTAGGTTTTGTTTGAGGCCGGCAAAAAATAGCATGGAATACTCTTTTTTCTAGCATGGTATTAGCTTTTTCAATTGAGAAAAAAATCCAGTACAGTATGTCTCTCTGAATATCTTACTGAAATGACAAGTTTGTTTGATTTTTATTTGTTTTTGTTTTTTTTTTTTTGTTTTTTGTTTTGTTTTGGTTTTGTTTTTGTTTGTTTGTTTGTTTGTTTTAAAGTGCTAATGCAAACTTTCAGTACTAATTTGACAGCATTATTTAAATAAATAGGCCTAGATATTTTTTTTAAACATCTGTATTGAAGTTTAATTTAAGGGATAATTAAAAATCATTTCCTGACATTCTAGACTAAAATTGTGTAAATAAACAGCCTCTGAAGACGTTTAGTAATTACATGTATAACTATCTCTACTTATTAAAATTTTGTAAGAAATCCTTGTTTTATCTTAATAAACATCTCTCTGCTGAAAGTGAACAAAACAACAACAGGGAGCCTTCAAATTCAGAATACACAAGGGGCGGAGCTATCATGTCACTCAGAACCTTCTTCACGCATGAGTGAACAAAGCAGTCCAAGAAAGCAGTCCCAGGGACTGCTGGGACTGCTGGGTTTGCTTTCTAGAGCAGTCCCACAGCAGTCCCATAGCGGTCCCAGAGCAGTCCCAGAGCGGTCCCAAAGCAGTCTCGGGGACTGCTTTCTGGGACTGCTTAGGTGTCAGGTTGAGTCTGGTTGGTACTGTACCTTTCCTTGGAATTGCTGCATATTTATTGTGTAAACTGATGTCATTAATCCAAGGTGAAGAAAAACATAATTAATTATATCTAATTTTTTTCTAACTTGCAATACTTTGGAGAGACACCATGTCCCGATTATTGAATAAAGTTTTCTAACATCTTTAACTTTATTGTTCCTAAATTTAATACAAAGCACATAGGATTCTTCAGAAATTATAATGACTCGAAATAAAACAGTGCTCGTAATAAACAGTCTATCAAGTGGAAAATAATTCAAAGTCATATCTCAAAGAAGAAGTAGTAGTTTTATTTAGAGCAGTTTGACACATTTTTCTGAAGACCTACGTTAGAAGACTTGAATCATCACTCAAATTATTTTATCCCTCTGCTCTGTTTGATTACCAGGATTCAAGTGCAGGTCTCAAAAGCTTAAGTAGGACGTCATAGTTTAGATATAAACAATTTCTCTGAATAAAGTAAAGCATAAATGCATTCTATGAATATGATGTAGCATAACTGGAAAAATGCTGTACTGAGCTCATGTTAAAAAAAACCACTTAAAATATCGCATTTAATAAACAAAAAATAATAAATTGTTGATTCAATTAATAGACTTAAAACACTCAGGTTGAGGAAAATCTTTTAACAAGGATTGTGAAAACTGTTCATAAGGATGGACTACATATGTACTTTCAATTTGAATTTCACAACACATGTGTGCTTTCATTGTTTTTTTTATTATTACAGATAAATCCTTCTCTCATAAATTTAATTTCACATCATCCTGTACAGATCCTGTACTGGTTGCTAATGTAACAAATGGTGAACTGGTATCAGATCCTTCTTAAAGCCTTACATTTTCAAAAAAAAAAAATAATAATCGTTTTATATCCCCCCCCCCAAAAAAAAAAACAGGGTGAGTTCAAAACAATTTTATCATTAGATATACCCTGAGATGAAAAGTACAATTATGGAGCACCAGCCCAAATTACAGCATGCATTCAATTATTGTTACATATTCATCCTTTCATTCTATGCAGTAGGTGTGAAAATAGTATTGATTATCAATACCATTGGACCATAACAGGATGAAAAGTTCTTTGCCCAATTGGTCTGACATTTTTGCCTCAAAATATATCTTTTTACCTTACATTCTTTGGTGTAAGAATTTTTACTGTTTACCCATAAAACAGAGAAAACTGAAGGGAAGAGACGAACAGAATGTTTTTTATCATTAAAAAATCATGCTTAAACCATGCCTCAATTTAATGCGTATTTTTTAAAGTCTAAAGTTCAAAATAATCGCCTGACCATGAGGAAATATTTTCAATTATAAATTGTGAAACGTTGTTGAATATAATATTACATGTCCTTTGCACACTTGTTAACAATTCACAAAGCCAAATGGAATACCGATTCTTATTCTTGTTGTTTGTGATATTTTTTACCTGTAATGATACATATGTATTTTCTGAAGATTCTGCCATTTGTACTGATCCGTGAGTATTTTATTTTACTTATCATTTCAAATAAAAACAATTTAAAAAAACATTTCAAACAAAAACATTTCAAAATAAATACTGACTTGAGCATTCCGTAAACTCGATTAGTAATTATTGTATCAAAAATAAACCAAAATGGTATATGATCTTTTTACGGGAAATTAATATTAATATATTTTAATATGATAAAGAAAATAAGACATCTTTTCTGGAAATTTCATTTTTTTATCGAAAGGTCAAATTCAAATTAGTAATATTTTCAATTGAAAGAAAAAGTCGATTAAAATAAAGATATTTTAACAGATTGTTTATAATGAAATATTCAGTAAATTTTTCTAATAAATGTCTTAGTGAGAGAAACTGTTGTATTTTACAGAAACGGAAATCGTTCTTCCTGTTGTCATGACTTTAAGAATATTTCAGGAAAGTGCATAGGTACATTTTCCTTCTTTTACTTTTCACTCAACGTGGAGTTCATATTAAAAGCCTGTTTAAAATATATATTGTAATTACGTTACAGCTTGCATTGGTTCCTTTGGGAAAAATTGTTCTAACCCATGCTCGTACGGGTTCTACGGACACGGATGTCGTGAGCGTTGTAATTGTAGTCAAAATCAGAAATGTGACAGAAGTAGAGGCTGTATTGTTTTTATTAACGCATACTTTAGTAAGTGTCTTACATTTTTTGCATGTTTTCATTTATTCAGAGAAACAGAGATCTATTGCTAGCTGTGTATGAATTACTGTAAGGTTATGGGCGGATCCACACACACACACGCACACACAAAGAGAAAGAGAGAGTATGAAAAATATGTGAAATATAGATTTATCAACTCTGGACTCGCTACGATTATGGAATTAAAGTGAATAGGAATAGAAAATGATTACATAGAAGTATTTAAAAATTTAAAGTTTTATTTCCCAGGGCGTCAAATACAAACGATAAAAGAGCAGACAGTCCGTTTGCCTGTTAGATAATTCTACTAACTTCGACTTTCGAGAATTATGACGAAGGGTCGTCCTTTAGTCGAATAATTAGGATTTCCAAGAAAAAGATTCAACAAAAAAAATTAAGACAAGAATCCATAAAATTATTTTAATATTTGAAACAAAAATAGCAACAGTCTATAACAGAATAGCAAGTTCTATGGTCAATCCAATGACCTTGTCAGCAAATACAGTCTGTCATTAACTCAATTGCTGACTGACGTTTTTCATACTAATTGTTAGGCCATTATTTACATGCTGAATTGTCTACGGATTTTTGCGCTTTTCCCGATCATCACAAGGAGCACACGGCGGGTGTGGCCGGTCAGCAGAGGATGCTTACTCCTCCATTACACTTAATCCCGCCTCTGATGTTTCAGAAGTCCGTGTTCGTTCTGCTCCTGATTTGTATTGTTTGAATGGACTTTTGAGCTTGAATAATTTTTGTTATCTCCATATTTGATCATGAAAGCAATAACATAATAATAAATGTACCTATGTATGACAACGTCTTATATCTTACAGCAATCTTGGGAAGAATATACCAACCATCCAGACAAAGGGGGGTATTGAAAACCCTAGTATCATATACATTATAAAAAGTATCAAAATAAATGGAGAAAGATAGAATAAGAGCAATTCATCTCAGCATTTTCTCTTTTAATATTTTTATATTTATTCAGATACAACTAAAGACCGTAGTAAAAAACCTGATACAAGCAATAGTCTACAAACCATGATACTTTTTGCATGTGGTGTTCTTATCTTTATTGTTTTGGGGACAGTATACTATCTCCGAAGGAAATTGTAAGTCTTTTAAAAGCTAATATATTTGAAAAGCTTAACCTTCATGTTGATTTTAACAATATCCTTATATATTCGTAAATATTTTTGATTAAACATTTTATTTATAGAAATAAAGATCATGGATCAAAAGCTGGTACGAGAGTTACATGTATGAAATCCTCATTTTCAGGTATCTTTTTAAGTCTCTATTAATAAAACAATATTTTGAATGGTTACATTGTACTTAAAAAACACACAAACTGGTATTTCAGCGAATACATATTCAGTACAACAAGAACAAGTAGAGTACATTTATAGCGATGTAAGAGAATCAGGAATGATTGAAAATACAGATTTTGTTCCATCTGCTAAATATAGACTGTATGAAGAGAACATGAGTTTACCTTGGCAGCACGGAGAAGAATGGCATGCATCAGCTTGCTCTACCTCTCTAGATCGGACGAATTACGGGGGACATAGCAGATGCAGTGATACCTACAATCGTTTACAACTGGAAAAGATGTCTACATGTACATTGCCTGCTAAGTCTTGTGTCGATATGAATGATTATGCTTTGATGAAATCAAATATTTCAGTGTCAATGAATAACATTAATTTTGAAAAGGAAAGATATTGTAAAGGGGGTGAGTATGTTGACCAAACATTTAAAGAGAATACCACCATGACTAGATCTGGAGTAAAACAATCAAGGCTTTTCCGGCCCTACGGTTCCGTTAAGTACCATCGTAACGTAGAGAAGGAAGATAATGTAATAAATTCTGGACACAGTCCTGGAAACCTTTGAATGAATCACTCAAAGGCAAAAAAAATGTTTAGATGTTTGATATTTCAAATGAATCTATCAAAGATACTATGTAATCAGGGAACTACATTACAATTCATTAGTGTCGTACACTGTTTCTCATACTTTTGTGATTCATATTGTATGTGACATTTAATTATTAGGCATTTCATTAACAACCGTTTCAGAAAAGATGTGTTGTAAAAATATCACAAAAACATTTCATAACAACAAATCAAATGCATACTTTTTGAAAAAGTTTTTTTTTTAATTTTCTTTCAATTTTTAAAAATTTTTTGCCGTTATGCCAGCTTTAAAATAATGTTTGTTTGCCCTCTCCCGACTCAGGATGAAAAGTTTGAGTCGGTAGGTAGGTTAGAAATTTTTTTCACAGAATTTATTTTTTAATCAATGCTGAATTTTCAAAATCTATCTACTGAAATACATCAAGAAATGATTGTTTCATGGGAGTTAAAAAAAAAAAATTGAGTCATTTTTAGCCAGTCTGTCGGGAGAGGGCAACCAAACAAATTTTAAAGGTGGTCTCATAGATGTTTTGATAAAAATTATTTATGTTCTTTTTCGCGTCTTTCAGCCGAAAATAATTTATTCCCAAGATTGAAATATTTACCGTTTTAAAAAGCATATATTACAAATTTATATAATACAGAAAAAAAATTATTTTCAGAGATACATTTTGAATACATATTAGCCTTTTGAAGTACGGAAAGGTTTTAACCTGCTTTCTGTAAAAAAAAATTCAAAAATACAACGGTTTAGAATTAGGTTATACTAACATATTTGTATCGGGAACAACCACTTCTTAATCCCAACTCTCTTTATGCTTATAACCTTTCCGTGATTTATCTACATTTATAACCAAGATAATATATGCATTTATTCCTTGATATCTTAAAAGATGTGCAAATGACAAGTGCTAATCATTGACATATCTACAGAATTAAACATGATTTCATTCATTCCGTGATATATCAATAAACATACTAAGAAAGCAATATTAATAAATGCTTCATTCGACTTTATGAAAATGCTAATGTTTGCATGCTTTTGCTAGATAACAAAAAATTGTATTAACGAAAGATCAATTTTATTTGAGAATGATTCTACTGTTTTGAATAGGGATCAGTAAAATATATGGGTATCTGAGTCAAAAATATGTAGGGCTAAAGTTGGAAGATATTAATAGCCATTCTCTGTAAGCATTTAAACTCTTATATAGGAAGTGTGGCACGCTAGGTCTTGGATTTTTATGAAACTTGGCACACATTCCTTTATTGATGTATCAAACTAAAATTCATAATAAAATGGTTGCTATGGTCAATAGTTACCATGGCAACCAACATAAATTTTTCATGGCCGCAAAAACGCTAAATTTTGATGAAAAATGATCCTTTTTGACTGATTAAAAGTCTTTAATAGAACAAGATATTTACATGACTTTATCTTTTTGCCAAAATACATCAATTTTATAGTTCTTTAGATTATTTCCACCATTTGAGTAACTTTACCTCATACAAAAAATATCCCCCGTTTTTAAGAAGGGTTTTTTCTGGGGAAAAATTGTAGATTTTAGGCTCTTTTGAAAAGCCTGGTATAAAATTTTGCGGACATTTGGGAAAAAATAAATACATTGGTCTGAAAGTCCATATATAGTTCTAATAGAAACTGCAAAGACACACTTGGTATTCATACTTTGTTTTCATGTTACCATGGTTACAAATTTATGCCTTTTAAAGAATTCCAGGCAAGGGCAATGGGTATATATCATCAGTTTCCATATAAATACCTGAATGAAATATATGGAGATAACGAACAGTATTCAAGCTCAAAAGTCCATTATACAATACAAAATAGGAGCAGAGCAAACACGGATCTCCAAACATTAGATGTGGGATCAGGTGCCATGGAGGAGTGAGCATCCCCTGCCGACCGGTCACACCCGCCGTGTGCTCCTTGTCATGATCGGGAAATAACGGAAAAATCCGTCGACAATTCAGTGTGTAAATAATGGCCTAACAATTTGTATTAAAAATGTCAGTCAGCATTTGACTCAATGAAAGATTGTATTTGCTGACAAGGTCATTGTATCGACCATAGAACTTACGAAATGATGACTTTAAACGAGACAGCTGATATTCTTGTTTCATCAACTTATTTGTCAATAATTTACCTCGTTTTAGAAATTGTACATACGTAGAGCATGCTCTTGCGTATCGAATCAACTGAGAGATATATACCCCGTATGCAGGTGATGAAGGTATATTGCTGTATAAGTAAGGGAAGTTGACGATTGAAAAGTTAAAGTCATCACATTTATCATAAAGCTTGGTTGTTAGATTACCATTAACGTCTTTTTCAAGTAAAATATTCAAATATGAAACAGATGTGTCAGACTCTGTGGTATCTTTTATCTCAAGTTCACCAGGATATATCGTATCGACATAAGAATGAAAATAGCCATTGTTAATTGACAATACGTCGTCGATATATCTAAATGTCGAGTTGAACGCCAAAGCAAGTGTTTTCTTCTTTTCACGTACAAGATTTTGGACAAATTCTGCTTCATATGAATACAAAAAAAGTCTGCTAATAACGGGGCGCAATTGGTACCCATAGAAATTCCAATAGATTGTTGGAAGACCTGACCTGAATATTTTATAATGGATTAAAACCAAATTTAGATATGTGGTACACAATAGCAAAAACAAAGAGAAAAATCAATTTTCATGACAAAAGGTCAAAGGTCAAGGTCAAATTGGCTCGATTAAGATGGAAATTTATGGAAACTAAGCACATTTTTTTTCTGTGTCAACACTTATACTTGTCTTTTATACAACATAATTATGAAGAAACAAATTACAATTCTGGTGTACAATAACTAGCATCACATGAATTGGTAAATACAGACAGAAGGTCAAAGTTCAAGGTCACAATGGTATATAAAATTTGCCTTTTTGTTCCCCACTTTCACTGAAAGTGGGGATATTAATTTGGGTCTGTCTTTCCATCCATCCGTCCTTCCGTCAGTCGGTCTTTCTATAACACTTTCTTTCGGCGCGATGTCTCGAGAAGCCTTTAAGCCTTTCCAATGAAATTTTTCGTAGCAACTCCCTGTTGCCTAATAAAGACCTCCATTGATTTTAAAGTCAAAAGTCAAGGTCATGAATTCATAAATTCTGTCTTGTTCTAACACTTAATTTCCGCAGGATTTCTCAAGAAGCCTTCAAGCTTTTTCAATGAAACTTTATACCACAACTCCATATGGCCTAAAGGCAGACCCCTATTGATTTCGAGGTCAAAAGGTCAAAGGTCAAGGTGAAAAATTTATACATTCTGTTTGTGTGTAAAACTTTCATTTCCGAGCGATATCTCAAGAAGGTTTTAAGCTTTTGCAATGAAATTTTATATCATAACTCTCTGTGGACCCGCCCGCCCCTCTTAAGGTGTCCCGTCCCCCCACTTTCACCACCCTCTAACCCCCATCCCTCTAGATCCATACATGCTCAAGCAGGGGAAAAAGATTCTTTGAATCAGCTTGTAAGTATAGCATTTATACTCGGATTTTGTGAATGTCGTATCCTGTTTTATATACAACGTATTTTTATAAATTACTGGAACTTTAGCTTGATGCATAATGTGAAAATGCTATTAGAATGTTTTTTAAGGTCATTATTGATAAAAAAAAAAGGTATCCAAATCAAAATATTGAAAACCTATACACTTATCATATTGAGTGACTTGTGCTACATGCAAGAGTTGTTTTTGCAGACTAAGTCCTTCTTCTAAATTTTTTTTTACCCTATTCAACACTCTGCGCTCTTCCAGTGGCAGTCAACATGTGTTTTCCTTTGACTTTTTTACGGAGAAGTTGAAAGAAAAAACCTAAATCCATTTTACTTTGCAATATTGTTCTTAAAAAAATTAGAGACATTGGTGATAATTCGACCCAAATATGCCTGGATTTACGTAATAGATCTGCTATTTCCAAAATTTAATCAATAATAATCTGTTTTAAAAAGCTGCTGGACCTGTTCGGATAATCTGTTTTTGTGCTTTCTTGAATTTGTGTCGGTTGCTATGTTTGAGTTGGTTGGTAAGCTTGATGGAATCGTACACCTTTTGGTGTGTAATGTAAACATAATTTCTCAACTTAAGTCCCTGAAATTATTGATAATAAATTATCTACTCCTGCCTTCTTCCTACAGTTTTCATTTTTTAAAAAAATGAATATGATAAAGTAACAAATGACCAGCCCTTACTCCACCCCTTCCAGAAACCATGTAAAAGCACTAACCCCACATAAATTTGTAAGAGTCGTTTATGAGAAAAACACGGATCCCTTGTAAAACGTTAAGATGCATTGTTAATAAATATGAATCAAAACATTCAAACATAAGTGATTAACCCCACCTCGCCATCATTCCCGAGGAATAAATTTTTGGTGTTTAATTTTATGTTTTTTTTTTGGTAGAAAAAGGGGGGTGTACTTGTCAGAAATTTATAATTTATATTTTCATAATTAATAAAATACAACTAGACAGATTTAATATTAATTTTACTGCTATAAGGTTCAATCAAAATGTATCTTAGTCTAGAGAAATGATAAACCATTAACTTTAAATATGATTCAGACAATTTGTAGTTCTATGCACCCCCCCTTCCCCCATTGAAAGTATAATTTTGACTGTTTGACAGGAATAAAACAAAACTTTTTTATTGGCCTAAA
Source organism: Saccostrea echinata (assembly GCF_033153115.1). Lineage (NCBI taxonomy): Eukaryota > Metazoa > Mollusca > Bivalvia > Ostreida > Ostreidae > Saccostrea > Saccostrea echinata. Next base: position 4,592,475 of record NW_026889772.1, read on the forward strand.
CAATTTTTTTATTTTTTTTTTTTCTAAGGGATACTTTAGATCTTTCCCATAAAGAAAATTCCTGGATCAGCAACATCATCAATTTCTTTGTAAATGTTTTCAAAATCATTAAATAAAAAGTCCGAATCTGAAATATACACACATAACTTTTCTCTCTTTTTTTTGTGATACAGATCAAGGCAAACAGTAGGAGGAATTAAAAAGATTGAGTTTTCTGTTACGTTCCTCACTAAAACAGGGTTTTTAGATGTTAATTTTTTTTTTCTACAGTAATGTTGTTTGCCTAAAATTAAATCTCCAATTAATTATGAACTTCTTTGAGCCATTAGTACATACAAACTCTATTTTTTTTTGGGGGGGGGGGCAGACACATGTTTCAGTAATGATTTTTAAAGCCAATATAGTATGATAAAAAATACTTATTATACTACGAGTTAAAAAAATCATTACCGAAACAAGTACCTGTGGGTGGGGGTGGGGGTTGTAGCACATATCAAGGATAGATTATTTATTAAATTTCCTGTCAGTTGAGGTCAGATTATTTTTTTTCAACATTAATTTTCAAGAAAAGATAATTAGTTTCTAAAATATGTCACCTCCCCAAGCCGTATTAAATGGTCGTTCCTTTAATGACAGGCATCAACTTTCATCACATCATTCCGTATAAACTTCATACACCTGTACATGTAGTATGATGTACTTTGTTGTTGCCAAGCCTATTTTTATCCAACTTTCAACTTCCAGTTTTGTACAATCAATTTCAATCATGTAAATGTAGCTCGACTTTAATTATCTAGGTGAAATCAATAGCTTAGTTTTCTCACATTATAATTCAGCTAAAAAAAAAAACAAAACAAAAAACAAAACAAAAAAAAAAAAAAACAACACTTTTCCAAAGCTGTATTCATTATTACATGTACATGTATATATCACTCTGACTGAGACACTGTACCTCTTCTTATAACCAATTCAATATAATTTCTAATATCTCAAGTTATCTTTCATCCCCATTTTGAAAATCCTAAGACCTTGGGGCTTATAGCTGGCTTCAATATCATGAATGTGAACAGAGCTGATTTCCTGTATAAGCCTTCCATGTGGTCTTGTACATTTCGCCATTATTCACACATCAAAATTACTCTTTTGCAGGCAGGAAAAATAAACAAAGAGGTTAAAATTTATATACACATTAAATAAACAGAAAAAAACTTGATTTTACTTGAAATCCAGGATATATGTTGACAATGTAAACAATTTCCATTCAGTATTGTCCAATGATTTTTTTTTATCTCTCACACTAAAGAGCTCTCAATTATCAAAGGGAGATAATTCAATTTTTAAATGAGTGTCAGTTATTTTAATCATAGATTTCTCATATTTATAGACTGAATACCAACAATGTTTTTAAATGCCTTTTAAAATTAGATGTCATATTTCTTATTTCTGTGAGTAACATAAATTGAAGTAGCCGCATTTCATTAAATAACATCCCCAAAAATTGCACTTTTTCAGAAAAAATCAACTTTAGACCCCGTTTCCATGGTAACTACTCAACATTCATATGATCTAACACTATTTTTTGGAGTAGTTTATGAGGTGGTAAATTCCAGCAAAATTTGAAAAAAAATCTGTGACTATGCGTGCCACAAAAGTTTAAGTGGTTACAGAGAATGGCTATTAAATGATACAAATATGTAGATTCCAAGAATTTTCTTCTAAATATCCTTCCACCAATCGAAATAGTCTCCCAGAAATGTTTTTTCTTTATTATTGATTAGGCAGTTTTTTAAATTAAATTTTGTACAATTAGCAATTTTTTTAATTCAAATATGCTATAAAATTTAAATTGTTATAAATAGTTTTGAAGTAAGGGGATCTGCCCAAACTTTTCTTAAACGCTAACTAGTGACATACCTTAAGTAATCATAGTAAAGTGAAGTACAAACTTCCCTTAAAGGAATATTTGTTGAAATTACCTCTTAAACAATCCAAGAAATATTGTTTATTTAGAACTGTGAATACAAAATTACCTATTGAGACTTGAAAATACTTAACATTTCTAAAGACACAAGAATTTGTAAATTATGAAATTGCAATGAAATTTGCGCTGAACTTCAATATTTATTTATTTAAATGTACTGATGTATCTTTGACGAATTCTCGAGTTATGTATTTACCAAACTATTTTCAATCGATTCCAAATGTTTTGAAATTTGAAATGCTTTTTAGTGTAACAATCATTAAATAACTAAGCAAAATGTGTAAAATGTTGGATAATATAATTGAGAGAGTTATGCTGAGAGATGAGGAAATGTTATCCATATTGTGTGCCAATCAGTTTCAACAGTACTTAGCAACATTTACTTCAACATGATATAATTGAAGCACTGTGTTTGTAAACGAACATGTTTGTATTCAGATGAAAAAGGTGAAGGTAACGAACAGTGATCGATTTCAAGAAATCTACAAACAAAACAAATCTGTGAGCAGGTCATAAAACACGGACCCCAGAAGTACTTCCAGAGGTGGAATCAGGTGCCTAGGAGGAGTAAGCATCTCCTGTTGACCTGTCACACCCGCCTTGAGATCTATGGATTGATCAGATAGACGGACCATTCCGTATTCAAATTTAGTATAACAACAAAGGCCTAACAATTAGTATGAAACACGTCAGTCAAAATACGACCAAATGATACACTGTAGGTAATATTTGTTAACAAGGTCATTACATGAACCATAGATTTACGAAATTCTGACTTATAATGAGGCTGTTGAAACTTGACGCAGTTTGTATGTAGTAAAAGGCGGATCAAGTAATATCTTCACAACGAAAAATGTGTTTTATAATTAAATAAAATATCATTTACAGATATTTAAGAGGCTATTAACTTCGATTTAATGTCTTCTTTATTATTTTATTCATATATTTTCCGTCCATCTCCTATTTAATCGATATTGCTGTGTATTTGTGTGCAAGTACATCGGAGGGTAATACAAGGGTCTCAATAAATCGATCTAGTGCAAGGGCATACACTCAATGGATCATAGTAAGCTTTTACAAATAAACTCTTGAAGTATTAAAGTATTTGAAAAGTGCTGCAATCCTGGTGAAATCTTGAAAAAGAATTAATTATATCTATATTTAATGCCGTTAACCAGCACAGTCATACAAACATGATTTTAACAATGAAATAGCAGAATCTACATAGGATCGCAGCACTTTTCAGAAACTACAATGCATGATGAAAATATTTATAAACTTAACTCAGAATTTTAACTTGGTTATGCCCTTTCACTAGTGAAATTTATAGGTGACCTCAGTACTGCAAATATATGTGCTAAAATCACGTGACTGCCACATCACGTGACAAGTCTAAATATGAAATCTTATCGTCCTCAATATGAAGTTAATAACGACAATTACATTTCTCCGATATAAATAAGGTACTAAAAATAATCGCTATCCTGATTAAGAATATATTTTTTAAATCACAAAAATCGACGATATTTCCATTGCGCACCTTAACTGTACTGCGTTGAATATCGAATAAGCTGGGAGAAAAACACAATATGCAGATGATAGCAAAATATTACAAGTACTACATAAATGAGGCAAGTTGATGCTGGAATTCTCTCATTTGTCATGCAATTTAGTTGTTTGTTGGCCCTTATCGTATATAGTCAGTTAAACATCCAAATTTGAAACAGATATGGTAGACACTGTTGCGTCTTTTGTTTCAACCTCACTAGGGTATATAGAGTCGACATATGTACGGAAGTAATCACTGTTAATTGATAAAACGTCGTAGGTTTAATAGAATGTTGAGGTGAAGGCCACAGCAAGTGTTTTCTTCTTCTTTTGTAGAAGTTTTTGAATAAATTCTGTTTCATGGGAATACAAAAACAAATTAGCTAATAAAGGATACCAATTAATGCCCATCAGAATTCCAAAAGATTGTTGCAAGACCTGGTCTCAGAAAAATACATAAATGTTGTCAATGAGAAACTCCAGCATCCTTTTATTATCAACTTCAGAGTACTCTTGTGTAGAATCAGAGTGATTTTTAACAAAGTAATTTTGTTCATGACAAAACGCAAGATTTCCAATTTTCTTTTTTTTATTGAAGGAACAGTTTTCTGTGATATCAGAAACCACAGCTTTTAATACATCAAAGGAATGGTTGTATAAAGTGTAAAAAAAAAAAAAGTTTTAAGTTGTGATGTTGCTGACTTAAAAGAAATGGTGATTTTGAATTTTGTAAAAGTTTTTTCAAGATTTTGAGAATCCACATCTGATTGAACTGATATAAAGCCATACTTCGACCTACAATGGCTAATTTCAGGTAATATTTTCCCCTTAAAAATGGTACAAATCATTAAGCTTATGATCCAATTTGATCATAAATATTTTTGTCAATAATGCTATTGAATGTAATGTTATGTATTTCCTATGATAGAAAATACGTACTCTTAGTCCGCATTAGCTTAAGAGCAATGGGGAAAGTAAAGAGGGTGTGTGTGTGTTAAGCAACTCGTTTACAATTCATGACCACCTTTAACACGAATATTTGCATGAAATATGAAGCTAACACACAGTAATCAGGCTCGAAAGCCCATTGAAACAATGCTTTAAAAAGCATCATTAGGATGATAGAATGATAATTGATGAGAACAAAAACAAACCAAAACATATCTCTAAAAACATATCTATCTAAAGTGAAATGATTTTGTTTGGAGAAGTGGATTGAGTGTTTTTCATAATGAAGAGGAAACATAACAGCAACTTCCTTTAAAATATGCATCGTGTCCGCATTCATTTCATAGAAAAAAAAATATTCTAAACAAATGAGGAAATAGATTTTCTATGATTAATAAGATCACAAATAGACGAAAACGTTGAGATGGTATATCTAGAAATCTGTTATGTTTTTATTTTTCTGGTGGTAATTCCTCCTGTTAAGTTGCAAAATGGAGTGTGCAAGGACGAGTGAGTAAATGTTTTTCTATAATTAATTATTGATAATAATAACGAAAGGTCATATATTTGTATTTTCCCCTAAAATATATTTTAAATGACATTTAGCCATTAATCTTACACATTCCGTGATAGCATATTTTCTTTCTTATACTCAAGAAAAAAGGGCGACGGGAACTGTTGTACAGACTACTTATACAACAATGCATCAGGGACTTGTGAACGTGCGTATTCGTTGTTTAAAAGCAATTACTATGCAACTTTACCATGTCTGAAGAATTTGGTTTCTTCCGTGGTTTTTTGTCGGTCTGCTAGATACATGTGTCTTAAGCAAATGTAATTTATAAAGTTATTTTATTCTTGAATAGAGATTACTAGTGTTCTATGTAAAAGGGGAGTTGTAAATTTTAAATTGCTAGTGTAGGGGGTTGTGGCAGATTCAAAATATCATTTTTCTAGTTTCAAATTCCTACAGTGATCTTTATTTTTTTCACATTTTGTGTAAAGTAATAGTATTCTTTTTAAATATTTTACTTTTGAGAAATAAAGAAAGGCCGTCTGTAATGAAAGATGTAGGTACAAAGTACAAGAGATTTTTTCTACAACTATCCTCTGTCTTGTTCCATTCTTACAATGTAAGCTTTTTATATATATGATGAAGATGAAAACAAGTGCATACAAGGCCTATTGAAAGCGAATGTAAGCATCTTTCAGAATGTACCGACGACTCTAAGCCTATATGCTAACATACACATAAAAGCATTATTATTCTCTGGAGAGGTCAGTCTTGTGTGAAAAGTTATTCTTTCAATATTTTAGAGGATTAAAGAATTGAATACATTTTTACAAGCACTCTCAGCGCAATAAATTATTATGTTTATTTATTTTATTCTATGCAAATAAAACACATTTTACATTTACAGCATGTTTTGGATCGTATGGAAAAGACTGTTCTAATCTTTGCCCGGAGGGATACTATGCCCATGGATGTAAAAGCACCTGTTACTGTGACAGTAATGAACATTGCGACAGGGTCTATGGATGCCTCGGTATGAATTATCTTTCTACAGAAAATAAGAAATCGCATTGACTAAAAAGAGGCTTTATCAATATACCATAACGTTTTCATGGTTTGGTATTGCATATTATATTGCACTAAAGATTTAATATACATGATATTCAATATATTCCTATGTCTGCATATATACATTGTTTAAATATATTTACTCTCAAGAAGTTCAAGAAGGTAACAACACTTCTGCAAAATGTCGAAAATCGTGGTCATATATTGAAAATTTACTTAATTTACTTCATTCTGCCTGTTGAACAGATGATACCATTTGCAGAAACAAGTAAGTATATCACTTATACTGTACCTAACAACAGGTTTTTCTTGCCCTTATTATGCTAGCATTAAAAGTATATGAGATCAATGATCAAATTCTTTTGATATATTGCCTGGAATGGTTTTTGTTTTTATTCTTGACATTATTCATTGCATGCCATTCATTCAATAGATAAAAACTGGAACTTAAACACACATAATATGTGCAAAATGATTTTGAAAAAAAAAACACATAGAATCTTTACTTTCAGAATAATATCGCAAGAAAAAAAATTCTGTAAAGAAATGAAAAATTAAAAGTTAATTCAAATTTCATTTTCTTATTATAAATTTACCTTTGTTTCTAACATATTTTCTACAAATAGTAAAATATTAATTTCTTATATTTAGATTAATTTATTACACGATATGTCCATGAAATATATGGAAATAACGAACAGTATTCAAGATCAAAAGTCCATTAAAATTACAAAATAAGTGCAGAGCAAACACGGACCTCCAAAACATCAGAGATGGGATCAGGTGCCATGGAGGAGTGAGCATCCCCTGCCGACCGGTCACACCCGCCGTGTGCTCCTTGTCATGATCGGGAAATAACGGAAAAATCCGTCGACAATTCAGTGTGTAAATAATGGCCTAACAATTTGTATTAAAAATGTCAGTCAGCATTTGACTCAATGAAAGATTGTATTTGCTGACAAGGTCATTATATCGACACTAGAACTTATGAAATATTGACTTTAAACGAGACTGCTGATATTCTTGTTTCATCAACTTGTTTGTCAATAATTTACCTCGTTTTAGAAATTTTATATACGTAGAGGATGTTCTTGCGTATCGAATCAACTGAGAAATATAAACCCCGTATGCAGGTGATGAAGGTATATTGCTGCATAAGTAAGGGAAGTTGACGATTGAAAATTTAAATTCATCACGTTTATCAAAAAGCATGGTTGTTAGATTACATTAACGTCTTTTTCAAATAAATATCCAAATATGAAATAGATGAGTCAGACTCTGTAGTATCTTTTATCTCAAGCTCACTAGCATATATCGACATTAGAGTGGAAATAACCATTGTTAATTGACAATACGTCGTCGATATCTAAATGTCGATGTCTTTTCACGTACAAGATTTTGGACAAATTCTGCTTCATATGAATATAAAAAAAAGTCTGCTAATAAAGGGGCGCAATTGGTACCCATTAGAATTCCAATTGATTGTTGTGAGACCTGGTCTCCAAAAACCACAAAGATATTGTCAATTAGAAACTCAATCATCCTTTTAATGTCAACTTCAGAGTACTTGTATGTACAGAATGTTTTTAACAAAATAATTTTGCAAATGACCAATGACAAGGAACGTAAATTTTCGAGTTCCATTCCATTGAAAAAGCAGCTGTAAATGATATCAAAAAACCTGGATTTTAATTTATCGTAGGGAATGGTTGTGTATAAAGTTGAAAAGTCGTAAGTTTTAAAGCTGTTGATTTTGTAAAATCTTATGATTTCAAATGTTCCAGAAGTTCCTTGGAATTCTTAAGTATCCATATCTGATTTACACCACTTCTCGAATATATTGTTGCACAGTACTCTTGAAGTTTCTCCTTCACTACTATTAATATCTTAGTGAGGAGTAAAGAAAGAGGCTTGGTTAAACATTTACTGGAATCCGCTATGTATCTTTGTTTGTAAGGATTTTTATAACATATTTTCATTCAAAATAATTCACTTAATAGGAAACCAACAGTTTACAATGAAGTCTGACGATTCACTTAGACAAACACAAAATCTCATTAGCCCTTATTTGTTACATTGATCTAAAGTGTAGTTTTTAGGCTTTGTTTACAACCAAATTCAACTTTTGTGTGCAAACAGTTGATAAAATTTTAAAGTGAATAAAGAAGCAATTAACAATTTCTTTTTTTTTTATTTAGTCAATGCAATTTCTTATTTTCTGTAGAAAAATAATAATTTTTTCATAATTAAAAAATAACATTAAACAAAACTCAGATGACAGGATTCTTAACGGGCCTTTTCTTTTAAAAAAAAAAATAAAAAGTATATTATTTTGTAATCCTATTAATACCAGAAGTATCTGACAAGATTGTAGTTATACTGGTATTTACTTAACTTAGAAAAAGGTAGCACTTGGACTAGTTTTACGGTCGATACAATGACCTTGTCAGCACGTAAAACCAATCATTAAGTCAAATGCTGGCTGATGTTTTTCATACTAATTGTTAGGCCATTACTTATACACTGAACTGTCTACGGATTTTCCGGGGTTTTTTTTCGATCATGACAAGGAGCCTCATAGTACGTGATCCTACCTCTGAATTTTGAGGTCTGTGTTTGCTCTTCTCCAGATTTGTATCGTGTCATTGGACTTTCGAGATTCGTTATCTTCATATTTCATTCAACAAAATCAAAAACTGATCCATAGAATCATGTATCTTAGTGTGGTCTACTTGTATATGAGCTTATTCAGAAATCAGACTGAAAGGAATAGGATTTTGAAAAAAAAAATCACATAAAATTCTTTTTTATAGTAACCTTGCCAACACTTAAACAAAATAAAAATCAACACACTGAATTATGTATCTTTAATAAAGTCTATTTGACAATGTGTACTAAGTTATTTAGAAGACATTATGTAGAAGGAGTATTGTTTCATATAAATTTCTATTTTTTAGTAACCAAGGCAACACCCTTTATCGAAATCAAAAACCGATACACAGAATTTGTATCTTAGTGTAGTCTATCTGTGTATCAAGTTATATTGAAATTGGACTAAAACTGTATGAGGAGTAGCGTTAATTAAGAAAGAATTGCACAGCAAATTCTATTTTTAGTAACCATGAAATTCCATTCATCAAAATTAAAAAAAACGATAAACTGAATTATTTATCTTAGTGTAGTCTACTTGCGTATCAAGTTATATTGAAATTGGACAAAACTATAGCAGGAGTAGCGTTTTTAAAAAATGTCTATAGACAGACAGACAGACAGACAGGTAGACGGACATTTTATATCTTGCCCACCCTACCATTACTCTTATAAAAATACATTAAGATGCAATATATAGGATGCATAATTCAAAGTGCTATGATTATCCATTATGACTTTCAGTTTAACCGGGAAGATAGAAGTTTGTGCATATACCAATAAAAATAAGGAAAATAGCTCTTCTATATATGCTAGGGATGGTACGTATTTAATTTGTTATCATATATATGCTCTAAACTCGTGACAGTTAATATACGAGCCGTCCCATGCGAAAAGGGCCCTTATGTATTTTGACGTCATAATGAGAAAAACGCCGGTAAAGATAACGTCATAAAATGCAAGTTGCGTATGTTATATATTTTTCCAACATTTTTACCTGAACGCTATCAACTTATTTTCATTGTTGTTTATATCATTTAGAGCCAATAAAATATCAGGAAAAATAAGAAAATATGAATTATTAGAGCTAAGTTCCATATAAATGGACATTTCCAATATTGAATATTAAATTTTGCTGATATAATTAGGTGCTACTTTTTTTATCCAATTTTTAATACATTGAAAGCGATTGTACAAGCACATAATATCCCTCTGCATGTACACATCCTTTTTAACACAAATACATAGTTACCGAAGTGAAATGATGAACAATAAATGAAAAAAAAAATCTTAAACCGTTCCCAGCATATACATGTAGGTTTTTATATGCGATTAAAATTTTGTTCAGTTCTACATGTAGCAAATGACGAAGTTTGAAAAAGATTGATTCTTTGTAAAGCATTAAATTTAATGAAGAAAACATCTGATTTTTTTTCAAAACAACATTTATTCTGTGTGTATAAACGCGATAAATGACGATCTGCCTTTGTCATGGTCATTGAGGGTCAATGTGTTTGTTGTCTCATCCAAGTAAAAAACCGGATTTTACTGTTTACGGAGACCGGCTTGCTTCTGTGTTTGCTACGATATATATTTCTCGAAATTTAAAAATAAAATCTAGTAATATTTGATAAAAGTGTTGGACCAGGCGGAAAAAAATGAGAAAAAAGTAAATGCTGCAAAGGAAAAAAAATGACCAATTTTTTTATGCATTATATGGGAAGATTAGAGTTTGCTATATAAAATGGTGGGGGGGGGGGGGGGGGGTATTAGAGGTGGGTGCAATTAGTCATTCAGTGAACATCTTCATTCTATATCATTCAGTAAAACATTACACGTATGCAACCCCCCCCCCCCCAATACAACATGCCTGCATTTAATTCCTAGTAAATAATGCGTCATTATTTATAAAACCCCAAAAACATATATACGGGGAAATAAATTTATGCAAGATTGAATACAGATTTATTTCCCTGTAATATTGTATCTGATTATTATTTTAAGGAGATGGGCGAACATAGCGTGCAGAAAGCCTATAGCTTCAGATTTTTAAGAATCATGTTCAGTTTGTGAATTCAATATTTAGAGTAAAGTTCTCATTATTTAAATTTATGAAATTATGATAAACGAAACTTTTCTGAGGAAAATTTTCTCGGCAAAATTTATTCTTTTATAAAAAAAAAAAATAATGTGGTATTCGTGGGGTTCGAACCCTAGCAATAAAAATCCTGAGTATTATTTTCTTTCGAGACTAGCACGCTAACCACTAGACTACACAAGTCCTGATGAATAATGGCATTTAAATCATGTTGTGATATGACTCTTGACTTAGCGTGCTTCAAGTATTTCTCGAAAAGATGCGAATGTTATGTCATAAAAGTATATTTTTAAGGTATAGTGGGTCATTTCTCCATATTTTTTGTAACCAAAAAATGTTCATTTTTATACAAACTTTGAGGATTAACTTTCAAAAAGGTGGAGCAAAGACCCACTCATATCGAAAAATATTATTATAGTATGAGAAAATGACTCTTTTTGCCCGCTTTTTTGTGTGTCTAATATTTCACAGGCGAATAATTTCAATCTTTGGGGGATTTTTGCAAATTATACAGATTTTACATAAAGTATATTTTAATGTTAGACGAAATATCAAGGAAAATTTTGATATAATTGAAATTTAATTTTTCATCTTCATGTTTGTCACACTGTAGGCTTATCGCTCGTCATGTTCACCCATCTCCTTTCTTCCAAAAATGCAGTGTTTGTCTGAATTAAAGGTTACGAAAATAAATACATTTTTTGTGTAGGAAGGTTTGCAATAAGTTCAGTTTAATCTTTAATTGATAAATGGGAAGAATGACTGCTTATTTTTCTTAATGAATCATATTTGATCATTTCTTTAGGCATGTACGTAACGACGTTTTTCTGAAAAGGGGGAGGGGGCTTAAAATAACAATTTAAAAATAGACCAAAACAAAAAAAAACAAAAACAAAAACAAAAAAGAAAAAAATGTATTTCGGTAGGGGGTTAATCCCTTTTCGACAAAAAAATTTGAGCTAAAATGGCAGTGCTCAGCAATGTCGGCGATACCACCAGAGGTTACTCAGTAGATAGATACACGAATATCCAATGCGTACAAATTTATCAGACCTCGGGTCAAGGGGCGTTTTACAGATACTAGTATAACATGTCAAAATTTTTACGAACTTGAAACGATAGGTTATTAGTGTCAGCGAAGAAAATTTGATTTCTTTTTAAATCTAAGATAAAAACTTCTATCACCTTGCAAAATCGACTCTTGAGATAAATCTCAGTTTGAATATTATTTAAAACATATATTCTTTTTATCAATTTTAATTACAAAACTCTATTTAATGTAAATTGCCCTCAATACTTTAAACTTCTTTCATGTCCATCTTATCAAAGCTTTTCACAGACTCTGTAATTTACTCAACACATGTCATTTTATCAACTGTTGTCAAAGAACTCTGTTATATACCAGTATATAAATTGCATGTGTACGGAGGTCGGACGAAATACTGGCCACTTCCGTCTGTGCCCCCGCATGAAAGTTAAAATTGTTGTTCATCATTAAAAGCTTTAATAAACTCGGAAACTGATTTACTCATAACTTTAGATTTACAATATGTGATTTCGGGAAGAGTCCTAGGAATACGACACTACTACTCCGGTCCCAGCGCCACTCATTTCACTGCCAACATTCCCTATTTCCATATCAACGACATATCTTATTAGACCCAAACTAAGCGGTCATACTTCCACAAAATTTGAGGACCACAAAATGAATTGAAGAATATGTAGGCCTAAGCCTTTAATTTTTTTCTTCAAACGAAATTTAGCGAAAGGGGGGGGGGATTACATGATGAATCAACGTGACATAAAAAAAAATTCAAACTTCAAAATATAATCTGAACTTATGATGACCGTATAAGGATATGATGACAATATGAAAGTTATATCCTCATCCTCAGTTTTTGTGATATTACATGTTCACTGCAAGACATACGAATATTGACCCCCTTATAAGTCGGTACAGTACAAATAGGCGGTGCAAATATTTTGACGGTTTACGCCAATAATGCAGTGAATACGACCAACTTTAAAATGATGTTTGTATGCCCTCTCCCGACTCAGGACGAAAAAATTGGGTCGGTAGGTAGGTGCGAATTTTTTTCTCCAGAAAATTTTAATGTCAATGCTGAATTTTCAAAATCTATTTTCCGAAATGCAATAAATTAAGATGTTTCCTGGCAGTTAAAAAGAGTTTTGAGTCGGGCCATTTTTAGCCGGTCGGAGAGGGCAATCAACCAATTTTGACAGATGGTTTAATATGTACAATATCGTAAAAAACATACATTACCCATGTTAAAGGGGAAAGGGATTGGCTCGGCACTTATTATTGCCTGTGTCAATATTTACCAATGTAGGACAATGAATACATGTATGTTCAGTATTGTAGGTACATATTGCCTCCCCTCCCTCTTCCCTAAGCTTCATTTAATTTGTCAGAAAACCTCCTCAAACTTCATACTTTAACTTGTCAGAAAGGTTTAACTGGATTGTGTAACTGCAGATCCCCCCCTCTTGCCGATCATTTTTTTTTTTGTATCCGCCCTTGAAGCTTTCTTTCATAAATTCATCTAGGTCATGAATAAAATAACAAAAGATATATCCTTACGTTGAAAAAAAATATCAAACAATGAACTCTGTAATTACTAGGAAGACGCAATGTTATCAGTCTTATCTTACAGATTCTTTTTAAATTTTTAAACAAAATATTTTTCATAAACTACAAATAAATAAAATTCAAGTATGTAAAATATCTAAACACATGTCTTTTATTTGTTTGTTTTTTATTCAATATTTACTTTTCTCAGAACCGTATATCAGAGCAATATTCACGTCTAACATGAAGTCGCAAGTGTTTAAAAGAAAAAAAAAACATACCGGGTATTTACCGATATAAAACCATTATCTGTGTTTTATTGATATGAGAAAACTTACATAAAGTATTTTTTTATCGGATTTTTTAAATCATGTGTGTTACAATTGACCAAAATTGACATTTATGCAAACATGTCGACACTCTAAAAATGTACATGTAACTTACTTCTGATACAGAGTCCAAAACACCTCTTCTATATAAAATTAAACTAATACACTGTAACAACTTGTATATAATTCAGATATACTTTAACGAAAACAAGTATATCAAATATTGCATGTAAAATAAAGGCAGGAGATTTATGCATAAACTTTTCGTGTATGTTTTCGTGTGATAAAGTAATGTTTTTTCAATCAGGTGATATTTCAAATATTTCTGAGAGGGATATAAAAGCGTCAGTTTGAACGTCATTTTTCAACGTCATTTTTAAAGATTATCTTAACATTTTCTTAACCTTTGATTCCCTATATCTCAGTAATTATTCTCAATATTTGAATCAAACTTTATATCTGTTTATTTTACACTATAATCTATCATAATCCATTGAAAAGTCAATTTTGAAAATTTTTACCTTAAGGGCCCTTTTCGCATGGGACGGCTCATATGTAAATACATCAGGGATTTCATGTAGTTCCTAAAATATATAATTCCTGTTCTGCTTCATAACAGAATTTACACTAAATTACTGAGTTTTTGAATACCGTTGTTGCTTTTGGTGAGATAACTTAGGGTCTCTACACCCCGTCCCTTGTTACATGTATGGCAAAAAACACTTGCTAATTTATCCCAGCAAATCTATTGTTTGAAATTTCTTATATATTTTGATGATTAACGTCATTTTAAATAAATGACAATTTTCTTTGTTCTTTCGTTCTTTTTTTAAATGTCTGAAGTTATGAGTCCGACAAAAAACTGCTAGATGCAAGATTTAACGAAATATGCACAAAGCAAATATACAGATATAAAGATACTATTGCTTCCAATTTTGTACAGTTTGTGCGCTGAAGATTTTTCCGTTTATAAGCATTCTATGGGGATGAAAGTAGTAAACTATTCGGAGTCTTACAAACGCATTAAAGTGAAAACGATAAAGCATATTGTTAACAATAGACGGAGAGTGTGACCAACAAATTAGGTCGGTTTCTTTCAATAAAAGCAGAGGAGACCTGTTATTTCTTTAAGCAAGTCAATCGTTCATAACAGGTATGAGAAAACGTTTTAATGTTCCGCGCTATTGATCCATTATTTTTGTGAATAAAATTTGTTATAAAGTTGGTTATTTATGTATTCTGAATTAGACATTTCTATAAAACAAATTTCATTTTGTGTTTGAAAAGGATAAATGCTACATAATATTCCCTTTAGTCCATTGATATCTATTCATTTCAGTTATCAATAAAGGAAAAGAAATAAGCATTATGTTGTATTGTAGCCTATAAGTATTTTTTAATTTCTTGTAAACAGAAAAGATACGGATAGGGCTAGGATAAGGCTGTCGGAAAAAGAGCACAGTGCATCATTTGAAGTAACTTCCCTAAACTATCTTGATAAGACTTCTTGATAGCATATGACTTCACGTCCCTGCGATATTGACCTAATATGGCAGAGAAAGTGTCAGAACGTTTACATTCTTCTCACAATTCATGAGAAACTTTTTTACGTTTATGTTGAATTAAGGTGTCTTTATTTAAGTTTCAATGTGCTGTTATAATGGTAAACATTTGCAATAATATCGTGATTCCCTTCTCTTGTCTAAGTGTGCAGTACATTTAAACAATAATGAAAAGGTATGTCAGGAAATGGGAATTTATAAAAGGTTATATTAAAGATATTCTGTGTGAATCTATTAGACAAAGCATGTAATATAACTTAATTTTGCTAGGGGATTGCATGTTTTATAACCTTTTTGAAAAATATTGCGATGGGTATGGGTAAGTCAAATCACAAATCATTGAAAGAGAGCACCATGCCATGCTTAAAATCCTTTGAAACAAGGAGATAAAATGATCACAAAAAGAAATAAAATTTTACCTTCCGTTCATCTGGGTGACAATGTAACGATTACGTTTCCAGCTATAAACAGATGATTTGGGATCTAATTTAATTTGTCTCATCGTTAAAAAAAATATTCATAGAATTGCCTACAGTTTTAAAAGTAGTTTACCACATAAGATTAGTAAAACGTGTAGATTTGTCTTTAATTTTATGTTCGTAGATGTATTTCCTAGCCTTATCTGTAATTACATGTATTTCCTAAAGAAGCAAGTCAATACATGTTTTATTAAATTGTTTAGGAAATACATGAAATTCCTAATATATCATATCAATTAGTGATTTAAAAAGAGAAAGATTATGATGCATTATTTTTTTTTAAATTCACATTGGTACAAATAAACACAAACACATGAAAAGAAGAATACTCAGAAAGTCGCCAAGATTACCAGTTCGGTTTGACAGTAATTGGATCCATCACACTGACATCAGCAGTCTGGATAATACTACTGTTTATATGCAAGTGGTATGATTTTCTTTATATATATATATATATATATATATATATATATATATATATATATATATATATATATATATATATATATATATATATATATATATATATATATATATATATATATATATACTTTTTTTTTGTTTTTGAGAAGAAACACTAAGTTTTATAATTTGCTAAATAGAGCTCAAACAATAGATATAAATCGTAATTCATAGGTACGTAAGAAGAAACGTGAACAAAAAGACAACAAGAAGCGCCAGAGGTAAATCTTTTAAAGAAATAAGAATATGAAAAAAATTATCTATCCCCTTTTCAGGAACTAATAAAAATGATGGATTTGTTGGAATTCGCATCGGTCATTTCTGTTCTCCTTTATAATCCGACATTTCTTTGAATTCTGGTGAGGCAGAATTAATTAAAAAATTCTATATGAAAAGAAGTTTTTTTCTGGGGCTTTGGATTCTTTATTCAATTTAACGACTTGATGAATTTTAATCATTTCCATTTGTACGTTAATTCATTATACTAGTATACCACTGAACTCAAAAAAGGGAGAAAAAAGAATGGAGTCTGCCAGGTCTAATTCACATCTAGATATTTATTTGACTACTGATCAACTAAAAACTGAATCAAAAAGAGATTGATGACAAATTTAAAGTAACAACAAAACTTTATGATAACCTCCATTTTTTCTCGTCAACTTTCCCTATGTATATAGTAATGTTTTATTATCACCTGGTGTTAATGTCCAACAGTTGATTCGATTTGGAAGAGCTTAATCTGTGTAGGGTTAATTCTTCAACCGAGTTATAATACAACTGTATCAATAAACCCGTTAGAATTCACCATTTAGCACATTTTATGGACGTTTCAATGACCTTGACTGCGAATACATCCTGTCGTTTGGTTGAATGTTGACACATTCTACAATCATGTAAATACAATTCTTTGATCCATGACATTATTTTCATTCTGATTTTTGTATAAATTGTCTCCGATTCCCGATATAAACAACGTGAGTACGCCTGGAATGTCCGGTCGACAAGGATTATTCTCTTCTCAATGGCACCTGATCCCACCTTTGGTGTCTCTAGACCATAAACGGAAAACAGACATAAAATTTCAAAAATATAAATTTTCAAATCGTTTTGACAATTAAAAGAAATCATATGATTTTTTGGACTTGAATTTTTTAAAATGCATACATGAAATACAATTTATTATCATATCTAAAATGGAAATTTTGACTATAGTCTGTTCTAATTTTAGGAATCGGGACCTTGTCTTTGTATTTGTCCAGCTTTCATTTTTACTTGATTCTGAGCTTAAACATTATTTTTATTCAAACATGAGTCCCTTCTTATGTGAATGTTTAACGTATATAAGATGATAAATTTCAGATGAAATACCTCCGTCAGAGCTTGTAGATGGAGAACATTCTAGAAATTACGCAAATGAATCAGCAAATGTCTTGAGAGAATGTCATTTGCTGAGAGAGTATGAAAATGAACTTTATAATAGGTATTCAGATAGCTACAATCACTTAGATTTCCATAACAGATCGAGTGTTCCCTTGAGAACTGTATCCAATAGCAATTACAGCAAGATTAATCTAAATACATCGCATCAGTATGATAACACAGTTACTGAATCACATTTAGAGGAAAGCAACAGTGTTTGCAATGTTGTTTGTCAAAAGTTACATTCAGGAGACAAAGAAGTAATGAAAGGAACAGATAAAACACAACATAATTCTGTTAAAGATAAAAGGCACGAGAAATATACAGATGAAGAACCTGTTCCCGATTTGCATTTTTGTAGTATAAATGACATTCAATTGTATGCCACTGATGGGTTTACTCAAAAAAGAGTCTCGCTTGATTTCGAAGACATTGACAAGGTATATGGATTCAACAGAAAAGAGGTACAGAGTTTAAATTGTTCTGCAAATAAAAATCCGAACACAGATCCAGTAAATAGCCTTAGCTGAAATTAATTTGCTATGTGTTTTATCGCCACTTTAAATAACACTAAATGAAATGAAGCATGAACACTGTAGTAGAAACACGTGACTCAATCTAAAACCACTTTTTTATGCACTTCAAATATGTATAATCAAACATAAATATGATTGTTACCGCTTTACTCTTTTGATTTTTATTTTGCCTGTAGTTCATGTTGGTTTTTTTTCCACTTCATTAGACCTGTGGTCATCCTGTACGCCATTCTATAAATCTAACATTAAAGAAGTTCAAGAGATATAATACAATTTAATTTAACTGAAAATCAATTCCATTGGACTGATTCACATTAGCATTGACAACAAGTTTTCTTATTGTTTTACATGTACATTAAAATGATAAATTGCTAATAAATGAAATCTGTTTTGTTTTTATATCGATTCTAGCACGATAATAATTGTAGTGATATTTTCTGTAGTTTTATACATTTTTCCTACCAATTTTAGATGTGCAAAAATTTTGTTTGTTTCTCTATTGATGATCATTAGTTTCTTGTGAACAAAATATATATCAACTTGAGATGAAAACGGTATATCATGCATCTGAATAATTCACTTATCTAAATTTTGAGCAATTTTGCGCATACAATGCATCCGCGAATCGAGAAATAAAAGTCAGGTATATCTGTGTGTGTGTGTGTGTGTGTGTGTGTGTGTGTGTGTGTCAGCAAATGGTTATCTCTAACCTTTTTTTGCTATTTGTAAATTTACATACAATGCCTTCTGACCGTTGAATTTACAAATATAAGTGCGAATTGGTTCTAAATAGCAATTTAATATTAAATTTTCATATCTATAACATCTTAATTGGTCATCTCGTTAGAGTTGGATCTGATATATTCTTTTAGATTTAAATGAATAAGAAAACGTTTATTCTAAGTCATTTTTGTTTACATGAGTTTTACCCTTGTCAGTAAATTTAGAATGTTTTTCTTTGTTTTTAGTCTTGTGAATTTACAAAATGTCAAAATTAATTTGAATTTAAAATAAAACATTTGACAAAGAGTGATGGTAGAATAATAGTCCGGGTTTTTTTTCTGTTCCGCTGAACTGCGATGGTTTAGGAGGCATGTAAAGATCAGTACATTGCAACAATGTTGAAAATGTTGCTTCGTGGGTATGTTAAAGGGTTTCGATCACGTATCCATTTTTTTAAAAAAATGAAACACTATTATATTCTTGAAAAATATAATTATCGTTTAATTATGAAATAACTTTGAAAACAGTCATAATTAGGCGATAAAACGCCCATAATATAGAGTTCTCGAAGTAAAAATCTCCTCTAATTAGATAGGGGTCACGTGGTACTGAGACATCATAGGTGTCAATGGTCAATTAGAATTCGTAAAGCTTATCGTAAGAAAAATGTATCAAATTGATTTTGACGTTAAATAATATACACTACACAATAAGATCGGTGGAAATTTTGACATCGACAATATTCTTTCGGTTATTGATGGTGAAATCTTTTATGTAGGAATGTCTATCAGAGAGAAATAAATAACCAATAAAATATGCCTACAATAGGAGAGGATAGCGCGAACGAAGCCGTTGACAACTCGGGTCTTCCGACTAAATAGAACGTCAAAAACTAAAGTTGGACTTTCTTAAATATTTATAAATATGAGAATCCTTAAATTCAACAAATTCAAAAAGGCATTTCTTCAACACTGTTCAATGGCGCCGTACGCCATTACGAAGTTCACAACATTCCTACTAGCATGTACTAGATTGAGTCAGTGCGACTTTAAAAATGCGTGTTGGGTTTTTTCATTTTAAAAGGGAACCATGTCCTTAAAATATTTTATAGTACAGAAAAAAATCGTGACCGGGCATAAACGATTGTTCTGAATGGAGACAGAGCCCTCGCGTTTGCAGAAGAAAGGGCCCCTTTCACTTCTCGACCAAGTCCAGGAAATATGGAAAAAAGTCTTCCTAAAACCTTTCTTGTACGCATTTGTGCATCCTAAAGCCACAAATTATACCTTACTAGCTGTCAATTATCCAATTATTACTTATTTATTTACCAACAGCTTTAATAGACCCCAAAAACTAACCGTTTTTTATACACAATAAGTACTTTGCTTGACCAGGATTGACATCTATGACGTCAGAGCAATGGCGTATAGCACCAGCGATCAAAATATGCATATTAAGAAATTCAAACTTTGAATCGCTGAAACATCAACAATATTAATTTTCTAGCAAATATTTTTAAATATATGATTTTATTAACATGTAAACTTTGTCATATCAAATTTTTTGAGACGTGATAAAAACCCTTTAAGGCTACACCCAGATATTCCAGCTTGCCTTTATAATATAACGTCATAGTAATCTATATGACGTGAACTTCAGAGATAACTATTTCATAAATATCTACATTTCAAGATTCATTTCAAGTCTTAGAGATACATTGAAACATGCAAAACATAATGTAGACTAAATAATGACATTCTTGCATGATATGAATGACGAAGTATTTGTCACGGGGGTTTATACCTAACCCATAACGTCATAGCTTTTGATCAAATATTCACCGAGTGAAGGATATCTTGTAAACAAATACATGAAATGGGAGATTAAAAGAATATACAGTGAATGTCACATGTGATTCATAAGGAGTTTTTGTTTAAAAATCAGGAATGTTGATTCATTCTCATCATTTCTTCTTATAATAAAGACAGTCAGTGTTATGAAATCCCGATCAGCGTTTTTTTCTTTTCTTCTGTCCTCCTCAACATCAGAGATGCAAAAGTTCAACACTGTGCCGAATACTTTGAAAGATTATTTTTATCGATATCGAAAACTTGTGTTCCATAGTACTTGGAAAGTGCTGCTAGAATCGTGTATTTAACACGGATTTATGAAAATTCTTTGATCTTACAAACAAATGTAAAAGTTTTTGTAAGGTTTCATGCGAAACTGCATGGAATAATTATTTCTGTGACAGGAGAGTAGGATTGTAGTAGCAATTTTAATTACCCCGAGATGTTTTTACCTAATTATTTTTACAAACAGAAATGAATTATCCCAGCGGTAGTTTTGAACTTTTAACTTTTTGTTTAGGAATATTTTTCTATTTATAGACGTCAAGAGATGACGTCGTAGTAGACGTAGGGCGAATTACATTGTAATGCATTACAATACCATTACTTCAAGAATTAGTTCATTAAATTACCATTACCATTACTTTAATTTCTTAAAGTAATGCATTACATTACCATTACTTCAGCAATGTAATGCATTACATTACCATTACTTTTGAAGGTTTTCAGAAATAAAAATACAAAACTTTGCAACTATATTCATAAACATGCATCCCACCCCTTTAAAACTAAACATGATGAATGATGATTCAGATTTAATTCCAAGTACTTGTATTTATTAAACTGTAAAACACTGTAAAAAATTCACATATCTATTTATTATTCATAGGAAGTTCCTGTATTCCATTGCCAATAAGATAAAAACATGTATACATGTACAATTGCACTTTTTGTGGAACTATATAATTGATGTCATAAAGCAATTAAACTTTTGGGGCAATTTATTCCCTCCCTAAAACTTAAACTAATCTTAATAAGACATATAACTATTATTTGGATCTAGAATACGTTAAATTATGACAGAAATTAAATGTATTGACAAACTTGTAAAAATGGTTTGACAGTATGTACATTTTGCTCATCTAAAAGTAGAATGCCTGCCTTCTATTCCTTTTGGTGCAATAAATTTGTCATAGTCAGCTTAAGCTACACCAGCTCAATTAATGTTTCAGAAATTGATTCAGAAGAAAGGGGCTGGTTTTTGAAGTACTTCTCAAAACAATACATTGTTTTAATTGTTACATAACCTTAGAGGCATTTTGAGTTTTGATGACACTTTATTCTAAAGGTGGCAATTATCTGTTTACATTGAACATTAATTAATGTGCCTCATACTGGAATTATTTTTAAAGGATATTTCTTTAAATATCTTTAAAATATTCTTTGAAGTTAAATCTGATTTAAAATAAGTATGAAAATTTAAATGTAATGTAAATGTTCTTTCAAAATAATAAAAATATATATTTAAATAGATAGAGAAGTTTTTTGAATAGATTAACTTTATTCCATTCATTTCTTTTATTTAAGAAAAAAATCAATTTTAACAATTATCTCCATGTACATTTTTATTTTTTTAAAAATAGATATATACAAATTTTCTGGCATTACACATTACTAGCATTACTTTGGGTTCAAGTAATGCATTGCAATGCATAACAATTACAATTAGCATTACCCCAAGCCTGCGTCGTAGTGGAACGCTTCTTTTAGCTTAAGACTCACTGACTTGTATTTAATGGATAATGATAATAAATGTTCTATCCGTGGCTTTTCTGATTTATCAATGTTGCGTTTTGCAAAAATAAGTATGAACTCTGAGTGCTGTCTTGTCATACTTACATTACTCTCGCTATATAAAAACTGATTTGATATTATGTTGCGCATCCTAAATGAATTTGAATTACTACCGGTATATCTATATTGGATTCTGAAACTTCATAAAAATCCTTACAAAGAAAGATATTTAATGGATCCAGTAAATGCTCTACAAAGCCTCTTTCTTTACTAGCTCCTCACTAAAATATAAAATTAGTTAAGGAGAAACTTCAGGAGTGATGTGCAAAAATATATTCGAGAAGTGGTGTAAATCAGATGTGAATACTTAAAAATTCCAAGGAACTTTTGGAAAATTTGAAATCACATAATTTTACCAAAATCAACAACATCAAAACATATGACTTTTCAACTTTATATACAACCATTCTCCACGATAAATTAAAATCCAGGCTTTTTGATATCATTGAGAGATGCTTTTTAAAAAAAATGGAACTCTGAAGTTTATGTTAAAAGATGCTTGAGTTTCTGATTGACAATATCTATGTGGTTTTTAGAGACCAGGTCTTTCAACAATCTACTGGATTTTCCATGGGTACTAATTGCGCCCCGTTGTTAGCAGACATATTTTTTTATTCATGTGAAGCAGAATTTGTTCAAAATCTTATACACTGTACGTGAAAAGAAGAAAACACTTGCAGTGGCTTTCAACTCGACATTTAGATATACGATGACGTATTGTCAATTAACAATGGTTATTCCCATTCATATGTCGATACGATATATCCCGGTGAGCTTGAAATAAAAGATACCACATAATCTGACACATCTGTTTCATATTTGGATATTGTACTAGAAAAAGACGTTAAAGGTAATCTAACAACAAATCTTTATGATAAACGTGATGTCTTTAACTTTTCAATCGTCAACTACACTTACATATGCAGCAATATATACTTTTATCACCTGTATACGGGGTTTATATTTCTCAGTTGATTCGATACGCAAAAACGTGCTCTACGTATGACCAACTCCTAAAACGAGATAGGTTATTGAAAAACAAGTTGATGAAACAAGAATGTCAGCAGTCTCCTTTAAAGTCATCATTTTGTAATTTCAATGACCTTGTCAGCAAATACAATCTTTCATTAAATCAAATGCTGACGTTTTTCATACTAATTGTTAGGACATTTCTTACACACTGAATTGTCGACGGATTTTACCGTTATTTACTGATCATGACAAGAAACACACGGTGGGTGTAACCGGTCAGCAGGGGATGCTCACTCTTCATGGCACCTGATCCCACCTCTGATGTTTTAGAGGTCTGTGTTTGCTCTGCTCTTGATTTGTATAGTTTAATGGACTTCTGAGCTTGAATATTGTTTGTTATTTCTATATTTTTCATCCACTGTCTCCCCTCCTCCAAAATCTGACAAACTTAATACAGTTTTCTTGTTTTAAGGTCAGAACTAGATAGCGAGTTAAGACTGTCTGTTTTGTGCTTAATCCATTACTACATCGTAATTAATTAAGCTCAACCCCCCCCCCCCCCCTTATTTTACTGCTGTAATAGTTTTATGTAGAAAATGAAGTATTTTCATGGTATTCAATATGAAATTATGTCAAAAGTAACCCCGATACCTACATTCAATTTAATATCATTTTAAAGCAGAGGTCAAGAAGATGAGAAAACCCGTTTTTTTCTGGGAAATTGTGGGCAATATTGATACACTTCCTCTTTCTAAGATGGAAAAAACTCCGAAATTTATGCCTAACCTTTTTATTCTGCATTGAAAATGCGGGTTGAAAATACGTTTTTTTTGTGGAGTTTACCCTAAAAATTATTCCCGATACACTTTATTTTACCAAGCTGTATTTGTAAAGGACCATTAAAAGAACTCGTTTCTTAAATTTGAAAAATCTGTAGGCACCTTTCATTTACTACATCTTAACCTTAAGCAAGTGTGAAAATTAGGAAATTTGATGACGATTATATTGTTTCAATAGAATACTGAGTTGTTAAAACCCTTCAGACATTACAACCATTCCTCATCATTTTATTTCAGCATTTAAACAATCAATACAAAAAAAACGTGGATTCATAGGAGATATTTCGCTTCAATTGTACATTTGTTGAATTTTAAATTATACTATTATTACCAAAGTATTTGCAGGTTATATATCAGATCAATATTTTTTTTTATTTTGATTTACTTAGAACTTATGGGTCCCTTTGAAAAACATAGCTCTTAACGAGAATAACGAGAATTAATCGAGAATTAAACTCATTTCTTGGTCGCCATGCATATTTTGATTCTAGTATAAATCGTTTAAAGAAAATTTAAATCTTTGAAAAATAATAAAAGACACTCTTTGCTGAAAAAAATCTCCTAATGTTATGATGCAATTAATTACATTAAATTAGAATGATTGCCCTTGAAGAGAATGAGATGTAAATAAAATTTCCTAATGAAATGCAGTCTTTATCAATTTAATTTTTTTTTTAATTGATTATCTTTTTTATTTGTCCTAGTAGAATTATCTGCAAGGTTTGTACATATACAATGAAAATGATTGGTTTCCCCCTTTTTGAGTCAAACAAATTTGGTACATACGACAAAACTTACAGAGCATAGCAGAAGTGCGGAACATCTAAGTAAAATAGGTTGAAATTCCGCTTGATGTTTCTTTCGTACTTCTTACATGTGTCAAAATATCTCAGGAGGTATCTACAATGAACAGTGACATTCGTCATTCTAATTAGCATGTTTTTATAACAGTAAATATTCCATATCAAACTATACCTTATAGCCAACTAAAAAATCCATAACCGATGAGACAACACAATGCATTGGAATATACACATCCAATCAGCCACCACAAAAGAGTCACTCACCTGTTTACCGATTACTAGATACTTATCACAGCATTATTAAGAATAATGAAGGAAAATTTGTTGTTGCATGGTATTTTGTGATGTCCAAAGCTTTCGACAGAGTGTGACATAAAGGTTTACTTTTTAAATTAAAGACATACGGTCTATGTGGAAACATTCTCACCTGGCTTGAGAGTTACTTATGTAATGGAAGGCAGAAAGTTATGTAAGAAGATATTTGTTCGACTAGTAGAAACATGAATGCTGGTGTAGCACAAGGGTCAGCTCTTGGTCCTTTACTTTTTTTGATTTATGTTAATAATGTGTCAGAAAACATAATTTCTTTGTGTAGATTGTTTTCAGATGATAACTCCTTGCAATGTTCTTTATATTATGTTGCAAATATTGAATATAACCTGAATCACGATTTAGAAATACTTGATAGATGATCATCCACATGGCTTATGAAATTCAACCCATCCAAAATAAACACATTATTTTTTACTTATTATCATCTTCCCACACTTCAATTTCAACGACGTAGATTAGAATACATTACCTCTCATAAAAATCTAGGACAACTATTAAGCCAAGATCTCAACTGGTCTCTACATATAAACAATATAGTTAAACAAGCTTACCAAAGATTAGGTCTCCTAAAAAGCTAAAATACAATATTGGTAGAAACACACTATCTAAAATGTATACTACTTTTATCAGACCATTACTCGCGATCTAATACTGTTCTATAGTTTGGGATGGATGTTCCCAACAAGATGTTGAAAAATTAGAAAAGATGCGGCTTTATGCTGCGAGAATAATTACAGGGTTACCCATTATAGCTTCAAGAAATTCATTATATTTAGAAACAGGATGTGCAGAAAGACACAAAGTAGCAAAATTAAACAATTCAGTGTGTAAATAATGGTCTAACAATTAGTATTAAAAAAAAGTCAGTCAGCATTTGACTTAATGAAAGATTGTATTTGCTGACAAAGTCGTATCGACCATAAAACTTACGAAATGATGACTTTAAACGAGACTGCTGATATTCTTGTCTCATCAACTTGTTTGTCAATAACTTACCTCGTTTTAAAAATTGTTCAGATGTAGAGCATGCCCTGGCGTATCAAATCAACTGAGAGATATAATCCCCTATGCAGGTGATAAGAGTATATTGCTGTATAAGTAAGGGAAGTTGACGATTGAAAAGTTAAAGTCATGACGTTTATCATTAAGCTCTGTTGTAAGATTACCTTTAACGTCTTTTTCTAATAAAATATCCAAATATGAAATAGATGTGTCAGACTCTGTGGTATCTTTATCTCAAGCTCACCGGGATATATCGTGTCGACATAAGAATGGAAATAACTATTGTTAATTGACAATACGTCGATATATCTAAATGTCGAGTTGAAGGACACAGCAAGTGTTTTCTTCTTTTCACGTAAAAGATTTTGAACAAATTCTGCTTCACATGAATACAAAAATAGGTCTGCTAATAAAGGGGTGCAATTGGTACCCATGGGAATTCCAAAAGATTGTTGGAAGACCTGGTCTCCAAAAAACACATAGATATGGCCAATCAGAAACTCGAGCATCTTTTTAATGTCAACTTCAGAGTACTTGTGTGTACAATCACATTGTTCTTAACAAAGTAATTTTGCAAATGACCAATAACAAGATAACCAATGAAACAACACAATACAATGGAATATACATAAACAAATGAGATACCACAATATAGTGGAATATACATAACCAATAAGTCACTACAAACAGTAGAATATTCGTAACAAATGAGACAACACAATGCAGCGGAATATACATAACCAATGAAACAACACAACACAATGGTCAAATTATTCGCCATCATTGTAGTGGAATTTGAATCTAAATCCTTACCAATATTATTCATGTATGACTGAGCTTGTCTACAAAATGTGCTGTATATCTGGATTGTCTAAAACGAGATAAGTTAATGGATATAAAGGACTGGTAACGATAAACCGAATTACCCGGAAGTAAACAGAAGGTTGACCGTAGTATCAAGACTATCCTTTGGTGAGAGAATTTATTCATACAACTTCCTTTTCTTTCGAAATTTAAGATAGCAAATGTTAAAGGAAAAATATCTTGAAAAATATACACAAGTAATACATTGACTAAATATTTCAAATAACGGTGAAAATTGCTGAAGTGAATATCTTGACATGACTGGATATACATGTACTAGTATAAAGAAGTTTAGATAGTATAAGAAAACTTCAAAACATCAGTGCAATTAATTTATCAGCTATGGTTCAGTTTCCTTTCAATATTCATCAAATAAACTAGTCATTAAATTATACATGTTCGGATTTAAAATTTGTAAATTGATTAGTGAAATTCAATCCAGATTGTTATTTTATATTTAGAGAACGCATATGATGTTATATATAAAGTACATATATAAATACATAGGATATAAATGGTGCATCGGTGAGAAATATGGATACTTTTATGTTTTAAATATTTTCTGCTGACTTAAGTATTTTTTTGAAGAACTCCTATAAAAACAAAATACTGATGAATGTATAATAATATTTAAAAAGGTATCGTGACTTCTCAAATTAGAGAAGTAAAAGTCTGAAAAGCAATTCAAGTCAAAATGATTCACTACAACTTTGAAAGGAAATGATTCAATTATTGAAAGTGGGACTCTTTTTATTGTGAATTTGTTTGTTATTCACCAGGAAAATATCAATATTGACCAAGGCAAAGCTCGAAAGAACTCTCTACACTTTTTCATCACTCTAAGAGTGGAGAACTTTTGTCTTAAAAAAGTTAAAAATGTGTAATAAGAGTAAACCTTAGAACACCATTTTTAATTACTTTCTAAAATATTTTGAAAACTCTCCTATATTTTCAAGGTTATTATTTCCCAGGTTCTTACTTTGATTTGCCATTCTACTTGGTCTTATTTCCGATAATTTGTACTTTATTTAAACACCTCAAGTCAATTGTAATGAAAACACCAGTTTCAACAAACAACAAAAATTAACTTTTGTGTAG
Source organism: Saccostrea echinata (assembly GCF_033153115.1). NCBI lineage: Eukaryota > Metazoa > Mollusca > Bivalvia > Ostreida > Ostreidae > Saccostrea > Saccostrea echinata. The sequence goes on from NW_026889772.1 coordinate 4,620,996, forward strand.
ACAAACGAAAACAAAATACAAAAACAAGATGTGTTTGTGAAACACTGATGCCCCCGTATGGCAACTTATAGCGAAGGTTAAACTTTCTCAAATGCAAATCAAATATGAGGGTACCGTACCCAAAGTGTACTTGTACCGAGGAATATACCTGTGTAATATGAAAGCCCTAGCAGAAACCATTGAAAAGATATGGAAAAGGTTAAAGTTTTTTTTCAAAAGTAGGTCAAACTCCAAGGTCAAGGTCAAAGGGTCAAAGTTGTTGGTATCCAAAGGAAGGACTTGTCACAAGAATTACACATGTGAAGTATGAAAACCCAAGCATTAACCTTTCAAAAGTTATAGCCAATGTTAAAGTTTTTCAAAAGTAGATCAAACTCAAAGGTCAAGGTCAAATGGTCAAAGTTGTTGGTATCCAAAAGAAGGTCTTGTCACAAGAATTACACATGTGAAGTATGAAAGCCCTAGCACCAACCGTTCAAAAGTTATGGCCAAAGTTAAATTTGGGAAAAAAAATTGTAAAACTGGGTCAAACTCCAAGGTCAAAGTCAAAAAGTCAAATATGATGGTACCCAAAGAAAGGTCACAGGGAATATACATTTGAAATATGAAAGCCATAGCTTCAACCGATCAAAAATTATGAGCAATGTTAAAGTTTTTGCGGACAAACAGACAAACTAGTTTTCACACTTTAAACTAATAAACTAAGGTCGAATAGGTATTTAACAGGTTGCACCAATAGAAATTATGTTTTAAAAGGTATTAGGCATTTTGTCTAAGTTGTCGTTGTTTATTACTCCTTTTAATTTATTAGGCTATAAATCTAAAAGTTAGGAGTTAGGTTTTTAGGATATTCCTAAAACAAATAAGGTTTTTTTTTTCAATATCACCCTAGACCTTTCCCCCTGCTAGATTTGGCTAGTGTTTCTGTACGCTAGGTTGGGAAGGGGGGGGGGGTTCAGGTTAGGAATTTTCTACAAAGCAAGAATTAACCGTTGTTATTTTTATGCCTCCATATTCGAAGATTCGGGGGTGAATAGTTTTTGCTCTGTCCGTCCGTCTGTCTGTCTGTACTAACTGTAAATTACGAACTTTGACTGGAATTAATAACATCCTAATTTAATAACTTACGTATTTCTAGCCAATGAGAATTTAGATCATCAAACGTTAATTTGATGGAAACAACACGTTCTACTATGTGAAAAGGATTTTAAAAATAAATAAATGATATGAAGGAATTTGGCACTATACAAACATATGCATGGACACATTGATTATAAAATGATATTTAAAATATGAGGTATAAATGCCTGTGACAAAATCCATTCCTGCTACAAATGTCCAGATTACAAGTTATAACTTCCATGTTTTCTTTTTGTCGTGGGTAAAACATCAACATGTTTGGAAAATAATCTGGAGATAGGTTTGCCTAACATTTTTCCTGCTCAGATACACACGCTCCGGCTGTTGCAACCATTGTTTACAAATCCAGTGGTCGCCCGCGTGGCGCAGTGGTAGAGCGTCCGCTCTAGAGTCGCGGAGTAAGGAGTTGATCCTTACGTCGCGGGTTCGAATCCCACTGTGGGACCTGGAGACCGGTCCTTCGGATCAGACCGTATAAACCGAGGTCCCGTGTCGCAGTAGATGCTGGCACGAAAAAATCCCTCACTGCTCAATGGCCCTGAGTGCCGAGTATAGGTCAAAATTTGCAGCTCTCCACCGGAAAGTGATGGCGTCTCCATATGAGTGAAAATTCTCGAGAGGGACGTTAAACAATACACAAACAAACAAACAAACAAATCCAGTGAGTATGTAGTGTTAATGTACCTCTATTGAGAATATTCAAACTTGTTTGGCTTGTAAGAAGGCTTTAAAACTCAATAATGACTCCTAAACGTACTGTTCACAGTAATAATGACTTAGGAATGATTGCATGTGGAATAAATGATCCGGTAATGACCCACGCAGCGGCCTCGGTCAGGTCAGGTCACCTTGTAGGCCAGGTCGAGGGTCCTTATTTCACCATCTTGTGTATTATGAATCGGTTGCGTTTGTATGGATTATATAAGGACTATAAATAGACTAAATGTATATAATAATGCTTGGTATTTCCTCAATCGAATTGGGATAAAGGTACACACTATTGACTGAATCACTTTATTAGTTTTTCTTTGAGTTTGTTTGTTCCTGTGCAGGCCCGTAGGAAGCAATTTTACTTTGAGGGGGCACAACCATACATTTTCAGTTGGAGGGGCACTATCAACTACCAAAATTTCGTGACAAGCAAAAAGATAAAAAAGAAAAAAAAGGTCATCAGACGTTATTATCGAGAGGGCACAAGCATATGGAAGCTATGTTTTCTATCGTATTCTATATATCGGCAAAATTATTGGGGGGCACCCCCCCCCCCGGTTCCTACAACCATGCTGTGATGATTGTCTTTATAATTTTAAAGTAATCAACGTTACCATAACATATATCAGTAACAAATTGCAGAATCACTTCCCTTCCTTGTTATATATATATATATATATATATATATATATATATATATATATATATATATATATATATATATATATATATATATATATATATATATATATATATATATATATATATATATATATATATATATAGCATATTATAATTAACAGTGTTTGTTTTATTTTAGGATGATTACACTGAGCAGGATTCTACGTAATTCATTCAGTTAGTTATTGAATACCACTTTTTAGTTGTTGTTGTTGTTGTTTTTTTTTTTTTTTTTTTTTTTTTTTTTTTTTTTTTTTTGATTGTTTGTTGTGAAACCGCATAATTTTCCTTATGCAGGTGAGTTTAACTGCCTCCAAGTGTTTTAATCATTAAATAATTAAGTGTTGCATTAATTATCTTATTATTAATTATAAATTGTCGAAAATGAGGCATTAAACAGTAATGCCTCGGAGTACTCTCAGTCCTTTGATGAATTTCCTTATTGGCTGCTAGCTTCTACAGGCTTAATGGCTGCTGTTATTGGCTGCTAGCTTCAGTCTAGTATATATAGCATATTATAATTAACAATGTTTGTTTTATTTTAGGATGATTACACTGATCAGGATTCTACGTAATTCATTTAGTTAGTTATTGAATCCCATTTATTTAGTTTTCTTCTTGTGATGATATTTAGCAGAAGAATCCTAATGACCTAATGAATCAAATAGATGTTGATTTTGATACAAATACCATCTAACCCTCGATTGAAAGACACAATATCATTTAGAAATGGTAAAGATAGATTAATGCGCAAATCAGAAATCTACTTCTATTCAGATTCAAAGTTTCCGTTAGAAGAACAACGAGATTGGTTGAAAAAGTACTTTTCAGCTTGATTTATCTTGTAAAAATACTTGAGCTACAACCATCTCAATCAAGTATTGCAGAAAAGCATAAATGTTGCAGATGTTTAAAGTTCGATATGGTGCTTGTCAAAAAAGGAAATACTGAACCCTTAATTGATATTATATCTGAAATATACCTTCCTGATATCTTTAATGAAAAATGGCTAACGATATGTAGAGTAAAAATGGACTACAAATCAACATTTCTTACTGCACTTTGCACAAATTTTATTTTGTCATCAGCAATCGACGCAAGCATTTGTATGGATGGGTAAGTATTTAGTGATGTATAAATATAAATAATGTTATAAAATATTTTTGTTTAATACTGATACACACTGTGTAAATGACATATTTGACTTTTTTTTATTTTATGAAATCAATATACATGTATTTGATTTCTCTTCAATAATTTTAAAAGAAGCCTTTAAAAAACACAAAAATATGCGATGAGAACATTCTGTTAGCTTGTAAATATATATTGTTTACATATCAATGTTTCTATTTCTCAGAGTTTCAATTTAAATCGATACATTCATAGACCTCAATATTTATAATATTACAGATCTGGGCGTGCTACATGTTGTCACGATTATAAGAATATATCGGGGACAGGCAAAGGTATTATTACAAATTTTAACGTCTTACAAAAATATACATTCGAAAGTAAAGAGGAATTAAAATTTAATTATATTTATAAGAACAGCTTGCATAGGTTCCTTTGGAAAGGAATGTTCCAATCTATGCACGTACGGGTACTATGGACACGGATGTCGAGAGCGTTGTAACTGCAGTCAAAATCAAATATGTGACAGAAATAAAGGATGTATTGGGGATACAAATACAACTTTAAGTAAGTATCATTGAATACATTAAAATAAATTCAGCAATTACCTTTAATATTTTTCATGAAGGAAAAACAATAACATATACTGAGTATTTTCATTTCGGTAAACTAATGTCTTGTTTCTTATATATAGTAGAAAAATCATATTGTTGTCATTTACCATATGCATTGATTGAGTACCCGAAGTGAGCCTCCAGGCTTATTCTGGTCGAAAAGGAATATCGTGTGACACTAGTCCACGTGTACCTTGCTTTAAAGAAATCAAATTAAAGCAATTTATAAAGTGGCTGCAACGTTATTGTTGACAAATCAATCGTGTAGAATCGTTCGTGAAACCATGGTAACGTGAGAGATCGTGTGTGAATCAGGCTCAATCGTTTGCAGATTTTATCGTGCGTGATGGTACGTTAAGAAACGTGCAGATTTCGTATTGTCAGTTTTTCCGGAATGTTATTAGAAAAACAAACTTTTCGCTCGTCTGTTTTAACATGTCTTGACCATTTCCAAATATGGAAGTCAAGAACGATAACTAAAAGTTGCTATAAATATACATCACATACATGTAAATATTATTCTGCCCAATCAGACAACAGCATTTTTACACACCCCAAAACATATTTCAAAGGAACAAAAAGAGAACACGTGCTTTTGTTTTTTTTTTTTTTCCTCAAAAAGATTTTTTTGACAAAAATTCTTTAGAAGTAAGAGGAAAAGTTTGGAAGAATAAGGTATTCCCCACATATTTACCGTGAACAAACTTGACACTTCATCTCGGAAAAGAAAAAAAATATAATGCATGTAACAATGCGATCGTTTACGGAGGAATAGATCACACCGTCAAGCTATTTTCAAGTACAATTATAACATTTACCAGAACATACTCTATGTTGGTAAATATAATTTTGCTTAACCGTCCAATTTTCATCGATAACTCGTAGTTTCCATGCATATAGATCTACTGCACACAAGTATCCATCGTATAGACTACATGTAATTTTAAAATAACACAGGTTTCATGAGCGCCGAATACCATGATTGTTAAATACAGTTTAAATGGACATTAGGAAAGGTGAAAAACATGGAGAAAAGAGAATGTACATGAATGCTTTTTATCACCATGTTTTACCTCGCATACCAGAAACTGCATGGACGATTTTTTAATAAACACTAAGGAAATAATTAAGACTGTAATATCCCAAACGTCATGCTCTAAAAACTGAAAATCTGTCGTAATTATATCAAATTTTTTAACACAAGTTAAACGTTTGGGATTGCTACCTCGTAGTGACAGCTTTTTAATCTTACTTAGAATTTATGCTAAGCTTTCAAGTCGTGTTTGTTCATGGTAGAATTGTCATATATACTATATCATTCCTAAATGTACATAAAGTTTACCAAAAAAATTGTCTAAAATCTTTTGAGCAAAAAACTTTAAAACCACGTGTTTTATTTATTTTCTAATGGGTTTGTCTAAATACCGTCACCTGATTGGTCAGAAGGATTAGCACCTTTTTTGTTCTGTGTATTTATAGCAATTCATGGTTATCGTTTTTGACTTCCATATTTGGAAATCGTCCAGACCTGTTTAGTGGGGATTTACCTAATTGAACGAATTATTTATCGCTAATAAATACCGCAAAATAGTAAGTGGTACAATATTGTATTCTCTTAAAACAGCGTAACTATTACTGACGAAAAGTGCGAATTTTTTACTGATATTAATTTTATTTACTGTTAATTGTGGTCTAGATATTTTTATTTCAATGCATCTAAAAAGTATATCCTTCCAAAAAATTAAACAATTCCCTATGCTTACTTTTAGTCGGCGAATATACATGATATGATTGCCGCGGTTACTTTCACATATGTATCCTTGATACTTTTAATTTCATAACTCTGCAAAAGAATAAAGGGTTTTTAAAAAGGCTAATTTTAGAGATGCACAAATAAAAAGAGGGATATAGTTTTAGTTTATTTTTTCATGCCAAAATAATTTTTCATTATCATTTTAAATCTTATCATTCCCTTACTGCATCATAAAATCCAATAGAATCAAAACTATATCATCTGATCATATGAGGGAATCGATCCTAAATGTACACCTTTACAAGTTTGTTTACATATCGAACAGATAACTGATAAAAAATATGTTCCAATTTTCCTTGATGAATTAAATAACCAAAAATAACTTATAAGTCTTATTTAGTTTCCAAATATCCATTCCTAAATATTTTCCCAGTTTTCTTAAGTCGGTGGATAATTAATAATTAATAATAATTAATAATTATTCTTAATCTAAAAAAACTATTTAGTCTTTTTTGATTCGAAAATATCCATTTCTAAATATTTTTAACTATTTTGCGTGAAGAATCTTGCGTTTGCTAAATAGCAATCGTGATCGTTCGTGTAACGTGTAGAATCGTGTGCGTGTTGGATCTTTCATGTAACAGGTTTAATCGTGCGGAACCGTTCGTGTAGCGTGATCGTTTGTGTATGTTGTCAACAATAACGTTGCAGCCACTGTAGCACCCTGAGTACATTTTACCAACGGGTATATAAGGCGATACCTGACCACATCTCGAATCTTTCGTGTAAAAGGCCACGTGTGCGTGGGGGTCATTTACGACGTGTTTGACAACATCTTCAACTGCGCTACAGTATTATAAATTCATTCCACTTTCCGTGTAACTGTTAGTGTTGAAATTTTTTTTTTATACATTTGTAGTAACGTTTACTTGGGACATTTTGCACAATTTATCTGAATCAAGCTCGGATAACGAAAATAATAGGGACGATATTGTACACCTCTTTACCTCGGATTCGGAAGTCGGTGTTATCGTACAAAATGATGAATATCCCAATACGAGAAGCGTGACTTCAAGTCATTGTTCAAATCCTTAGTCCGGCGGACAAGGGAAAGGAAAAGGAAACATAAAAGGGAAATCCATTGCTAAGAAGGTAAGCAACAAAAGAAAAAAAAATGATGTAATAACCGTGAAAAGTAAAAAAAAAAACAAGAAGACATTTATCCGTCTCAACTATATTCGGATTTGAATGAATTATTTAAACGAACTGAAAGCATTGATGCACGAAATAGGCAGGACATGCCTGGTTGCAGCACTGAAAAGCGGTGAAAACCCAGAACGTATGGAAGATTTTCCTCCGGAATCTGATATAGATCAAAATGATAATGATACTGATTTGTTTTCGGTGTACAATGATCCGAAGTGTTGTTTGATGACGATAATTGTGAAATTTCGACGCCCAAGAATTTTGAAGATGAAACAAAATTCTTCGAACCAATAGCGGAAAATATGGCAAAATTTATCAAAATGGGTTGTACCCAAAAAGCTGACTGCGAAGTTTTTCGAAGATAAATTGAAAATTCCAGAAAATTGTAAAAATATTGTCACTCCATTGATTAATTCAGAACTTTGGAACAATTTATAACCAAATCTTCAAGAAGAGACAAAACTCTATGTTATTATTGTGACAATTGTATTAACGTTACTAACACCAGGAGAAGAACTTGTAAGTTGTAAGAACTTGTTTCTAATCCTTTTGTGTTAAGCAATAAAATATGTTCAAATCAACTCTTCAAGATGCACAGAGAATTTTGGGTCTTTCCATTGTACCTATTATAAATTAAGTAGAACTGTTTAAGACAAATAAACTGGAGATGAAAAAAGCTAAAAAACAAAATGTGTGTGAGATACTTTAACTCTGGCTTGTAATACCATGTACGAAATAAATGTTAGATGTCGGTTTATTTTAATGCCTTTTGTTCAGAGAAAATTTCAGTAATTGTGTGCTGCAAGTACTCTTATTGAGTAAAAAACCTTATTCCCGTCAGATATAACTAAACGAATTAAAGAACCAATAATGCTTCAAAGTTCAATAGACAGTTGAATGGGTTTCCAAGGAACATGTCAAAAAAAAAAAAAATTCGGAGGCTAAATGACTAACTTCCGAGCAAGGACCAATCAGTACAAGCCCTATTCTCGGGGAGGCGACAGAAGCCGGTCAGAAGGCCTAGTTTAAGATACCAACAGAATGTCTAAATTTGAGTAATTTTAATTTCATAGCAGGGGGTTTAGTCGATAAAATAGGAGAATGGAGATGTTAGCTTCAGATCTTTGGATCTTGCGAACTGTTTCAGACTACAAAATTGAGTTCGAGGAAATTCCTTTCTAGTACAAAATTCCAGATCCAATAAAAGTCAATCAAAAGCAAACTGAAAAAAATTATCAAGAGGTTTCAAATCGCCTTAATAAAAATGGAATTAGTGAAAGTGAATTGGAAACGAATTGATTGATTTCTAATATTTTCATTGTTGAAAAGAAAAGTGGTAAATTTAGGCCCGTGATAAATTTAATAAAATGAAATGAGTTTATATTCATATAAGCATTTTGAAATGGAAACTTAAGATGTGGTTTTATCTTCAGTCGAAAGAAATTCATACTTTCTTAGTATCGATTTGAAGGATGGTTATTTGTCAGTTCATATCGATATCAATGATAGGAAATATTTGATGTTTTTGTGGAAAGGAGTATTGTATCAGTGCAAAATCTATAAAATCTATAAATAATACAGTTCTGTGAAGAGGGCATAAAACATGGACCCTGGAAATTCCAGAGGTGGGATCAGGTGCCTAGGAGGAATAAGCATCCCCTGTTGACCGGTCACATCCGCTGTGAGCCCTATATATTGATCAGGTAGACGGAACATTCCGTAGCCAAATTCAGTATAAAAACATGTTACAGATGATTACATGTTAAGATCCTTTAATGACTCAAATGGAAATTGAATGGAAATTTTTAATGACATTTGTAGGACATTTTTTGATTCAGATATTAATCATTTAGTACCTACATGGAAAGGACAATTAGAGAATTAAATTTCTTGGTTTCCTGATCCTCATACTTTACACTTCAGATGCATTTTTATTAACTGGTCAAATCTTATACCTTATGTTTTCTACATATGATAGAAAAAGAAGAGGTGAACAAAGCCATTTTCCTTGTACCAAAATGGGCAACACAATCATGGTATCCAATATTATTAAAGATGCTTGTAGGGATTCCAGTTGGGCTTCCCATAATTCCAGATCTACTTCGCTTAGTTTACAAACTATCAATTACACCTTATGAACAAAAAGAAACTGTTTCTTTTCGTTTGTATAGTATTTTAAATAAACTCTTTCGGAAAAGTCTATCAAATTCAATACAAATTCATGGAGGTCAAGTATCAATAAAAAAATACGACTTCATATGAGCATAGTGGAACTTTTGGTGTAATCAAAGGAATAACAATCCCATGCAACCAGCTTGCAATCAAATAAATAATTATTTATCTGAATTGGCTGAAAACAAAAATTCATATAACACAATAATGCATACAAAGCTGCCATTACTCAAACACTTTCAGTTTCTGGATTTTTTTCGTTTCATCAGAATCCTTTAATAGTTAAATTTGTGAAAGGTGTATTTTTGAGTAATAGACTTAAACAAAAGTATACTTCAACATTGGCATGATGGAAAAGTTTTGATTTATCTAAAATCTCTTTACTCTTTGGAGAATTTGGATTTGAGAGATCTTACAATAAAATTGGCAGCTCTGATAGCATTAACCACTGCTCAGAGGGTTCAGACACTAATATCATTACACGTGGCATTGGTGGTCACTGTCTCTGATTTGCAGAAAACTTCCAGACCAGGTTACGACTAGCAGAAAATAAAAATCAGACAAAAGTTGGTGTGTGTAACACACTTTGAAATATAACATAGAGAAGACAAAAGAAAAATATATAAATTGTTAGTTTCATATACATGGTAAAACTTATAAAGAAGTTACAATTTGCACAGTAGCTAGATGGCTAAATGAAATATTGAAAAAAAATCAGGTATTGATAAGAAAATATTTTCAGCTCATTAAGTGTCTCTACTTCAGCAGCTTTCGCTGGTGGTGTGCAACTTACAGATATCTTAGAAACTGCTAATTGGTCAAATGCAAAGACTTTTTATAAATTCTATAGAAGAGAATTACTCTATAGAAGAAAATAGAAGAGATAATGATTATATAACCACGATTTTGGGCTCCCCTGGACGTTGAATCTATTATAGGAGTTGAAGCTTTTTATTTATCGTTGGATCCTGGTATTTGGACTTTTGTTTGGACTTTCCAAGAGAACCTATATGCTTACTTTTTCAGTAGGACAATGTGTTTTAATGAACATTGAATAAGTGAACCTGGTGGAGTTATGTGTTTTAGTAATGCATGTAATGTTAAGCTATTTAATGATGTACATCATTAGTATAATTAATATAATCTTGTAATTTTATGAATGATTTAATTATCTTATATTATTATAAAATTATTATCAAATTGAATCATTTATTTACTTAAGCTGTGGAGTTAGTGATTCTTTTATCTTTTGAGTTCATTTTCTGGATTTGTTATCGTTATATCTTTAAAGCTTCCTTTTAAATAAACCAGGAGGCTCAGTGAGGGAAAATGGAACCCTTACAGCTAATTCGGAAGAATACCCTCATCCATCACATCCTAAAGAATGCTTGGATTAGGGTTCCATTCTAAAGAATTTATTCTACTTTTTTTTCTTTTTTTTTTTTTTTTTTGTTTGTTAGCTCCAGAGGTAATACCTACAAGAGACATGTATTACGGACTCTATTCATTTCCAGGGATCAATGTCTGCTACAACAAGTAAGTAGAAATATTTATTAAGAAATTCAAAATTTAAACCTGTACGAGGGGTGATCAAAAAGTTTGCGAATTAATTGAATTGCTTCCATAAGAAAAATAAAATAAGGTTTCAGTGTTCACTATTTTTTTAAGTAGTCCTCTCCGATTTTAATGTACATCTGCCACCGTTCTGCCCATGCGCGAATCACGTGATCCAGGCGGTCACGTGACATGCTCCGTAGCGTTCTGTTCACAGAAGCTTAAAGATTTTTTCCGAGTCTTTTATTTCTTACCATGAAAGTTATTTTTTATAACAAGAACAGTCTATCTGTCAGAAATGGCTAAATATCGGTAATAGAGGGTGGATAAGGATAACCTTTCCAAGAATAAGCATGGTGACCATCAAAACCCTCGTCCTCTATCATGGGAGCGTCGTTTATTTAATGTGGACAAAGCACAGGCGCCTTCTTTTCATCATAGCTAATATGTTTAAGTCCTAAAGTAAACAGTATTTTAGGGATTTAATAATTATATTATTGTTAAGATATTCAACTATTTTTCTAACTGTAACTTGGCGATCTTTCATAACAAATTGCTCAACCAAGGACACATCTCTCCCCCAGCTTGCTTTCAATGGGCAACAGAACAAACATCATTTTTAAAGATCTCCCTTCCTTCACTAAAACAACCAATCCAATTGATGATTAAACTTCTGGCAAGTCTTTTGTCTTCATAAACCTTATACAAATTATTTTATGTTACTGTAAAGGAATTTCCAAGATATACGAAAAACTTTAAAGCGGTTCGTTGCTCGAGTACGATTGAGTCAACCATTTTCTGTCACAAGTCATCTACATATACATGTAGACGTCATTTTCACATTGTGACGTCACAAACATGGAGCAAAACATAACATAGCATCTGCTATTTGTAGAACATTTGAATGAGTATATGTGTGCCAAATTTCATTCTGATCTGAATTGTGGTTCTGAAAATATAGAGATAGTTCGCGAACTTTTTGATCACTATTATATTTACTAAATGTGTACAATTTCAGACACCCTTATTTGCCTTATTAGCAAACGGAACTTATAAATTTAACAGGGATCTTTGAGCGTATGAATAATATATATTTATTTAAGTGCTTTACCCCAGATTTATGTCTGAAGATGAAGAAATAAAGACACTCTTTTTATTGAAGCATGTGTTCGAACGTGTGTGTGTGAGGGGGCTGGGGGGGGGGGGGGGCTAAAAATCCGTGTACGTACTCCTTGGTTCTACAGGTTTGGATGCCGTGAGGCATGTTACTGTTCTGATGAGGAAACATATAATCGCAAATTTCGATGTGTGAATAATACTTGTAAGCACTTAATGTATATTTATTTTTATACAACTCGAGTACAAACTACGCTACAAATTGCATTTTTTCTGATTGTACACAAAAGTACTCTGAAGATGCTTGAATTTCTGATTGACAATATCTATGTGGTTTTTGGAGACTAGGTCTTCCATCAATCTGTTGGAAGTCCCTGTGAACCAATTGCGCCCTCTAATAAGCAGACTTAATTTTGTATTCATATGAAGCAGAATTTATTCAAAATCTTATACATGAGAAGAAGAAAACAATTGTTGTGACCTTCAACTCACATTTAGATATATATATTATTCAATTAACAATAATTATTTCCATTCATATGTCCACACGATATATCCCAGCGAGTTTGAAATAAGATATATTACAGAGTCTGACACATCTGTTTCATATTTGTATATTTTACTAGAAAAAGACGTTAATACTCATCTAACAATAAAATTTTATAATAAACGTGGTCACTTTGACGTTTCAAACGTTAACTTCTCTTATTTATGTAGCAATGAACCCTTATCACCTGCATATGGAGTTTATTGCTCTCAATTGATTCGATACGCAAAAGCATGCTCTACGTGCGAACAACTTTAAATGAGACAGTTAATGACAAACAAGTTGATGAAACAAGGACATCAACAGTCTTGTTTGATGTCATCATTTCTTAAGTCCTATGGTCGATACAATTATCTTGTCAGCAAATACAATATATCATTAAGTCGAAGGCTGACTGACGTTTTTTATACAATTGTTAGGCAATTATTTACACACTGAATTGTCTATAGATTTTAATTTCCGTTTGCCGATCATGACAAGAAGCACAGGTGATACCGGTCGACAGGGGATACTTACTCCTCTATGGCACCTGATCCCACATCTGACATTTTAGAGGTCCGTGTTTGCTCCGCTCTCAATTTGTATTGTTAAAATGAACTTTTGAGCTTGACTACTGTTCGTTGATTCTATATTTCAGAAGACATTAGTCTGAGTTACTTGTTTCAAGTTAGTGAAAGTACTGTTTCAAATATAATTCTTGCAAGGATCAATTTTATGTACTTCCAAATTGAAAAGATTTACAATTGGTCCTCTAAATGAAATATGTGGAGATTACGAAAAGTATTCGAGTTCAAAAGTCGATTAAACATTACAAAATAGGAGCAAAGCAAATACGGACCTCTAGGTGGCATGGAGGAGTGAGCATCCCCTGCCGACCGGTCACATCCGCTGTGTGCTCCTTGTCATGATCGGGAAATAACATGAAAATCCGTCAAAAATTCAGTGTGTAAATAATGTTCTAACAATTAGTATGAAAAAAGTCAGTCAGCATTTGACTTAATGATAGATTGTATTTGCTGACAAGATGACATTGCATGCATTCAGATAAACACGACTGATGAAGGCCGGTAACACGGTCGAAATATTTCAAGAAGTGTTTGAAAGTTTTTTATTCTATTACCAAGAAGAGACTTTGGAGATATACAGCAAAAAAGAAGTTACTGAATGCTGTAAAGATTTTTCAAACTTAACAGGAATCTGTGAGGGTAAGTTTTATTTTTTCTAAATATCAGCTTTTCATATTACGACAACCATGTGTCTAAAACTTTTTACACCTCAGTGAAAAATTCTCTTAAAGCTTGCATTGGATCCTGGGGAGAAAAATGTAAAATGCTTTGTACAGCCGGATTCTATGGCTTTGGGTGTCGCCAGAAATGCAATTGTTCTGAAGAGGAAATATGTGATCGTACGATTGGCTGCAAGAATGACACCTGTAGTTATCTTTGATTTTCTGAAATATATTGCCTTTTGATTTTTGAGAATTATTACATATAAAAAGAAAGTATATAGATTGCATTAACATTAAAATTCTTGTTTGATAAAACTTAGAGGTACTTTTGACGTGCATAATTTGATGTGCATTGGTTTGACTAAGACATTATTTACTGGAAATTAACACCATCTGTTGGTATTAGATTCTACAAGAGGTGTCTTAGTGCATCGTGCACATTACATTGAGCATATCACTAAAAAGAGGAACTAATTCGTTCACTCCACAACGGAGTATTTATAACCTAGTAGAATTAGGAAGTTCCATTAAATTTATATCCATATTTTTCCTGTATTAGTATAAAACAATAAATATCACAGTTACTCCAAACGTGGTTTCAATGACACCATCTACTAGAAATTTACACCATCTGTGGTTGTAAGATTCTACAAGAGGTGTTTTAGTGCATCGTGCATTTTGAGCATATCACTAAAAAGAAGAAATAATTCGTTCGATCCACAGCAAAGTTTAAAAAAAAGAAACATTCATTAGTAGGTTTAGGAAGTTCCATTAGATTATACATGTATCCTTAATTTTTCTATATAAGTACAAAAAAATAAATATCACAATTACTCCAAAAGTGGGCTTAAACGTCATTAAGACGCATGGCTCCTGGAAATGTAATTAATCGTATTAATCAGGTCGAAGATATACCCAGATTAGGGTATCATGCCATTATTTGATTATCTTTCATATTTAGATAATATTTAATCAATTCTAAGAAAAAATGTCGGCTCTACTCGCCCCTTCAGTAGTTTTGGATACATTAACGAGAAATTAATGATATTTATGGTAACATCGCTGTCGCAGTGTGTTTGCGGCCCCATGCTCCCTAAGGAGAGAACAGGAATAAGTCAAGTAAATCATGGTAACGCACAATATTCCAGCGTGTGTTCCGCCCCCCATTTAGCTAAATATTCTCTTCTAAAGCCAATCAAAAACGTTTATAAACGTTCATGTTTGTTTTCAACAGTGTCTAGGTCAATAAGAATTTTTTTAGGCAGACTGACATTGATATTTATGGCATGTCAAACGTTGCAATATTCGATCTTTTCCATTTGCATTGTATAAATTTCCATTTGAATTGTAAAAATTTTCCATTTGTATTGTAAGATTTTCCATTTTTATTGTATATTTTTTTATTTGTATTGTATAACTTTTATTTGTATTGTATAATTTTTATTTGTATTGTAAATTTTTTTCAGTTGTATTGTATAATTTTCCATTAATATTTGTATTGTCTAATTTTCAATTCGTATTGTATAATTTCTCATTTGTATTGTATAATTTTTCTTTTGTATTGTACCGACACAACTTTAAAAATCAGGTTGCAAATCTATAATACAGGTGCAAGTAAATTTAATTTTTTCCCTAAAAGGGAAATATATAAAATCTTCTCCAATATCTACATTACAAATTTTTTTCTCATTTTCGAGCCCACTGCGTCAACGAACGGCAACTGCGATCTATACATCTGAGTACTCATCACTCACATTAAACTTGCACTGTACGAGTCCTATGAAGGCAATTGGCTGGTGAACGCCTTGAACACTCTTAACACCACACTGAATAATTTGAAAGAAGGAACACAAATAATTTAAATAAAAATAAGCACATTTTAATGAAAAAACATAAAACAAGTCCCTATAAAGGAACATGTCCATTTAAACAATCACATGCCATTTGCCATGGACAGAGAGAGAAACAGAAGAATTTATAACTTATTGTCTAATATACAAGACATTATAGGTCCAGCAAGAGAATGGCCACATTTGATTAGAAGACTATTTTGGACTCCCTATCTCCGTCATTTTCAGAGGATTCTAACTGTCATCTTCGTTTTTGTTAACGGTTTGAATCCCGCCATTTTCTTGGAATGGGTACATGTTATGACTCTGGCACGAAACAGAACTGCAAGGAGTCACTTTCAGGCACTTTTCAGGTTAATTCAATATTTAATGTTAGTATACACACACACACACACACACACACACACACACACATATATATATATAGAAAACATGTGCAGGTTAACCCCAGAATTTTTTTTTTTTAATTAAAATATTTTTGTTAGATGGAGGGAAATTATAACAATAAAATCATAATTTTCAGATTATTTGAGAATGGAAGAAATTATGCCTTTTATGTTTGGAATGTAGCAATGCGGCAATACCAGTATTTGGGTAGTTCTACAAGACATTATGGAAACATGAAAAAGAAATAAATCGTTAAAAATAAATTTTCCTTTCTTTTTTATTTCCTTGGGCTATTGTTTGCTTGTCTACTGATGAAAAGCAATCATGGTCACGTGGTTTTTAATTGGCAATATCTAAGGGTTGGTGTTTAAGAAACGGGTTACATAGGGTTAGGAATGGCAAGTAGAAAGAGCGGTGTCAATTACAGAGAACGGAAGAGGGAGAACCTCATGGAAATTACACCAACAGATTTGGAAAATCCGTGGAATTTTTATTCCTTAATGACTTTACCTGATGACTTAGTTTATGAATGGTTGAGAAGGAAGGGTCTATTAGTGACTTCAGTACCCTGCACAACTGCCAACTGCGGAGGGACGATGCATTTACGAGCATCTGCTAATAACCCAGGAGGTTCCCTTTTCAGGTGCAACGTACAGAGGCTACATACTAGAAATTGCAAGGCAAACTCCCTTTTTGAGAAAACTAGATTGGCTATTCAAGACTTAATTTTATTTCTTAAATCTTATTTGGATGGTTGTTCTCTCGCCCAATGCGCGCGATTCTCAGGGGTTACCTACAACACCGCTGCAGTCCGCTGGGATTCGTATATAAGGGAGTTGTTTAAGGAACATTTTCAAAACCACATAAAAACAAAGAAGCCGTCTGGTGTCATAGAGATTGACGAGTCCTTATTTGGTAGACGAGTCAAGCACAACAAGGGTAATCCTAACACTGGACTAAAGGTTATATATATATATATATATATATATATATATATATATATATATATATATATATATATATATATATATATATATATATATATATATAGCATGCCATGGTATTTGCTTGGTAAATATAAACATTTTAAAAAATGGTAAGTTAACAAATTATTCCTCAATAACAATGGATCTTTAAACTGTATGCCTTGCAAATTAATATAAAAATTGTGTTAATTTTAATTGAAAAACACATACAGTAAAAACAAATTAAAATAACAATACAAATAGGAAAGGAGATAAATCATTAAAAAAAGAAATTCGGAGTTATTCCCCATTTTTACAGAAATACAATTGATTATTTTATACCATAATTTTTCTTCTTTGTGATATTTCAGATATGGGTGTTTGGAATGGTTGAGAGGGAAACGAATACAATTATATTGTATCCAGTAGCAGACAGGACAGAGGAGACATTGCTTCCCATCATTCAGCGCCACTGTATGCCAGGCAGCACCATCTACAGTGACGGCTGGTCGGCATATTGCCCCCTGAATGACATGAATTTTGAGCACTTTACAGTCATTCACTAGTATTCTTTCAAAAAAATTATGTCAATGAAGTTACAGGTGAAGAAGTCGATATATACACCAATCGTATCGAAGATGCATGGAAACATGCAAAGGATCATTTTAAGAAGATGTCGGGAACAAAACTTTCACCGTTTGAGGGTCACATGGCAGAGGTTATGTGGAGGGCACACGTGAAATCCAACCCGTATGATGCTTTCTTCAACCTTATCAAGTAAGAATTTGTGTACTTATGTTCTGTGAAATAATATTTAAAAGGCATAACTTTGGTTTAAAGTATTAAAAAATATGTTATACTATCATAGATATCCAGTGGTATAACCACTGGATATCCAACCATCATACAAGTACACAACACCATTATTTGACACGTTGGCTGGTGTTCCTACAAATGAGTTGGGAGAATGGGATATTAGACCTGGTAAATTTAAAATATTAGTAGAAAATAAAGAGTAAAAAAATTAAACATTAATGAACAAGTTAGTTTAATTAATTGGCAAATTTACAATATTAGAAGAAAATAAAAAAGTAAATAAAAGTTAAACATTAATTAACAAGTCAGTATAATTAATTGAATATAATTTGCTGTAAAATGATATGTTTAATACAATAGAATTAGTAGGAAATAAAAAGTAATGGATCTTAAACATTAATTAAGAAGTTAGTATACTTAGCTGAAGATATTTTTCTCATAAACTATGTGTAAAATAGAATAATGTTAAAGTCCATATATATATATATAAAAAAATCACTTCCTGTGTTATTTTATAAAATAAAAATAAGAAACTATAATTTGAGGAAACACAGATGCTGAAAGCGACTCCGAAGTTCTAAGCACACCGGACAGTTCATCCCACTAAATCAAGTAAGAATAAGTTTAAATATTTATTTCCTTACTATGGATGAAATGATGTTACATACATAACAGCGAAGTTTAGCAATACATTTCATATTACCTATGTGTTTACACCCTAGGTGAAGTAGCAGGTGCTGAATCTGCTCCCATAGTGATCAATTCCGACAGCTAGAGGGAATCAGATATGAAGAAACCACTTACTGGCAGATCAGGTACAGCCATTTCTCCTATAAAATATAATAATTGCATTGATCGTCAATTTATTGACAATTTTTTACAGAATAGACATACTAATGAAATAATAATGGTTTTTTACTTGTCTTGCACCCTAGGGGGAGACAAGGTTTCTTCAGAAAATGTGCAAGGGTCCAGTAAAACAGAAGCTACAAAGAATCCAAGTGGATCCGTAACTGTTATCTACAAAGAAAGGTATCTTTTCACAATAAACCATTATATTTCTATTTTTAAATATTTTTATAGCATCATTGAAATATATGTTGATTTTTTATCATTAATAATTTTAAACATCTACCTCATAAAAAGATATTTGTTTAAAGCAATGTGTACAATATTTAAAAATATATGTCTTCCATTATAATTTTAATGTTTTGGATTTTGAATACTCACATAATATTACACACAATAGACAAAAAATTAATCATTGAATACAGTTATCTGTTATGTCCACATTTTCTTAAGTATAGTTTAATCCAAACTTTCCAAAAGTCATTTCCCTTGGCCGCCATAATTGGGACAAATACCATATGCTTTGTAACTTTCAACTTTGTATCTTTGTCATTCAATTTTAAAAATTACCTTAACATGTAGTCATTTAATTGCCCAGTAATTTTGGTACCTACACATTCAAGGAAAACAAAACTTACACAAAGTAAATTTGTAGCAGCATGCCCTAACATTTGGAAGTGTAAACAAGAGTTTTGGTTGACCGCGCAAACAACAATTGTAAAGTGTGGATTGGACTATTGTAATATAGACATGAGTTTGCATTTTTTTCTTCTACTGAATTCCTCTTATATTTTTATTTTTAATAGACAAAGCACCAGCCTCCCGTCATCGGACAGACAGAGTTTGTCATCCACCAAATTTCCGTGAGAAGGATCCTGCCAATCCAAGAAAGCGAAAA
Organism: Saccostrea echinata; assembly: GCF_033153115.1. Classification (NCBI taxonomy): domain Eukaryota; kingdom Metazoa; phylum Mollusca; class Bivalvia; order Ostreida; family Ostreidae; genus Saccostrea; species Saccostrea echinata. Next base: position 4,640,614 of record NW_026889772.1, read on the forward strand.
CTATCCAATCCGTATTCTAGAAGTGTCTTTGTTTGGTCCGATGATGACGATTTTGTTCTCTGACGTTAGATCTATTAAAATGAGAAATAATTGAGTTTATTTTTCTTCATTAACGATAAATGTACCAGAAGTATCATTAATTTATTTTTTCTTCCTAATATCTTATAAATAAAGAATATTTACTTCGATGATGAAGGATTTAAAACCATTAGAAAAAACTTATCATACCTCTACTATGTGCAGCAAAGAAAAAGGCAGAATACGCGACGAACTATGTAAACTTTTTTCTCATTGTTTAATCTTTAGTCAACCAATCAAATACGCTTTGAAGTCATTCTGTATGATTTAAAGACTAATAATCCAGGAAGCAAAGGAAATACAACAATAATGCATTTACGCCGTAAAATTACTTTTTTCCAACATCAGTAAAATGTATTGTAATTAGCGTTTTTACCACATACACTTCAATGCATTTGCTATTTATTTCGTATGCTTTATTCTGTTTGAACAGTGATACTACAACAATAAATATTCCGTTTATTCCGTTAAGGCCTATAAATTAAGATGTTTAGTTTTTACATTTCATCTAATAAGAAATAAATAGGAAATGGATGATGTACAGTAAAACTTGTCTAATCCGGACACCAATCGTTCTAAAGAAATTGGCCGGATTGGACAACATTCCGGATTGGACAACATTTTAAACAAATAAATTTACTGAAAAGGACTTAAAGTTTGCATTGTATTAGGCAAGATTTTGGATTATACAACATCCGGATTAGGCAAGTTTCACTGTATATGTTAATTTCTTTGAACACCGAAAGTCCAACAAAATTAAAAACATAAGTAAAATTCCGATTATTCCGTAAATGACATAATGGCATTACCCGTAATAAGAAAAAGTACTTTACATATGAAATATTAGAAATAAGTTAATTTACGGATTAGATAGCATATATTGCTATTTTCCCTTCTCATTCCTTTCCCATTTATTCTGTTTGCAGTGTTAAATATTTAAATATACGTGAAAACAGCAAAATTAGTACATCTACGGAATAAATAGCATATTTTAAATTTGAATTCCTTTCATATTTGTTTTGTTTTTGGTATTATATACTTAGGCATACGTGAAAACAACATCCTTCAAAAGGAAAAGAAACACATAAACGTTAACGTGTACAACGTCAAACTTAATCCATTCGCGAATTCACGGCCAGGAACAAGTTAAGTTCATTTACAGTACCGTTGTCAGAGACCTTTAAAGTTAAGCACTAAAATTGGATCGTTGTCATGACCTCACCGGTGAGGTTAAGATGATATCCGTCCGGTGTCATAACTTCAGAGAACTAATAATTAGTTTAATTTCATTTTCCAAGTGAGTTAATTGATTACAATCTCTCAAATTGCAATGGGAAACAGAACTGACAATATATTTGGTGGTGCATCAATAACGTCAGAAATTAACAGGTTATATTACAGTAGTTTGCGTTTGCGATACACCACCCTGCTTAAAACATATTTTGATTTGTTTAAATTTTCATTGAAATGAACATATTTTCCTTTTATACAAAAACAATACCCAACACTAGGTAGAGGTAATATTGTGCAGTATTGTTAGCCCCTGAAATAAAAATCAAAGCAAAGTAAATCTGAATTTTTTTGCTATAATTCAAATTATGTCCGTTGTCATGACAAAATTCAGTCCGCTGTCATCGGTCCGTTGTCAGAATTGCACAGAATACAACAATGGTAAACTACTGTTTAATGCATTCTATTTATCAATTAGAACAGAAGAGACAAGTATGAAATTATTACAATAATAAGGAAAAGATATGCCAATGGATAGTATAACAATTTGTAAATGGCATTGCTCCTTTCAACAATAATATTGTTTCAGTTAAAATATATACTATATATAAAAGTGTATGGTACTACAACATGTTATCATTTATGAATTTGCCCACAAAATTAAGTTTCTTTGTCGTCAGTATTGAGTAACCAAAAAAGTTTTTGTTCATCATACGCCGAGAAATTTGGAAATTTTAATTAGCTGAAAAATTTCTTTTCTTTGACGATCATATTTTTAACATGTTATGATCAAAAAATGAGTTTCATCATCTACACTGTTAGAATTGCATCTATTACATAATCGATCTTCTCGAGGGATGTTGGTAAATCTTCCCACTTCAATTTGCAATCTGTGACAAGAAATTCTTAATTTACATAGAGATTTTCTGTGATTAAAATTTTTAAGTACCGATAAATAAGTCTCATAACCCCAATTTTGTTTGAGTTTCACATATGTGCCTAATTTACCATCAGTATAACTTTGTTGACTTGTATACCAATTTTTTTTTTACATAATAATCTAATAAGGTTTTTTGACAGAGTGACTTAAATTTATGCTTCCCATAACAAATTACTTCACCTTTGATATTCAGTATATTTTTTAATTTCTGTATAATGCGAACCATAAGTTCTTACCATCTACAAAGTTTTTTTACTACATTTATATGCATCTTTAGTAGAGGAAATTCTGTGGACAAATTTTCAAATCTATACCAACTTTTGATGAACAATTTGACAATATCATAATGCAGGAGGAACCTTCCCTATTCAGACAATACTGCAAAATTTGTACTTTTTTATGAACACCAAGAATATATTTACAGAATTTAAGGTGTCTTCTTTCACAAGGTAGATTTCTGAAACAGTCTTTAGTATTGATATTACTTGCACACCACACCTCTGCATTATACAAAAGAATTGGTTTAATAGTAGAGTCAAATACGTGTATACTCGTTTTAATCCCAAGATTCAAATTGACAAAATCATTTCTCAGTTTATGATATGCTTTAAACGCCGTTTTATAGAGCTCTGATCTTGCAACATGAAAACTTCCTGATACAGTTAGGTGGACTCCAAGATATTTACCTGAAAATAGAGGGAAAAGATGTTGGAAAGGAAAACTGGTCATACATGTATCATTTCGCCGAACGAAAATGTAATTTGATCGAACAAATATCTAATTTGTCCGAATGAATATCTAATTTTTTCCGAACAATATCTTATTCGTCCGAACAAATAAATATTTTTTTTTATCTGGCCTTTCAATGGCGCCGTTGGTTTCGAACAAGTGCTATTATGTTTCATCGATAACTTGGTACTGTTTTTTTTTATAATTGTTTCTATGAGAAAACGTTAATAATTTAGATTAAATTCAAAGGACCAATCTCGTTATAAAACAAAAAAAAATTGAATATATCAATGGGTGGACGATTTAATGACAAAGGAATTTATGATTAACTGAGCTTCAAAGTTAAACTTTTAAGGGTGAACACCTTAGCAGCACGAAGCGCATGCAGTGGTTAGAGCATTTCACTCTAGTGTGGAGGAGCAAGAGAATTGATCCTTGCGTCACTGGTTCGAATTTCAACACGGCCGTTGAGACCGGTATAAGTCCCGTATCATAGTAGTCAGATGTTGGTACGAAATAAAGGTTTTTCTGTTCTATGTCCACAAGTGCCGAGTACAGATCTAAAGCATCCCTCAATAGGCAGTCAGTAGTGTTCAAGGGACATGAAGCTAGCAAGCAGCCAACCATTAGACTTTCAAAGAATACTATCATACTAATTAGATAAACGGTATAAGTTTAAGTTGGGGACTACCCCCTCTCCCCGATATAATGTGCCTTAAGAATAAATAAATCTGATCATTTCCGCACCATTTCATAAACAGACTTACATGTTAAGACAAGTGACACCGGACCATATCAACTTAACATGTACTGACAACGGAAATTTTGCTTATAAATGTCAAGTTCTCATATAATACGCGTTCTGCAAAAGGCTGTAATATGTCTAATGAAATGAAAATAGAGCTACTTTTCAAAATACGAAATTAAAGTGTTTTTCAAATACATTGACGACGAAAAATATATATTTTTCCACCGCACATCCATGCTTTTACACCATGGTATGTATTCGCCAATCAAAACTACTCGGAATATATATAGGGTAACAGAGACATGACTTTTTGTCATTAAGACTGAATGCTGTATCTGTTTCCCAATGCTTAAGTGAATTCCTGGAATTGAACAAAAACATGATTTTTATGCATTCAGTAAAAATTCTTGTATATTTTGAATGACACCGGACGGACATTAAAGGTCTCTGATAACGGTACTGTAAAGGAACTTAACGTGTTCCTGACCGTGGAATTGAATAACATGATTATGCCCATTTTAGAGTGTATTGTGACGTCGTGTAACGTCAAATAAGTGTCGCGCTTTAGCAGAGTTCATTATGACGTCATAAGAAGAAACCAAAACCTGGATAAATTCATTGAACATGTTTCAAAATTCCCCAACGACAATAATCGGAAAAAAACAGTCTTCGCATAATTTAAGAAAATCAGATTGGACAGCCATTGAAAATTTAAAGAGTGATGAAAACATTAGTGCAGTCGTCCTAATGAATAAGGATTATTATAAACTTTTATGCCTTTCAATACATGAAAATAAAACATACTATGAAAAACAAACAGAGTATCGATCTAAAAATATAATGAAGAAATGAAGTGAAATCATTGAAGAACATGGAGACGATTTAACTGCAACGGAAATCGACTACCTGTTCTCGTTCGAAGTAAAAAGCAATTTTTATGGACTACCAAAATTCACAAAAGCACAATTATAAACAAATTATGTAAAGAATAGTATTCTACTTACATCTGTATTCCAAACCAACAGGGTTTAAAACTACGACCAATAGTAGCAGGACCATCTTGTGAAACTCATAGAATCAGCAACCTGTTGGACATAATTTTAAAACCATATATATCAAAGGTAACAAGTTATAGGTCACATGACGAGTTCAGGGACGGTCGTCGTTTTCTGAGCTCCGCTAATTTTGACCAAAAAATTATCTTCAAGACGATTTTGTGTATATAAGTGTGTTTCTTTATGATGTGTATATATTTTGTTTTGATTTGGAATACTTTCTGTCGTGATTTTGATGTGTTTTGCGAGTTTAGCAACATAAACAAGTAAGTTTATTTGTCCTATTGTATTCCTATTGTATTACCTCAGAAAGTATCTACTCACTGCTCGACTGTGTAAAGCTTTAGTGACGCTGACAGTTATTCTGAAATGGAAAAACCAGTCTATCTTAAAAACAGTGAACTTCTTGAAAGGTCTGATAATTCTGTGAGAATTATAGATTATGAACTTTTACAAGCCGTGAGCGCAGTTGTGGGAGATGGTGTAAAGTGTATACAGCTGGACAGGGACCTTTGGAGAATATATCTTCATAGCAAAGAAAATAGACAAAAGCTCTTACAACAAAGGTTTGAATTTAAAAACCAAATTGTATCTGTATATGACTCTAACCCCTTTTCGTCTGGAGCACTATCTCCTAAAGATCAGGAGTTAAAAGTCAGGTTTCAGGAATTCCGCTTTCAGTGCAAGATACTGAAATTATAAATATGCTTAAAAAATTTAACGTTGAATTCAAAAGTGAACTTCGTTATGAAAACATACGAAATCCAGATACTGGAAAAATGACAAGCGTCCTAAATGGAAATCGCTTCATTTACATTGCCCCACTAACCAACGGCAGAGCACTTCCCCGAACTAGCTACTGCGTAGGTTTAAAATACAGAATTCACCACTTTGGTCAATTTTCATCAAAACAAGAAATAAAATGCCGCAAATGCTGGCAAACTGGCAATTATACAAGGAACTGTCAAAAAGAAATCTGTTGTAAAGTCTGTCAAAAACCGGTACATGAACCCGGAGATGCACAGTGCGAATTTTATCAAGAACAAGAAAATGTTGTCGCTTTTCATGGCTTCAAAAACATCCTCTCAAATATTTCCATATGAGTGAATTCAAAGTTTTTGGAGAAAATCACAGGTCAGCAGAACACGCTTTTCAAAGTACCAAAACGATTCGTAATGGCGATCTTGTGGCCGCCGAAAAAATTCGCTCAGCGACGACTGCATTAGACGCAAAGCGCATCGGAGACTGCATCTCTAAAAGCGAATCATGGGAAAAAGAGAAAACCGAGGTCAAGGTTACTATTATAGATGCTAAAGCTTCTCAGATCAAACCCTTTCAGGAAGCTCTACAAAAATGTGGTCCAAAATCTATCATAGAGGAAGCCACGTACGACGATTTCTGGGGGACCGGTATCAACACATCAGCTACTCTAAAAACAAATCCTGAAGCTTGGCCCGGTAAAAACATGCTTGGTATTATAATCAAAGATATAGCAAAAAACTACCGTCGCAAACCAAGAAGCTGGTCTCTTCCAAGGCAACCTACTCGAAAAGCCGCTCGGGCGTTACAGAAGGAAATTACTGATTTCGTCAGCCAGTTTAAGGAAGGACTATCAAAGAGATCCCGGGAGAATATCAACGATACAAGTGGTCATGACACGGACACTAGCGAGCAAGGTTAATATCCTTAACAGTTCTAACTGATTTTCTATTATGAACTTTTTTCTCCCATTGACGTAATTTTTGGTATGAACAAATCTTACAATTATGCTTAACCCATTAACTATGAAGTGTTTTCTCCTTAAATGCAAGGGGATTAAATACATACGAAAAAAGAATAGTTTTATACGATTGGCTTCAAGATTTAGATATAAATATTGTCTTATTACAAGAAACTCATTATATAGAATCAAGAGAGTATCAAAAGAACTAGAGCTTAGAGATGTAAAATGTCCACAAGAAAGATGGGAAATGGTTAAACTTATTGTTAAAGAATACTTTATAACCTACTCAAAAACCAAAAGTAAGAGTACTAAACAAAGAGTAAAAGAAATTGAAAAGAGAATTACAAATATTGAAAATAGACCTTTTAATGAAATTATTAATCAAGAAAAATATAAGTTAGAAAAAGAACTACAACAGATATATGACAAAAAATTAGAAGGAGCATACATTAGATCTAGAGCAGATTGGGTTAAGTGTGGAGAGAAATGCTCCTCTTACTTCTTAAAACTAGGAAATAAACATCAACAAAGTAATGTTATTGAAAAAATTAACCAAGATAACCAAACTTTCTTTAGTAGTAATGATATCTTGGGACAATTTTGTAATTTCTATGAAAAATTGTATACATCACAAAACCCCAAAACTGAAGACATGAAAAATTATCTAAAAAGAACTGAATTAAAAACAAAACTTAATACAGAACAACAAAAAATATGCGAGGCATTACCTACCCTCAGAGAGTGTGAGGAGGCAATTAAAAGCATGGATATCAATAAATCACCAGGTCTAGATGGCATACCAATCGAATTTTACAAATTATTTTGGAATGATATAAAAAATTACTTTTATGATTCACTGTTAAAATCTTGTGAATATGGTGAACTACCATCATCTCAAAAATTAGCTGTTATTAGTCTGATACACAAAAAGGGTGATAAAAGTAATTTTAAAAAAAATTACAGACCTATAAGCCTAACAAACTGTGATTATAAAATACTTGCATTTGTTTTGGCTAGAAGATTACAAAGTGTTATTTCAAAATTGATAAATAAAGATCAGTCAGCATATATTAAAGGCCGATATATAGGGAATAATGCTCGTCTAATTCAAGATATATTTGACTATTGTGAAAATCATAATGAGAATGGATTACTATTATTTTTAGACTTTGAAAAAGCTTTTGATACTGTTGAATGTGAATTTATGATACAAACAGAATTTAATTTTTGTCCAAATTTTATGAAATGGATTTCAATTCTATACAATAATCCTACTTTTAGAGTAAAGAATAATGGTTTTATTTCAAAAACTTGTATAATGACAAGAGGCATTAGACAAGGATGTCCCATCTCTGCATTGTTATTTATACTAGCTATTGAAATCTTATCAATCAGAATTAATGAATCAGAACGGGTAAAAGGGTTTCAAGTCAATAATCAATGTGAAATTAAGATGTTACAACATGCTGATGATTCAACGAACCCTCTAAAAGACTTAGTGTCTGTAAAACATGTGATAGACATTATTCATAGTTTCTCTATCTTTGCGGGTCCTTAACTTAACTTACATAAATCTGAATGTATACTCCTAGGACCTTTAAAAGACTCATGTAAAAATGTATATGGATTAAAATAATCTTATCATATCAAAATTTCAGTATATAGCTAGTATTCTTCCTAACCCTCACGAGGAATATTTCAAACAAATCAATAGAATAATTTATAATTTTATTTGGAATGCTAAAGATAGGATAAAAAGGAATACCCTTATAGGAAAAAGAGGAAGATGGTGGTATTAATATCTTTGATGTTGAAACAAAGTTCCTCTCTGCAAAAGCCTCTTGGATTCCAAGAATTCTTTAATCAAACAATTGTTTAGTATCTTTTATACAAAACATTCTTAGTAAAGAAAAATTAACTCTTGACTACTTACTCAAAACAAATTTGCAAGATATTAAAGATTATGAAGAATTAAATTTCCTTCCTTGTTTCTACAAAGAAGCACTGTGTGCATTCAATAAATGCAAAAAACAAAAAGATATGAAAAAATGTCCACAGATGAGTTCCTGTCATTACCTATTTGGAAAAACACATTATTCATGTATAAAAACAAGCCAATATATCTATCAAACTGGATAAAATCAGGTGTGTTATACACAAAAGATCTTTTTGATATAAATGGACGATTACGAGATATTTCATACTCTTTAGAAAAAAATTTAGATAAAAGAAATATATTCCGTGAATATTTCATAATGAAATCAGTGTTTAACAAATACTCTAAGATTTTTGAATGTAGAAAAGCTCCGCATGTCAACATTAAAAACTATCATTTTGCTTTATTTTATGGAGATATTTATTGTAATTTTGAGAGTCAGAGATCCTCCTTTTTCAACAACATATTGAGAGCAAAGAAATTTCACCAACCTGTAACTGTAAAATACTGGACCGATCTATTTGATATTCCTAGATTAATATGGCCAAAAAATTTTCATATGAAAATTACCAAAATGTTTGATAGACAAATTGCTAATTTTAATTATAAACTGTTACATAAACTGTTGAATAATAATCTGAATGTTAGTAAATGGAATACTGATGTGCATAGATTTTGTCACAAGTGTGGTGAAATAGAAAATATAGAACATCTTTTATATTAGTGCAATGATTCCTCGAATATATGGAAAGAAGTAAGTGAATCATTGAAGTTCAATATTGGCTGGAAAAATATAGTAATTGTTTTTTTAAGAAACTCAGCTATCTGAAATGTTAAACATACTCATTTCTTATATAGCTCTGAAAATATTTAAATATAAAATGAAATGTCGTGTAAATCGTGAACCATGTATTACAGAAAATTTGATAAAATTTGTGAAGAGCAATTTATTATGTACTACAATATTACAAAAATGTCATATAAAAATTTCAAACTAGCTGAAATGTGTATAGATATTGAAAGACATATATAATTCATAGTTAATAGAGTATTTTTCCTTCATGTTATAATTAATTAATAACTTATGAAATCCAATGCTTCTTGGGTAGCCTGACCAAAGAAGAATGTTTACAAGAGGGGGTCAATATGGACTTAGGAAGCCGAAATGGGACCTCCATGATAACACGGATTTCATAAGCAGTAAATTTTTATACATATAACCTGTAGATTTTAATTTTACCTCGACTCTTTTGTATTATCTATCTGTTTAAAAAAAAAGTCGAGGATAACTCAATGTTTATATTCAAGGTTATAACCGGATATAATTTGTACTGTATAAATTTGACATTATAAAACGGAAGGAAAAAATACTTAATACTTTTAGATCATTTTTGTTTAGAAATTTATCTTTTTTTTTCATTGTCATTGTACTATTATTATTTATTATATCAATGTATATATAGATCTATGCTATCCAATCCAGAAAGCTGTAGGCACACCTGGTGCAGATTATAAGGGGGTCTCTGAGGAGACTTTACCCCAAAATGTCTTTGTAAAATCAGAATAAAAGAAAAAAAGAAAAAAAATTTATATAAAAGACACTATTGATTTTTTAAAATCACTTCCTGACAATGTTCAAACTGATTCAACGCTTATATCATTTGACGTGACCAGTTTATATTCTAACATTCCACATGAACTAGGACTAGAACTAGAGGCCATTGAACATTGGATTGATGAAATCCCAGAATTACTACATCTTCGTTTTTCAAAAACTTTTATTCTAGATGGTTTGAAATTCATATTGGAAAAAAAACTTTATGAACTTCGATGGAAAAACCTACAGACAAAAATTTGGAACAGCTAAGGGAACTAAAGTTGCCCCGACATATGCCACACTTACGTTGAGATATCTTGAAGAAAAATTGTATAAAACCGTGGAAGAAAATATTGGTGTTGAATGTAAAACTTTTAAAAATTCCTGGAAGCGATATTTGGACGATTGTTTTATAATTTGGACCAAATCTACCAATGAATTACAAGCTTTCTGTTGCATTTTAAACAACTTGAACCCCAACTTAAAATTCACAATGGAAAGTGATGAAAACAAGTTACCATTTTTAGATGTAATGGTCATGCAAAAAATGGGAAAATCGTAACTGATGCACATTATGAGCCCACGGACACGAAACTATATCTTCTCTATGATTCCTGTCATCCAAAACACATCAAGAACAATATTCCATATAATTTAGCCAGACGACTTTGTACCATAATATCGGACAAGGATCTTTTAAATATCAGACTTAATGAATTACGGGAATTATGACAACAAAGGCATTATCTTACCTTACTGATTGAAAAAGGAATAGACAACGCTAAACTACATGATAGAACCAGTCTACTTCAGATAAAAGAAAAACCAGAAAAAAAATCTTATTCCATATGTATCAACAGACAACCCAAAAAATCAAGAATTTTTCCAAGTCATCAAAACCAACATGCCAATTTTAGAAAATGATCCAAGAATGAAAGAAACATTGAGTGAATTTCAGTTAATCAAAAGTAAACGACAGAGCCCATCCTTAAAGAAGATTTTAACACGAGCAAAATTTAACAATACAGAGGAAACACCCGTTGTTAGAAAATGTCATCACCCAAGATGTGGAACCTGTCCCTTTTTACAAGAAACCCGACAGTTTATTTTTAAAAACAGAAGAAAATTCATTATTCATTCATTTTTTACCTGCGAGAGTTCGAATTTGATATTTATAATAACATGTTCAGGATGTGGCGAGCATTACATTGGCCAAGCCGGGGACACCCTTAGACACCAAATCACCGCCCATCATCAACAGATTTCAAACCGAATACCAGTACACCGCCGTAAGCGGACATATTAGAACATGTGCAAGAAACATATTTCCTAGCTTCACAGTGTTTCCAATATACAAGTTCTACAACAAGACGTCCGAAAAAGAACGTAAAACCAAGGAAAAATATTTTATTTCATTGTTTCAACCGGTGCTAAATGCCCTATCATGATAGTAAATTTACACTTTTCCCGCACTATTTGTCTAATTGTTTACGTAATAACGTAACATAATGACGTCATAATGAACTCTCCTTAAGCGAAACACTTATTTGACGTTACAAGACGTCACAATATACTTTGAAATGTTTGTATCTATAGCAATGTGTCAAAACTCCTGATGATATGATTGAAACCGGTAGAGTTTTAATCGGCGTTCTGTTATTTTTTTATTATTTGAATACTTGTGTGGATTTCTTTCTCATACTTTGGATTATATATATATATATGTGGCGGTCAGACGGGTTCGATCGCCGGTGGCCAGATAGCTCAGTTGGTAGAGCACCTGACTGGAGATTCAGGGGGCCCGGGTTCGAATCCCGGTCTGGTCCGCTGCATTTTTCTCCTCTCCCGTTACATTTGGTGCCGTGACCATGCCCTGGAAGTGACAGGTGAGAGGCCTGCCAGGGATGAGCCTGGGTTGGAGTCTTTGGGGGCCAAAGACCTTTAAGGAGGGAGGAATGTGGCGGTCAGACGGGTTCGATCGCCGGTGGCCAGATAGCTCAGTTGGTAGAGCACCTGACTGGAGATTCAGGGGGCCCGGGTTCGAATCCCGGTCTGGTCCGCTGCATTTTTCTCCTCTCCCGTTACATATGTATGTATATATATATATATATATATATATATATATATATATATATATATATATATATATATATATATATATATATATATATATATATATATATATATATATATATATATATATATATATATATATATATATATATATATATATATATATATATATATATATATATATATATATATATAGAAAGCACAAAGACATTCACTTTTATAAGGATACCCACTTCCGCCCCAGCCCGGGGTTGAACTCTCGACCTACGGAATCTGTCTCCTAGCAGTACAGAAACAGCGCGTTAGACCGCTCGGCTATCTAGGCAAGTCAAAAAACTTGCTTTCGATGCCGATGGAATTCTCACAGCGCTGCCCTACACTACACGGTCATTGAGAATAGAAGTGAGATACAGTTATTTGGACATTAGTTTTATTAGAGGATCGTTACCAATACACGTTGTAATGAAATTAATTTTATTTATAAAGCACAATTTACAACAACTCTTAAACTAACATAACTGCCCCAAGTGAAGAAATATTAATATAGAAAGCACAAAGATTTTCACCTTTATAAGGATACCCACTTCCGCGTGCTTTATAAGTAAAATTAATTTCATTACAACGTGTATTGGTAACGATCCTCTAATAAAACTAATGTCCAAATAACTGTATCTCACTTCTATTCTCAATGACCGTGTAGTGTAGGGCAGCGCTGTGAGAATTCCATCGGCATCGAAAGCAAGTTTTTTGACTTGCCTAGATAGCCGAGCGGTCTAACGCGCTGTTCCTGTACTGCTAGGAGACAGATTCCGTAGGTCGAGAGTTCAACCCCGGGCTGGGGCGGAAGTGGGTATCCTTATAAAAGTGAATTTCTTTGTGCTTTCTATATTAATATTTCTTCACTTAGGGCAGTTATGTTAGTTTAAGAGTTGTTGTAAATTGTGCTTTATATATATATATATATATATATATATATATATATATATATATATATATATATATATATATATATATATATATATATATATATATATATATATAGATAGATAGATAGATAGATAGATAGATAGATAAAAAATACAGTTATGGAATGGGTATAAGGGAAATAGCAAATTTATGGTTCCCCAAGGGATGGAACTATTTCCCGAGGCCGCGAAGCCGCCGAGGGAAATAGTTTCTTGCCGAGGGGAACCATAAATTTGATATTTCCCGAGTACCCATTCCATAATTGTTTTATTTTACCTATACAATCATAGGAGATTTATTAAACTGGAGACTCAGGCATTTTTTAAAACAATATAGAGGCATTTAAATAATCACAAATGCATGTGATTAAAATTATTGTAAGATAACTAATGCATCAATACCGAGGAAAATAAAATTAAAAAAAATATATAAAAAAAAAATTTCACTGACACTTCAAAGGATTGCTGTCTTCATTTTGCAGTATGATTTCGTCATCGGATGTCGAAATGTTTTGGCGTCACAGATACATTGCTAATAACATTACGTCACAGTCTCGAGATTCCTTGAACGCTCCTCCGACTGTTCATTTTTATTGGTTAAAATTATTAGTAAATATTCATGAGGGAGTAGTCCCAGAAAGTAGCTACGATTTTTCAGGGAGTAGTCCTCAGATGAGGGTAATAGTATCTTCTCAGGGAAGATAGACAGTTTTCAGTTTTAAGGTATTAATTTTAAATAGAGTAGGATAAACTAGATGAGTTAAGGTGGTATATATATATATATATATATATATATATATATATATATATATATATATATATATATATATATATATATATATATATATATATATATATATATATATATATATATATATATATATATATATATATATATTTGTGTGGGTTGGTGTGGGTGTGTATGTATATGTGTGTATGTATGTGTATGAATGTATATCTTGATATGTCTTGGTGACATAAGATTAGAAGGTAAGAGAATTACCACAGATTACAGAATAATAGAAATATTTTATCTTTCATTTCTTTTTTATTATTATTATTTATCATTTAATTCAATGACTTCTCATAATTATACTACTCCTTCTAAGTTCTACTCTGTGGGTGTGAAAGTATTTTACTATATATATATATATATATATATATATATATATATATATATATATATATATATATATATATATATATATATATATATATATATATATATCCTACTCGAATGTAAAAAAGAATTCTTTTTTATTAATGACTTTTTTTTATTTTTGCATTTAAATATGTTTATTCTATAAGATTTATGGCATAAGAATTTTACTACATGGATTTTCGTTTAAAACAGAAAGCAAAATGGCAAAGAAGTTAAGGATTTTTTCTTTGTTATGCACTTGATCATTTCGTACTTAAGCAATCACTCAATAATCATGCACTATATGCATTTTCAAGTCCAAAGTTCAAAACAAGTGCCTGACCACCAGGAAATATTTTCAATAATGATTTGCTGTATTTATTCATTTACGTATTTTTTGTAGTGCATCCTTTTCATGTTATAATTTCCTAGATTGTTAATAATTCATCAGTGTTAAATGGAACACATAATCTTTTTGTTTGTGACACTTTTTTCCGGTTCAATTTCATTTACATCGACTTCCGATTTAAACATTTGTGCGGATCTGTGAGTATTTTTGTTATAGAATATTTAATAAAACAAATATAAAAAATGTATGTTTCTCAAATATTAAAAAACAAGTTGTTAAACAAGTCTTGTTCTAATTAAGCAAAATATTATGAAGGCAATTAATAAAAAAAAAATGATAAAAATGATGTAAGTGATAAAGGAAATCACAATTTTTTAAAAATTTCAATCATTTGAATGAGCGGTCAGTATTTGACATGCTCCTCATCTTATCTGAACTAAACAGTAGTAAAACAAATTACAGAAAAGGAAAACAAACCTGTTGTCAAGACTACAAGAATATTTCAGGAAAATGCACAGGTATTTTTTCCAACTTTTACCTTTTTCCTACGCACAGTTCATACTGACATCTTTTTAAATGTTTTTATACATAAATATTTATACCACAGCTTGCATCGGTTCCTTTGGAAAGGGTTGTTTAAACCCGTGCTCGTACGGATACTACGGACACGGATGTCGTGAGCATTGTAACTGCAGTCAAAATCAGATATGTGATAAAAGGATAGGGTGTTTGGTTTCTCATCTATATTTTAGTAAGTTTTTTCCTCCATTTTATATGTTTGTTCAATTATCTGAATCGCTTCTTAGAGCAATGGAGATAAATTGCCTACTGCGTATGAAGCATTTTAACGAGGCCGAGTCTAATTATTTCTACCCTAGATATTTTGATAAATTTTCTTGAATGAAGTTTTACTATTATATCAATTATTTTAAGATAAAAATATCAATTGTTTACCATTCCGATTTCTAAGAGGGCCATCTTAAAATGTTGTCAAATTTTACTATTGGACCCTATTGGAATTTGTTGGAAAAGCTCCAAATTATCACATTTTCTCCATATGTTTTATATTTCTGCCCTAGGGATTTCGTTTTCAGTCAAATACATAAAAGGTATTGTAAAAAATCACCAAACTGCGAAATTTCAAAAAAGTTGACCCTCTGGTTTGGTCTAGGAATTATTACAAAGTTTATTTTTTTCCAATGCCCAATACCTCTAAATTTGCCATATTGCGGCATACATTTTGTATTTATCGGCGCAGATGAATTATTTTGGTAAAAAATAACAATGTTGATATTACTGGTATGTTTCTTTTGATGTTCTGTCAACAGTGTTTAATAAAATGTCCATGGACGTCTTGAATACTCAAGCGAGTCAAGAGTCATTCTTCAGCGTCATGCATTGCTTACAAAACCGGAAAACAGTGACGTCGTGAAAGTCATTTCAGCATTTATTCCTAAATATTGTCTTAAAAGCACATTTAAAGACCCATAAACGTTACAGATAATGTTAATTTTGTATTACGATTACAATACTTGGATAAGTGTTATGTTGCTGATACGACTGCATGAAACTAAAAAGCTGCGAAAAGTCATGCGCACTGGAATTAGGCTCGGCCTCGTTAAGGTCATGGGCAAATCCACACACACACACACACACACAAAACAACAACAACAACAACAACAGCAACAACAACACATCTACAAAATGTAACGAAGAAAACGCAAAACAAGAAACAAACAAAAGTAAATAAAAAAAAATAAATCCATATTCAATCAGAACTTGCTACATTTTGATCTTTGTTTAAACACTTCATTTCAGCTAAGATAGGGCTTGAAGAAAATGGGAATAACTACATGGAATTAAAATCAAGTTCAAATATTAATTACAATCTGTCAAACCAAACGTATACATTAGTCAGGTGAGATCTGATAATGCAAGCATTAAGTTATGCCAGCGCTTTAGCATAGCTCCCCAAGATCTTGGGAAAGAATATTCAGGAAAAGGGGATTATTTAAAACAACCTCTCAGTACCCCATACATTAAAGAAATTCTGGGGTTAAAAGGAAAAAATATCGACAAAAACACCTTAACTCATCTATTTTATCCTAAAAAATTTTGTATTTATTCAGATATAACCGAAGATCATGATAAGAGATCCAAAGAAAGAAATATTGTACAATCCATTATAATAACTACATGTGGTGTTCTTCTTCTTGTCTTCGTCGTTTTGGGGATACAAAGAAAATTGTAAGTAAATTTCAAGCTTATTATTTTAAAAGTTGATAGTGCCCTTCAGGTCATTTAGACATCATTCTAAATCTTGACTTTTTCTTGTAACTTTGACTTTTTATTCATAGAACGGAGAATGGATCAAATACTAGTACTGATGTATTGGAATATTCACCTTCAGGTATCTTCGTTTCATTTTTTCCTCTATAATTCAGCTTATATAAGTTTAATACATTTATTTCTCTGGTTTTTCAGGGAATACATGTTCAGTGCAGCAGGAACAAGAAGAATGCATTTATAATGATTTACGAGAATCACGAATGGTTGAAAATACAGAATTGTTTTTACCAGAAAATTGCAGAATGCACGTAGAGAACAGGTCAAAGATGATGAAATCATGCACGAGCTTACCTAACCAGTGCAGAGGTAAATTGCAAGAATCAACTTGCTCTAGTTCTCTAGACCTGACAAATTACGGAGGATGCAGTGATACCTACAATCGTTTGCAATTAAAAAAGATATCTTCATGCACTTTGCCCTCTATGTCTTCTGTCAATATGAATGATTACGCTTTTATGAAACCAGATCTTCCAGTATCACATCACGACATAAACGCTGATAAGGAAAATTGCTGTAAAGGGGGTGAATATGGTGACAAAACATGTAAAGAAAATCCCACCAGTGCTAGATTTGTAGAGAACCAATCAAGGCTTTTCCGGCCTTATAGCTCTGTTAAGTACCATCGTAATGTTGAGCAAGAATAGATGTTGAGCATTCATGCACGTCCATCTCAATGATTTAAAAATTTTCAATGAATTATTCAATAAGAAAACAATACTGTTTTTAGATTTTAGATCTATTTGTTTTAAAATGTAACTAGAAAGAGTGTGTAGTATATTGAGACAGAACATAATTTCACTGGTTTTCTTTCTCAAATGTTATAATTTTTTACAATATTTTTCGTGCATTACATTAAAAAAGCATTTCAATCAACTTCGGTCAAGAAAAATGTTTTTTTTAAACTATGAATAAACTCCAGTTTAAACAATTTGTCCTTAAAAACAGTGATGTGTTTTAGAGAGAAATAATTTTAGTAATGCTAACAACATAACTGAGGGATTTGTTAGATTAGCGATATTCCATTTAAGCGAATGCAAGGCTCTCCCCAATGATGCAAAAATTTCTTTATATAACGTATAAACAAATTTTGAAAAATAGGCCTCGATGGGTAATTTTTTTCAATACATCTATACTTATAAATTAATAAATTTTGCAAATAAACTCCGAAGCGAGTGCACCAGAGTTCTTACTAACTCCTCTTAGAATACACTAGATACAAGATTATGTCCGTAAACTATATTTAGATTTCACTAAGTAAGTAAGTATCAAACATTAAATAAAAAGTGTACTTTCATTTTCTATAATAAACTGCCATGAAATAGCAAAAACGTGAGTACGGTGGCGTTTCCGGTTGGCGGATCTAAGTTAACGGCAATATTTAATGAAACTGACAACGAGCAATCGTTTATTTATTTCATAAAACATCATCATTGATTTATTCAATAAAAACTTGGTTTAAATGATATAAAAGAAATAAGTTGTAATAAGTTGTAATAACCGATTAAAAAGGGAAAAGTGCAAATTATTTTTGTCATTAGCCGGTCTTAATGACGGAAGCTTCTAGAACATCATATAGCATCGAGCCCGATGTTTAAAAAAAGAAAAACGAGGCGAACATAAAAACGCTTTTGTGTGAATGGTCATTGAAATAATGGTAAATCATTGATAACACTAAGTTGTGAATATATTTATATATCGAAAGACTATTACATATATGTAGTAGGATTTCCTAATAAATCTATCGGTAAAATTTGTATACATTCCTACTGAGAGCATCGTGGCAACGAACCCAAAGTACAATTTGTACTTTGTAATAAACTTGCTTACATGAAAAGAGAAAATTAATGAATAAGGTATCGTTCAAATACAATTAAAGCTGTAAAATTTTGTGCTTTAATCAATACATTTCAGTTTTTCCCCGAATAATACAGTCTTTTGTATCAAATACTCGACCTATTCATAGGGCGTTAAAAGCTAACACAGGTACAATACTTGGGTCTTGCTTTACAGATATGTATGTACCTTATTGATATGTAAAAAAAAAAAGTAAAGTACATTTTTTTATATCAATAAGGCATATGCATATTTATAGACTAAGACCCAAATACCTGTGAATTTTACCCCCATCAATTTATCAATAAAATGTGCATATTCGCTGCTTTTATCCTTGACTGAAATGAAACAAGAGCATCTGAAATACAATATCCATAACATAGTATAACAGGTTTCACAATAAACGCCAGTTAATAATATTGTTATTTTTTAATTTTTTACGAAAAGGGGGTGGGGTTGGAGACGTACATCTACTTCATGCGGGATTTTGAACAAAGTATTTCTTCCTGCTATAAGCCTGTAGGCTGTCAGTAGAAACTACAATATATTTTCTGTCGGTAGTGGTATAACTTCAATTCCCCACGCTTGCGCGGGATTTCATCTAGTGAACCTTTAAATCAACGACTTAAGAACTTTTCATAAGTGCATTCCATGACAGGAGTTAAATAATATACAGATTTATTACCAAAATTTCCAGCGAAGCGAATTTAATAAAAATGCGCATGTAGATATATATTTTGTTGTTTTTAAACATGATCTTATATCTTAATCTTATATACGTAGGAAGCCTCTTCTAATAGAAATCGGTCTCTATTACTTCCGCATCAACAGGAAAACGCAAATTCTGGTGTCTGCCATTTTACATTCATGTGTCGAGTTATTTAGGACATCGATGTTCTCTCATTACGATATTATGAGCTGACTTTTGCATAAGATAAACATCACAGTTTACTTCTATAAAATTAACTTCATGATTTAAATATTATTGAGTTACTACTGTTACTAATACTTTATGTGTATTGTTGTGTATTGTTAATTTAGACAGTTTTTTGAAACCCATTAAACTAAGAAATTATTTACTATTCAAGAAATTACTTTTCGATTTAATTGAATGCTTATTTGAATTAATGTCGAAGTTGTCATTTGTTGATAAGCTACTGACGAGAGAAAACAATACAATGCTGTCGTGCAAGAAGAATGTAAAGTCATTGTAGATATTTAATAAATTTGTGTATTTACATCGTGTGAAAACATGTGATGCGGTAATACATTATGAAAAAAAAATTCACTCATTAAAACCATTCGTATTGACCGACAAAGATTTCACATTGTGTAATAATTCCTTGATTACAAGTATTAAACATTTTCTGGAATTTGTGTTCCGTGTGACGTACTTGAATTTTGAACTTAGATAAACGCCTTGTAAATACAATCCTTGATATGTTGCTATTATGCATGTAAGACAACAAATATAATTACTTCCTAATATTTTTCCATGTGTGTTTACAACCATATGTTGAGAACAAAATGTTCTAGCAGTGTCATTTGAATTGTTAGGAATAGTGTTAGATCATCTTTAAAGTTGATATCAGTGAAAATATTATGAATATATATAATGGAGTTGTCACATACTTCTGTGATGTAGATCAGATTATGTATGTTAGGTTATTGCTTTTATACTAAATTTAACTACCAATTGTTAGGCCTTTGTTTTATTTCTGTTTAGATTTGACTATAGATTATTCCGTCTACCTGATCAATAGGAATGCCTACTCCTCCTAGTCTAGTATTTCCAGAGGTCCGTGATTTTGTCTTGTTTAGGATTTGTTTTGATATTATTGGATTTATGAGAATGATTACGGCCCTTTATCTTCATATTTTACCTCTGACTCCTAAAATATCATAATTAGTTGCGTTAAGTATTCTGACAGTGAAATGAATTAGATAACGATAAATATTTCATTTATGCAAAGTTAAAACGTAACAACATTTCTGAATAACTAGAATGTCCTTTACGGGAATTTAAGGTTGTACAAAAACAGATACGCAAAATTATTCTTCACATTCATAACTTGATATTCTTTTAATATTCTAGGAAACAACACTTCTATATATGATGACAAGGAAATCCGAATTTACATGTGTTGGCAATAAAGATTCAATAATAGCATGAAATATATGGAGATGTCAGACCATAATAAGAAGAATATGAAATCAGATTTTCCTAAGTGTTCTTCAAAAATTGCATCATATTAAAAAAAGCAAGATAACGAACAGTGATCGATCTCATAAATCATGTAAACAATACTAATCGTGGCAAAACTTGAACTCCTGAAAAGGAGGAGGAGTATGCAATCCCTGTCGACCGCCCACACTGTATTGAGTAGGTAAAGGAGTAAATCGTGGTCAGTGTTTGCAAATTGTCATTATATTGAGCATAGAATTAGCTTAAACATGACTTTAAGGAAGATTGTTGAAAGCCCTGAAACATTAAATTATTTTATAAGTAACCAATTTTGGTTTCAAAAATTAAACATACTCAGATCATTTGGGAGAAAAGTTGGATTTTAGAAATGTGTGTGTTAAACTTTATAATGAAAAAGATGAAGATAACGAACAGTAATCGATCTCATAAATCTAGGAAACAAAACAAATCGTAAACAGGGAAAGAATACGGACCCCTGGAACCACCAAACGTGGGATCATTTGTCTAGAAAAAATTAACCTCCCTTGTCAACCGCTCACCCCCGCCGTGAGCCCTATATATTGATCAGGTAGAGGATGTGCTCCGTAGTCAAATTAAGCATAAATGAAATGATAAAAAAGAACCTGTCGACCCTAAGATAGGTTGTATTTACAAAGTCATGACAACGACCGTAGAATCTGCAAAAACTTGACTTTAAACGGGGTTGCTGAAATCCTTGTAACATAACTTAATTTTTCAGTAGCTTGTCACGGTTTAAAAACTGATCGTACTCAGGGCATGCTCTGGAATTAGTGGGGAGACATAAACACCGCATGCTGTTGGTGTTGGAATATACCTACATAAATAAGGATGAAATATGAAGATAACGAACAGTAATAAAGCTCAAAAACCATTGAAAGATTTGGAGCAGAGCAAACACGAACATCAAAAATTATCAAAGGTTGGATAAGATGCCATGGAAGAGTAAGCATCAACTGGTCATACCCGCCATGTGCATCTTGTCATGTTCGGGCACACGGAAAATCCGTAGACAAGTCAAAGTAAAAATAATAGAATAAAATTTTGATTAAAATAGCCGGTGAAGATTCGACTTAAGGATAAATTGTATTTGCTAACAAGGTCATTGTATTGACCATGGAATTTGCAAAATGTTGACTTTAAACGAGACAGTTGCAATTTTGTATCATCGACTTATTTGTCAATAGCTTGCTTCGTTTTCGAAAATGTGAGTATGTAGAACGTTCTATTGTGTATCGAATCAACTAGGAGTCATAAATTTCATATGCATGTGATAATGGTATATTGTTAAATACATAAGGGAAATTGATGAAAGAAATGTTGTCTTTTTATTTAGAGTTCAGAGGGATATATCGAATCAACAAATTAATGAAAATGGATATTATAATTGATAAAACGTGGACGATGTATCTACATGTCAAATTGAAGACCATAGCAAGGTATTTCTTATTTTCATTTTTTAAAATAAATTCTGCTTCATATTAATACAAAAATTAGCCTACTTATAATGGAGCGAAATTAGTAACCAATTCCAATAAATTGTTCGAAGACTTGATCTCCAAGGATTACTTACATATTGTCAATTAGAAACTCAAGAATATTTTTGATAACAACTTCGGAGTATTGTGTAATATCAGAATGTTTTTAACAAAATAATTGTGGAGAAAATGATAAGGGTATGTTAATTTACGAGTTCCAATTTTATTGAAAAGCAGATGTCAAAAAGCCTGCTCTTTTCTTGAGGAATGGTTGCAAGAAGCGTAGAAAAGTCGTATGTTTTGAGACTTTTCATTTACCAAACGTTATTTGCATTTTTATTTAATTCTGGACTTTGATTTAAAGCGGGGAATGGTAGTATAAATTGTTGAATGAAGTTGCATGCTATTTATTGTTGTAAAATTTTGTGATTCGAAATTTCCGAAAAGTTCCATGGAGTTTTTAAGTATCCAGATTATTAATCAACATCACTCCTCAAATTTCTTGTTGAAATGTACTTTTGAAGTTTTCCTTCCCTGCTGTTAATATTATGTTGAGGTGTAAAGAAAGAGACTGGGTAGAACATTTACTAGAACCGCTTTGTATCTTTGTAAGGAATTTTATGTAGTTTCGGAATCAAGTATAGGTATGGTAATTCAAATTCAATTTGATTGTTGTGAATATAAAAAAAAAATATTTAAAACGGACATATGATTTTGAAGAATTTCCTCCCTTAGAAAAGGAACTAATAGTATAAGTTTGATAACCACTTACAAAATAAAATTCAAGTTCCTTTAAAAATACAATTATAATAATGAACCTTACAGCGACAATGTGAACGTTGTTACCTGCTTTGTCAGTTGGAAGCAGTACATATTAATCGTGTAGTCTAATTCTTTTTCACTTCTAAATTATTGAAGACAGAAGGATAGATTCTTCTTATATTGCCCCTCAACCCTCTAATGCGAGATTTCAACATCTGATATTTTTAATCCATTCTGACAATGTGTCGAGGTATTCTTCTTCATGTTTGGTCAATTGTCTAGCTAAATCTTCCACAGAATTCATAATACAGTGCTACCTCGGTATATTGCCAACTTTTGTCCAAGACAGATTTTGGCATTAAAGCGAGGGTGGCAATATAACGAATTCTGTCATAAATTAAAATTCAGTGGGTAATCAAAAACAAAACAAATAGTTTACGTAATTTATTTCAGTTACAATCTGTTTATGTCATGCTTGTACACATTGTATTATTTAGGGCAGCTCACATTTCTTTTTGAAAAAAGAAATCATTATTGATTCTTTTTTTAGTTTACAATATTTTGACTGAAAAGAAATAAAATATCTGAATATTGAACACTTATCAATTTCCTGCTCTTTCGTCATGCTCCAAGAATTTAATAACCCGATGACAAAGATGTCAGTATCCGTAATAGCCTCTCGGTATAAAAAAAGTTTTTGAGAATTATCATTAATTTCATCTGAATCGAAAGTAGATTATTTCACCGTCTCAAGAATTTCTGAATCAGTTAAAAAGTTCGGTTGGTAAAGCATCATGACTGACGAATTGTAAGTGACATGTCACAATACCTCAACCCGTTGTAATAAACATGTGTTCTCATGTTTGCTAGTACCTGTGTACTTCTCTTCCAATTCTGTTTTGATATTTATCTATGTGTTTATCAATCAACCCAATATGCCCAACAATTAAAGAACATTTTAGGGGTAACGGAATCCTTAATATTTTCACGTGCGGAATTATAGAAATTTAAAAATAGAGATGGGATTTCCTTTCTGGTCGATAGAGTGGCTTCTTAATCTAAGGGGGCACAAATAATTTTTTTGCATTTATTATAGCTCTGTGCATTATCTATGATAAGTTATAATCGGCGATTTACAATCAAATAGATCGAATGTTGATCAATCTTTTTTTCCTCTCAATCCAAATTTGTACGCTTTCTCTTACCTAGCGTTTCCATTATTGTGATGAAATTATTCTTCTATCTTATAAAAACACGCCAAAGACATTGCTAAGTTTGAGTTTTATTCAACAATTATCTTTAATTTAGCTGAATTCCTTGTCCAGCCAGTTTACGCTTCACCGCAACCACTGTCAAAGCAAAGATGTGTTGTCCGAATCACCGACACGCTTTAGATACGCAGGTAGGTTAAGGCTTCCCGTAGAATATCACATCTCTGAACTTCCAAAATATGACGTCAAAATGGAAAATGACGTCAAGTCACTGCAAACTTGAGGTGTTATGACGGGGAGAGTGTCATGAACGTTACACTTTATTTCAAACTGCATGTAAGATGCTAGATAGCTATCGCAAAATTAAATGGTCGTTAAAGGATTTTTAAGTCTTATATGTCCGAATATTTTAAAAATACACCGCTTACCCACCCTTGATTGAAATTCAGCATGTTCAAAGTGCTTATGAAAAATATACTTTTGAAATGTACTCTGTTTTATACCCGTGGTTGGAGGTAGAATTTATTTTGTGTGTATAAAAGAGTCTGGCGCAGGTGATTAATGAGGATCAATCTGAGAATTTTTATTTTATTTTAAAATAAATTATGTAAGGTACTCATTATTAATTATATGTTCGTTACCAGTAATGACATGCCCAACACGACTATAGTTGTAGGTGAAGAAGAATGTAAACGCGAAGGAGGATTATGTTTCAAGTTTCGATATCTAGGCACTTCAGAGGGCTTTTTTTTTAATTAAAAGTTTGAAAGCAATAGTTGATGAGTATTTGTAAGAAATGCAAGGTATGGACTTCAACTTGAAATATGGTAGAATACAAGATTGGAATCTTTCTTGAGTAGGAATACTACTCATACCACTGCGTTAATTCCTTTGTTGGCAAATTTAAGTTTGTCATACAATTTGTCGTAATCATCTACAGTCATAATAACATCCTAATATGAATCAGATGTGGCAGACTCTGTAGGGTCTTTTATTTCGAGTTTACTGGGATATTATATCGAGTCGATATATAATGAATGTAACTATTGTTAATTGATAAAACGTTGTCAATATATCTTTATGTTGAGTTGAAGGCCACAGCTAGAGATTTCTTCCTGTGTACATTTTTTTAAAAATAATTCTGCTTCGCAGGTTTATAAAACATGTCATTTAATAAAGAAGCACGATATGATGTGGTCCATTGATATTCCAACAGATTGTTGGAAGATTTGGTTCTAAAGACCATAAAGATATTGTCATTGAGGAACTCCAACATCTTTTTAATATCAACTTTAGAGTACTTGTATGTACATGTGTAGAACCAGAACGATTTTATCGAGTAATTTTGTAGTAACCAGTCACAAGATATGAAAAATTACCAGTTCTATTTTTACTTAGAAAGCATTTTCCTATCATGTCAAAAAGCCTGCTCTTTGATTTTTTGTGAGGAATTGTTGTAAGAAGCGTAGAAAAGTCCTATGCTTTGATGATATTTATGTTTGGAACGTTTTGGGATTTTAAACTTACTTAAAGTTCTTCGGGCTTTTTTAGAATCCACATTTGATTTACTACACTTGTTGAATAAGTTGTAGCACTATACGTCTAAAGTATCTGCTTTAGTTAGTTAGTTCAGCAGTTATTATTTTGGTGAGGAGTAAGGATAAGGGCTTAGTTAACCATGCAATACATCTTTGTATGAAGTTTTGGAATCAAGTATATATACGTGCGGTAAATCAAACTCACTTCAACTGACTGAAAAATTGAAAGTACTAACATATAAAATGAAAGGTTAGTTTGAAGAATTTGATCTTTTGAAAGTTTACTGTGAGTATAGGCTGGATAACAAGATATGGAATTAAAATCGAGTTCTTCTACAATGCAATTGTAAGCCTTGAAACAAAAACTAAATTATTACAAGCTTATTTGTCAGCTAGTACGTTCATTTAGTCTAATTTTTATATTGATTCTAGTCTACTGAATAGATGGATTGCATTTTGAAATTTATTCTTTAATGCTATTTTTCAATATATATCTAAAATGTTTAATTCATTCGGACAGAGTGTCAAGGTCTTGTCTTCATATTTATACCATTGTCTTGCATATTTTTCGACGGAATTTGTAATAGAAACGAAATTCTGTCGCCATTTAAAAGATCTTGGTCCCCTTACCCAAATAAAAATACTATAGTAAAACTTTGATTTACTATACTGAAAACTTTGAAACTTTGATTAACTAAAGTGAAACTATTGGTTCTTTGACTAACTTTAGTGAAAACTTTGAAACAATGATTAACTGATATGATTTACTAGAGTGAAAACTTTTAATAACTATAGTATTCTGTTTTGGATTTCCATTCTGGTCATGTTTCTTTTTATCATGAATAGTTACCTATTTTGAGAGAATAAGACAGTGTGAGATTTACTACTTGGCCGTAATTAATTAGCGATAATTAATTCGTTTAATTATGTAAATCGCATTTCACCAGAGTACACCCAATTTCATTGTGGCCCGGATTTCTTTCTTTATAACTGTTTATAAATTTCAAATTAAACATGTAACATTGTAAATGTATAGTGTTTGGTAGTTTAGTAGTAGTCCTAGTTGTTGTTGGATTTTGTTGTTGTTGTTTTTTCTGTTTCCTTTGTTTTTATGACTTTTTAACTTTTTTTTCTTTGTCCTAAGGAAGGAACAGGGGGTCCCGAAAATTTGACAATTTCTATTGTTCGTGTCGTTGGTCATTTTTAGTGCTTTACATAAATTTTCATTCTTGACCTTGTATCTATTTAGTAGATCCGACACTTAGGATATACAGTGTTGTTGTTTTTTGTAGTGCTTTCTATATATATATATATATATATATATATATATATATATATATATATATATATATATATATATATATATATATATATATATATATATATATATAAGGCTTTCTTGCTCGCAAATAGACTGACAGAATGATAAGGAACATTAATTCAAAAGCATTTAATTATAATGCTGATGTAGTGGACGTTTTATTATTAATATAGAGAAGGGAAAATATAAAGATAATATGAGTTTTTTTGCAACTCAAGTACTCGCTCTATCTACTTCCTTAAGCATTTTCTTAAATTAAGTAATAAATAAAAATGATGTGTTTCAATTGCCTCATTTTGAATCTTAAATGAAGAGGTACCATCCTCCCAACCAAAAAAGTAGAGATATACAGATTTATTGTGATTATGCATTCTTTGGAACGTCAGTAGCCCCTGTAAGAAATATAAAGTGAAACTTAAAAACTTTGATTCAATATACTGAAAACTTCGATACTTTGATAAACTTTAATGAAAACTTTGATAAACTATTAATAATGAAAACTTTAAAACTTTGATTTACTATAGTTAAAAAGTTGATACTTTGATTTACTATAGTGAAAACTTTAAAATTTGATATACCATAGTGAAAACTGAAATTTTGATTTACTATAGTGAAAACTTTGAAACTGTGATTTACTTAAGTGAAAACTTTGAAACTTTGATTAACTATAGTAAACACTTTGATACTTTGATTTACTATAGTTAACTTTAGTTTACTATATTTTACTAAAAAGTATTTTTGTTAGAGTAATACATGGCCTTTTAGAATGATAGCATCGAAGTAGTTATCTTGATCTTTACTCACATCATCAGTAATGATGTGTACAGCTGGACTGTAGTTGAAAGAAGAGGAAGAACAAGAACAAACAAAAATGCCATGTACAATATGGTTCCTCTGTTGGAGGAAAAGGCACTCACTGTAGCTCAGTCGGTAGAGCGGAAGTTCGTGGGTTGAAATGCCGACCGCGACTGACCTAAGTCGATAAATATAGCTAGCAACTGTTCATTCCCCATGCCTCAGCACTTTGAAGTGAAAGTCACGGGTCTTTCTAGTAAAACATTAAAAAAACAAGGACCCGTGTCTCTCTAGGCCTTTGTACGATAAAGATACCTCACTGCTCAATGGCTCTGACTATCGAGTATAAATTTGAAACCCTTCACCGGTAAATGGTGACGTCTCTATTTGAGTGAAAAATTCTCGACTGGGACGTAAAACAACATACAATCCGTCAGTCAATCTTGGAGGAAAATATCTAGCAGTTGGCCTTAAATACACAAATATTTGAACCTTTTCATTTAGTTACTGTAACAATATATCATTATCATTAGAAAATGAATATTATATATAAAAGAATAAAACACTTATGACATCTGTTTTATGTAATTAATTCTGGAAGGTTGCAAATGGTACAAATAGATATTAGCGCATTGTTTTCATCTCCAGTTTAGCATTTCGATTGTACCTAACAGAGCTGTATGGTCGAAAATGCCTGGTTTTGGGATTTCCTTGTCTAGGAAGTATTGTATTGTCTTCTGGTGTTGGAAATTTACTTCCATCTTTGCTGTACATTTCTGTCTTAAAATTTATGCAACTGAGTTGCGAATTTGAAGAATTTTCCTTCCTTAATCAGTAGTTGTTCATGGGAATATTTGATATAGCCGTCAAAGTACACAGCTTTTTATATTGAAGGTGATTGTAGGTTTCAGGACTTCCATAATAATTAAAATTTTCAGAATTTTTGTATGTTAACTGTTGTCTCCCTTTTATTTTATGCTGTCTTGGTAAACTTCTTGACGATTTTATATGAGCAATGTTACCCAGATGCTGTCTTTGAACGGTATTACAGATGGTGGGATTCAACACTGCATTTTCAAACATTTGTGATTCTCTCGCGTCAGTGTAAATGCATTCTCCTTGTTCTTGCTTGTCGTCACTTGCATTTCCTGAAATACCAGAAACACAGGCCTGAAGATCATCATAAATCTACGTGATATAAAATCAGAAAATTGGGAATATACCTGAAGGTGCAGATATCAAAGTTTCGCCTCCTTTCCCACTTAGTTTTCTTCTGAATTTTTTTTTCATAAATTTTTACACATATATTTTCCCAGCTGCGGAATATTTTTGTTGAAATAAGAAAATGTGAAACGACAGGGTACTTACAATATTTTCTGTAAATGACACGCTGTCCAAAATCCGAATATAATTAAGATTAAAAGACTGACTGCAGTAATGACTACGGTTTCTATAATGAAACTATGTTTTCTTTTTAATCAAACAGCAAGATTTTAAGGTTAGGGAGAATCACGAAATAATCAGATTTGCAACTTGATTTGCAATAAGAATTATCAGCATGAAATGATGATCTTACACGGACTATTGGAAAGACGATTACTGATATGTATCAAAAAGTCTTTATTGCTCATTACCATTTTGTTGATCTTTGTTTACCAAATGTATTCAGAGAGCAATAAACGAAATAAGAATCAAATTGTTCTAAAGTTTCTATTTCATTGTATAAATTGGTTTATATATTCTTTGTATTCGCAAAAAAATCGTACTTGTGATATTTGTTGCGTTTTCACAGAAACCTGATCTTCTGATAATATTTCCATGACATACCCAGTATTCATACATGCTTTAATTTAAAGCTAAATTCTTAATTATGGAGATAAATTAATGAATGCTTACTTGTTGCATCTAGACATCCCTTTGTCTTGTCACATATCTGGACTTTACTGCAATGACATATTTCATTGCACACGTGTCCACAGAATCCATCCAGACATGGTGATTTGCAGTTTTCCCAGAGAAACCAATGCAAGCTAAGTAAGAAAAATTAAAAGATTTTTTTGTTCCAATTTGAAATCATATTTCATTAAAAAATATTAGTACAGAAAAAGAGCTTGAAAAAGATGCTTATTTTTCTTGTTAAATGGACATGCATAACCTGTGTATGAAAATTATATATTTATGCCCGGTCATAAAGATTTTTTTAATGCAATTAGAGCAAAGAGGACAGCTTTTTGGTGAGATATTTTTGCTTGCCGTATATTTTATTTTATTTATTTATTTAATTGTGTGGGGGTGGGGGGTCTAGGTTTAACATTACATTTTATCATTTAAAGTGGATCATTATTCTCTTTGAAACCCTTCATTTTCACAGGTGAGTGTATTTCAAGATAAAATATATTCCTGGGCTAATATATGTAACATTTGGAAAATTCTGTGAATACCTTTAATTATTTTATCATGACTATATACTAATTTCTTTTAAGAATTCGGAGAAAATATGTGGATACCTCTAATTATTACATTTTCAACAGTGAAATACTGTGATTTATTTATTGAATAAAAGTGATATTCTCTCATAGTGTGAAAGGATACCAAAATGATATTCTCTCATAGTGTGAAAGGATATCAAAGTAAGTAAAAAATAATTTCTGGCCTGTCATAAGCTGAAGACAGAGATAGTAACTAACCATCTAGATAGAGCTAAAAATGCAAATGTTGCTAAATTCTATGCTATGTTATGTTTTCAATCTCACAACTGTTAAGCTATGACGTCCCAACCGCTCAACTATGACGTCAAGCCTATGACACTATGTTAAGAAAAGGCAGAGACAAAGGGAAAATCAGGAAAAAAAATGTAATAAACAGAAAATTAAATGTTTTGTAGATGAATATGGAATTTATTTCACTCGTGAGACAGGATTTTTGCTATTTTCACTCGTGCTTCGCACTCGTGAAAATATAAATAAAATCCTGTCCCACTCGTGAAATAAATTCATCTACAAAACATTGAATATCCTCTATTTATTTTATCATGACTATATATTAATTTCTTTTAAGAATTCGGTCACTGATTTTTTAACTTTTTTTATTTTCAATTTTGTCTGAAAAATTCTCTAAGAACAGACGAAAATAATTGCTCAGTAATACATGTATTTCTGTTCAACAAGTAAATTTTATCCAAATTGTAAGGTGGTACATTAAAATCAATTTTTAATGGTCTTGTCACCTTGTCATATCCACTGATGTTGATATATATATATATATATATATATATATATATATATATATATATATATATATATATATATATATATATATATATATATATATATATATATATATAAAGAAAAAAAGACAACACAAGTTGTAAAACGTTAGCGCTTTTATTTAAAATTCTTCAGACGTTTTACTTTGAACATTTGACATTAAGGTCAAGATCTAGAGAATGAAAGGTGCCTACAGATTTCTCAAATTTGAGAAATAAATTCTTTTAATGATGCTTTATAACTTTAGCTTGGTTAAATAAGGTTTGCGGGGCATAATTTGTAGATGAACCAGACGAAAAATTAAATTTTAAACTGTCATTTTCAATGAAAAATTAGGAAAATCAGTCATAAATACGGGAGTTTTTTCCATATCAGACAGAGGAAATGTATCTAGATTGCCTACAGTCTCTCAAAAAACGATATTTTGTATGTTCTTGGCCTCTTCTTTACAATAATATAAAATTGAATATAGGTACCGGGATTACTTTTCACATAATTTCAAATTAAGTTCCATGAAAATACTTTATTTTCTACATAATTCTATTAGAGCCGTAAAATACGGGAAAAAGAAAGTTAAATTTGATTATGACGTCATAATGGATCTAGCACCAAAAGGTTAGTCTAAAGTCATTTACTAGATCTTGACCTTAAAATGTTATGGTAATGACGTTACCAACAATACAATGACGTCACAATGAAAATTCGGGAAACAAGCAAAAGAGCATATAAGAATTAACCAAATATGAAATAAATTAAACTAAACTGTTCAAAGTTGGTTTTAAAGACTTAATAAAATGTTTTTCCTTTTCTCTTCTTTCCACCGTGCTCTCAGTAAACAGTTAGTAAAAGGGAACAACGGTGAAATGTCCATTACCGCAAAGGTTCAGGTGTTCACTAACTTCGATCTGTCTATATTCCAGATGTTGAATATGCTGTCTGTGGATTCGAATTCGGGTACGGAGAGTAGTTCCAGTCTCGCCGATGTAAAATTGCGTACATCCTCCCACATCCTCCACACTTTATGACAATATATGACGTTTTTAGAACCACAAGACATATTTGCATTAACTTAAAAATTTTTGGTTCCAATTTTAAAGGTGTTCCCTTTTTTATGTATGGACATGTTCCACAGCGACGGTCGGGGCATTTGCTGACTGAATGTGCGTTATATTGTTGAAAATGCGACTTGCATAATAAGCGGCGGAGGTTCTTTGGTTGCCTCTTACTATTGATGAATTGGAAATTTTGAAGAACTTTTGACATTCTCTCGTCGGTTTTAAGAACTCCACTGAGATGTTGAACGAATGGGGTCATGTTTCTATTTTTTGGATTGTGAGTCGTAACGAAAGGAAGTATTTCACCTCTGCAGTGTCCGTAGAGGATGGATTAATCAACTGGTTACGGTCTAGTTGTTCTGCTTTCGCAGTACAGTTAAGGCAACATTTTCTATAAAAAGGCACCAAAAACGAGACACTTAAAGTTCAACCGTCTTATTTTTTAGCATGAAACTGTATCTGAAATATCTTAATGGTTTTATGAAGAATTTGTCCATCGCTTTTCACATCGGTATTTTTTGTCATCATGTGACCCTCTCAAATTTAACCAAAAAGTGCAAGGGCAAGGCAAGCAATATTTGAACTGCACAATGTTTCATTGTGTCCCTTAGTATCTATCCTATCGAAAAACTGATGCTCATTCAGTCAGATTTCTGAGATATTTAAGCTATTCATTGAAAATAAACACCAGAATTCAAAAATAGGGTATTTTTCATCATTTAATCGGAAATTTTAAATTGTCTAATAAATTACAAAGAAATGAGCATCACGTTTTAAAAACTATACAGTAAAGTAAAGAATTTAAAAAAAAAAACCTATCTCTTGGGTTGCCGCCTTGCCCTTGCACTTTTTGATTAAAAATTGAAATCTTAACACATTCTACTAAATATAGTTTTCAAACGCATCATTGACACAGCATGGGAGATAACTCTGTGGTGCTTAATAGAGTTTGTATAGCTCGCAAATTTTGAATAAATAATACCTACGGACTGTGCTGGGCATTATTTCATTAAATCAAATCGGTATGCATAAAAAAAATTCTTAACTTTACTTTGTTTTGTATATCTTCGTTCTTTATACGCTACACAAGACGTATTTGACACCTACCTCATTTCCTCCGTTCGTCAACAATAGGCCTAAAATTTGCCGCAACATCTATCATGTAAATCAATTGGAAAATGCCCATGGTTGAAAATATTGAAAGATTCAATCATTTGTAATAAAATATAGACAGCCGCTATCAATGATAAAATATTTATTCTCCCCCAGTAGACACACAGAAAAAATATCTCCAACAGAACTTAGTTGTTTTTTTTTTTGTTTTTGTTTTTGTTTTTTTTTTTTTTTTTTTTTTTTTTTTTTTTTTTTTTTTTTATACATATGTGATTATTTTAGTTATCAAACCTTAAACTGTTTAAGGATTCTAGACTACGTTAAAAGTTTTAAGAACAGGACGAAGGGATTGGGGTGCTCTCAGTTTGCCTCTGGCTCCTTTGATACCATATACCTTACTTGCATGTAAAAAATAAATTATTAAACAGTGTTTACATCAGGTTTTACTTATTTGTGTATTGTAGCACAATTCACATTGGGGGAGGGGGAGGGGAGGGGGGAGGGGCTTTAGTCTCATTTTTTTGAGTTATTATCAATCCATGCGCAACAAGATAATCATAGTAAAACTTTGTAATCAAGAAATATACTCTGTTAAAGAACAAGTGAACATAATATACATGCTGAAATTTAGATCTTGGTGGTACCCTAAAACACAGACAGGCGCGTAGCCAGAATGGAAGTGAAATGTACGCAGAGAACGGCTGGGGTCCGCTTTGAGACCCCCAGTTGGTCCAGGGCGAAGCTCTGATGAGTACCCAGGTGCGAAGTCCCTGGGCATTCATGGGTTTTACCAAATATTCAAAATCATGCCATTTCGATTTTCTTTAGAAAATACAAGACATAGTACTTAATATTGCTTTTAACACAAAGTTAAATACTTCCGTGCAAATTTATTGTACATGTAGAGGCTGAATATTTTTCAAATGATATATTGGCATCATCTACTCTTTTTTAACTTTCAGCAACAAATATAATTAATTTCAATTATTAACAAGAATAATGTTATATTTCAAATCATATTCAAGTGGATCACAGCATTCAACGGTTGATATTTTCTCAAAGATCTTTAAAAAATTATCAATGTGTTGTAGAAGAATTATAAATTAATAAATTTTTATTTGGTTGTGGCAATGATTTAAGACATGGTAATATAAAATTTGAATTTGAATCGAAACAGTATGAGATAAAATAATTTGAAACACAATATTTGCTGGATGGTATTAATATTTTTTCTCTTCTCACAAATCTCTCCCTTCCCTCCCCCCCCCCCCCCCATCCCATTTTTTTAATTTGAAAACAATGTGTACACATCTGCGTATTTGCGTATAGGCAGCTATGCGCTTCTCAGAATACATTCAAGTAAAGATATTCAAATCTTAACAGCCTTCAAACTTTCACACCATTGTACTGTTAAAAGTTCAAAGTATTATTAGTCCCCTACCGGTGAAACCGGAGGGGACTATAGGTTTCCTCTGAGTCTGTCCGTCTGTCTGTCCCTCTGTCTGTCTGTCAGTCTGTCCCACTTGGTTTTCCGATTTTTTTTCCTAAACGCTTGCAGATATTGAGCTGATTTTTGGTATGTGAGTGTATCTTGATGAGTTACAGATCAACTTTGCATTTCGTTCCGCTTCATTGATTTTTGACTGAATTACGGCCTTTTCAATTTTTAGGGGTTTTCCGCAATTTTCTTCTAAATGTTTGCAGATATTGAGCTAATTTTTGATATGTGGCTTTACCTTGATTAGTTATAGATCAAGTTTGCATTTCGTCCCGCTTCATTGATTTTTGACGGAATTATGGAATTTTCAATTCTTAACGGGAACCAGATTACACCTACCGGTAGGGGACTAGTATTGCTAATGCAATACTCTCAGAATGCTTGTTTATCTAGAAAATTTATTTAACTAAAAACAGCTTTTCAAATTCAAAGGCAGGCTGTGAAGGGAACAAAATGAAATACCATTATGGAAAGTTCATTGGTGTTTTAAAAAAGTGATACTCAAAACAATGCATTGAGTAACATGGAAAGCATATACATGACTCTACTGTTTTTATTATCAAAATATTTCAATAATCTTGCTATGAATATGTATGGTTTATAGCTTATATGGAGCATACCTTTTTATTTTATTGGTGGAAACACTTGCTGCCTGAATGAATTGTTCAAATTGTTTGGGAGTAGCTAAAACACAATATATATGTAATGAGTGAAAAACATAATGATTACTGTTGTAGAATGAAATGATATTGTATTGTACAAAACAAACCATGCTATACTATATTTTCTGAAATTCATAAAATAAATGGAATAAAACTTTTGATACAAAACTTTTCTGGGAAATTGAAACCTATGACATTTGCAAAAGTAGAATTGGTAGCTCTACTTAATTTAAGTAAAAAAATATATTAATCAATATACTAGAGATAACATTTAATTCTTTCACCTATACAACATTTAAAAAAAAATATTTAACACTGGCATACTATAAAATTAATGTGAAATGCTTTTAGTGTGATCATACCCAGTGGAGAAATTGATGCATTTTGATAGTTCTAGCTGATGTAAATGCCAGTTTTAACCAGTTCTGTGACAGCTACAATGACAAAAGAATTATACATATAAACAGTACATAAATACATGTATATGCATATGAGACTGACTTAATGTACATGTAGTCAGACAATGAAAATTCAAACATTTTATCTTCATTAATGTAGAAATTCTACAAATTTACAGCCTAGTGATACAGATAGTAAAAGTTCTACGATAGATTTAAAATATGAAGCACTGTTAAAAACTGAAATCTTAAAATTCACATAATTTTGATTGCCAGAGGTATAAATTAAATTTATAGGGTCTTATACTTTTGTATGTACAGTACACATACATTGTACACTGTGCAATTTGACTTCACAATTACATTGTAAGTGTGACTGCATCTAAATTATACTATTTGATATCACGACGCTGTGCTTATATTATGTTACATGTTTGTTCATGTATGCCAAAGGACAACATCATTTCATGACTTTCATATTTTGTGTGTTTTTGTGTATGTGTGTGTGTGGGGGGGGGGGGGGGGGGCATACACACAAGGCACTGCATTGCAGTTTGTGATGGACTGTAATAATACATCGCATTGTACATGTTCACGGTTATTTTACATCGATGTAAAGAATAGTATGTCTACATGGTAATACCTATGCACATACACTCCTTAATGAACAGAAAGGGACCTAGGGAGGTAGAGCGGATCGTCTCAGTTTTCCATGATTTCCCGAAATAACGTCATCATCTTCTTATCAGAAAGATAAACAAGGCCCAGGTCTCTTATTTTATTCCTATTCTCTTTAAAGATTGCCTGATTGTTGCATTTATCCACTGCATATCTCAGCTGCTGTCGCCTCGTTTATAGATGTAAACAACATTCCGTGTCACCGAGTGCAAGCGCGTGGCTGAAGCCGAATGCAGCCAAACGACACAATAAAAAAAGAATTATTTCGAAGACTTGTTGATACTATATAAGAGATAATCACTAATGTTTATTTATTTAAACCTAAAATATAGACATTCATTACAAATTCTCGCAATCATCATTAAATAGCTTTTTTGAGCTCTATTTCCTTATATGGATCTATCAAGGCGAAGCAACTGTCATGATGTCAAACCTCATTATGACCTCATTAACATATTATCTTCATGTGTAGCCTTAACTGTACTGCGTTTTTAATTCCATCTCCTATAATTTTTAAAGGATATTGCTGATCCAGAAGATACTCCTTCAATTCTCCTAGGCGTTCCTTTCTTCGTAACTCATCACTTACTATGGTACAAAATCTTCTTGATAAATTGTATGGTATCGAACGTTTGGTGTGTCTGGGGTGGCATGAACCAAAAAGGAGGTACTGTTGGGTGTCCGTCGTTTTGTAGTATATATAACTTGACAGTTTCTCTCCATCTCGAGTTATGAGGACGTCCAAAAATGGCATACTCTCCAGATTCTCCTCCACAGTAAAATTAATGTCAGGATTAAGCTCATTTAGAATGTTGTAGAAGATGTCTATATTCATAGAGCTTTCATTCCAAATGATGAAACAGTCATCAAGATGTCTTTTCCATTTTTGTTTAATGTTATCGGCGATAGCTGAGTCAAACTGAACACTGATTTTCTCATACAGTATTTCTTCTAAATATCCCAATGTAAGAGTAGCGTAAGTTGGGGCCATTTTTGTGCCCTTTGCTGTTCCTTTCATTTGCTCGTAGTGTTTATCACAAAATGAAAATGTGTTGTTTTTAATACTAATTCTGTGGCTTCCAAGATGAAATCTTTTGTGAATCGGTAATTCATTTTTTCTGGTTGTTTGTCAATCCAATATTCCAAAGCCTTGAGACCTAGTGTACTAGTGATGTTCGTATATAAATTAGTTATATCCATTGTAATTAATTTCTCACTGGGGAGAATTTTTTCTGGTAGGTGTTTCAAAAAATCTAAGTCATCTCTAATGTAACTTTTCACTTCTATGCACAGAGGTTTTACGAGGATATGGATGAGTTGGCTTAGGTGTTGTGTTGGCGATGTAGGACCTCCCACTACTGGTCTGAATGCAAGATCCTCTGGTTTCAGACATGTGATGTATCCTGAATTCTGTAGGTTTATTGCTTCTCTTATAGTTTTTGATTTGTGTACTTTAGGAAGGCCATAGAAAACACTTTCTCTGAAAACAAAATTTGTCAAAAATTCCGTTTCTTTGGTTGTCAGGGAAGAAGATTTGTGTTTTTTAGTAGTTATATACTAATTGTTAGACCATTATTTACACACTGAATTGTCGACGGATTTTTCCGTTATTTCCCGATCATGACAAGGAGCACACGGATGGTGTGACCGGTCGGCAGGGGATGCTCACTCCTCCATGGCACCTGATCCCACCTCTGATGTTTGGAGGTCCGTGTTTGCTCTGCTACTATTTTGTATTGTTTAATGGACTTATTACTGTTCGTTATCTCCATATATTTCATTATCTAACTTTCCATTTGTATTGTATAATTTTCCATTTGTATTGTATAATTTTCCATTTGTATTGTATAATTTTCCATTTGTATTGTATAATTTCTCATTTAAATTGTATATGATTTTTCTTTTGTATTGTTTATTTTTTCATTTTTATTGTAAAATTATGCAATACAATTCATAAAAAACAAATGAAAAATAATAAAATACAAATGAAAAATTGTACAATACAAATGAAATTTTATAGAATACAAATAAAAAAAGTATACAATACAAATGAAAAAATTATAGAATACAAATAAAAATTATACAATACAAATTATATATATATATATATATATATATATATATATATATATATATATATATATATATATATATATATATATATATATATATATATATATATATATATATATATATATATATATATATATATATATATATATATCATGAGTATAGTTGTACATTTATTCTACAGATAAAATGATATAGATAAGCTTCAATGAATACAAGATTCTTTATGAAATTTTATAATTATTTATGGATTAATGAGAAAAAAAAGAAAGAAAAATACATGAACCTATCACTATGTGTGGTTAGTTCCAGTTATCGAAGAAGAATGTACTTACTGATGCAAGAGAGATAACTCTTCCTATTCTTATATCCCCAGTTACCCTATCCCTTCGCAGTTGCGCTTGCGGAGTATTTTCATCTTCCTCCTTTTCTTCAAGAGAACATTCACCCTCCCTGCCTGATAATTCTCTTATTTATTCCTATCATTTTTTTTATCTTGATAGCTTATCAAGTTTTAATTATCATCTAGGTTTATTGGCAAATTTCGGTCTATTGTACATTTATAATTTCAGTAGAAAATCCGGTTCCCTTCAACGTCGTTTCTTTTCTCATGCGTTGATCCTTTCTAGTGATACAGAATTGCTATACAAGACATCGCTGGTTAATTGCTGTCCACCATCTAGGGTTACCATCATTTATAGCTCATAACAATTGTTACTGACTTAAAATGTTGGCTGCCAAATACCAACTGAGGATTGGTGCCATCCATTGATTTGTAATTTACATTGAATTCTTGAATTGTTTGTATATTTTGAGTAAGACTGTATTCAAATATAACACAATATTATGCAATTATTATACCATATGTAATAATAAAGACGTGACAGTAGAACCATTCACCTATTTTGTGCATCTTTCAAGATAAATGTATGTCGAAGCATTTTCTACCTGAGTTTAATAAATTAAACATTTTACTTAATATAATTAATAAAAAATAATTATTATTATTTTATTATTGTATAATTCCTCTCTCTCAGGTGAACATTATATTAGAGAATATAAAATTGGGCGAGGGCGATTCTGGGGCTCGGGTTTTTCCTGCACGTAACATTTTACTTTCATAATTTCACTGAAATATTCAATAAAAGGCTGGTCCATCACTAATAGAACTTCATCTGTAAATGCCCCCCGCCCCCCCCCTTCAAAATCAACCATATATAGAGAGCCTGACATTATTTCTTTTTCATAACAAATGTAGATTTTGAAAATTTACAAATTAATACGACTGGTAATGTTTATTTAACCCTGCTTCTCTCATTGTATTTAGCTAGGACTTCAGCAAATGTAAACACGTGAGATGGCATGAACTACTTAATAAGTTTGTATCATTCAATCAATGAATCATATAATCGTGCTACGTGTTATGTTACGTGCAGGAAAATCGAAGTACAATATTCACCTCACGCTTCGGGGCTGGGTGAATGTTGTAATCCTCAGGTGGCTAAATCATCGTATTGACCTCTAAACAGCCATAATTGTATAAAAAGGCATATATAATGGACACATTTACATTATGTAATTTCTCTGTTAGCATTGTGGGCCTCCTCCTAACTTTCTAAAGTTTATATGACCCCAATGCTTTCTCAAAGGGTCCACAACTGATTTTTGTGGACCTGTAGGAAACACTTATTGAAATTTACAGATCTATAAAACATTTTTATATGCTTTATGGATTTATAACTTATTATATGAATATTTTGCAATATCTTGATATTAACCAAATTATACAGAGGATCTCTGGTACACATTTAATTTGTTAATTTATACTTCATCTTGTATTTAATCATTTTCATGTAGCGACGGATGGTGATTTACATGATAAAATCTGAATTTTCATAAAAACCTATGACAATTTGTTTCCAACTTATCATAAACTTAAAATTGAGCTTATCTTAAGCTATACAAAATTTGAGTCAAAAAGGTGTTCTGTATTTTCTATATCTCAACAGTTTTAACAAAACTACATTTGGAACATTTCTTGAACTGACTACAATTACCGCTAGAGTGCCCTCCAGGTATCTTTTTTAGTCGTTAGAATGTTTTGAGCAAGGGTTTTATTTTATTTCACCTGAATTTGGTTTAATTCAGGTGAATGTTTTGCAGAATGGGACTTAAAACAATGAATCAATTTGCTCGAAAAACTCTAGAATCAACTCGATACTGTTAACAGGGGATGCTTACTCCTTCTAGGCACCTGATCCGACCTCTGGAATTTCGGAGGTCCGTATTTGATGCCCTTTTGTATTGTTTGTACATATTTTTAGATCGATCACTTTTCATTATCTTCACCTTTTTCATCAGAAGGAGATTCCAAAAGATCTTACTACATGTATGCTTCCTTAGTCTTTTCTTAAATACTATAGTATTATTTGTATTTCAACAGAACTTAATATGGTGCAATAACCCAAACAGAATAGGAGGGTTTCTTTAACACAATGCTGTTTCTACACTTCCGTGGCCTGGAAACTGTCCTGATTGAAACGCACTTTAAACATTTGGGGTATAATAAAGAAGCCCATACTCAAAACATACCAACAACTCAAAAAGATACGTGGAAGGCACTCCAGCAGGAATGGTACATGTACTCAATTCTTAAAGTTCAATCAAAACTTAACTCATAGCATCCATTGTCGCTTTAAGGCAATTATTCGTGCAAAAAGGAGAAAAACTAAATACTTGTACTACAATGTAAAATATCAATCATGAGTGTAAAGATTTTATCATTGTACAACATTCATGATATCCAGTTTAGCATCATTATATTTCTTTCAAAATATGTGGACTTAATTTCTTCACAAATACATGTTAGGTTAAAAAGTTTTTTTTTTAAGCTGTAAGACAAATATCATGCATTCTAGTTCCTGTAATACAGTGTACACTGTAGTAACTCAATGCTACTGATGGAAAACTGATAATAAAAGCTGATTTAAACATTACACCGTTTTATCTAAAATGCTATCCCTTTACTTCAAAACGAGACAATTCAGGGATGAATTCAACGATATGTAATAGAACATGCATTGAAAAAAGGCGTCAATGTAACGTAGTATTTTTCTAACATTGCTGGATCTCAGCCAATCAGAGAGATGGAAATTATTCAATCATATGATAAAATATTCATTTCGTGCTCAAGCAATCACTCAATAATCATGCACAATATGCATTTTTAAAGTCCAAAGTTAAAAACAGGTGTTTGGCCATCAGGAAATACTTTCAATAATGATTTGTTGTATTTATTTTCGTATTTTTTGAAGTGCATCCTTTTCATGTTACAATCCTGTAGCTTGTGAATAATTCATCAAAGCTAAATGGAACACATATTTGTTTTGTTTGTGACACTTTTTTCCGGTTCAATTTCATTTACATTGACTTCTGATGTAACCATTTGTAAGGATGCGTAAGTATTTTTGGTACAAAATATTTCAAACAAAACAATTTGACAGTATTTTTTTATGCTTCTAAAGTATTCCAAAAAAGCGAAAGGTGATTATTTTATTCCTATTAAGCAAAACATAATGAAAGTTATTTACAAAAAAATTGATAAGAATAGCTGTAAGTGATAGATGCAATAATCAGCAGTCAAATATCACATTCACCATGTCTCGTTGAAAAAAATAGCACTTACCATATTGATTAAAATGAAATATTTGCTTTATTTTTCTAAGTAATATAAATAATATTACAAACATTTGCAGAAAAGGGAAACAAGCCTGTTGTCAAGACTACAAGAATATTTCAGGAAAGTGCACAGGTATTTATTCCCAATTTTTACCTTTTTCTACGCACAGTTCATAATGAAAGTTTATTGGAATTTTGTTATATACTTAAATACTTATACAACAGCTTGCATCGGTTTCTTCGGAAAGGGTTGTTCAAACCCGTGCGAATATGGATTCTACGGACACGGATGTCCTGAGCATTGTAACTGCAGTCAAAATCAGATATGTGATAAAAGAAAAGGATGTTTGGTTTTTCATACATATTTTAGTAAGTTTATTTTTATTTTCAAATATATAAATCGTTTCTTAGAGCAATGGAGATTAATTGCCTAATATATGAAGCAGTTAAAGGTCAAGGACACACGCACAAAACAACAACAACACATCTACTAAATAAAACGAACAAAACGGAAAACGAAAAACAAACAAAAGAAAGCAAGAAAGAAGACAACTAAATGCAAATTCACTCAGAACATGATACTGTAATTAAACTCACCATCTCAGCTAATAGAAGGTAAGAAGAAAATTGGAATAACTACACGGAACTAAAAATCAAGTTTAAGTATTAACTGTAACGTGCCAAACAAAAACGTATACATTAGTCAAGTGTGATCTGATAATGCAAGCATTAGTTCCCCAAGATTTTTGGAAGGAATATGCTAACTATCTAGGAAAAGGTGATCTTTCAAAATTACCTCTCAGTATTTCACACATTATAGAACTTCTGGGGTTTAAAAGGAGATATATCAATAAAAGCATCTCTACTCAGCTATTTTGTCTTACATTCTTTTTATATTTATTCAGATATAACCAAATATCATAAAAAGGGATCCAATGAAAGGAGTATTTTACAATCCATGATAATAACTACATGTGGTATTCTCGTTCTTGTCTTCGTCGTTTTCGGAATAGTATGCTACTTTCGACGAATATTGTAAATATATTTAAAGCTTATCATTTGAAAAACAAAATGTTGAGATTCGCTTCAGGTCATTTAACCATTATTCTAAAGCTTGGGTTTTCTGTAACTTCTAATTCTTATTTATAGAAAGGGGAATGGATCAAATACTAGTACTGATGTTATGGAATCTTCACTTTCAGGTATCTATGCTTCATTGTTTCTTTATAATTGTAAATTCATTTTGTTTCAGAATAAGACATTTATTTTTCTGGTTTTTCAGGGAATACATGTTCAGTGCAACAGGAACAAGAAGAATGCATTTATAATGATGTACGAGAATCAAGAATGGTTGAAAATACAGAATTTGTTCTACCAGAAAATTACAGAATGCACGTAGAGAGCAGGTCAAAGATGATGAAAACATGCATAAGCTTACCTAAACAGTGCAGAGGTAAATTGCAAGAATCAACTTGCTCTAGTTCTCTAGACCTGACAAATTACGGAGGATGCAGTGATAACTACAGTAGTTTGCAATTAAAAAAGATATCTTCATGTACCTTGCCCTCTAAGTTTTCTGTCAATATGAATGATTACGCTTTTATGAAACCAAATCTTCCAGTATCACATAAAGACATAAATGCTGAAAAGGAAAATTGCTGTAAAGGAGGTGAATATGGTGACCAAACATGTAAAGAAAATCCCGCCATTGCTAGATCTGGAGAGAACCAATCAAGGCTTTTCAGGCCGTATAGCTCTGTTACATACCATCGTAATGTTGAGCAAGAATAGATGCTTAGCATTCACGTCCATCTCAATAATTTAAAAAGTTTCAATGAATTATTCAATAACAAAACAATACTGTTTTTTAGATTTTGGAT
The DNA here is from genome assembly GCF_033153115.1 of Saccostrea echinata. Lineage (NCBI taxonomy): Eukaryota > Metazoa > Mollusca > Bivalvia > Ostreida > Ostreidae > Saccostrea > Saccostrea echinata. The sequence continues at coordinate 4,684,987 of NW_026889772.1, forward strand.
CTAATTGTTTTAAAATATAACTAGAAAGAGTATGTAGTATATTGAGGCAGAACGTAAGTAAATTTCACTGGTTTTCTTTCTCAAATGTTATCATTTTTTACAATATTTTTTCCGTGAATTAGATTTAGAAAACATTTCAATAACATTTAGGTCAAGAAAATATGTTTTTTAACTATGAATAGAATTTTTATTGAAACTCCAGTTTAAAAAATTTGTCCTTAAAAATAGGGAATCGTAATTTTTTTTCAATACAGGAACCTTTAAATCAACGACTTTAGAAGTTTTCTGAAGTGCTTTCCTTGATAGGAGTTAAATAGTATATTACAGATTTATTACCAAAATTTCCAGCGAAGCGAAGTCAATTAAAGTGCGCATGTAAATATATATTTTGTTGTTTTTAAACATGATCTTATATTTTAATTTCATATAATTAGGAAGCCTCTTCTAATAGAAATCGGTCTCTATTACTTCCGCGTCAACAAGAAAATGACAATTCTGGTGTCTGCCATTTTATATTCACGTGTCGAGTTATTTAGGACATCGATATTCTTTCACTATGAACTGACTTTTGCATAAGATGAACATCACAGTTTACTTCTATAAAATTAACTTCATGATATAAATATTATTGAGTTACTACTGATTCATTTTAATACAATACTTTTTGTGTATTGTTGTCTATTGTTAATTAAGACACTTTTTTGAAACCCATTAAACTAAGAAATTATTTATTATTCAAGAAATTACCTTTCGATTTAATTGAATGCTTATTTGAATTAATGTCGAAGTTATCATTTGTTGATTACACAAGCTACTGACGAGAGAAAGCAATAAAATGCTGTCGCGCAAGAAAAATGTAAAGTCATTATAGATATTTAATAAATTTGTGTATTTACCTCGTGTGAAAGCATGTGATGCGGTAATACATTATAAAAAAAATCACTCATTTAAATTTAAGTTTTGAATATTTTTCTTCCTATTCATAATCATATTTTTTTAAGTGAACCATGTATGGAAAAAGCACTCTAATATTTTCACAGACAACGATTTCACATTGAGTAATAATTCCTTGATTACAAGTTTTAAACATTTCTGGATTTTGTGTTCTGTAATACAATCCTTGATATGTTGCTATTATAAGACAACAAATATAATTACTTCCTAATATTTTTCCATGTGTGTTTACAACCATATGTTGAGAACAAAATGTTCTAGCAGTGTCATTTGAATTGTTAGGAATAGTGTTAGATCATCTTTAAAGTTGATATCAGTGAAAATATTATGAATATATATAATGGCGATGGAACATGACACTTCTGTGATGTAGATTAGATTATGTATGTTAGGTTATTGCTTTTATACTAAATTTAACTACCAATTGTTAGGCTTTTGTTTTATTTCTGTTTAGATTTGATTATAGATTATTCCTTCTACCTGATCAATAGATAGGGCTCACGGCAGGTGGGACAGGACGACAAGGAATGCCTACTCCTCCTAGTCTAGTATTTCCAGAGGTCCGTGATTTTGTCTTGTTTAGGATTTGTTTTGATATTATTGGATTTATGAGAATGATTACGGCCCTTTATCTTCATATTTTACCTATGACTCCTAAATATCATAATTAGTTGTGTTAAGTATACTGACAGTGAAATGAATTAGATAACGATATTTCATTGATGCAAAGTTAAAACGTAACAACATTTCTGAATAACTAGGATGCCCTTTACGGGAATTTAAGGTTGTACAAAACGGATACGTAAAATTATTCTTCACATTCATAACTTGATATTCTTTTAATATTCTAGGAAACAACACTTCTATATATGATGACAAGGAAATCCGAATTTACATGTGTTGGTAATAAAGATTCAATAATAGCATGAAATATATGGAGATGTCAGACCATAATAAGTAGAATATGAAATCAGATTTTCCTAGGTGTTCTTCAAAAATTACATCATATTAAAAAAACCAAGATAACGAAGAGAGATCGATCTTATAAATCATGTAAACAATACTAATCGTGGCAAAACTTGAACTCCTGAAAAGAAGGAGGAGTATGCAATCCCTGTGGACCGCTCACACTGTATTGAGTAGGTAAAGGAGTAAGTCGTGGTCAGTGTTTGCAAATTGTCATTATATTGAGCATAGAATTTGCTTAAACATGACTTTAAGGAAGATTGTTGAAAGCCCTGAAACATTTAATTATTTTATTAGTAACCAATTTTAGTTTCAAAAATTAATCATACTCAGATCATTTGGGAGAAAATTTGGATATTAGAAATGTGTGTGTTAAACTTTATAATGAAAAAGGTGAAGATAACGAACAGTAATCGATCTCATAAATCTAGGAAACAAAACAAATCGTAAACAGGGAAATAATACGTAACCCTGGAAACACCAAACGTGGGATCATTTGTCTAGGAAAAATTAAAAAAAAAATAAGGGTATTTTAATTTACGAGTTAACTTGACTTTAAACGGGGTTGCTGAAATCCTTGTAACGTAACTTAATTCGTCAGTAGCTTGTCTCGATTTAAAAACTGATCGTACTCGGGGCATGCTCTTGAATCAGCTGGGAGACATAAACACCGTATGTAGTTGGTGTTGGAATATTACTATATAAATAAGGATGAAATATGAAGATAACAAAACAGTAATAAAGCTCAAAATCCATTGAAACAATACATATTTGGAGCAGAGCAAACACGAACATCAAAAATTATCAGGTGGGATAGGATGCCATGGAAGACTAAGCATTGACTGGTCATACCCGCCATGTGCATCTTGTCATGTTCGGGCATATGGAAAATCCGTAGACAAGTCAAAGTGAAAATAATGGAAGAAAAATTTGATTAAAATGCGCCAGTGAAGATTCGACTTAAGGATAACTTGTATTTGCTAACAAGGTCATTGTATGGACCATAGAATTAGCAAAATGTTGACTTTAAACGAGACTGCTGCAATCTTTGTATCATCGACTTATTTCTCAATAGCTTGCCTCATTTTCGAAAATGTTAGTACGTAGAAAGTTCTCTTGTGTATCGAATTAACTGGGAGACATAAATTTCATATGCATGTGATAATGGTATATTGTTACATAGATAAGGGAAATTGATGAAAGAAATGTCGGACTCATCACATTGATCATAAAGTTTTGTTGTTAGTTTGCCATTATTGTCTTTTCTGGTAAGATATCAAAATGTGAAACCAATGTGTCAGACTCTATGTTGACTTTTTATTTCGAGTTCAGAGGGATATATCGAATCAACAGAGGAATGAAAATAGATATTGTAATTGATAAAACGTGGACGATGTATCTACATGTCAAATTGAAGACCATAGCAAGGTATTTCTTTTTTTCATTTTTGTAAATAAATTCTGCTTCATATTAATACAAAAATTTGCCTGCGTATACTGGAGCGCAATTAGTACCCAATTCCAATAGATTATTTGAAGACTTGATCTCCAAAAACTACATGCATATTATCAATTAGAAACTCAAGAATATTTTGATAACAACTTCGGAGTAGTGTGTACTATCAGAATGTTTTTAACAAAATAATTGTGGAGAAGACAAAAAAGTATGTTAATTTACTAGTTCCAATTTTATGGAGAAGCAGATGTCAAAAAGCCTACTCTATTTTTTAGGAATGGTCGTAATCGTAGAAAAGTAGTATGTTCTGAGACTTTTCATTTACCAAATGTTCTTTGCATTTTTATTTAATCCTGGACTTGACTTATAGCGGGGAGTGGTTGTATAAAATCTTTGATGAAGTTTTATGCTATCTATTGTTGTAAAATTTTGTGATTCCAAATTTCCATGGAGGTTTTAAGTATCCACATTATTAATTAACATCACTACTCTAATTTCATATTGAAACGTACTTTTGAAGTTTCTCCTTCACTGCTGTTATATTTTGTTGAGGCGTAAAGAAAGAGACTGGGTAGAACATTTACTAGAACCGCTTTGTATCTTTGTAAGGATTTTTATCTAGTTTAAGAATCCAGTATAGGTATATCAATTCAAATTCAATTTGATTGTTAATATAAAAAAAATATTTATAACTGACATATGATTTTCAAGAATGTCCTCTTTAGAAAGGGGACTAATAATATAAATTTGATAACCACTAGCAAAATCAAATTCATGTCCCTCTAAAATACCATTAAAATAATAAGCCTTACAACGACAATATTGTTACCTGCTTTGTCAGCTGGAAACATTATATATTAATTGTGTAATCTATCTGATTCTTTTTCACTTCTAAATTATTGAAGACAGAAGGATAGATGCTCCTTGCATTGCCCCTCAACCCTCTAATGCGAGATTTCAACATCTGATATTTTTAATCCATTCTGCCAATGTGTCAAGATATTCTTCTTCATGTTTGGTAAATCTTCTGGCTTATTCTTCCACAGAAATCATAATATTGATGAAATTTGACGCAAGTTGAATTTCGAGGTTCCTTAAATTTTTGCTATTTTAAGATAAATTATTTAAGGTCCTCATTATAAATTATATGCACGTAACCAGTTATGACTTGTCCAACAGGACTATACTTGTGGGGAGAAGAAAAATATAAACGCGTAGGAGGATTATATTTCAAGTTTCGATAACTAGGCACTATACAGTTTTTTGTTTGTTTTTTTTTTTAATTAAAAGTTTAGAAGCAATAGTTGATGAGTATTTGTAAGAAATGCAAGGTATGAACCTCAACTTGCAATATGGTTAATATAAGATTGGAACCTTTCTTGAGTAGGAATATTACTCATATTTACTGCGTTAATTCCTTTGTTGGAAAATTTAAGATTATCATAGAGTGAACTAATGACTAAGCCGTAATCGTCTATAGTTATAACAACATCCAAATATGAATCAGATGTGGCAGACTCTGTAGGGTCTTTTATGTCGAGTTCACTGGGATATTATATCGAGTCGATATATAAATGAAGGTAACTATTGTTAATTGATAAAACGTTGTCAATATATCTATATGTTGAGTTGAAGACCACAACAAGAGTTTTCTTCCTGTGTACATTTTTTTAATGAATTCTGCTTTACAGGTTTATAAAACATGTCAGTTAAGAAAGGAGCACAATATGGTCTATTAATACTTCAACAGATTGTTGGAAGACCTGGTCTCTAAAGATTATAACGATATTGTCAATGAGGAGCTCCAGCATCTTTTTAATATCAACTTTAGAGTCAGAATGATTTTTAACAAACTAATTTTGTAGATGACCAGACACAAGATAGGAAAATTTACGGGTTCTATTTTTACTTAGGAAGCATTTTCCTATGATGTCAAAAAGCCTGCTCTTTAATTTTTTGTGGGAAATGGTCGTAAGAAGAGTAGAAAAGTCATATGCTTTGATGATATTTATGTTTGGAACGCCTTGGAGGTTTTAAATTTACTAAAAGTTCTTCAGGTTTTTTCGAATTCATAATAGAAACGAAGTTCTGTCGCCATTAAAAGATCTTGGTCCCCTTAATAAAAAAATGCTCTAGTATACTATAGTTCACTATAGTTAATTATATTGTCAAAGTTTTCATATTGATTTACTATAGTGAAAACATCATTACTTTTATTCACTATAGTAAAATATTTAAAACTTTGATTCACTATACTGAAAACTTTAAAGTGATATATAATACTGAAAAACTTTGAAACTTTGATTAACTATAGTGAAACCATTGATACTTTGATTAACCATAGAAATTACTTTGAAACTTTGATTAACTAAAGTGAAACCATTAATACTTTGATTAACTATAGAAAAAAAAAATTTGAAACTATGGTGAAAACTTTTAATAACTATAGTATTCTGTTTTGGATTCCCATTCTGGCCATTTTCCAATAAATCATTATCATAATTAATAAAAGCTCCATAGAACTGTTTATAAACCCATCACACCCCCCCCCCCCTCCCCCAAGTAAAAAAATGAACAAACGATTTTTCTATTTGAGGCTGTCTTGCCCATGAATAGACCGACAGATAAGGGACATTAATTCAAAAACATTTATTTAAAATGCTGATATAGTGGAAGTTTTATTGTTATGGAGAGAGGAAAATATACTATAAAAATTTGATTTAGTATGTGAAAAATGAAATTTTGATTTACTATAGCGAAAACCTTGAAACTTGGATTAACTAAAGTGAAAACTTTGAGAACATTTGATTCACTATAGTAAAAAACTTGAAAACTTTGATTTGATATACCGAAAACTTTGAAAGTTTGATTTACTATAGCGAAAAAATTTAAATCTTTGATTAACTACACTGAAAACTTTGAAACTTTGATTAACTATAGTGAGCACTTTGATGCTTTGATTTACTATAGGTAACTATAGTAAACTTTAGTTTTATTTTACTTAAAGTATTTTTGTTAGGGTAATTCAGGATGGCCTTTCAGAATGATAGCATCGATGTAGTTATCTTGATCTTTACTCACATCATCAGTAAAGATGTGTACAGTTGGACTGTAGTTGAAAGAAGAGAAAGAACAAGGACAAACAAAAATGCCATGTAAAATATGGTTACTCTGTTGGAGGAAAAGACAGTCACGGTAGCTCAGTCGGTAGAGGGGAAGGTCGTGGGTTGAAATGCCGACCGCGACTGACCTAAGTCGATAAATATAGCTAGCAACTGTTCTTTCCCCATGCCTCAGCACTTTGAAGTGAAAGTCACGGGTCTTTCTAGTGAAACATTAAAAAACAAGGACCCGTATCTCACTAGGCCTTTGCACGATAAAGATACCTCATTGCTTAATGGCTCTGACTGCCGAATATAAATTTGAAGCCCTTCACCGGTAAATAGTGACATCTCTATCTGAGTGAAAAATTCTCGACTGGGACGTAAAACAACATACATTCCATCAATCAGTCTTGGAGGAAAATATCCAGCAGCTGGCCATAAATACAAACATTTTCTAACCGTTTCATTGTTTAGTTACTAAAAACAATTTATTATTGTAAAATGAATTTATGTATAAAAGAATAGAACACTAATGACATCTGTTTAAATAATTAATTCTAAATGTTGCAAATGGTACAAATAGGCATTAGTGCATTGTTTTCATCTCCGGTTTAGCATTTCGATTAAACCTAACAGAGCTGTATGGTCGAAAATGCCTGGTTTTGGGATATCCTAGTCTAGGAAGTGTTGCGCTGTCTTCTGGTGTTGAATATTTACTTCCAACTCCTTTGCTGTACATCTCTGTCTTAACATTTATGCAACTTAGTTGCGAATTCGGAGGATTTGCCTTCATTGAGCAGTAGTTGTTCATGGGAATATATGATATAGCAGGCAAAGTACACATCTTTTTATATTGAAGGTGGTTGTAGGTTTCAGGACTTCCATAATCATCAAAATTTTCAGAACTTGTGTTTGTTAACTGTTGTCTCCCTTTTATTTTATACTGTCTTGGTAAACTTCTTGAAGATTTTATATGAGCAATGTTACCAAGATGCTGTCTTTGAACGGTATTACAGATGGTCGGATTCATAACTGCATTTTCAAACATTCGTGATTCTCTCACGTCAACGTAAATGCATTCTGCTTGTTCTTGTTTGTCGTTACTTGTATTTCCTGAAATACCAGAAACAAAGATCTGAAGATCAACATAAATCTACGAGATATTAAATAAGAAAATTAGGAATATACCTGAAGGTGCAGATTTCAAAGTTTTGCCTCCTTTCCCACTAAGTTTCCTTCTGAAATATTTTTTTTTTCATAAATTTTATGCATATATTTTCCTCCTCTGAGGAATATTTTTGTTGAAATAAGAAAATGTGAAACAACAGGGTACTTACAATCTTTTCTGTAAATGACACGCTGCCAAAAATCCGAATATAATTAAGATAAGAAGACTGCCTGCAGTAATGACTATGGTTTCTAAATTATCACTCCTGTCAGGATTGTGTGAAAAATCTTTGCTTGTATCTGAATGAATATCGATAAGCAAAGGGATCCAATAACCTCACATGTGATGTTTGAAATGTAATGGTGTACATGTACGTACAAATACAGGTATATATATATATATATATATATATATATATATATATATATATATATATATATATATATATATATATATATATATATATATATATATATTATATATTAGGGATGTCAAATCGGTCAATTTTTGATAAACGGTTACTCGGACGTTTTTCCGATCGTGTACCCGGGTACTCGGTACATGTAAAAATGTATATACAAGTGTGTTAATTTTCTTGAGCCACGTTAAGCTCTGTTAAGGATGGATTCTTGTCAGCATTTTACGTCGTCAATGGGTCTCCATAAATTATGCAAGTCGTAAAATGCAAAATTCATATTTAATTATACTGAAGGAAAAACTATTAGTTAATTTGTCAGATTAAGTAATGTTGAATCTATTTCTTTTGAAATTAATAAATTTTTCGTAATATTTTCATTGATTTGCGACAATCGCCATAATATTCGCAGTTCGGTAGAGAATGTCAACATGTCCAGATCATTTTCCGTAGAAAACCCCGAGAGGGTTGTTTTGTAAAATCTACAAACTGTGAACATTATCGAAGCATTGGAGAAACCCAGGGACAGTTATGACAAATTAAATCATAGTTATTTATGCCCGGGAAATTCCGATCAGCCAAAAGGGAAGCTTGAACTTGAAGCTAGGTCACAAACGTGCAAGATTGCAGATCCACGTTGCCTCGTCTGAAGTCATGTCGTGTGCAGTGAGCATGTAAGTTAGTTATATATGTCTGAAGAATTTAATAATTTTTTATAATTTTGAAATTGAATTCAATTACATGCTGGTTTGTATTGATTTATGGGAATTCGCACGGAAATTATAGTCCTGTTATCAATATTTCGTCTGCTTATTCCTGTGACTTGTCAACATTTGAAGAGGATATATTTCGTGTGTTCGTCAGGTTTACGAATAATAATTCACAAAAATAGCATTTTTTTGTATATGATTACAACAAATTTTATATTTTAACTAGCCTACTTTGTTCAAGACACAACAATCATCAAGTTATTAGAAAAGTAAGGTGTCCCGCTTGGGTACAAATCAAACGGAAAAATAACTTGATATTGTATGTGGAAATATCAATAATATTGAAACACACAATTGTCTAATAAATAGAGCAAAATGAAACATTATTGTTAAAAAACTATTTATATTATTGGTTTGGTTTTTTTTTTTTTTGTACTTTTAGGATAAAAAATGTCTATTTATTTATATCCAATACATTATAATATAAGACATTATGCATATGGTAGAATCTATTAAAATATCTTCATTCATTTAAATCAATAAATGAAATACAGATGAGATAAGTTGTTTAATCTTATAATCAATTTCCATTAATTTAAAAAAAATAGTCTAAGGGATGTTCATGTTTAATTCTTAGGAGAAAATCAACCCTACTTTACCCTAGACTAGAAAAAAGACTGGAGGTCAGAATGATTGAGCAAGGAGTGCTGGCAGATGGACTATTGAGGTACATGTATAAGAAATATGGACACAACTTTATCTAACTATCATGTAATGCAGCATCTGTGTTGCTATGTAAAATATATTACTTTTTTTTAAATTATAGGTCAACAAAAAATTTGGACTTTCATCAGGTGGACACATGTTCAGCAAGAAATTCTCACATCAAATGAATGATGGCTGTCTGTGGAAAAGAGATTTTCTCAGAATATATCACAGATCAGAAGCAGGGATTACATATTTATCTGATCAAAGAAATGTTTTTGTGGAAATGTGGAAGTCAATGCATGTTATCATAGTCACTGCTGCTTGTTGCATGATTCCATTCTTGATTTTTTTCAGGAACTTTCAGTCAAAAATAGTTTTATTTATAATTATATAATGTTTAATTATTTGATTCCCAAGTACCCGATACAGTGCACACTTTGTAGAATGTGATTACTTTACAAAATCTTTGAGTAAGATTTGAAATCTTACTCCCAGAGTGAATTTTTCAAGCATTATCTTTCATTAGATTACAGTGTGAAGATTTACATGTACTGGCATTACAACAACTTGTAAATGATATATACCTAGCTCTATGTATTCAGTTGCTTTACATTTTCAATTACAGTTAAAATCTTAAAATACAGTTCTGGAATACATAAAAATGTGCCTGCTTTAGATCATTTAGTTAAAGGGTGATTTTAAGCGAGAGCATGCCGAACAAAATTGCTGGTAGTGGCCGGGTTAAAATTTAGATTTTTACAAATGAACTACATACATGTACTTGCAGTAGAAACCCTCAAGAGGTAATTTTTAATTCATTTCAATATAAGTTATTGACACTGATCAATAAATGTTTGTGCTACAAATTCTTAAAAAGAAATTTCATCCTTGAATAAGTATTTTGCATCTAAATGTGAAATTAAGTTTGATAGCTGCATGCATATTATTGTTACAAAGTTCAAGGATGTCATTTTCAGGCAAAGATGTCAAAGGGCATTTGATTGACATAGATGGCTTTTTTGGTATCTTAAAACTCCAGCAAATTTTACGCAATATGTGATCACAATGAGGAGTTATATTTATTGGTGCTGAACAAACTATATACTTATTAATGTGTGTAGGTATTTATTGTCCCTCGCTTTCGCGAAAGAGAGGGGACATTAAATCTCATTCGACTGTCGGGCTGTCTGTCACAAAAACTTTAACCTTGGCAATAACTTCTGAGTGAGAAGAGATTGGGCTTTTGTATTTCACATGTACATTACCTGTAACAAGACCTTTCCAAATATACTGTGAATTTTGACCCCGTGGCCTTGGCCTTGAAGTTTGACCTACTTTTCAAAAAAATTAACATTACATTAAATTGGTCATAACTTTTGAATGAGAAAAGATAGGACTTTCATATTATGCCTGTTTATTACCTGCGACAAGACCTTTTGAAATTATACTATGACTTTTGACCCCGTGATCTTGACCTTGAAGTTTGACCTACTTTTCAGAAAATTAACATTTCTTTAAATTGGTCATTAAATTTAAATGAGAAAAGATAGGGCTTTCATATTAAATATGAACATTACCTGTAAGAATACCTTTCCAAGTGTACTATGATTTTTGACCCCATGACCATTACCTTGAAGTTTGACCTACTTTTCAAAATTTTTATCTTTGCTTATAACTTTTGATTTAGAATAGTTAGGGCTTTCGTATTTAACATGTGCATTAGTAGTGACAAAGTGTTTCCAAGCATGCTATAATTTTTGACCCCTTTACCTTGACCTTCATGTTTGACCTAAATTTCAAAAATTTTATATTTGGTGATTACTTTTGAATGACATATGATAGGGTGTTCATATTTGACAGGTGCATTACCTGTGTCAAAATGTTTCTGAATATGCTATGATTTGACCCCATGACCTTGACCTTCCAGTTTGACCTAATTTTCAAACATTTCATCAGTTTGCTAACTTTTGAAGGAGCAAAGATAGGGCATTCATATTTGACAAGTGCATTACCTGGGACAAACATTTCCAAATGTACAATGATTTTTAATCCCATGACCTTGACCTTGAAGTTTGACCTAATTTTTAAAAAGTTTATCATTGCTAATAACATTTGATTGAGCGAAGAGATGGTATTTACATTTGACATGTGCATTACCTGTTTCAAAACCTTTCTGATTGTATACTCTGGTTTCTGATATTTTTTTTACATGTGCATCACTTGTGAGAAGGTTTTTGGATTTTATTATGATATTTGACCTCATGACCTTGATCTTGAAGTTTGATGTAGTTTTGAGAAGCTATAGTCTTTGCCATAACTGTTATTAATTCAATAATTTATGTTTTTTGTATGATGCACAGATAAGACAGGACAAACAAACAAGACAGTTAAAATATGCCATAAATAATGGCATCCCATCCACTATGACATCGAAAGCGGGGGACCACAATTCTTTGAATTTGCTTGTTGTTTTCAAAACTCAGTTTACAAATGTAAAATATCCAATAATAACATAATACCAGGGACCTATATGTATATAACTACATATACATGTATAGGCATATATATTAGTCCCAGGCCTCTGATATTCATATATTAAGCTTTGAATGGCATGTTCACTATACATGTATATTGATTTCATGTTTATGTCATAAATAATGTATTGAAATCTTTTCTAGTCTATGAAAATTTTATGTATGATTTTTCTCATAACTTTTTGGAAGGTTTATTATTTATTCCTGGTTATATTAAAGGTTAAGTTGCTTTGAATTAGTCCTGTGCATGTGAAGAATGTATGTGATAATTTTTCTGTAATTGCCACTAGAAAATTGATGTATTTTATAAAATTGTCAAACATAACATTCATAAGAATAAAATGACAGAGGAAATTCGAAATGAATATTTTGAATATCATTAGTGTAAAATACCATAAAAATAGAATGTATAACTGGGAGAAATGAATGTATTTATGTCACAATTACATCAAATTGATATGTTTTTGGGGATTAAATTTTTTTTTTATAGACATTTAAAACACTCTGTAAAATGAAGATTTCAGAAAGTATAGAGCAAATTCGGGTTTTTTTTTTTTTTTTTTTTCGATAATTTGCCTGATTACTATATCTTTTTTACCTTGTAAATTAATCTTGAACCTTTGAATATTCATCAGACAAAAATCTAAATATTTGACATTATATGGTCAATTGTAAAAATTGAGATGAAATTTCATGTGAATTCATAAAAACTGAGAATTTTGAAAAAATATCGAGGAAATTTGGATTAAATATATTTATTGAATATAAAGGATTTCATGTTATCTTTTCACCAGCTCATTTCATATGAACTAGTCATCAAAAATAAGAAACAATTTTAATTTTATTGTGAAAAATATTTTTTCAGTCAGCAAAATTTATTCATATGCATAAATTTTAAAACTTCTCTGTGTAAAAGTACTATTTTTAGGACTGACTTTCAAATGACCTTGACTGAAAATCAAGGCCGATGACACCAAAGTTTTTGGATGTTAAAAGAGTGTAAACAGTCTGAATATTGAGTATTCAGAAAATCAAGATTCTGCCATTATAAGAAATATGAGAAGAATCCATCCTTAAACCCCAAAGCTGTTTTTATCACGTTTATAAATATGTATAAATTTAACATCGAGTCAAATGGAATTGATTTTTTGGTACTAAATTTATTTATCAAATAAACACAAAAGACACAATTAATACATCAAAATTTACAAATGGTTTATAATTCTTGTTGAGGATCTATTTCATCAACGTAAAAGGAGAATAATCTGTTACGCAGGTTTGTTATGATAAGACTAACGAAAGGGAAGGAACGAACGTTGTTGGGATCGCTAGTCTAAGTTGCATGGCTGTTTCCCCCCGTATGAACTTACCACACAAACTGACTTCCAACATTTTTTTTTTTTTAAATCTATAGTTATTTCTAAATATTTTTTCACTTTTGAAGTGGGTAGCGGCATTTCTATGCTTGTCCGATTTCGCTGCCATATATTAACTAAATAGCTTAAAAATGATTTGTAGTGAAATATATGGAGATAACGAACAGTATTCAAGCTCAAAAGTCCATTATACAATACAAAATAGGAGCAGAGCAAACACGGACCTCCAAACATCAGAGGTGGGATCAGGTGCCATGGAGGAGCGAGCATCCCCTGCCGAGCGGTCACACCCGCCGTGTGCTCCTTTTCATGATCGGGAAATAACGGAAAAATCCGTCGACAATTCAGTGTGTAAATAATGGCCTAACAATTAGTATGAAAAACGTCAGTCAGCATTTGACTCAATGATAAATTGTATTTGCTGACAAGGTCATTGTATCGACCATAGAACTTACGAAATGATGACTTTAAACGAGACAGCTGATATTCTTGTTTCATCAACTTATTTGTCAATAATTTACCTCGTTTTAGAAATTGTACATACGTAGAGCATGCTCTTGCGTATCGAATCAACTGAGATATATACCCCGTATGCAGGTGATGAAGGTATATTACTGCATAAGTAAGGGAAGTTGACGATTGAAAAGTTAAAGTCATCACGTTTATCATAAAGCTTGGTTGTTAGATTACCATTAACGTCTTTTCACGTACAAGATTTTGGACAAATTCTGCTTCATACGAATACAAAAAAAGGCCTGCTAGATAATAGACCATACTTAATCTAATCGATCCAAAATTAAGGACCACAATAAGTGAGAACAGCCGTGTACCAGGTGATTGGTCACTAATTACTGTATATACACAGCCATAGGCGATAACGTTTTTTTACAGGTGTGAAGATGACGACACGCTAATAACCGTATGCAGTTTTAAGATATTTGTTTGATAAATTTTGATAAAAATATGTACATTGAAATAAGAAAAAATACACTTCCGAGTAACCGAGTACCATTTTTAGTATTCGATACTCGGACGTTCGATCGAGTACCCGGTTAACCGGGTACTCGTTGACATCCCTAATATATATATATATATATATATATATATATATATATATATATATATATATATATATATATATATATATATATATATATATAAATTTATTGATAAAGGTGTTTAAACAAAATAGCAATGCAAGCCTATAAGACAAAGGCAATGAATCCCGGCATCTTCCAATGCAAATATCAACATCCCCGCGGTCAGTTTGAAAAGAAAAAAATAATGACTACTGAATTTAACATAGTGCAGAGTGATTTATTTATGGGAACATATTGATATATTATAAATCCATAAAACTGAAACTAGGTTTTCTTTTTAATCATACAGTAAGATTTGAATTATGGCGAAACACGAAATAATCAGATTTGCAACTTGAATTGCAAAAAGAAATATCATTATTAAATGATGAACATATACGGACTATTGCAAAGACGATTATTGATATGTATCAAAAACTCATTATTGCCCATTGCCATTTTGTTGATCTTTTGTTTACCAAATGCATTCAGGGAACAATAAACGAAAGAACATTCAAATCGTACTAAAGATTCTATTTCATTGTATAAATTGGTTTATCTATTTTTTCGAAAAAATCGCACTTATGATATTTGTTGCGTTTTCACAGAAGCCTGAACTTCTAAAAACATAACATTTCTATGACATACTCAGTATTCATACATGCTTTAATTCAAAGCTAAATTCTTAATTATGAAAACAGAATATAAAATGCTTACTTGTAACATCTAGACATCCCTTTGCCTTGTCACATATCTGGACTTTACTGCAATGACATTTTTCATTGCATCCGTGTCCATAGTACCCATACTGACATGGAAATTTACAGTTTTTCCCAAAGAAACCAATACAAGCTAGGTAAGAAAAATTTCAAGAGATTTTTGTTCGAATTTGAAACCATCTTTCATTTAAAAATATTAACACAGAAAAAAAGCTTGAAAAAGATGCTTTTGTTGTTGTTGTTGTTGTTGTTGTTGTTGTTAAATGTACCTGCATAACCGATGTCTTAAAGTAATATATTTTTTGCAGGGTCATAAAGATTTTATTTTTGTTTTTAAAAGAAGACAGTTTTTTGGTGAGATATTTTTATTTGCCTTATATGTTTTTTTTTTTTCAAAAGACAACTCTTGTATTTCAAAAGTTATCTTTTCGTGCAAAGAAGAATTGCAAAAGCAGTTTAAAATTCCGCTACAATATTGATTTGAACTCTTATTTTTATTATTTTTATTCTATTTTATTAATTTCTTTATTTCTTTGTTTATTTATTTATTTTGTCTAGGTTTAACATTACATTTTATCATTTAGAGTGGATCATTATTCTCTTTGAAACCCTACATTACCACAGGTGAGTGTATTTCAAGATGAAATATATTCCAGTACTATCATATGTAAAATCTGGAGAAAATCTGAATACCACTAATCATTCATCATTACTATATGATTATTTCGTTTAAGAACTCCGTCACTGATTTTAACCACTTTTTATTTTCAGTTTTAACTATAAAATTCTCGAAGTCCAGACGCAAACAATTGATCAGTAATATATCTGTCCAACAAGTAAATTCTATCCGTAGGGTAAGATGGTAAATTAAAATCAATTGATTGATGGTGTTGTCATTCCATATAACATTAATATATTTATTTAACATTTATATATAACATTTATATATATATATATATATATATATATATATATAAAGCACAAAGAAATTCACTTTTATAAGGATACCTTTAGTCCGCCCCCACCCGGGGTTGAACTCTCGACCTAAGGAATTTGTATTTCTAGCAGTACAGGAACAGCGCGCTAGATCGCTCAGCCATCTAGGCAAGTCAAAAAAACTTCTTGTCGATGCCGATGGAATTCTCGCGGCGCTGTCCTACACTACACGGTCATTGAGAATGGAAGTGAGAACAGTTATTGGGACATTAGTTTTTTTAAAGGACCGTTACCGATACACATTGTAATGAATTAATTTTATTTATAAAGCACATTTTAAAACAACTCTTAAACTAACATAACTGTCCTAAGTGAAGAAATATCAATATAGAAAAGCACAAAGAAATTCACTTTTATAAGGATACCAACTTCCGCCCCAATCCGGGGTTGAAATCTCGACCTACGGAATATATATACCTTGACAAATTCCTGAAATATTCTTATAATCGGCACAGCATTCATTTCGACCTGTTTCTCTGTAAAGCAAAAATACAATATCATGTCATAAGTATGAAATAAATTTAAGTTGATTACAGAGGAAAAGAAACGTTTGACTTTTATTCTCAAATTTAATGCTATTTTCTAGATTTTGATAAAATGAATTTTTAAGAATAAACTTTACTTTTAGGTCCTTTAACATATATCAGATTATACAACATGGAAAACTGTTTTATATTAATATATTAGTTGCTTTGTGGCTGGAGCAATGAATAAATAAATATCAAATACAGGAAAAAAAACATCCTTAATTTAATTATACAGGTGTAATTTATACCCTATACAACAGGATATGTAATTCTGTATATATTCCTAAATCTTGTAAACTACTTACACATCCTTGCATATATTAGGATCATCAGACAATATGAAAGAAGTAAAACTGGCACAATATATGACATAAATCACATACAATATGCTTCTGCGTTCCATTTTCCCTAACATTGTCTTTTGTTGTTTTGATGAAAGTTAGATGTTATCAATAGTTTTATATACCCTCACAACTTCAAAATGCCTGTTTTGAACTTTGGATTTTAACATCTACATGAACCACATATACATATGATCATCTTCAAAAGTATTTTTCATAGAACAAATAAAGCTTGTTGTGTTACCTCTTGACATTGCTTTATGTGTTTGCCACTTATTTATTTGTTTGAGAACAGTTTTAAAAAATGTAAGGTAGAGGAGCAATTAGTCTAATTTGCTTTTTTTTAATCTGTTCAGATCAACAAACTCTAGCAAATATGTGGAACAAAACGATTTCTGTGAAAATTCAATGCCTTCAGTAGCATAGTATTTCTTTTTTTTTCTTCTACGCAAAGTTAGGAAAACACAATTTAAATTTATAACAGTGACACCAAAAATAAAAGTTTCTAATTCTTAAGAAGTTTTAAACGATGATTAAAAGAATTGATAGAACATTGTTATGTAATGCTGATTTTTTTTAATTAGCTATCGCTTACATTTAGACAAGTACGGATACTTATTTCTGCATGGAGAAAAAAGCCTCGGAAATATTTATTATTTTTAAAACTTGTGCAAGTCTGTTACTTTTCTATTCCATAAGCTTTTCTGTTCAAATAAAATGACTGGTGATTTTCATGTTTAATCAGCATCTTTGTTCTAAGAACATATCTTTCAGGTCATTCTCGATGTCTTAGATGAAAAATAAAGATAACGAACAGTAATCTAGTTCAAAAGTCCATCCAAACAATACATAATGTGAACAGAGCATACATTGACCTTTAAAAATAGCAAAAGTGGGATCGGGTTCCATTGAAGAGTAAACATTTCCTGTCGACCAGTCAAATCCGACAGCTGTTCTTTGTCATGATCGGGTTGACAGGGAAATCCGTAGACATTTTAGGTTGAGAATAAAAGCCTATCAATTCATTTACAAAATACAGGTGACTCTCGATGGCTCGAACTCCGATCTCTCGAAGTTCTCGATCTCTCGAAGTGAACCCCCGGTCCCGTTTTTTCCTTCTATATAACTAAGCAAATTTACTTCCTATCTCTCGAAGTTCTCTATCTCTCGAACCAAGACCTGGGTCCCGTTACACACATTTCATCGTTTTTTACTCTCTATCTCTCGAAGTTTTGATTGCGCGTGTGCACACGCCGATCAAGTGTAAAATCAATGCAGCTTAGACCTACCTGGATAACAGTGAACGCCTCGGGCTGGCATGGAGGTGTTAATTGGGTGTTATCATAGATGACACTATACCTGTGAGCATCCGAGTGTTGATATAAGTAATTGGTTACAATTGGTAAACTATAAACGAATTGCTTCACAACTTATTTTGACTTGACAGCGAGACGATAAATTTTTAGAAAATAATTTAAGAGACGTGTCAATAATTTTTCATAGATTATGAAGTTTTATTAGAGTTTACATAATCCAAGTATGACAAACACTGCACAAGAAATCCTATGTGAGGAATTGAATACCCATTTAATACGAGAAATCTGTTGAAGGACCCGATGAAACCCTGGGGATAGCCACGCCGACGATTGCTATTCAGGTTTCATGTAATTATGAAATGAGAACAAATAAATACCGAAACTTAAAGAGATCGTTTTATTTATTCAAAATACGATCATTGTTGTTGAAATCAAGTGAATTACCTATAAAATACGAATGAAAACGTGCAATGACATAATCGACATATACTTCCGGTATTTATAATAGTAGAACAATGATGATCGGAACTGAAAATTCCGGATTTTATTCACTTTCTGTCTCTCGAACCCCTCGATCTCTCGAACTTTTCTTTCGGTCCCTTGAACTTCGAGAGATCGAGAGTCACCTGTATCAGTCAACATTGACTTAACGATAAATTTGACCACATTGTATTGACCATAAAATTTGCAAAATGATTACCCTAAACTAGACTACAGACATTCTTGTATCATCAATTTATTTGCGATTATCCTGTCTCGTTTTAGAAATTGTGTACGTAACACTTGCTCTTGTGACTCGAATCAAGATGGAGACAAGAACTAGATAAATGTGATGACTTCAACTTTTCAATCGTCAACTTCCCTTACTTATGTAGCAATATACCCTTATCAACTGCATATGGGGTTTATGTCTCTCAGATGTTTTGATAAGCAAGAACATGCTCTACGTATGAACAATTTCTAAGACGAGGAAAGCTATTGACAAACAAGTTGATGATACAAGGATATCAACAGTCTCGTTTGAAGTCATCATTTTGCAAGTTTTATGGTCGATACAATGACCTTTGCAGCACATACAACATATCATTGAGTCAAATGCTAATTGTTAGGCGTATTAGGTGTATTTATACACTGAACTTTCTACGGATTTTTCCGGGTTTTCCCCATGACAAGGAGCACACAGCGAGTGTGACCGGTCGGCAGGGGATGCTCATTCCTCCAAATTTGTATCATTTCATTGGACTTTCGAGATTGAATACTACTCGTTATCTTCATATTTTATCATTTTTTTCCCATTCACATTATTTTAAATTAATTCTTTTCCGTCCACATTAGAAATAAAGTAATTTTTAAACATTTACCCTTATCTATACACTTACGTACATATACGTAAATAAAAAATAGATATATTATATAATTTGTAATTACTATTAATTTATCCAAACTTTATTACGAGAACAAATTTTTTACGCCTTGATTTCTTTTTTTTTTTAAATTAGATTATAAACTTGATTATTTGATAGATAAGCAGTGACCATCATGTATCTACATGTATAATCATTCACCTGTGGAGTTATTGGGGTGTAAAGAGCAGTAAAGGTTCATTCTTATTTTAACCGACATTTGTATATAAATATATATATATATATATGGAAAATACTGGTCTCGATCTTGGTATTATGATACATACTATATACAATCCAGCGATCATACCACTGCGCCACGAAGTCATTGTAGAGGCAATGAGAAAATTAAGACAGATTATTTAAATTTTACGGAAATATATCCTTAACCAAAAATATCTCAATGTTATGTGGTGCAGTCATACCCAAATAAAATTATTTAAAAGTTGCTTTTTTTCTCGTTAAGGATGGTCTTTGGCAACAGTTTGTCATAGTTTAGGTAGCTACCTTAACATTTATTATATAATCCATACAAACTGAATGATTTTCACATTAAGTATAAGGGAACTATGAATATTTAAATATCATTAAAGTGTACTTTGAGTTTACATGTGTTTGAACTGAGATTGTATGACACAATTTTGCTTATAAAATGCATTTGAAAAATCATTACAATAGTAGGCGAAATTGCCTATCAAATGCGCTATTGCTCTTTGTTTATTTATTTATTTATTTTGTTTGTTTTGTTTTGTAAATGTACCTTTTTAAGTTATTATTGTGTTCTTCATCATACATCATACAACCCTAGTCATTTAATAAAATACATGTAACCTATTTTCCCGTAAATTACTTTCCCCGAAATTTTTTAAGAACCCTTATTCACACAGTTATAAAATATGTATGTAAATAAAAAACAATCACAAAACTTGTTTTCTCAAATGATTTTCATCTTGCCGAATCCATTTTCGCTAAGTGATAATTCTAAGTCGAAAATACATCTAAGGTGAGATTCTGGTCATTTTTAATGTTCATTGTTTGTCGCTTCCTAAAACTTAAATTTGCCAATAAAGGAACAATACGTTTTCTTCAAATGCTGGAAATTTCATTACTTTCCAAAACGGAGGTACATCTTTACCCTTTTGTGTAACTCTAACTTGTACATTGGTATATTCGTCTTATGGGTAATTGACTGTTCTGTATATTTTTTGCCATTACGTTTACCACAAGTTTGATATCTGAATATTTCATTTCCTGATCACTTCCTTTAAATCGAATACTTGTTTGAACTCCTTATCTCCAGAATTTTTCGAGTGTTTTAATTACATACTTGAATATTGAACAGAAAAGAGAGGTTTGCCTACTTTAAATTTTGATCTTTATATCACACTCATTCTATGATTTTGGACCCATTTCATAAGATATTTTATACATGCACTACATATTCAATTAATATAGTACTATGTTTGAATTGTTATCGTTTTATATTTTGGAATTTGATCACACTTAAGAAATCAAGTTATAGTTTATAGTAAAATCAGTTGACTTCATTTGTGCTGCATTCGATATTGTGACATGAGACAAATTACAATGCAATTTGATAACAGAATTTTACTTGTGTTAATGTGTTTTGTTATTGACTTGGTCTACTCAGAACCAGATGTATGCATAAGCAAGTGAGTACTTTGGTCTATAGTGTTTGACAATTATGTATCTAAGGTCTCTAATTAAAAAAATATTTTATAGATCCATGGAAAGCAATTCTGGTGTCTATACAATTGAGGTTATTTTCTTACAATTGCTTGTGGGATCATAGAATGATTCGTATTTTTTAAATGAAAATTGTTCTCACGTGAACATTTTCTTAAATGCTTCAACACTAGATTTGGACTTAAGTATTGAATCCTTTAAATTGCACAATGGAAAAACGAATTCAGCATATTTAGTCTTCATGCCTTTTAAAAACATGTTCATGAAGGGCACAGAAATATTCTTAAAGTATTCATATAAGATATTATTTTTTTTAAAGTAAGACAGGAGAAGAAGAGTGTTGTGCAGATTACAAAAATATCTCAGGCACATGTTAGCGTGAGTACATTAAACTAGGAAAAAATCAGGGATTAACTTTGCCTTAATTGTGAAAAATCTATCGCTTGCCTCTTTTTATAGATGCTATCTGAAAAGAATCACAGCGATTTCTATTTTTAAAAATATCCATTTCAATGGTATTAACTCTTGGAAAACAAATCAAAGATGATTTTCTTTACTGCAGAAAGTTTTGAAGGAAATTAACTACAATTTTAATTGGAATTCTACAATTTCCGAATTAATTTTCTAGTATGTCAAATAATTCTAAGTTAATTTATAGCATTGCTAATGAAATCAAAAGATATTAAACATGATTTAAACAAATTTTAGCGTGCCTTGGATTCTGGGGGAAAAACTGCATTATACCATGTCAATTTGGATTCTTTGGACATGGCTGTCGTGAAATATGTAACTGTAGCAGTGACACTCATTGGTGTGACGCCAAATTAGGATGTCTGGTAATCAGTATTCAAAATGATGGCGTATTCAAAACAGGTATATTAATATGTTATAGATTAATATACTGACTGAATTGTATCATCCTGTTTAGTACTTATTCTGTACAATCTCCTCTATCCTGACTGTTCACGTGGAATTATTTACATAGCAATAATAATTTTAAACTAGTTTACAGAAATCTTAGCAACAAGATGAAATTTCAATTACTTAAGATGTAATTGGTTCTTTACTTATGTAAATATTACATTTGCTTTATTCAACAGAAAATTTAAGAACTATATATCGACATAACTTTTACCCCTTTTCTGCTAACCTTTTACTAACATTCTGTAATATTATTATCTGAAAATACTTTGATTAACATATGATAAGATTTTCAGTTTCTAATACCTTGTTTTATGTAAAACCTAAATGAATATATTAGGAATAATTCCAATCTTAATTTTATCTATTGATTTCCTGTGTTCTGATTGGACGAAAACAAATTCAAGAAAAGGTTTACACATCGATAAATTCTCAATCAGAACTACTTTCTTGACCTAGCTTTTATTGTAAAAAGAAAAGAAACAAATTGTTGCTTCTATTCTGTGTTTTAGCTAAACAATTACAGAAACTTAACTTGAAATTAAATTAAAAACAAAACTGACGACATACAGATTTTCTCACGATTCAAATTATCTGATGACTGACTATCAGACCTGAAAGTTTTAGACTTCAGTCGTTTACTGTTGCCGAGCAATATTGTGAGAACAAATTCTATTTTTGAGGACAGGTAAACACTCGACCGGAAGTGAATTTTATAAAAATCTCTGCAAACTTTTTCAATCAAAAAGATGAAAACATACATAAAACTCCTAGAAGACTCTCTATTAACCCTGTAAATCCCAGAGAAAAATATTGAAAAACAAAAAGTTGCAAATTTAACATTTTTGAATTCACTTCCGTTTGCGACCGGAAGTAAGAAAAATAATGGTCGATCACCATATCTACATTTGATGCGCTATCACTTCAGCAAGTTTCATATTCATATCTTTAGCCAATCTCTGATGATACTGATGTTTACTTTCTTTTACTCTTTATGTATTCAACTTTTTATTTCATATAATTCCATATACAGGCATATATGTAATCTTTTACTGCACTTCTATATACTTCTGCATCAGACCATTTGTCTACTACGAAAGGTTGGTCACGATACATTATTTCGCTGGAAACGTCACGGGTAAATATTCGCGCATTTCCTTTGGAATGTATTTTCTATTGAATGGTGATAGCTTCAATGAAATTTCAAAATGTATGTTCTTATAACCTGAATATCGAGCTTGAGAAAGTATATTTATCATATTGTACTTATTATATATCGTATGGATAAGTAACACTAAAGCAGTGATTTAGGTAAGATTTTCTACAAGTTTTATTTTCCTGTTTACCCCCAAAGTGGAGTATCCCGACTAGTTACACATTCATGAAAAGACTGGAATGTTTCGCCCAAAAACATGTCTCGTCCTGCGACAGTCAAGGAATCTGATACCATTTATGTTCAATAACAACATCTTTTTAAAAAAAAAATATTTAAATCAACTTCATTAAACAATCTTTAAAAAAATGGTTTTCTTATTTTTGTCTTTTCTGTTCATTTAATATGACACAAGCCTGCATGGGGAAAAACAATGGCCACGTAATAATTACTATATATTGATTGCTTTAGTCAGGCAAGTTTCTTGAAAAGCTATTACTTATAACCATGGTTTAGGATCCGTTTTTCCGTGGTGTAAAACAAAAGGTTGTAGTTATCGTATTTCCACTTGTAGTCATGTCGTTTTTCTACTTTGAGATACAGACAAGAACAATTATAGTAGACGTTTGAGGAAACCCCGGATTAAAACTTTAGTTCGAAACAGACGTAATTGTGATGTGACAATCCAACAATTCCTTCACATTTCTTTGATCATTATGGTACTTTCATTCAAACAAACGCTCGGTTGACTCCGTAAATTCCGACCTACTTATCGGAGTTTACGGAGACAGTCGCCATTTTGGACCGCCTCAAATTTAGAAATGCGAATATCTAGAGTTTGGATTGATCAATTCTAAAATAAATTATATATTAAGCATTTTCAGAAGAGCCTCTATTAACCTTATTAAAATAAAAGAAAAATATAGAAAAACAAAAAAGTTTAAAAATTCGACTTTTTAAATTCGCATCCGGTAACGACCGGAAGTACTGACGACGCACAAAAAGGTAATTCCCCTCATCTAGAAGACATAACCTATCATCTCTAACAAGTCTCCAGTTCATATCTTAAACCATTTTTGAAAAAAAAGGGGGACAAAATTTCATTTTAAAATCAGAAAACTGTCAATAACTTGGCACCGGAAGCGAGTTTTCCAAATTTTCCTTCTGTTGAACAAAGTCCATTTGACGACGTATAATTGCTGAAAGTTTCATATAAAACCACTGAACAGTTTTTGAGAAATCTCCTGCACAGAATTTTGGGGGAAAAAATAATAATAATAACTAGAAACTCATTGCGAGCAATGAGAGGTCTTCCATCCGATTCTGAAAATAAAAACAAAAATTCACTCTGAAAAAGTGATAAAAGAAATTCAGCGTGAAAATCCAAGAAAGCTAACCATTAACCATTCACTTTTTTGCATCACTTCCTGTCACGATCGGAAGTACGGCGATACAAGATTTTCTCACGATTCAAATAAACTGATGACTGACTATCAGACCTGAAAGTTTTAGACTTCAGTCGTTTACTGTTGCCGAGCAATATTGTGAGAACAAATTCTAATTTGAGGACAGGTAATCACTCGACCGGAAGTGAATTTTATAAAAATCTCTGCAAACTTTTTCAATCAAAAAGATGAAAACATACATAAAACTCCTAGACTCCTAGAAGACTCTCTATTAACACTGTAAATCCCAGAGAAAATATTGAAAAACAAAAAAGTTGCAAATTTAACATTTTTGAATTCACTTCCGTTTGCGACCGAAAGTAAGAACGACGAAAATTAATGGTCGATCAATATATCTACATTTGATGCTCTATCACCTCAGCAAGTTTCATATTCATATCTTTAGCCATTATCTGATGATACTGTTTACTTTCTTTTATTCTTTATGTATTTAACTTTTTATTTCATGTAATTCCTAATACAGGCATGCCCATGTGATCCTTTTCTGCACTTCTATATACTTCTGCATCAACCCATTTGTCTACTACGAAAGGTTGATCACGATACATTATTTCGCGCGAAACGTCACGGGTAAATATTCGCGCATATCCTTTGGAATGAATTTTCTATTGAATGGTGATAGCTTCAATGAAATTTCAAAATGTATGTTCTTATAACCTGAATATCGAGCTTGAGAAAGTATTTATTTTCCTGTTTACCCCCAAAGTGGACTATCCCGATTAGTTACACATTCATGAAAAGACTGGAATGTTTCGCCCAAAAACAAGGAATCTGATACCATTTATGTTGAATAACAACATCTTTTTTAAAAAAAATACTTAAATCATTTTCATAAAACAATCTTTAAAAAGATGGTTTTCTTATTTTTGTCTTTTCTGTTCATTTAATATGACACAAGCCTGCATGGGGAAAAACAATGGCCACGTAATAATTACTATATATTGATTGCTTATAACCATTGTTTAGGATCCGTTTTTCCGTGGTGTAAAACAAAAGGTTGAATTATCGTATTTCCACTTGTAGTCATGTCGTTTTTCTACTTTGAGATACAGACAAGAACAATTATAGTAGACGTTTGAGGAAACCCCGGATTAAAACTCTAGTTCGAAACAGAATTGCAACGTAATTGTGATGTGACAATCCAACAATTCCTTCACATTTCTTTGATCATTATGGTACTTTCATTCAAACAAACGCTCGGTTGACTCCATAAATTCTGACCTACTTATCGGAGTTTACGGAGACAGTCGCCATTTTGGACCGTCTCAAATCTAGAAATGCAAATATCTAGAGTTTGGATTGATCAATTCTAAAATAAATTATATATTAAGCATTTTCAGAAGAGCTTCTATTAACCTTACTAATATAAAAGAAAAATATAGAAAAACAAAGAAATTTAAAAATTCGACTTTTTTCAAATCGCATCCGGTAACGACCGGAAGTACTGACGACGCACGAAAAGGTGATTCCCCTCATCTAGAAGTCATAATCTATCATCTCTAACAAGTCTCCAGTTCTTGTCTTAAAACATTTTTGAAAAAAAGGGGGGACAAAATTTCATTTTAAAATCAGAAAACTGTCAATAACTTGGCACCGGAAGCGAATTTTCCAAATTTTCCTTCTGTTGAACAAAGTTCATTTGACGACGCATTATTCCTGAAAGTTTCATATAAAACCACTGAATAGTTTTTGAGAAATCGCCTGCACAGAATTTTGGGGAAAAAAATAATAATAATAACTAGAAACTCATTGCGAGCAATGAGAGGTCTTCCGTCCGATTCTGAAAATAAAAACGAAAATTCACTCTGAAAAAGAGATAAAAGAAATTCAGACACTCTGGAGATTCAACCCTGGTCGTCAGCGTGAAAATCCAACGTGCTAACCATTAACCATTCACTTTTTTACATCACTTCCGGTCACGACCGGAAGTAACGGCGATGCAAGATTTTTCTCACGATTCAAATAAACTAATGACTGAATAGCAGTCCTGAAAGTTTTAGTCCTCGGTCGTTTACTGTTGCCGAACAATATTGTGGGACTAAATTCTAATTTTGAGAACAGGTAAACACAAACCAGAAGTGAATTTTATAAAAATCTCTGACTGTTCTCTAGACATTTGCAGTATCTACAACATGCATAAAATCATTGCAGGTACTTCATCGATAAGCGATATTTATGAGAAAGTTAAATATAAGAATAACGTAGTTTATCTCCTAAAACCGGAAGTTGACGTTTTTGTTTCCGGTGGAATCTAACATATTTCAAAACAGCAAAAGAGATGCAATAAAGTCATATAAGTTTTAATTTAAAAAAGAAAAGTTAAAATTTTTGATTTCTTTGATCACTTCCTGTGACAAGCGGAAGTGACGACTGACACGTTTAACCCAAATGGTTTCACCTACCCCTCAACGTCCATTACTCTTAAAATTTTGGTGTTTTAATCTTTTACCTGTTTTTGAGATCTCGCTCAGACAACTTCTCATTTTGAGGACAGGAAAACACGCGACCGCAAGTGAAATTTTGAAAAAAATATTTAAGGTTACTCTAGACATTTGCACTCTGAATAGCACATTTAAAATTCATTTCAAATACTTTATCTATAAAGAATATTTGCGGGAAATTAAAAAAACTCAAATTATTTAGTTTTTCTCTTCTAACCGGAAGTTGTCGTATTTGTTTCCGGTGGGACGAACATCTTTCGAATCTGCAAAAAAGATGCAATAAAGTCATGCAATTTTTAATTAAAAAAAAAGAAAAGTTGAAATTTTCGTTTTCTTTGATCACTTCCTGTGACGACCGGAAGTGACGACTGAAGCTCTTAACCCAAATGGATTTGCCTACATTTCAAGATCTATTGCTCATAGAAGTTTGGTGTCATAATCTCTTACCGTTTTCGGGATCTCGCTCGCACAAATTCTCATTTTGAGGACAAAAAAACACGCGACCGGAAGTGAATTTTACAAAGATATTTGACTTTACTCTAGACATTTATAGTCTGAATAACATATTTAAAATTCATTTCAAATACTTTATCTACAAAAGATATTAATGGGAAAGAAAAATACTCAAATTATGTAGTTTTTCTCTTATAACCGGAAGTTGACGTTTTTGTTTCCGGTGGGACTAACATATTTTGAAATTACAAAAGAGATGCAATAATGTGATGTAAGTATTGATTTAAAAAAGAAAAGTTGAAATTTTACAATTTCTTTGATCACTTTCGTAAGCGACCGGAAGTGCCGACGACGAACAAAATGTAGCGAATTGGCTAGTATCTATCACGATCTATATTCCCTGAAAGTTAGACATTGATATCTCTTGTCGTTCTTGAGATTATCCGCGGACAAAATGTCATTTTGAAATCAGAAAATGGTCTGTAACTTGGCACCGGAAGTGAATTTCCAAATTTTTTCTCAGATAGATCAAGTTCATGTTACGACACATCTTTTCGCAAAATTTTATTCAAATCCGTCCAATAGTCTTTGAGAAATCGCGTGCACAAAATTAGAAAGTCAAAATAATAAGAAGAAGAAGAAGAAACAGTAGAATCACTATAAGGTCTTCCGTGAAGACGGAAGACCTTAATAATAATAATAGTGGAGAAGAAACAACAGAATCAGTAGAAGGTCTTCCGTTGGAAACGGAAGACCTTAACTAGATGAGGTCTCGTTGCGAGCAACAAGTAGGTCTTCCGTTAGATTTCTGATAAAATCTTGATTGGGAAATTTTAATTGCTAAAAGAAAGTAAAACAACTTTAAATGTAAAAAATATTCATATCAATTCTTCAAAATTGTTTAGCAACTCATAAAAGAGTGAAATATATCAATTTCAAAGAACTTCCGGTCTTTTTTATTCACTTCCGGTATGACCGGAAGTACTCAAAATGACTTTCAACTCCTCACTGAGTGTGGAGGAATCATCCCTCAAAGTTTCGAGGAAAAATTAGCATTTTTTCGAGTACTTCCGGTTCGGAAGAAATAACCTCCGGTGGAAATAATATGACTCGAAACAGTCTATTTGCCTCTATTAAAAACATTTCAATAAGAAAAAAATGAAAATTCGCATATTTTTAAACTACTTCCGTTGGACAACGAACGTCACGGCAACAAAAACTATACAGGTTTCTCATATCTATGAGTCACAATCTATCATCCCTGAAAGTTTCAAGACTCAATCTGTAACCGTTTTTTAGAACACTCGCGGACAAAATGCCATTTTAAAAATGGAAAATTGGCCATATCTCGCGACTGGAAGTGACGCCGACAAAATGGAAAAAAAAAACGCATAAAGTTAAGATAATTTGCCATCATTGCTGAAAGTTTCGTGAAAATCTATCGAGACGTTCTCGAGAAATCGTCTGCACAAAATCGGTAAGAAAAAAAAATAATAACTAGAAACTCATTGCGAGCAATGAGAGGTCTTCCGTCCGATTCTGAAAATAAAAGCGAGAATTCAAGCTGAAAAAGTGATAAAAGAAATTCAGACACTCTGGAAATTTAACCCTGGTCGTCAGCGTGAAAATCCAACGTGCTATTTCCTTAAACCGGAAGTTGACGTTTTCAAGGTTACTCTAGACATTTGCACTCTGAATAACATATTTAAAATTCATTTCAAATACTTTATCTATAAAGAATATTTATGGGAAAGTAAAATGCTCAAATTATTTAGTTTATCTCATATAACCGGAAATTGTAGATCTTATTTCTGGTGGGACCAACATCTTTCGAATCTGCGAAAAAGATGCAATAAAGTGATGCAATTTTTAATTAAAAAAAGAAAAGTTGAAATTTTCTATTTCTTTTATCACTTCCTGTGACGACTGGAAGTGACGGCTGACGCTCTGAACCCAAATTGTTTTGCCTACATCTTAAGGACTGTTGCTCATATAAGTTTGGTGTCTTACCGTTTTCGAGTTCTTGCTTAGACAACTTCTCGTATAGAATTTTTCAAGAACTCTTGGGAGTAGTTTTAATTTGATTGTTTAACCTACCAAGCCAACCTTCTTCTTTTTTTTTTTTTTTTTTTTTAGATTTTGTCAAATCAGTGTTTTTGCAATTCTCAATGCATTTCCTATGTAAAATGTTGATAAAAGGGACCTACATAATTTTTCGCCATAATATTTCTCCAAAACTCACTTATTTCATATGGTTTTTGTTTTATATATATTATCTATTTTCATTTCCTATGACTTCTAGATATTTTAGCTAAAAATGTAAATATAGAAACAAAACAAGGACATACCGGCACCGATCTCTATTTTTGAGTTACTTCCCTTAACAGCTATAATTACATATTATCCATGAGGGTCAAGAGAGTCAGACTGGTTGATTGATTCTATCATGTAATTGACTGAATTGATTGAAACACATTGTCATAAAAATATTGGCATGGATTTATTTCAATTTTTATTAGTAGTTACTAAATGCTGCTTCCTTCATACAACCTAGAAACTTATCTCAGTCTGTGTACCTTTCAGCATATGTCAAATCTTTGCCCTTCCCAGCAAACTGAGCATAACTATGGTAAATGACGACCTGTTGGCTCTTTGTCTCCTGAATACAATGTACAACAAAGTCATTACTTCTTTTCTTCCTTGCTGTATAGATGATTCTACCCGTTGAAGGAAGTACACGTGCTTTTTGTTTAACTTGCCAATGTCCGTAAAATATAACATGGGTCCTTCAAAAATACAAGGATTTTTCAGGATTTATTTAAAACAAATGCAAATAGCGCAGGATTCACACAGAAAAAAAAACATCATTTATAAAGATGAAAACGTAAATTAAAGGTAAAAAATGAGAAAGAAAAATCAGACATAATCGGGATTAAACCCGAAATAATAGAGCACCGTTGACGTTTGAGGTTAGTGTGCGAGGTACCAGCCACCCGAGGAGCTCCGAGTACCGACCTGCTCGTCGGAGTTTACGGAGACAGCCGCCATTTTGGACCCGCTTCAAATTTTAAAATGCGAATATCTAGAGTTTGGATTTATCAATTTTTAAACAAATTATATATTAAGCCTTTTTGGAAATGCCTCTATTAAGTCTACTAATATCAAAGAAAAATATTGAAAAACAAAAAAGTTAGAAAATTCAATTTTTTTAAATTCGCATACGGTAACGACCGGAAGTACCGACGACGAACGAAGGGTCATGTCCCGGCTAGGATTTATCACGATCTATAATCCCTGAAAGTTTCACATTGATATCTTTTACCGTTCTTGCGATTAGTTGCGGACAAAATGTCTTTTAAAATTCAGAAAATGGTCGGTAACTTGGCACCGGAAGTGATTTTACAAAAAATCTCTCGGATAAAATAACTTCAGATTAAAACACATAATGATAAGAAGAAGAAGAAGAAACAGTAGAATCACTATAAGGTCTTCCGTGAAGACAGAAGACCTTAATAATAGTGGAAAAGAAACAACAGAATCAGTAGAAGGTCTTCCGTTGGAAACGAAAGACCTTAATAAATAGCATTTGTCTCAATGATCAATTGTATTTACTGACATGGCCATTGTATCGATCATAGAATTTGCAAAATGATGACTTTAAACGAGACTGTTGATATCCTTTTTTTAACTAAATATCAATAACATGATAAAATCAATACCATAATATCATATATATACCCAGCCAGCATCACATGACTGAATCATACTTTAAACCCTGAACCCAGAAGATGTAAAAACAAGCCTAACACTGACTGGAAAGGGAGGGCAATTGGTTGAAAGGAAGAATGGGGAAAGAAAATCCGTCAAAAATCGTTAGGAATCGTTCTTATTTTAAAACATGATTTTAGAGAAAAAAAAAAAAACTGGTATATGAAAATTTATAAAGACTTTTTTAAACTCAAGCAGTTTCAATAATGGTTATACATGTAATTAAAAAATAATCCTTTAAAGCTTTTACTCATTTTTTTTTTTCAATACTGACAGTAGTTGTTGTACATAAAAAAAGTTCTGTTGAAAGCGGTTTCAGAGTTTCTTGAGAACACCTCCCCCCCCCCCCTTAAAAAATGAAATAAATAAAGGATTACTTAATTAAAAAAAAAAAAAAAAAAAAAAAGCAAAACAATAAATACAAAGCGAAAAAAAATAACAGGACATTTTTGAGACACACACATTACTGTATAAATGAACCTGACGGAAGTATTGCAGTAAAATTATTTGGACGTTACTCCCTCTTTCTCGCTTCCCACGGGCATGTTAAACAATTTTTTAATTTAACAGATGATGTTATTTATATCTAAAGCTTACTATTGAAAGAACTATGATTACAGAAATAAATTTAGAGAAAAAGACAATATCCCGATCTATTTTTTTTTTTTTTTTTTTTTGAAAATATTCAAGACTACTTGCAAGACTTAGAAAATTAATATATACAAATGATCAGTATTTATTTTCAATAATCACAACGGTGCCTGATGTAAATTGTTTTCAAAATAGAATTCTAAAATTTCCTTGCAATTACATGTAGTCCATTAACATGCAACAGATGTGTGCTGGTCCCGGCATTATTCTTAAACTACGTCTTCATTGAGTCTATACCTTGATTTTAAGTAAATATATCTAAATAATAGAACATTTCTCAGATGTAATGTTAAATTCTATCATTTGATAAGTATTTTAAAACCGAAAAAATGTCACCCTGTAATAATATTCATGTTAAGAATCTGCTTATTTTATCCCTCCCCCCTTTTTCTGCCTTAAATGTAGAATGCACAATAACACGTACCCAACCTCGAGGAAATTAAAAGGATTAGAACTGCTGAAATATGCATGAAGTTTGACACTGCATTTTTATGCCCCGCCATGAATATGGCCGGGGCATATAGTGTTTGTCATGTCCGTCTTCCGTCCTTCCGTCCTTCTGTCCTTCCGTCTGTCCTTCCGTCACACTTTGCGTTTAGCTCTGTTCAAAGCTCAGTTTCAAAGAAACTATCCAAGATATTTTTATCAAACTTCATATGCTGATAGATATTGATGAGGGCTATGCAACTGCATCAACATTTTTTGACCTTGACCTTTCCTTTGACCTTGACCTCACTTTTCTTAAATTAGTGTTTAGCTCAGTTTTAAAGATACCATTCAAGATAGTGTAATCAAACTTCATATGTTGATACATACTGATGTAAGCTATTCAATTGCATCAACATTTTTTTGACCTTGACCTTTCTTTTGACCTTGACCTCACTTTTCTTAAATTAATGTTTAGCTCTGTTTTAATGAAACCATTCATGATACTTTTAACAAACTTCATATGCTGATACATACTGATGAGAGCTATTCAACTGCATCAATATTTTTTACCTTGACCATTCCTTTGACCTTGACCTCACTTTTCTTAAATAAGTTTTTAGCTCAATTTTAAAGATACCATTCAAGATAGTGTTATCAAACTTCATATGCTGATACATACTGATGAGAGCTATTCAACTGCATCAACATTTTTTGACCTTGACCTTTCCTTTGACCTTGACCTCACTTTTCTTAAATTAGTGTCAAACGTCATATGCTGATACATACTGATGAGAGCTATTCAACTGCATCAATATTTTTTGACCTTGACCTTTCCTTTGACCTTGACCTCACTTTTCTTAAATTAGTGTTTAGCTCAGTTTTTTAAGAAACCATTCATAATATTTTCATCAAACTTCATATGCTAATACATACTGATGTAACCTTTTCAACTGCATCAACATTTTTTGACCTTGACCTTTCCTTTGACCTTGACCTCACTTTTCTTAAATTAGTGTCAAACTTCATATGCTGATACATACTGATGAGAGCTATTCAACTGCATCAATATTTTTTGACCTTGACCTTTCCTTTGACCTTGACCTCACTTTTCTTAAATTAGTGTTTAGCTCAGTTTTAAAGAAACCATTCATAATATTTTCATCAAACTTCATATGCTAATACATACTGATGTAACCTTTTCAACTACATCAACATTTTTTGATCTTGACCTTTCCGTTGATCTTGACCTCACTTTTCTTAAATTAGTTTCTGAATCAAACGTCATATGCTGATACATACTGATGTAAGCTATTCAACTGCAGCAATATTTTTTGACCTTGACCTTTCCATTGACCTTGACCTCACTTTTCTCAATTTGTGTTAAAATGTTGCATTACTAATATACCCTTGGCGGGGCATTCATGTCCTATGGACATATTTCTAGTTTTTTTATACATACTGGACCCTGGTTTGGTTAAAATTAAATTATTTCCCCTATACCACGAAGTAGACTGTTACAAGGATAAACATTTTTTTCATACATTTATCTGTTTATATGTGATGAATCTATTTTTTTTTTAGAAAGAGGCATTCTTAATTATGAGTTTTACTCATCACTCATCAATCTTAGCCGGAAATACATGTATAAAAATAGAAGTTATCCCTCTCCCACCCCACAATTTTAGCTTAAACGTTCTGGTTTACAAGTATTCATGTTGAAACATGTAGCATCATATTTTGATACATTTAAATTCTTTATTTTTCATGTACAGTAATTGCTGTCTTTCTGTTCTTTTTACGCAAATGAACGAAATGTGAGATATACATGTATAACAGAGAGAGATACATTTTTTAATCCAGCTGTCACTTCATTGTTGCGTAACTGACTGTTTGTTATATCCGGCGAGTCCCGGCCGCCGAGTGTCTTTCTCTCACACTCGCCGCACGTGTCATACATGTATATATACAGAAGGGACACCTATTGTTATTTTCTCGCTACCGTACAGTGTACATCACAGCGCTTCCGTTTGTGTACAATACCCATAGAAGTCCTAGGACCCCGTCACTGTGTTCAACAGTAATCAGATAAAATATACTTGTAACATGTGGGATGAATAATAATATTTTTGTGGTAAATTGAACAGGATTTTGAACTTTTTCATGTAAACAAAATCTTATTTTAATATTCTGATGAATTTAATGAGCTAAGTGCAACAGGAAAATAAGTCACAGTAACTGTTAATGAGGGATGTGGATTAATTTAGAAATAATTCACACTGATATAAAACATGCTGATTCTCTGTTACATGACATTGTGAAAATACGATTTCATTTTCACGTTTAGTGAATAAACTTTATTTGACGCCAAATCCTTGCATATAATCTTTGGCTTGTTTCAATTTACTCCAACAAGACGCTAAACTTTATATAAAAATATTTCAGATCTGTTGTTTTCCTTAACAAATCAACTATACACAGAGTAACTTCCGTGTGCATTCTACTTGTACAGTATGTCCTCATTTACACGTGTAAATGTCTACCTTTCTGCAAAAATCTTCGAAATATTTTTCCACTGAGGTGACTCAGTCCTAAAAAAGACACATTATTGATTAAGGAAGTGCTATTTGCAGAAACAAATTCTGTTGGAAAAAGTTCTAATACGTCATTTTCAGGATGATTATACATGTAGATCGCGTGTGCCCCCCCCCCCCCCCTTCAACACTTATTTGCTTCAAACTTAAGGTTAAGTTTCTTCGTGTAATTAGCCCATTTTAAGATATCCAACAATTAAAACATACAAAATATTAGCATTAAGATTAATTTTATTTATTTTAAGGACAGCACATATCTCTGGACATGTTCAGTAAAAAAATATATATGAATTGTGTTAATTTATCTAAGGATATGAATTAATTACGCTGAGGTTCTATGTGTATCAAACATTTATTTTTTCCCCATTGATTGTTTTTACTGAAAGTATATGAGAAATCTCTATTTTTAAAAAAAATATTTTTGACGACACAAATGGAATCATGATCAATGTATTCAAGAAACATTATGATACGGTATGTGTTCTAACAAGTAAAGGTTTTGAACTACTTGTTACATGTTTCCGGTGAAAATCTGAAATGCTGTAGAAAATGTTCAAAACATTACAATTATGTGAACGGGTTGGTGGTGTATTGATCTTGACCTACTTTGATCCAATCTCTTATAATACTTAGGAGCGGCGGATCAAGAATTTTCTGAAACAAATAACTACTGTAACAGTACTTTATATGGCATTAAAAATGAACGGTTTAATTTTTTTTTCATGTGTTCTTTAGATAACATTTCACTCATATTGGGACGCTATTATTTACCTATTAAAAGCTGCATATTTCAACCTGTACGCTGCACTTACATGTGCATGTGTATGTCCATAAATCAGTGGCAGGACCTCCCGTCTTCAACTTTTGACATGTATACTCGGCAGCCTTTTTTTTTTACTTATGAGAAATCTTTCGATCTGTACTCTGCACTTATAAACAAAGAGCAGAGAGGGATCTTTTTCGTGACTCTGCACTATTTGATCACCGAGGAATCTTTTTTGCGCTAGCACCTATTTTGACAGAAGACCGCGGTTTATACAGTCCCATCCGAAGGACCGATCTCCATGTCCAACATCACCGCACTATATGTATGGATCAAATATGAATACAATTATTATTTTTTTAAATTGGTTTTATAATAAGAAACTGATTTATTACGTCCTTTTTAGACCTACTAGTCATCAATTGAAATAATACACGTAAGTCCTTAGGAACTAAGGAACATGATGGATGGGAGTGTGTGTGTGGGGGGGGGGGTTTGGGGGGGGGGGGGTTGGCAGGTTGAATCTTCTTACAGAAAGAGAAATTAAAGTTTTTTTCATATATATAATTACTTTAAAAATAATTTTTATGGCAAAATGTACACTATGCTTGCCTTGCTGTCACTCAAGCTACAAATTCCAAATAACTAAGGGTAAAAAAAGACATAAAGAATAAATTATAAAATTAAATTAATTTCTTTAATTTATTTAATCCCTCCACCCCCAGTCTCTTTTAAATTTTATATCTCATGAACTTAGAAAATAATCTCAGTAATTATCAGCAATTCTCAGTACCAACAGTAACTCTCAGCAAATATCAGTAATTATCAGAACCCACAGTAAAAACGACAGTAAATATCAGTAATTATCAGAACCAACAGCAATTATCAGTAACAACAGTAAAAATATCAGCAAATATCAGAAATTCTCAGTACCAACAGTATAATATCAGTAAATATCAGAAATTATCAGTAAAAAGTGGCACTATCAGTAATTATTTAGGCCAGTAGTGTATTGGCTTGATACCCAAGAGCAAGGAAGAAGATTTTCAAAGAATAAATGCATATTATATTATATATTATATATATAGAAACAACTTTTAAAAATCTTTTTTCTCAAGAAATGCAAAGCCTTGTGTGGCTATATTGTTATGGAAGCATTCTCATTTAGTGCATATTTAAGTTTGTTCAAATAATGGCCCTCAGAGGGAGGGTGGGGCTTATAATATGCGCTGGCAGAGTTTAACATAGGGTAAAAAACTTTTAAAATCAGAACAGCAATGCCATGTTTAGTCATATTGATATGGAAGTATAATGAGGTAGTGTAGATTCAATTTTGTTTTAAATATGACTCCAGGGGGTAGGATGGGGCTTTATCTATAAAAATAGGTAAACAGAGATTACAGAGCTCACCTCAACGAATGTTGTCTTTAAGTAAGGCAAAATCCCACACTAAACTATAATCTTGTACATCCCTAGATGCAACATTTATTCAATTGTGGTCTGATAGGGCTTGCAGTTACTTGGGAATAGACTTATCTGAAAACTTAAACTAGTCACTCATCCAGAAAATGTAAGTCAAATCCAGCATCCGAAGCAAGTTTGAGATTGTTCGTCCCTTGATCCATCATCCATGCAAGTTTGGTTCAGATAGGCCTTATAGTTACTTGGAAATGAGATCTGCTCCAAAAACATTAACCTGGTTACTCATCCGGAAAATGTAGGATCAGATCCAGCATCCGAAGCAAGTCCAGTAGTGTGAATCCTTAGATGTATCATCCATGCAAGTTTGGTCAATATTGGGTTTATAGATACTTGGAAATGACATCTGCTCCAAAAACTTTAACCTGGTCACTCATCCGGAAAATATAGGTCAGATTCAGCATCCGTAGCAAGTCCAGTAGTGTGCATCCTTAGATGTATCATCCATGCAAGTTTGGTCAATATAGGGCTTATAATTACTTTGAAATGAGACCTGCTCCCAAGACTTTAACCTGCTCCAAAAACATTAACCTGGTCATTCTTTAGCTGAAATTGCAGCATCTGAAACCTTGACTGGTACAATGAAACACACTAGAAGCATCCTCCATGCATCTCTGACTTATATTGGCTATAGAAGTACTTGAAAAGAAAACTGCTCCAAAAACCTTAACCTGGAACGCCGACGCCGACACCGACGCCGACGCCGAGGGTATTACATAAGCTCCCCCAACTTTGTTGAGGTGAGCTAAAAATCATGACACCTGGGGGTATGGTTGGGTCACAACAAGGATTTAAGTTTAACAATTAGTATGAGAAACATCAGTCAGAATTACATAATAAAACACAATAATTACATTTTCGATATTATATACGTTGAATCATTGATTACAAGGAAACATTGAACAAAAAAACAGCTGCTAATAATTGTCAATGTTTATCCCAAGTCACAAAATACACAAATCCAAAATTAATATCACGTTTAATAGTCTCAGATATTTATGGTATATTTAAGTTCGGGAGTTTGAAAGTTACATAGATGGAAGTTAATTAATGACAGATCTATCACCGGACTCTGGGCATAGGCAATGCCTTAATGAAAAAACCCTTTTCTTTTCTATGAGTAAGATTATATATTTAAAAAAGCTTATGCGGTTTAAGTAATTAGCCAATATGTGCAATTTAGCATTGCAGTTTTGCATATTTCAAATAAAAACAAGCTAATTCAGAGAATTTATGTCCCCCGCTTAAGAAAAAAAGAAGAGCATGCACAGGGCGGACTCCCCCACCCCCATGGATTTGTAGAATTATTAAATGTATACATGTATATTAAAGGAAAACAAGAATGCTAATATGGATATAAAGATTTGATTGCTTATTCTTTAATATGTGTATAGAAGATTCTTTTTATATAGAATATTTATTACACTGTAATAATGATTTTATGAGTTTGTACACGCCAGACGTCGTAACTTTTCATTTCATTCATTTGAATACTATCATAAAGTAAATCAAAAAAAAAAAAGGTTAGTGCGAGATTTGAACCCGGTACCTCTCACTTGCTAAGCAGGAATCTTTTTTTTCTCTTTTATCTAAGCAGGACTCATACCCCCAGACCATGTAGGCCTCTTGATTCTAGAGAGAATTAAATGCAAACATTAGGTTACATATAATGTTTATATTCTCTTTCGATATCGTCAAAATTTTACACAATACATGGTGTCTAATTTAGCCTTTACTAAACAGTTCTAATAGATGTAATTAGGATATAAAGTTCGCCGACAACCTGTTTTATACGTAATGATTCTCCACATGCCCCTGTGCTAAAAATAGTGCCATGCGAGTTTTATTACAATAAATAAAAGAGTGAGGCGGGACACTTTGAGAGGGGCGAGAGAGGCCATAGGGAGTTATGGCATAAAACTTCATTGCAAAAGCTCAAAAGCTTCTTGAGATATCACCCGGATACGAAAGTGTTACACACAGACGGAATGTATGAATTTACGACCTTGAACTTTGACCTTTTGATCTCAAAATCAATAGGGTACTTCCTTAGGCCACAGGGAGTTGCTAAGTAAATTTCATTGCAAAAGCTCAAAGGATTCTTGAGATATCGCGTGGAAGCGAAGTGTGAAAACAGACAGAATTTATGAATTCAAGACCTTGACCTTTGACCTTTTCACCTCAAAATTAATAGGTTTCTTTTCTAGGCAGTAGGGAGTTGTTATGCAAAATTTCATTGCAAAAGCTCAAAGGGTTCTCGAGATATCGCGCGGAAACGAAAATGTTCCAGACAGAAATACAGACGGACGGACGGACAGACAAACAGACCCAAATTAATATTCCCCACTTTCAATGAAAGCGGGGGACAGAAATTCAACATTGGTATTGTGTTTAATCAATCACATTGCTAATTTTTGTGAATCAATTAGGTAATAAGAGCGGAGATACAAATAACAGTGAGTCATGTGTAGAGAAAATAATTCGATATATTCTTTTTACCGCAATTGGATCTGTTGTTGCTACGTCGGGGGCCTGTGCAGCATTTAATACTTTTTGCCACTGGTATGTTTGCTTCATATTCCGTATTCTGCAATAAAACATATATCAAAATCATCTGGTGCAATTCAAAAATGATATCCCCGAGGATGATAATGTATTATGAAAATAAATTAACGTTTTTATTGCTACAGCCACAGAAAACGAAACACGAAGTGGAGAAAAGAAGAAAATTTGCAAGGTAAATTTGGCACTACTGTGGAATCATTCAAATTCGTGGGACCTATTTTCGTGGATTGCCTACATTTGACAAGTTCTAGGGGATGTAATATCGTGCATTCACTCATATCGATGACTTTTAAAACACCAATTGTTAAGTCGTTGAGGATGTGAATTCGTGGATGCTAACCTTAACCCGTACCCAAAAGGTCCACGAATATTGAGCCACCACGAAATTTAAGGATTCCACAGTATGCTACTGAAGTTTCTCATATCCACAAAATATTGTTAAATTTTCTTTTATTGTGTGATAATCCCTATGCCTTTCGAAGCAAAATTTATATCCTGAAACAAGTTTCTTCATCTTCATTAATTTAGAGAAAATCTTCAACAAAGTTTAAAATATTACCCATGGATTCTGAAACGAATAATGTATCCTTGCAGTGTCTATTAACCTTAACACTATGAAAACTTTACTTCAGATGAGATTCAGGTATATAGCTCTATCATGGAATCTCGAGAAGAAAGGGTTACCGAATCCGGTAATCTTCAAGGCAGCTCAACAAATAGAGAAAATACTTTTTCTCGCTCTGAATCTCCTTTGCGAGATGAATATGGAAGATTTAATAGAATTTCTGATAATTACAATCATTTAAACTTCCAAACAAAAGTATCTTTAACACCAGAATCAACACTCAATAGCAAATATAGCAAGATAAATATGGATAACGCTTATGATGACATGAATAGTGACTTCAAAGATTGTTCAGAGGACAACTATGTGTCAATTATGTTCAACAAGATGCAAAGGTCGAAGTCAGAAAAGGTAGTGGGAGGACAAAAGCTTCCTAATAAATATAGAACCTGCAGTTCCATGAAATATACCAAGAAAAACACAAGAAGGGGGAACCAGTCCATTCCTGACTTTATTTGAACAAAAACATGATTCAATTACTAATGAAGTTCGGAAATAGGATTTTTAACATAGAAAGCCCTTTACTTAGTTGCCAATATTCAGCTGAGGAAAATGAATTGAAACAAAATGATTTACATAGACCAGACGGCTCTTTGTTTGATAAATTGGACAAATGCAAACAATTGAATCATTTGCTTATATTCCTTTCAAGAGAGGATCCGTTTTTTAATAAATAAAATGTACTTTAAATATTCAAATAAATTCCCTCTTATAATATTCTATTGTTAACTTTTCAACACAAACTTTACGAAAAACTTGCAAGCAGAGGATGACAGGAATATGTAAATTTATTTCAACTTATATCCTCCATCTCAACGTGAATCTGAATAATTGCAGTTTATGTATTCGTTTTTTCCTTTATGTTCACATCTTATCTTGCTGTTTTACTACTCATTTCCATGAATTTATTTCTTTACTTGGTTTGTATGTAGGAGCAAAAGCATTTAAGAAAAGCATCCTTGATAATTGTCGACTGTAATTATTTGATTTTTATTACTGATATATCCCTTTGAACTCGAAATAAAAGGAACCATAAAGTCTGACTCATCCACCTTTAGCTATTTTAATAGAAAAAGACGTTAATGGTAATCAAACAACAAAACTTTATGATAAACGGGAAGACTTTAACTTTTCTATCGTCAACATCCTTTATTTATGCAGCAATATACCATTACCACTTGCATATGAATTAATGTTTCCCAGTTGTTTTGATACACAAGAGCATGTTGAACGTACGAACAATTTTTTAAACGAAGCAAGCTATTGACACATAATTTCATATGTAATGCATAATGTTATATGTAATGCAATGACCTTGCTGGCAAATGCAATCTATCGTTAAGTGGAATGTTTACTGGGTTTTTCATACACATTTTAGTCCATTATTCTCAAACTGAATTGTCTACGGTTTTTTTTTCGTTTACCCGAGCATGACAAGGAGCGTTTGACAATGCAAAAAAGGATGCCTACTCCTCCATAGCAACTGATCCCACCTCTGATGTTTTAAGAGGTCCGTGTTTGCTCTGCTTACTATTTGTATTATTTCGATGGACTTTTGAACTCGATAATTGTTCGTTAACTAAATATTTTATTTTGTATTTTTTTGCATTAGAATTTTCAAAAATAACATAAACAGAACATACTCGATTAATATGTATTTTCTACTACTAATTTGATAAACTTGACAAACTGAAAATAATCCTCGTAAAATCATTTACTTTTATTTTTGTATAAATTATTTACTTGACCATTGTGATCTATTTTCACAATGTAAAAGGTGAAGATAACAGACAGTGATCAATCTCATACATCAGTTAACAAAACGAATTATGAACAGGGCAAAAACATTGACATCTGGAAACAGCAGAAGTGGGAAAGAATATGAAAGTGATATTCTGTCACAATGTGAGAGAATATCAACCGGAACATCTTTTTAAATGAATGAGTTATCTCCTTTGATATTTTTCCATTTATTTTAATCCCCTTTTACAGAATGTAAAAAGAAATTAAAAAGTGGAACTATTTTTCTTTATTTCTACAATGAATTATACACTTATGAATTGGGCACTTTTGTGCTCTTTTGTCGTCTGTTTCAATATATCAAATTGAGTTCAATAGACTGACTCTCTAATGACAAAAAGGTAAATGAAGTAGATCTAAAAGCAATGGCAGGGAATCAAATTTACACTGACAATGACTTACATGTCGTTGGAAGAGTTGGGTGAGAAAACATTGCAACATAATTTTGGATTTTTCTGTTAAGCTCTCTCCAGCTGGAGATTAAGTTTCAGAAAAGAAGCGCTTTGCTGAGGTCATTTACGATTAAAAACAGAACACTTAAAAAACTAAATGTGATATAAATGCAGTCAAGGTGTACTTGCAGACAAAGAGACGGTTCAGGGTTCCTGAAATAAACACACTTGAGCAAAATTTGTACATAGTCTCATTAGGACTGAATATGAAAGACTCTTTTCGGGCTTTATTTCAAGCATCAGACAAAAATGGCCGCTGAAGCAGTACGGGTACCCAGTGATTATTTTCCCCAGACGAAGTTTGGGAACATATTGTTTTTACTCTGTTTCTTATTGTTATTATTTTTTCTACTTTCTTCTCAAATACTTTTTTGTCCGAGAGTGTTCTCATAGAACCATTCATCCGATTGTCATGAAACTTTCACTTCTACTTATGTGTTCGGAACCTTTCATTTTTCGGTGCTCTGCAAATTATAATACCCGAGGAATTCGTGGTAGCTCTGGTGAGATTTAGTGAGACTACTGCGAGACTGTTAACGGTTAAGGTAAATTATTCACGGAATTGTAGCTAGGAAGTGACTAGCATGTGGAGACATGGTAAACAGAAAAGTTTTATTACGTTTCAGTTTTCACCACCGTATAATATCAGTAGATATGTACTTTATTCTTTATAGAATTCACTAAAACTTCAAAAAATATTCTTTATGACATTATTTTCTGCAGTTATGTATTGAAATATATTTTTGGACAAACATACTTGCATACGAACTATACGAACTGGCGACAGACTACATTTACATGCTTTACATGCTTAACGAGCCACCAACGTGACTGAAAACCGACAAATCAGCTGAATGAGTTTAATTGCATTATGGGTTAATGCGAATAATACAACTGCGAGACGTGGAGACCGGTCCTTCGGATGAGACCGTATAAACCGAGGTCCCGTGTCGCAGTAGGTGTTGGCACGAAAAAGATCCCTCACTACTCAATGGCTTTGAGTGCCGAATATAGGTATAAATTCTCCAACGGCAAGTGGCGGAGTGTCCATATGAGTGAAAAATTCTTGAGAGGGACGTTAAATAACAAACAAACAAAAAACGAATACTACAGGAATTTTACGCTTGAAAAAAAAAAACAAATTTACACTCGATCAGAAAAGCACAATAAACATTTTCTCATGCAATTCATAGATGAAAAACAATAGTTCATTATTATCTATCATTTTCACATTCAGATTTAAAAACAATCCATTCGTTAAATAAACATAGAATTCTAGGTATTTCAAAGCCATTATTTGTAAGATGATTTACGTATGTATTCCCTTGTTGTACTATTAGTGAATACAAATGTTAGGTAGATTCCCTGGCCAAAGACAAAATACGTGTTCATGTGTATTGTAATGTAATAAAAAAAAAAACCTTTGTTGATCATGCTCAAGAGATGCTGCTCCTTCTCTTTATCCTTGAAGCGCTGGTGTTCTTTGAAAAACATTCTTTTTCTTGTCAAAAACACAACAAATTACAAACGCCCTAGAACTCTTTCTTAAGTTCTAATCCTTGTATTTTTTTTTTTTTTTTTTTTTTCAAAAAACAGTATTTTTTCAGTCGGTTTTTTTGCAATCCATTTTTAAAATATCGCATCGTAGATTGACCTGAACCACGCGTTCGAAGTAGAATGTAAACATGTAGTTGGCCAGTATACTTTGCTATTCATTTAATGATTGGACAATTTTA
The DNA here is from genome assembly GCF_033153115.1 of Saccostrea echinata. Classification (NCBI taxonomy): domain Eukaryota; kingdom Metazoa; phylum Mollusca; class Bivalvia; order Ostreida; family Ostreidae; genus Saccostrea; species Saccostrea echinata. The sequence continues at coordinate 4,729,758 of NW_026889772.1, forward strand.
AACAAAGGATTGACATCGTATTAGATATTGCATATTTTTTCTTCCAGCGTATTAAAAGAAACAGACAATAGCAATTTCCTGTTTACTGCCAATTTTATTTATAAAACCGTTTCTTCTTTATAATCTTTATATGGGTCAACCTAGACCACGTGACATGAATTTGAATCACAATATTATTAACAGGGGACCTTTCTAAGGTTTAATAGGCATCTAATAAAATGTCATTTTGTGCGCACATGCATGCACGTGCAATAACTTACACATTTTTATGAAAAGTTTTGAAACTATTTAAGTAGTCTAGATATGATGGCATGACTAAATTAGCATGAATGTGCCTTTCCCTTTGATTGGTTGACACAAAAAATCGCAATATCTTCCTTCTTTCTTGTTAAACCTCAACGGAAATTTCAAATAGCCATAACTTCCTTGGTTTTCAGCAAAACTGGATGGAATTTAAAATAAAGATAGGTATATTGGACTCCTACATTTTGGTACTTATCAAAATTGAATGCATGCCATGCATGCGTGTGTGCTGAATTCTAATTGGCTGATACTTAAATGGACATATTTCTCTTATTTTTCAATGAAATTCTTTGATATCTCTCTTATTTTTAAATGAAATTCTTTGATATTTAACACAAAGATATATATTGTGAGGTACTTTAAGAAAATGTATGTGAAAAATCTAGAAAACATGTGCAAGCACATGCGCTGACATTTGATTAGCTTATAACCGTGCGACAATATCGGAATAATTTTTCGATAAAATACTTTTATTAGAAAGTAAATGTTGGATCTATAATATAAAAGTATTGCGTAATTTAATTAATCTTGTAGGGAATGGGGCACCATAAAGGAATGTGGAGTCGTTTGGGGAACATGTGTAACGGTTTCTGTTAAGTTAATATTAATGATTCTCATATCACCTAGGCTCGTGATGTTTTGAAAATGAAACAAATCAGCTGAAGTCACGTGAAAAGGGAAATAAACCCATGGCAGCTGATGAAAATACTGATAACGAATTCAGACTATTTCTTAAGAAGGAAATATAAGGACCATATACACCTACCTCTCTTACAAATCTCATGTTTACAAATTGGATTAATCACTTTGGAAAAAGGCCCAGCAAAGAATTCTTTACTTGATTGGAGAGACATTCAATTAAAATATGATTCGGCAGATAATTTAGGATACATCTTTTCCAGCCAGGAGAGACAAACAAGAGATTTTTTTCAAATAGATTTATCAGTGTTTCGAAAAAATAAAGAATTCTGTATGTTAAAAATAAGCAAATCTTTTTAGATGTTGCATTATGGGTTCATCATACAAGTCAAGTACATCATACATTTACTTAGATTTCATTTATAAATATCAATTCACAATATTTCTAATCTCGACAATACAAAGTATACCCATCTATTTTTACAACATGAAAAATTTCAATTTTAATCAAATAATACAGAATAGGATTTGTCACTCTTTTCTCTTTCTCTTGTCCCCCTCAATACAAGGAAACTCAATAAAATAAAATTAGAAACTATCGTCATTTCGTATAAATTTTCCGCATTTCCACCTATGTTACAAGATTAACATTATGTTTTATGTCTTTTTAATCTTCCGATACCGGTGGAGTGGACAAGGCCCCGGTGGCTGTTATAGCGTTCACGTATTTTTTAAACCGTCTTCACATGACCAAGAACCGTTATCAGAACCAATTATTGGTTCACTTCCGATTCAAAATAAGATGATAAGTGAGAGGAGAGGCCTGTTTCAATCTGGTTCTTTATATTCATCTTTATCTTAGACTTTTAAGAGAAGATAAAGATGTATTTTGATTGCAAAACAAAGTGGATTAAGTGGATTTAAAATCCATAAATATAGAGGTCCCAAGACGAAACTGGCAGAAAAAGAACGAACTGACTAATTTCAAACTAACTCAGTTCATTTAGTAATATTGGAAGATTTCCATCAAATCAGAGTTGCTGTACCTATCAAAGCTTAAGTTTGCACTTGGAACAAACCAATTAAAAGACGCAGAATTTACCAGAGATATAATTAACCAAAATCACCTCATCAATTAAGAAACAGATAAAATGTACCTTTAAAAAGTTTTTTTTCATTTTATGAAAATTTTTACCTAGCTGACTAGTGATGCATAATAATGCCATTTTGCAATCATTTTGAAATTCATTTTAAAATCAATTCATGCTGATGATTCTTTGAATGTAGGGCAAATAAAAGAAGATGTTAAATCACTTGAAATTTGGTATAACTGATAAATATGGCTTATTCAGATTAATTCAATTGAAATGACACGCCAGGAAGTCAGCTTGAAGATTTCAAATAGAATATGGTCATGCTAATGACATAAAATTAGGTACAAGTAGACAAATCAAACATGTGCTGTGATTTGATGTTCGAAAGAATAACATTAAGTTCACCTCTGTTTCTTGATATGTTTTAAAATGTAGGAAGCACATATATCTGTTAAATTCTCGAAAGAATTATGAGTGACAAAACCTTGACAATTCCGATAGGCATTACAGACTGGAGAAAATATAACGTTAAAAAGATGCTTAAATTTCTAATTGACAATATCTATATTGTTTTCGTATATCAGGTATGCAATCTGTTGATAATTCCATTGGTATTACATGGGCACCGTTATAGGCAGACCTATTTTTTTTATTCATATGAAAAAAAAAGCACAAAAAGAAGAAATCTCTTAATGTGACCTTCAATTCAACCTTTAGATATATCGACAACGTTTTATGAAGTAACCATATTCATCTTCATTCATTTGTTTATTCGATATATCCAACGAAATCGACATAAAAGACACCACAGAGTCTTACACATCTATTTCATATTGGATATTATATTAGAGAAAGAAATTGATCGCAAACTAACAACTAAACTTTATGATAAACGTGATGACTTCAACTTTTTTTTTATCTTCGAATTCCCTTGGTTATGTAGCATATACCATTATCACTTGCATATGGAGTTTATTTCTCCAGGTTGACTCGATACTCTGTTCCACAACGAACAATTTTCAAACAAGAAAGGCCTTTGACAAATACGTTAGTGATGAAATATGTGGAAATATCGAACAGTATCCAAGCTCAAACGTCCATTAAACAATACAAAATAGGAGCAGAGCAAACACGGACCTCCAAAACATCAGAGGTTGGATCAGGTGCCATGGAGGAGTGAGCATCCCATGCCGACCGGTCACACCCGCAGTGTGCTCCTTGTCATGATCGGGAAATAACGGAAAAATCCGTCGACAATTCAGTGTGTAAATAATGGCCTAACAATTAGTATGAAAAACGTCAGTCAGCATTTGGCTCAATGATCAATTGTATTTGCTGACAAGGTCATTGTATCGACCATAAAACTTACGAAATGATGACTTTAAACGAGACAGCTGATATTCTTGTTTCATCAACTTGTTTGTCAGGAAATAACCTCGTTTTAGTAATTTTACGTACGTGGAGCATGCTCTTGCCTATCGATTAAACTGAGAGATATAAACTCCATATGCAGGTGATGAAGGTATATTGCTGCATAAGTAAGGGAAGTTGACGATTGAAAAGTTAAAGTCATCACGTTTATCATAAAGCTTGGTTTTTAGATTACCATTAACGTCTTTTTTCAAGTAAAATATCCAAATATGAAACAGATGTGTCAGACTCTGTGGTATCTTTTATCTCAAGCTCAACGGGATATATCGTATCGACATAAGAATGAAAATAACCATTGTTAATTTATAATACGTCGTCAATATATCTAAATGTCGAGTTGAAGGCACCAGCAAGTGTTTTTCTTCTTTTCACGTATAAGATTTTGGACAAATCCTGCTTCATATGAATACAGAAAAGGTCTGCTAATAACGGGGCGCAATTGGTGCCTATGGAAATTCCAATAGATTGTTGGAAGACCTGGTCTCCAAAAACCACATAGATATTGTCAATCAGAAACTCAAGCATCTTTTTAATGTCAACTTCAGAGTACTTGTGTGTACAATCAGAGTGTTTTTTAACAAAATGATTTTGCAAATGACCAATGACAAGGTAAGTAAATTTACATTTAAATTTTACCCGATCATGACAATGGTGTGACCGGATAGGGAACACTCAATCCTCAATGTCACCTGATCCTAGCTCTGATTTTAAGGGTCCGTGTTTGCTCTGCTCATAATTTGTATTGTTTGAATGGACTTTCGAGCATGATCACTGTGCGTTATCTTCACATTTCATGAAAATATTGTACAAAACACAAATGTTTCTTCATCAGACGCAACAACATTTATTTTCAGACTTTAGACAACAATAATTACAAAGTAATTACAAATGTCTTTCCAGTGGAGAAATTCACCCATTACATATATCTGTAAATCAAATTAATTCTATTTCTATTTGGGTGAAAACAATAAGGTTCAATTAAAATGAAAACTCAGGGCATTAAAGCAAATTAGATAGAACATATACTTTCAAGGATTTAAAATTTATAACCAATGTTTATTTAAATGAAAGCTTTAATATTAACGACCTTTAATTCGTTAAAGTTCGAGGCGGGTAAGTTTAATAGTAAATTATCACAATGCAAATTATGCAGAGATCATCTCGGAACAACCTTATATAATTTCTTCTTGCTTACGGATTTTTGCGATCATGACAAGGAGCACACAGCGGGTGTGACCGATCGACATGGAATGCTACTCCTCCATGACACCTGATCCCACCTCTCTTTCAGAGGTTCGTATTTGCTCAATGGATTTTGAGCTTGATTACTGTTCTTTATCTCCATATTTCATGCTGATATACAACCTAATCAATACAGAATGCTAATGGCGGTGTGACCGGCTCGTCAGGGAATACTTTCTTCTCCTAAGAACCTGATCTTACCTTTGAAAGTGTTTTGTTTAAAGGATTTGTGAGGTCAATCAGTCTTCGGGATCTTCAACTTTTTCATATATCATCGAAAAAAATATTTTGTTTCATATGCGTTCGTTGATTGTACGCATTTTTTTTTTCGAATTTATAACAAAAAATAGAGGATGAAATCATGCTGGTGTTACATCCATGCAATGCGCGAATATTATAAACTGGTGCAAGTAATCATCAAGGATAAACTGGAATATTTTTATAAATCCATAAAAGGGGATTGTTTTGTAACTGGATCTTGGCTTGGGAAGGGTTTGGATATTGCAGCCCTTTGAATAAATTCGAATTCACACTAGAAAATATCCTCATTTGGAGAGGTGAGATGAAAATCCTGAAATATTACAAGAATTACTTCCTTAACCCTAGCAATTTTCAGATACAACTATGATAATCTAAAAGTACGAAATAAGTGTATTAACCACATGCACCGAAATGAAAAACTTCATGAATAACAAGTATCCGTCAAGTAATGAGCCAAGTCAATTGACATATTCACTAATGTGATAGTATATAGCTGATAAAACCTTTTAAGCCAATTGCCAATACTTAAAAACATATGTCGTAAATCGAAATCAAAAAATTACTCCAAATGTTATTATATGTTTTAAATATTTTTAAAGCTCTGGATAACCTTAACATAGTGCTTTACGTTCAAATGACAAATTTTAGTCCAAGTTCACTTACCGTGACTCGGAGGAATACTTACAATGTTGATAATCTATCTAATTGTATTGTGTTTCTGTCAGAAAAATCAAAACAAACCATTGACAATTGAAGCATTTTTCTACTGTACAGAAACCCTATCTGGCTATCTAGTTCGGTGTGGTTTTAATAAATTATAACCAAAGGTGCTTTGCCGTAAGCTCTTATGACACCCAACTCAAACACAGAGACAAAAAACACGTTACTTTAGACATTCTTTTTCAGGTACATTTTAAAGATGACAAAAGACAGTAATTTTGAAACATCATAGCCTTACTATTTCAAGTTTACTTTTTACAGATTGTAGAGAATAAAAGAGAGATAACTTCAAATCAACTACAATACACCTTGCTTACGCAAGAGAATCATTACGTAATTCTGGCAAACATGTATTCTAACTTAAATAAGGAGAGTTGTCGATGGAATAGCTTAATTTATTTCGTTTGTCATACAATTCAGTTGTTAATCGGCCCTTCTATATTCAGTAAAACTTTCAAATATGAAATAGATGTGATAAACTCTGTGGTGTCTTATTTTTCAAGTTTATTGGGATATATAAAATTAAAGCAATCTGAGCTGCTACTTTGATGTCAGAAATTTTTTTTGCAAAATTGTAATTATCTATTTCAATGACAGAAAAAAGAACATTTATAATCTTCTGTTGTTCATATTTCAGATGGAAGAACTATTTATAAGCTTTAATTGAATCAAAATTACATTATTGTCGTCCTGTACAATATCTAACTTAAATAAGGAGAGTTGTCGATGGAATAGCTTAATTTATTTCGTTTGTCATACAATTCAGTTGTTAATCGGCCCTTCTATATTCAGTAAAACTTTCAAATATGAAATAGATGTGGTAAACTCTGTGGTGTCTTATTTTTCAAGTTTATTGGGATATATAAAGTTTAAGCAATCTGAGCTGCTACTTTGATGTCAGAAATTTTTTTTGCAAAATTGTAATTATCTATTTCAATGACAGAAAAAAGAACATTTATAATCTTCTGTTGTTCATATTTCAGATGGAAGAACTATTTATAAGCTTTAATTGAATCAAAATTACATTATTGTCGTCCTGTACAATATTGATTTATTATAAAATACTACATGTATATATTTGATTGTACAGAATCATTTATTCTGAGACAATTTGATACTTTATTTCTGTTTAATTAATCAAAAATGTTTAAACTACATACAAATTTATCTTAATAACACATTTTAACAGCAAAATAAAATTCTCAAAAATGCCGCTCATATTGCTTTAACAAATGGAAGTAACAACTGTTAATTTAAAAAACGTCCTCGATACATCTGAATATCAAGTTGAAGGCCACAGCAAGAGGGTTTTTTTCTTTTCATATAGGTCTTTGAATAAATTCTGCTTCATAGGAATATACAAACAGGTCGGCTAATAAAGAAGAACAATTAGTTCCCATAGCAATTCGAACAGTTTGTCGGAAGCCTTGATGTCCGAAGCTACATAGATGTTGTCAATGAGGAACTCCAGTATCCTTTTAATATCAACTTCAGAGTACATGTATGTAGAATCGGTGATTTGTAAAAGAGTTATTTTGTTGAAGATCAATCAAACGATTTTGAGATCCATTTTTATTGAAGAAGCAGTCGTCTATGTTATCAGAAAGCCAAGTTTTCGATTTATCCTGAGGAATGTTTGTATGGTTTAAATACAGTGTTCTCTCCGGAAAGTCACATGGCTTCTTTGATATAACCACTGTCTACCCTGACTCTGGGAGTATGGAACATGTTTCTTTATTTCCCCAATTTTATGGAACCGTTTAAGCAAAACAAGTAAAATAATTTTTACATTATATTAACCAAATTAATGAATGAAAGTATTTGTATTTCAAACTAATGATTTCTTTTCTTGTTTTTTTTATCTACGGTTTAAAAAAAAACGTCAATTGTTTTCTTATGTTGTGCAAAAAGTATCTGATATCATTCAATACAGTACTAATCATACGCAGGTTACTTGTATGTCACTAAGGATCAAATGTAAAAAAAAAATATTATCTAAACATTTATATGGAGCAAAAAACTATACATAACTATATAAGCAATAGGTATTCATACAATTAAAACGATCGTCAACAGCCGATCTTTCTCTGGCCATCTTACACATGATTTCCAACCAATATGTGCATTTCAGATGTGATCATAGCAAAACAATTCAATCAATTCAATTTTGTGAGGAAATCAGACCTGACATTTATAATTTCCTCTTATATTCTGTGATAAAAGTGAGTGTAGAAAGAATTGTACTCTCTCTCTCTCTCTCTCTCTCTCTCTCTCTCTCTCTCTCTCTCTCGTTTATACACGCAGGTCTGAGATAAAGAAATTGATTGTATTTTCAAGTAATGACATAGATCTCGATTTTACATAGTTTTTAAGCAAATTCTTTTATACATGTACATCATTCGAGATGTGTCTTCTAATATTTATTATCATTAGGACAGAATGTTTAACCCTTTAACCCCAGAGACGCATTTGTACGCATTTTCATCAACACAGATATTTAACTGTTGGCGTTTTCTAAATATTCGGGTTACAACAAAACAAATTATATTTTCTGAAACTAGAGAGGAATCTCAACATTTTTTCTACTTTAAGTTTTTCTGTGATATGTTAAGAAATTATCATAAACTTGAAGTGAATATTGCATATCCTTGCTACCTTCTGTTGGCTTTATCTTAATTACAAACACAATGAAATTAATTTTAAAAAAATGCCATAACCTGAAAGCTGGGAATTTTCACTACTTTTTTTTATTCCGAATATTATAAGGTACATTCATCCGTTACAGAGATTTTTGTTGTTGAACATTGGAACTTTTACGACTAAAACACACGAAATGCACTATGACGTCATTTGACGTTTTGCATGCACAATGACATCGTTTAAGAGCGCAGTGTAAAACAAACTGGTTCCTCTGATATATGGAACAGAATTATTTTTTAAAAAATGAATTATTTGTAAAGAAGAGTAATGTACGATACTATCTGAGCCATAAACATGTAAAAACAATTCCATAGCTTTGGGAGAGATATACATGTAGTAATAGGCTTTGCCCAATGCACCCATTGATTCAGAAATCCCTGTCGAATTTTGTGTCAGTCCTACTTGTAGTAGGAATAATTAATCAAATAATTAAAAATTACCGTTACCATTTTCCTTATCTTTGAAATTTTATTAAATAATAAATCCGAAGATTAGGAAAATTTTTATTATCAAAAATTAAAAAAATACATGCATATAAATCTTTCTTTTAAACACCACTTTAAGTTGCTTTTTTCGAGGAGGACCCTATTTGAAAACGTATACAGTCTGTACTTTGAAGAGAGAAGTGCATTTTTATGAAAGCGACAGGAAAGATACATGTAACGCAGTTAGCCTTTATTTTTTTTAAGATTAAAAGAGGGAAAAAATGTTGCATTTGTAAAAAAAAAAATATCAAAAGCATCCGGAAAAAAAATATATCAAAATATGATAAATTATAATCAAAATCAGGGGGAATACTAGTAGGTCTTAAATTTTCTTGTCAATGAAGGGTATATATTTTTGTTACCTGCACATGTTGCATGGAAATGACCCGATAACTTTTCTTTTCCCTTTTTCAAATATAAAGTTTTAATGTAGAGAAACATGAAAATGAATTAATAAAAAAAACATTGTGATATTTTAAAAATTTAAAAATCAGGAAACTTTCGTTTGAATTATTTACCGCTGTTACGTACACAGGGGAAACATAGCGTGGAATTAAGTTCGGGTAGCGATTTAGATTCCGACATTTCTACTGCGACTTTGAAAAAAGAAGTAAAAGAAAATGGTGTTTTGTCAGACACAGACAGAGATGCCGTAAGTGTGTTGCAAGAAACTCGTTTGTCTGTGTAAACCATAATAAGATGGACAGGGCATCCCCTCCAATAACCATTCCCTTTATATCGCCGGTTCAAATATATCACAGTGGTATTTACAGAACTATATTTAAAACGTTCTTGGAAATTACTATATCTATTATGAATATATTTATATATAAACATATAAAAACATGTACCAAATCCATGAAGTCCGAGGAAAGACATCTGCATGCATTTCCATGCAAGTATAAGTTTAATATGTCACCTATGAATAATGGTGACATAGATATATTTGTTCGTCGTGGAAGTAGGTTTCAATATCTATAATTTTAAGTACTGTGCTAATCATCACCTCAAGCCACGGTCCAGAATACGCTTATAGCCTCCAGACTGGAAGTGGTGGATCTTATTCTTACAACTGGGTCGTAGTTAGATAGACACCAGTTTTGCGCTAGAAAAAGCAAAGTGTTTCACCTCAACAATTTTTCAAGTACATGTATTTTACCTTAGATTACAAAGCATACGTGCCCCTAAAAATGTTTGATGAAATTACTTCGCATAAGCCTGCACTGCATGATATTACCTCCTAAAAAATGTAATCAAATCAATCAAACAGATACATGTACCATTGGCAGAGAACATGATCGAGAGCGTGACCAGATGCAGACACGTAGTTTTTTTGTTTTTTTTTTTTTTGGGGGGGGGGGGTCACAGGAGAAAAGTCTTTTGGTGTTTATTTAGTAAGAAAATTTTCATTCAAAGGATGTTAATTTACCCCCTCTATTTTTATCATCCATCACATACCGTTTCCCTTTTTCTTACTTGTCAATACTTCCACCCTCCACCACACCCACCCCCGATACACACACAAACATTTTTGAAAACGATGCTTCGTGTACGTCTGTTAGTAAATGGAAAAAAACGGATTCTTCTGGGTAGTGGATGTAATGGGAATCAAAAGGCTATTTTCCTTTTCAAATCCTGGTTGGATTATTTATTGTAGTTGCTTGAAAATAGTGTTTATTTTGCATTTGCAATAAAAAGCATGAAAATTGTTGGAAGGGGATCGTGGGTGCTGATAAATCATCTAATGGAAGGCAGTATTTGGTAAGACCTCCTTATTATTTTTTTTTTTTTTTTTTTTTTTTTTGATATAGGCACCAAATATTTCTTTTTTTATTAAAGAGAAAAGTGGAGTGGGGATCTAAATTTAAATTCATGTGTACAATAGTGAGTTATGTAACCAAAAAAAAAAGGATTTTCAGATATTTACCACAGCATAAAAGTTTGATAATTTCCTGATATTTACTGCATACAGTTGGTTTTTGCAGGTGTATTTAGTATTTAGACACAGTTAAGCCTTTGTTTTAACACTAAATTTTACTACGGAATGTTCCGTCCACCAGATCAATACAAAGGGCTCACAGTGTGACCGGTCAACAGGGAATGCTTACTACTTCTAGCCACCTGATCCCATCTCTGGAATTTCAAGGGTTCCGTGTTCTTTGTCCTGTTCACAAATTAGCATTGTTTGTAGATTTTTTGAGATTGATCACTGTTCGCTGTCTCCACCTTTTTTCATTTGTAGACCAGTAAAAAGTTCAAAAGACATGTACACTCGTGTTAGTAATGAAAGTCGTTTTAATTTCAGGAAGCAAAAAAAAAATCACAATGGGGGGGGGGGTGTCAGTCTGAATGACGTTATATCTTTGTCTCTTACATACTCCAAGGTAAACAGCTTTTGAATAAACACGCAGGAAAATCAGGTTTCTTATTCAAGAAGAAGTATATTTCAAACTGGATAAAAATGGAAAACATGGGATAAAATAACAAATTCACCCTCATTGCCTAATCATTTACAGATCAGCCTGGATTGCAGGTATGTGTATTGAGGAAGAAAAATAAAAGTGGCGAGTATGTAAAATATTTGCCAGAATATTGCCTGAAAATAGCAAAATGCGCTATTGAATATAAAAGGTGTCGCCATGCTACTATTTTTTAAAACGCTGTCGCCATGCTACTATTTTTTAAAACGCTGTCGCCATGCTACTATTTTTTAAAACGCTGTAGAAATATTAATGAAAGTACAATCAGAAGTATCCGAAAACTATACCTAAGCTCTATAATTTTGGTAAAACTTGTGTTTTTCACAATAGAAATCAACGGAAAACGAAAAATACCCCCCCCCCCCCACGTGAAACAAAATTTCCTTTTTACAACGATTATGAATTGTTATTTAACAAATTCATACCAAAGCTTTTGTTGTTTTACGGGGGGATGTTTACAGACAAAATATGTTTTATTTTACATGAGATAAACACATGAAAAAAATGCTGGATCATCATTTATCCATATCCATGAGTACTATTTTAAAATCTGGCTGATTTCAAAGAATAATATATTCTAGCTCCCTATAAAAAGTGTTGTAATAAAAACAATTAACAATTTGATTGATATTATAGTTCATTCACTATTGAATTTTTGTTTGCGTAAAAAAAAATTCATGGAAAATTTGTCATTTTTATTGAACTAAAGGGGTGTAAAATGTAGCATGGGCTGGAATCGAGAGTTAGTGTGCGTAGTTCTTTGCCACACTCTCCTCTTGGCCATCTTTTAAAACGTTATAATCAATTAGTGATATTGTATATTCGAATACATAACAGAGTGTTGTAAATTCTCAGAGTCAGATCGCTGGAACCAGGAAAGTAATTTTATTCAATAATAAAACTCTACTGAAAGTAAATGGGGGCCCAATTGATCTCAAAAACGACTGGGCATTATTTCTTCTAAAACATATGCCATGGGTTTTTCCCAAAAAAAAAGGGGGGGTTAAGGTGAGATATTTCTTGCATGATTCTGAGGACATCAAGTCAACATTTAACAAACGAATTAGAGACAATGTTCAGCAATACCCTTCCCCTTTCCCTTCGACCAAATTTAATAGAGGTCAATTTTTGTAACGTTGATATTTGTAATTATAACGTGTACCATGGTGTTGAATATAGTATACATGTACCCGTGTTTGTTGAAATTGTAACAATCCTTAAGAAGTCACCTTCTCTAAATTCCTATTTTATGCAACCATGGCAATACTGGTCCTTGAAATAAAAATACTAAAATAAAAAATTGTGTATCTTAGAGAACTCTATATGTGTACCAAACTTTATTAAAATCAGGCAAAATCTGTAGGACGAAAAAGCGATTTGAGATTGCTTAAGACAATCAGACAGCTGTAATAAAGCCAAAGCCTTACGGATGACGGACATTGTGTAATTGTACATAAACTCTTTCTATCAAATAAAATTGACCAGTATAACTTAAAAACTAACTGACTGCATGCTTTGTTTTAATAGTATCACTAAAGCATCTGTTATGGAAGTATTATTTGTAAATTTGTTTGTATTTCTGGGAAGAAAAATATGGAAAAACACATATTTTGGCAATTATGGGTCTCATTCGTTGCCATGGCAACCGCGACGTTATTTTACTCTGCATAATTAAATAATTTAAGATTTTACCTTTCAGAAAATATAAAGGTTGCTTTATGTAAAAGTGACTAGAAAATGTCTCAATTTCTTTTTTAAAAATTTTTAGTCAGTTTTGCAGAAAAAATGTAAAATCTCTGGTAGTTAAAGGGTTAACCAATCAAGATGTTTTCCCGGAATTAGAAATATGTAAAGGGAAAATTGTGCCTATCCCGACTACGTTTGCTACTAGTAATCCCATTGATTTCCCTTCGCGTGTTTGTCATTATATACATGTCAATCTTTTTGGTTGTTTTATGGTACCTTTTTTTCTGAACTATATCATATAATAAGAATGTTAACTGAAATATCATTGCATAATATTTTAAGAAACAAAGTTTCCTCTTCTGAACTATTTAGACTCATTTTCAAAAGGCAATGTCGTTCCTTTAGTGGATCAGGTCTATTTTTAATTAGGGGAAGGATAAATAGCATTCAAGATTAAAGATTCAAACACTTGCTTGACAACATTTACAATTAAGCGGTTAATAGAAGTTACAATATTCTCTATTAAAGATTTAGGAAAATACAAGCTTTATACAAAATGAACACGACGAACTTGTGTACATTGACAAAAGAGAATTGGGGAGCGGGATCATTTGACGGCTGAAATTGTGCTCCCTTACCTTTTATATTTCTTATTTATTGTTGAACTTTAAAAGAAATCAGAAGATACATCATGAGAAATGTGTGAATAAATGAAGAAAACAAAACTCATTCATTGCCTTACTAATTGAGAGATAAAAAGAAATATAATCTTGAAAGTAAATGCAATGAAATAAATAGACTATAAGGAAACTCTTTTTTGGTGAAGCGATTACTAATGTTCCCATGGATATGTTCAGTAATAATCTGGTGTTTAGAAATGAAACATACCAATTACTAGAAAAGTTAGTTTGCATCCTTAATCCTTGGTATATTTCGAATTCTAATGACTTGTAATTCCTCATGCTAAGATATTTTTAACACTTTAACATTTTACACTTTGAGCTTTTGAAAGTATTTTATAGAAACATTAATAAAAATTGTAAATATAAAAAATTTAAAGAAAATATATAAGTAGTTTTAATTTTTATTGTTCTATGAATTGCAAACAAGATTTTAGAAAATGTTGTCATATGTTGTAAAATTACGAGAAAAAATGCTTCGTGTTTGGTCAGCAGTTCCATTTGGTATTCAAATGTGACAGAAATAAAGTAATATTGGCATTCAAATATTTTGATCGTTCGATTATCACATTGTAATAAAACATTGTGTTGCACTTTACAGAGATTGTTATTTAGGAGCATTATGACGTAGACGCGAGACATGTGCGGAGGCGCTATATGTGTATTCACATGTGTATCACGTTAGAAATACCCCTTATTTCTCGACTGGTCAAACAGCAAAATTAATCTGACTTTGAAATCCTAGCTAAGATTTGGGAGAATGCATTCGGCTCTTTGATTTAGAGATTTTTAACACACTTTATCAGCATACAGATTACGTTATAAAAATGTTTTATAGATGTTGTAAAAGTACCCATTACTACAAAATAAGACTTTGTCCCTGCATTGTATTCTAGTTTGTTTGAAATAAAAATTGGTTGTGAACCCAATCACTTTTTGATGTGCGTTTTTAAGAGTAAGAGAAAAACTAAATTTATATCAAGCTTATTTCTAAGAGGAAGTTAGTATTATATAGATTTTCAGAGGTATCACGTCGTGACGAATATAAGGATGTATGATAATGGATTGCAGATGTATATTGTTGGTGATATACTATATCAGTGTTTTCTTTGTTGTGTCATTTGCTGAAATAACTGTTTGTATAAACAAGTAAGTATATTACAATCTTGTCATTTATTTTTAAGCATTCTATATTTTTATATTAAAAATACTCCATAGTTATTTTTTTAACAAAGCTTCCATCTTTGTTTGAAATGGAAGGGTAGCAATATTATGACAACTATGCATTTTCAACCCTATAGAATCATTTATTCATTTCTTTGTAAAACAGTTTATATTGGTTAATGAAGAAACAATGCATGTAATAATATCAAGGGAACGATATTGACGTCATTAAAATTTGAAATACTTTTATATAAACTATGGGTGAATATGTGTATTAGTTCCTCCAAACATAAGAAAGCATACTATGTCAGCTTGTATAATAAAAAAAAATATTTTATTCGATTTAAACTTTAACAACATCCAATTTATAGCAAAACTGGACTTGTTGAATGTTGTCAGGATTATGTGAATGTTTCAGGAGCTTGTAAAGGTAATTTAGTTTATTTTTATACACTATAACATGTGTGTCAAAATTTAATGAATACAAGGAATGTATGTATGTTCCTGTGATGTATATATTAACTACACAGCCTGTATTGGTACCTGGGGGAAGGACTGCAACAATAGCTGTTTGTACGGATTCTACGGGCATGGATGTCGTAAAGAGTGCAATTGCAGTGAATATCAAATCTGTGATGAAAGACATGGATGTCAAGGTTTGTTTTTTCTAGTATGTTTTGTAATTCATTGAGTGTTTTAAATATGCGATTAGTTATATGCAAGTAAAATTTTGCTGGCGTATTCACTTTGTTGAGTGCTTTTTTTTTTCAGACAAACATTACTTTCAGCATATTATATATAGGAAAATATACATTTAAAAACAAAAAAGAATTAAAACCGACATTATATCATTAAAAAATAATTAATATCGTTTAAAATAAATACATCTTACATTTTTTAAACAATTTAAATTGTGAGCAGGACAAAATACTGACCCCTGGAAACACCAGAGGTGGAATCAGGTGCCGAGAAGGCGTAAACATCCCCTGTCGACAGGTCAAACCTGAGCTCTCTATATTGATTAGGTAAACAGAGAAATCGGTGGTCAAAATTAGTATAAAACTGGAGTGAAACACATTTTGGTGACCGCGTATTTAGAGTAAATTGATACCATTTGGAATAGAGTACACCTACAGTATCTAAATGTCAAATTGAAGGTCACAGTTAGTGTTTTCTTCTACTCGCACAAAAGTCGTTGAATAAATTGTGTTTCATATTAAGAATATTAAAACAGATTGGCTAATAAAGAGGTACATGAACAATTATTGTTTTCAGAATTCTAACACATTGGCGGAAGACCTGGTCTTCTAACACCATATGAATATTCTCTTTAGGGAACTACAGCATCCTCTCAATGTTCATTAGATTACATGTATTGATCACTCTAAAACAAGTGTCTTTTAACCAAGTATAGTTCTTTATGTGAATAGGAGTAGGGTGTGTATAATTTTGTCAGTTTAAATCAGACTTTGAAACGTCATCACCTTTTAATATTTTTATGAATGAAGTTAAATCACCATCGAATCTTTCAGCATGTTCATCTAATTTAAATTAAATTTTGTGGATGTATACAAAATACATTTGGAATTTGAATTTATTTAAATTTGCTCATAAAATGAAAATTTTGGGACTTTGTTGCTCTACATTACTGTAGATTCCTATATATACGCGAGGAATAAATTATCGCGGAATTACGCGAGAAGCACCGCTCGCGAAATAAAATTACTCGCTTTAATTTTTATGGTGCTTTAATGTATGTAAAATCTCTAGATAAATCACCGATTCGCGAATTATTGTTCTCGCGATTTGACGCCCTTGAGTCATTTCGCAATATTAAGTACTCGGGTAAAATAAGGAATCTACAGTAAACAACAAAGAGCTTTGTTATGAATTCGCTATATCACAATTTGTATTGCAATAAGAAGGGGTTTTTTCGGGTGTGTGAGAGGGGGTAGATATATTTAGCAGGATATCCCGATCATGAAGCTAGCGTCCTACCACTAGGCTACCGTGACCTGTATGGAAAAAAGAAATGATGAAAACATTTACATAAATACTCGTATTAACGAGGCCAAGTCTAATTCGAGTGCGCATGACTTTGCGCAGCTTTTTGATTTCATGCAGTCATATTTGCGACATTACAACTTTCCCAAATATTGTGATTTTAATACAAAATTAACATTATCTGTAACACCTATGGGTCTGAAATTGTGTTTTTACAACAATAATTAAGAAAAACCGCTGAAATGGCTCTAACGACGTCACTGTTTTCCGATTTTGTAAGCAATGCATGACGCTGAAGAACAACACATGACTCGCTTGTATATTCAAGACGTCAATGGATATTTTACTAAAACCAGTTGGCAGAACACCATAATAAACATACTAGCAATCTAAACATTGCTATTTTTACCAAAATAATTCATCTGCGCCGATAATTTATCTGCACATATGTATATATACATATACCGCAATATGGCAATTTTAGAGGTATTGGGCATTGAAAAAATAAACTTTGTAATAATTCCTACACCAACCTAGATGATCAACTTTTTTGAAATTTCACAATTTGGTGACTTTTTACAATAACTTTCATGTACTTGCCTGAAAAAGAAATCTCTGGGGCAGAAATACAAAAAAATGGGGAAAAAATATGATAATTTGGCGCTTTTCCAAAAAAATTCCATGGGGTCCAATAGTAAAATTTGACAACTTTTGAGATGCCCCCTTAAGAATCGGGACGGTAAAGATTCGATTTTTAAATCTTAAAACAATGAATGTAATATTAGAAATTAATTCAAGAAAACCTATCAAAATCTCTTAGGTAGAAATAACTACACTCGGTCTCGTTAAATACATAAATTTAACTGATTTGAACTAATGGGGAAAAACTTAACTTTTATGTGTACTTCAGTTGCATTGTTGGTTAATTGAAAAATCATGAAACCACTACTCCTTTTCGTAAAATAAAGCCAAAATAACTTTAAAATGTTTTAATTGTTAAAATGTTTGTTCCAGGAAAAAAATCAGGTTGGTAAACTGGAATTCTTTTTAAGTTTGATACTAAATTTTAGATGTGATGATAATTTATGTACCTCTATTAAATTCATTAAATGCATATGAGAGTTATTACTTTGGAAAAGCTATACAATAAAAGTAGGACACCCCTTACTTCCTTGTCAAAGATTTTTTCAGTTAAGTGTCGATTTTTTTCTGGCTATCCCCTTTTTCAAAAATGATGTTCCTGAACGTAATAGCTGAGATAAAATGTTACATTCCACTGTTTATTCTTTAACATTAATAAAGTCAAAGAAATTACATTTCTGGTTTTCTAGAAAGCCAAACTTGTGATAACATATAGCCTGCCAACAAGTTTCTGTTTCTAACTCTGCTGTCGAAACTCGATGTTGTGTGTTGTGACCTTAACCAAAGTACTTTATCTACATCACCTCAGTCCACACAGCTAAAAATGTAAACAACTTTACATTATTGTTAAGCTGCCATGAACTGATGTTGCATCAAGTGGGTAACATTGCCCCTCACCTGCTTAGATTCACATGATTTAAAGCGTGTATTAACGCCTGTCCCTATTAGCCGGATAGCTTGGGAAGGAAATAACTTAACTGTGACTGTGTGGGCTAGTTGAGTTGTGCTTATTGAAGTCAGACACCATACCATTTATTTCTAAATGTTCTTCCAAAAACTGCAAAAACTCATAAAACATAACCTTTAGTATTTTGATAAAAAGTTGCTCTTTTACTAGTAACCATATGTCGCCCGCGTGACGAAGTGGTTAGAGCGTTTGCTCTACAATCGCGGAGTAAAGAGTTGTTTCTTACGTTCGCGGGTTCGAATCCAACCGCGGGATGTGGAGAACAGTCCTTTGGATGAGACTGTATAAACCTATGTCCCGTGTCGCAGTAGGTGCTGTCGCGAACAAGATCCTTCATTGCTCAAAAGCCCTGAGTGCCCAGTATAGGTCTAAAATTGCAACCCTCAACCGCAAGTGGTGGCGTCTCCCTATAAGTGAAAAATTCTTGAGAGGAACGTTAAACAACAAGCAAACGAACTAGTAACCATACTGGACAATATTTCTATATCCAAACCTTTAAAAATCTGAACTGTAAATCTACTAATATTGTCCGGAATAGAATGTACCTTTTGGGGGCTTTTTATGTTGGTGAAACCAAGGGTTCCTTTAATACTAAAGTATCGGGGCTTAGATTTCAAATTAATTAATAACGGGGGCTACAGCCTATCTATAAGCATTTGAATTTACCTAATCATTCTTTTTTTTCAATAAAAGTTAGTATTCTAGAAAATCCTCACAATCATTCTAACAATCATAAAATAGCCATTCATTACGTACACCTTTCCGTAGACAATGAGAAGAATACTGAATTAGGAAACTATGCAATGTATTTCCATATGGTTTCAATGACACTCTCGATAATGTTTGGAATCTTTAAATCCATAGTGTAGCAATGTGAATATGAAAGGACTTTACACAGAGTATAGTAATGGTCATCGGTCTTACAATAAACCTATCATACACAATTTCTCTTTGATTCACTAATACCTTACGTAAAATTCCTTTATAATCTTCTAAAAGACCAATGAAAGTCCATACTTGGATTCTTCGACACCAGAATACAGGCATTGATCTGTGATTATGGACGTTGCTAAAAACATGCTTTTTAAACCGCCACGTTTCACGGAAGAGAATACAGCTCAAGTAATCAGTGTGTTCCTTAAACTTTAAGAAAGATTACACTTAGTGTACAAAAAGTGGCACCCGGTAAATTGCAAAAAAAAATAAAGTGTAGAAAAAAGCTCCATAACATTAATTTTGTGATTCTTTTATGTTTTAATCGCAACTATACGAAATAACAGGAATGAGAAATCAGTGAAAACAATCATATTCAAAAAAGTGTGGTCCCCCGCTTTCGGTGTTTAGTCGATGGGATGTCATTATTTATGGCATTTTGTAAATGTCTTGTTACTGTGTTCTGTCTTGTCTGTGCATCACCCAAAAAGACATAAATCATTGAACTGATAAGAGTTATGGCAAAGATTATAGCTTCTCATAGCTACATCAAACTTTAAGATCAAGGTCATGAGGTCAAATACAAATAAAAAGGTCTTGTCACAAGTAATGCACATGTGAACAAAATATCAAAAACTAGAGTATACAATCGGAAAGGTCTTGAAACAGATAATGCACATATCAGATGCAAATGAATTATCTTATCGCAATATAACGTTATAAGCAATGTTATAATTTTTGAAATTTTGAAAATTAGGTCAAACTTCAAGGTCATTGGGTTAAATATTATTGTACATTTGGAAAAGCTTGTCACAAGTAATGCACGTTTTAACTTTTTAGTAATGCTCTACCTTCACTCCTTCAAAAGCAACACTGAAAAAATTTTAGAAATTCGCTCGAGGTAAACTTTTTTAGAAATCGATACAAAACACCGATTGATTCTTCACTGTACACGGGTATTTACCTGTCAATATTTACATTCAGTGTAATTTTTTTCTTTCTGAAATCCATTAAAAATTTACAACATTCCACACCCTACAATATACACAAAATCTTGTCAGTGCATGGTAGAATACACAGTAGGAACCTTTTGCATTTTCAACACTCTAGGAACACAAAAATGCATATTGTTTGGGCTCAATTTAATTAAAAACAATAACCCTATAAAATTATTGTAGAATTTTTTACAATTGTATGTTTAAATTTAATTTGTCATTTTTTGCCTCACAATATTCATTGTGCATGATGCCGCTAGATTTTGTTAAATCAATTTGGTACCAGAACTAGTAAAATGGTGCTCATTTATTTTAAAATAGGGGGAGGGCCTCCAACATCTTCACTACAACTCTCTTTTCTGAAACCTGTGAGGGCCCTAAGATTCGGATTCCTCATAAACGTATTACTCGGTGTTACATATCTATTGCAATCTGTATTGGATATGTTTAGCCGTTGGATATATGCTTCGCCTACTCTGTATATTAATGGGACAAATCTAAAATCCAATCCAAACGCATCATTCTGGACTTAACATATCGCAGGTACGTTAAGGCTTCCCAGAGAATATCGCAGTGTACTCTGTGCCTTCACTTCTCTGAACTACAAATGTATGACGTCATAATTGAAAATGACGTCAACTCACTGCAAACTTGAGCTGTTATGATGAGGAGAGTGTCATAAACTTTACACTTTATTTCAATCTGCATATAAAGTGTCAAAAAGGTAGTGTAAAATAAACGTGTTTTAATCTTTTTTAAAAATCTTATATATCCGAATATTTTAGATAACTTTGCTTTTTCACTCTTGTTTAAAAGTCAATGTGTTCAAAATATTGTAAAGTTTGGTCTTTGAAGTTTCCATATTTTATTTGTATTTAAAATACAAATCTTGTCATATTAATCTACCTCTATAAATGATTCATAATTTGAGTATTTTGATCGTATGTATTGTATGTTTATTACTTAATGTTCTAAATTTGGATTCACAACTTTTCATGTCATCGTATGTAAAGTGAAAGTAGAACGAACAACATGTAATATATGCATATCCTTTCATATTTAACGATGTCCTTGTTGAAATAATTGCATAAATGCTGTAACTAGAGCATGATCTACTAAATGTTTTAAGAAAATTACGTTTTTTACTGGTATTTTACCTGTTTTTTTTTACTGGTATTTTACCTGTATTGTGCAAACACGTGTTGTAAGCTGCAGACAGTCTTAGTTTTCTATTTACATGTCGGCGCAATGCATTATGGGTGAATTTTCGTTTTGATCCGCGCACCCCAAATATTTATGCGCTGACAGATTTTTCTATTAATTAGAAAAATGAGCTTTAAGGTAATTAATTATGTTGCATAATATATTAATGAATTAGAGTTATATTTTATTCGTATTTTAAACTTGATAAAGTAATTTTTTATAGACGGGAACTATTTTCCGTTGCATTTTCCTTTTGGATTCCGTTGCTTTCCAACATATTCCGTGTTGTTTTGGAACAGATACCGTTCCCCTAGGGTATATAATGAGCACCCGTTGTATAACGGGGACTCCAGATTTTGGGGCTTTTAGGATAAGACGTAGGTGAAATTTTAAGAACTTTTGGGGAATTTTTCTTTATTTCTATTAGTAACTCAGTAATTTGAAGAAATTTAGCTAGGCCTATTTATTTATTAGAGTCGTTTCACAATATTAATTAATATGTCTTAGGGAAATTTAATATTTTTGGGAATTTAGGGTTAAGACGACTGCAGCTATTATTATTTTTTTTTAATTGTATTTTTCTTGATTGAATTTTTATCATTGATTTAATTTTATTTAATTTGTTAATTGAGATTAAGCCAGAATAAACCATCATCTCAAGCTATTTGAATCTTATTTTAATTATTTACTGGAGTCCATCATTTAATTTAAAAATAAATTGGTTTAAAGTTAGTAAATTTCTGGGTGTTCAAAGTACCGTTAATACACCCCAGTGATTGAGTGCTATCCCGTTACATATTTTCCTTGGTGTCAGAAGTGGGATCCACAATTTTCAGGCGTGGATCCAGCGATACGAACTTGCTCTGAATGTTATTTCTGATTGAATACATATTTCAACTATGTTTACAAGACGCCAGGCAGCTTTGAAAGGGCAAATGAACAACACTGAAACAAATCAAAATACATGTCCTAGAGAAATAGGATATTTCAATGAAGAAAGTGAATAGGAAATTTTAACAGAGTATGAGGAGGACTTCACATGCAACTCTGAATCAGAGAATAACTCAAATATCACAGAGGGCATACAAGTACTGTAGCCTGAAATTATTGTACAGTCCCCACAAAAAGTAAACATATCTTCAAATGCAAGTCCTCTCATCTCTAAAAACAAAAGAAACAAGACATACACTAAAAGAGTGTCAAGACCCACAAAGCTCACGCATGATACAAGTACCAAAAATGAGGGAATAAATCTTGACAAGGAAAATGAGGGCTCAATGAATCAAAGCAACACATACATGTTAGACAGATTAGCTCAAATGATAAATGGAGCACTCAGCAAAATGACTGAGACAATAGGAAACATCTTCAAAACCACTATAAGCGAGTTCACCAATATTAAAGAGACTAGCCGTGACCATAAAGAACACAAAACTAAGTCAAAGAGTAGGCTCAACAAGAGTAACAACAGAGACATAAACAATGTCGAGTCAAGCAGTGAATCTGATTCAGATGAAAATTCATCAGACCATGCAAGTTCTGTCTCTACAAGTAAAATTTTCAAAGAAAAGCATAATGTTTCAGTGAAACTACCTGCTTTCAAAGGATACCCAGATGAAAGTTGGAAAGCATACATCAATAGATTTGAGGCTGTTGCCAATCACAATAGATGGACAGACAAACAAAAGTTAGGACAGCTCTTGCCAAGACTACAAGGCACTGCAGGTGAGTTTGCTTTTGAGGAACTCAGCCCTGAAATTTTGACAAATTATAGAAAATCAAGAAGGGAACTTGGGAATCGCTTTGGAATTTATGAATCACCGAAGACTTTTCAGACTAAATTCAGGAGAAGAGACCAAAGGAATGGAGAATCTGCTCAGTCTTATGGAGCAGCATTAAAAAGCCTCTGTAGTAAGGCTTACCCAAACAGAGATCATGTCACAAGACAAAAGGATCTAGTTTCCCGGTTCTTACTAGGACTCATAAATGATAAGGCTAGGATTTATGTTGAGCTCAACAAAGATCTTGTCACCATTTAGGAAGCTATTAAGTTTGTAATTGAGTATGAGGAGACAACTAGGTACCCAAGAGCAGACAATGATGAAAATGACCGCTATAATAGGCGGAGACAAATACGACAACTAAGCCAACAAAGTAATTCTCTAGATCCCTAAAGAATAAATACAAAAATCCTAGAAGTTTCACAAAACCTCAAAATCGTCAAAAAGACATAATATATCAGCAAAAACCTACTTCTCCCGAACAGGACATTAAAATTAAACAGAATCAGAAGAGTTCTGACTTTATAACAAGAGCAGAACTTAAGGATATTTTGAATGAAGTTCTCTGTTCAAAATCTTCTTCGATCATAGAACAGCGACATAAGCTGAGATATCCCCTGATATGTTACCGCTGTGGTAAACAAGGGCATTTTGCGAGAAATTGTTCAAGCGAAAAAGTTCAAAATGGAAATCCAGAGAGTAGTCTTAACCCTAGAGCCACTGAATTTAAACCTCCGTCAAACTAGAAAGGGTCAGCTCTGAGGGCCAAGGGATGACCCTAGGGGATTTTAAAAATGACCAACTATTTCAAAATTATTGTAAAAATGAGAAACAAGATTCCTGTTTTGATTTTTCTGAAAACACTGAGACTGTAGGTGATAGTTTACAACAAATTAAGGGAGATCACTGCGACTTAACTGATGATGTATCTTATGATGCTGAAAGTACAGGTACTGGACCTTGTGAGACTCATGATCAGCAGGAACTTTGTGAAGTTTAGGAAAATAGGGTTGTTGGAAGTTTGGACACACTTGGAGACAGTTTGGTGGACTGTAGTGTGGTGCCCATTGTGAACCCTAATACTGACAATCAGACATTTGGTCTGTCTGAGCCTCAACATACATCAAGTGAGATGCTTGATACAAATGCAGGTGAATCCCTTAATATGAGTTGTTGCACAGCTATTGAATCTGACCATTCTTCCCATTTTACTAGTGTTTTAAGACAAATCAACAGCTGTCCAGGACAAAAAGTTGTCAAACAAATGATGGAACAAGGAATTATTAGAAAATCAAGTTCTCCTTGGGCTAGTCCAATAGTACTAGTTAAAAAGAAAAAAGGAAAAATGTTGCATAGACTTAATACAGTAACTCGCCAGGATGCATTTCCACTTCCTCGAGTTCAGGACTGCATAGATACAGTCCGAGGATCTGTCTACTTTTCTACATTTGATCTTACATCCGGCTACCACTATGTACCTGTAAAAGAGGAAGATATTCCTAAAACAGCCTTTATTACTAAATATGGACTTTACAAATTTACTACAATGCCTATGGGCTTGAGCACAGATTTACTACAATGCCTATGGGCTTGAGCACAGCTTGTGCCACATTCCAAGCACAATATCTGAAACATAATCCTCCATCGTGTTCATGTTCTTCTTCGCCCTATAACTATAGTCCTGCTATAGTCCTGCTGGACACGTTATTACTGGTGACGTTAATATAGTTAATAATGAGGACCTTAGATCACTAATTTTAAAAGGTCCTAAATTTAGGGAACCCCGATCCTTCAACTGGCGTCGGAATTTCATAAATATTATGGATTCTGTAGAGGACTACGCCAGGCGATAGGCCAAACATGAAAAAGAAGACCTTGACACTTTGTCAGAATGGATTAAATGTATCAGATGTATGTTAAAATCACGCATTAAAAGATTGAGGGGCAATATGAGAACCGTCTATCCTTCTATATTCAATAATCCAGAAGTGAAAAAAGAATTAGATAGATTACATGATCAGTACGTACTGGTCCCTGCTGACAAAGCAGGTAACAACATTGTCTTTGTTTGTAAGGCTCATTATATTAAATGTTTTTTAGAAGAACTTGGATTTAATTCTACAAGTGGTAATCCAACTTATACTCGTAGTTCCCTTTCTAAGGAAGAAATTCTTCAAAATCATATGTCAGTTTTGAATATTTTTAATATTCCAAACAACCAAATGAATTTGAATTACCATATTTATATTGGATTCCGAAACTTCATAAAAATCCTTACAAACAAAGATACATAGCGGGTTCCAGTAAATGTTCAACCAAGCCTCTTTCTTTACTCCTCACTAAGATATTAACAGTGGTGAAGGAGAAACTTCAAGAGTACTGTGCAACAATATATTCGAGAAGTGGTGTAAATCAGATGTGGATACTTAAAAATTCCAAGGAACTTTTGGAAAATTTGAAATCGCAAGATTTTACCAAAATCAACAGCTTAAAAACTTATGACTTTTCTACTTTATACACAACCATTCCCCACGATAAATTAAAGTCCAGGCTTTTTGATATAATTGACAGCTGCTTTTTCAATAAAAATGGAACTCGTAAATATACTTACCTTGTCATTGGTCATTCGCAAAATTATTTTGTTAAAAAACATTCTGCAGCTGATTGTACACACAAGTACTCTGAAGTTGACATCAAAAAGATGCCTGAGTTTCTGATTGACAATATCTATGTGGTTTTTGGAGACCAGGTCTTCCAACAATCTATTGGAATTCCCATGGGTACCAATTGCGCCCCATTATTAGCAGACCTTTTTTTGTATTCATATGAAGCAGAATTTGTCCAAAATCTTGTACGTGAAAAGAAGAAAACACTTGCTGTGGCCTTCAACTCGACATTTAGATATATCGACGATGTATTGTCAATTAACAATGGCTATTTTCATTCTTATGTCGATACGATATATCCTGGTGAGCTTGAGATAAAAGATACCACAGAGTCCGACACATCTGTTTCATATTTGGATATTTTACTTGAAAAAGACGTTAATGGTAATCTAACAACCAAGCTTTATGATAAACGTGATGACTTTAACTTTTCAATCGTCAACTTCCCTTACTTATGCAGCAATATACCTTCATCACCTGCATACGGGGTATATATCTCTCAGTTGATTCGATACGCAAGAGCATGTTCTACGTATGAACAATTTCTAAAACAAGGTAAATTATTGACAAACAAGTTGATGAAACAAGAATATCAGCTGTCTCGTTGAAAGTCATCATTTCGTAAGTTCTATGGTCGATACAATGACCTTGTCAGTAAATACAATTTATCATTGAGTCAAATGCTGACTGACGTTTTTCATACTGATTGTAGGCCATTATTTACACACTGAATTGTCGACGGATTTTTCCGTTATTTCCCGATCATGACAAGGAGCACACGGCGGGTGTGAACGGTTGGAAGGGGATGCTCACTCCTCCATGGCACCTGATCCCACCTCTGATGTTTAGAGGTCCGTGTTTGCTCTGCTCCTATTTTGTATTGTTTAATGGACTTCTGAGCTTGAATACTGTTCGTTATCTCCATATATTTCATTCCAGAGACTTATGGAACTTGTTTTGCAAGGACTGAACTGGCAGACTTGTATTATATATCTTGACGACATTGTTTTCTTTGGATCATCTTTCCAAGAGCATCTGCAACGAGTTGAAGATGTCTTCTTAAGAATAAGAAATTCTGGAATGAAACTTAAACCAGAAAAGTGTAATCTTTTCCAGACAAGTGTCACATTTTTAGATCATGTAGTATCAGCTGAAGGAGTACTTCCTAATCCCGACAATATTGCCAAAATAATACAATGGCCAAGGCCCTCAACAGTTACAGAGGTTAGACAATTGCTAGGAATGGGCAGTTGTTATAGAAAATTCATCAAAGGCTTTGCAAATTTAGTTACACCCTTAGTTGATTTAACTAAAAAAGGAAGACCCTTCATTTGGACTAACGAGTGTGAAAAAGCTTTCAGTGAACTCAAGGAGTTGTTTATAAGTCCAGAAATACTTGCTTATCCTTTGGATGATGGTGAATATATTTTGGATACTGATGCGAGTGACTTAGCAATAGGAGGTGTTTTGTCAAGGATGCAGAACGGTAAAGAAAGGGTCATAGCCTATGGTAGCAGATCTTTAAATAAATGTGAGAAAAATTATTGTATAACTTACAAGGAACTTCTTGCACTACGCTACTTTGTTGAGTACTACAGACAATATTTATTAGGTCGTCACTTTACTGTGCGCACTGATCATCAAGCCCTTGTATGGCTCTTTAAATTAAAGGAGCCTAAAGGACGCATTGCGCGTTGGTTGGAAATTCTGTCATTTTTTAGCTTCTCCGTCCAGTATCGACCTGGATGAAAACACAACAATGCTGATGCTTTGAGTAGATGCGATAATCCAGCAGATTGTTCTTGCCCAGAGACAGATAGTCTTGAGTATTTAAAGTGTGGCCCATGTAACAAATGTAAGAAAAGGGCTACCGACATGTGTAGTTCTTTCCTAAACAATATTGTTTCAAAAAATGAACCTTCGTTAGATACTAACACTGCAGAATGCACTAGAGCTGTTAAAACAAGACAGGAGACCAACAAAACTAGCTTGGGATATTCTTCAATGTGGGAGAAATACAGTAAATCACAGATTCAAAAAGAACAAATTGACGACCCTGACCTCAGTGAAATTTACAAATGGGTTGAAGAGGATTGTAGACCAGAGTTCTCAGATATAGTAATGAAATCTAAACCACTACGATATTACTGGCATATTTTTAACTCACTGAAAATTTTGGATGGACTTTTGGTGAAGGAATTTCACAAAAGGGATAACTCCGGGTTTCATTTGCAATTGGTTACACCTAAGAAATTTAGAAAAGAGGTCATGTCCCTTGCCCACGATAATCTGTTAAGTGGTAATTTAGGGAGAAAGAAAACTCAAGAGAGAATATCAAGAAATTTCTTTTGGTTTTAGATGAAAGAAGATATAAGTGCCTATGTGGCCAGTTGTAAAATTTGTCAAAGGAATAAAAAAACATATAGAAATCCAAAAGCTAAATTAGGACAAATGACTGTAGGAGCACCTTTAGATAGATTATCAACTGACATTCTTGGGCCATTACCAGAAACAGCTCGAGGAAATAAATACATTTTAACTGCCACGGACCACTTTACAAATTGGGTAGAAATTATCCCCATATCAGATTTAACAGCTGTCACTACAGCAAGAGTTCTGCTAAACGAAGTCATCAGTCGTTATGGGTGTCCAGACTCTATTCTGACCAAGGTCGAAATTATGAGAGCAAAACTTCTGAAGATGATCAAGAGTTATATAAAAGATGATAAGACAGACTGGGACTTATACTTAGGATGCCTTGGTGCAGCATATAGATCAAGTGTGCATGAATCGACAGGTGTTACACCAAATCTTTTGATGCTAGGACGCGAAGTGCGTATCCCTGCAGAAATTATCTTTGGCAGTAGAACCAAGGAAGATAACTCTGTGGTAGATTATGGGGAATATGTGGAATCACTAAGAAATCGCTTACAACAAGCACACAAGATAGCTAGACAGCACTTAAATAGCTCTACAGAAAGACAAAGACACTTCTATAATCTAAAAACTTTTCTCAACCATTACAAGGCAGGAGACAAAGTATGGGTTCTAAATGAATCCGACACAGGAAAACTCAGTAACTGTTACTGGGGACCTTGTATTATTGTGGAGAAAATTTCAGATCTTACTTACAGAGTGAAGTCCCTTGATAATCCTACCCAGAAAGTTATACATCATGACAAGCTAAAACCTTATTATGAGTAGTTATACTGATAATCTCCTGAGTTATCGTCCCTATACAATGTCATCATCTTTTATCATTTAGAAAAGAAATTATTATAAATAGGAAGCTATTTTTTGTGAAGTTTTTTAATCTGGACAATGTCTCATATTAAAAGAGATGTGGTCTGCAGTCGTCAACTTTATTCATCTAAGAGAATCCTGGGGAAGGGTTGGATATTATCTTGAAGTTATTACTACAGTACTTAATGAACGGATGTTGTATATATGTTTAATATTTATATTGTATAGATGGCTGAAGTTAACATGTCAACTGCCAAGGAGATACTCAAGAGAGGCAGAGTTTATCGCTGTCTTCTCTGCGACAAGCAGGAGGGGGGAGAAGTAGTACGTCATCAGCCACATATACAAATACCACATACCACTGGATTCAATTCCATATTACTGCTCCCTCTGCCATTTTCAGACGGATGAGGAGAATAAGCTCAAGGAGCATGTAAAGAGCTACAGCAGACACCAGGAGGCCAGGGATGACTTGGTACGCTTGGGGAGACAGCCGGAGAGTGACGAGACTTACTTACAGAAGAACAGAGATGGTATTATTCCCAAGGAAGACCAGCATTTTGAAAGATTAGGAAAAGAGGAGTCTAGGAAAGTTTGGCTGGACAAACTGAAGGGCACTAGTAAGGCTGCTGCTGCCCCGACACCTCAACCATTGAGTCATAATAGTCCCAGTGTTGTTACTCCACCAGTATTGCCCTCCACAGTAACCAGTGTTACATGTAACACTCAAAGCCAGGTTAGCAACTCTGCCTTTCAACGACTCCAACCCACCCCCACCTTCCCAGACTTGCTGCAGTTGGACGATGTTGACCCGGAACTTTTTTCCTTTCTGGGGGAGCCTCTTCAACAGCAAACTACCGCTACACCAATTTGTCTGCCACTGGAGAAAGTAGAAGGAGCAACTATAATTCCTACACAAACTACCAGTGCTACAGAAGTAGGTGGAAGGCAAGCCCCGAGGAAGTCGATGGAGAAAGAAAAGAGATCACGAAGTAGAAGTAGCAGTAGTTCCAGTGAAGACGAGAAAGAGAGTACTAAAAGGAGAGCAAGGACAAGAGGAAGGGCAGAACCAAGAGAGAGATGGAGATCAAGGTCACAGACTCGTCTTATGTATGACATCGTGGGCCACCTATTCAATGTTCAGAGGACCCTGCAGAACATCCATCATCAGATGCAAACACAGACTGATATTTTGAAGGGCCTCAGGGATCAGTATCAGACGACCAGGAATGATAGACAGACAACCAGGGATGATGCCATGAATCAATTCACAAGATCAAGATCACCAGTAAGACAAAGGAACAACAACCAGTATCAAAGGTACCAAGCACCATATAACAGGAGGAAGTAAGAAGAATATTACTATGATTAATCTGAATTTGTATTGTTAGTGGGTTTTTTTTATAATTGGTGGATGATTTATAAACTTTGTTGTTAAAAATAAATCTGTACATTTGGGTAAATTGTTTATAGATGTGGGTTAGAGGTGGATTTTTGAAGAAAAAAAAATGTCAGTATGACTGTATATATATAAATATGTGCACCTGGGCATAACATATTCATAAAGCATCATTGATATTGACTTGATGCATGTATATAATAGAAAGTTTTGTGAGTGAATTGATGTGTGGTCAGTATATATCTTAAAATGCTGATAATTTGTTATTAATGTTGTTTTGTTATTAACATTCATAATCTCATCAACTGTACATATTTTTCATTTACGAGTACATACTTGCAACGGTACTGTCATAGTATTTGATTATTATTCATGAGGACATGAATGTTTTTAACGGAGGGGTAATGTAAAGTTTGGTCATTTAAAGTTTCCATATTTTATTTGTATTTAAAATACAAATCTTGTCATATTAATCTACGTCTATAAATGATTCATAATTTGAGTATTTTGATCGTATGTATTGTATGTTTATTACTTAATGTTCTAAATTTGGATTCACAACTTTTCATGTCATCGTATGTAAAGTGAAAGTAGAAC
Source organism: Saccostrea echinata (assembly GCF_033153115.1). NCBI lineage: Eukaryota > Metazoa > Mollusca > Bivalvia > Ostreida > Ostreidae > Saccostrea > Saccostrea echinata. The sequence continues at coordinate 4,761,073 of NW_026889772.1, forward strand.
GAACACATGTAATATATGCATATCCTTTCATATTTAACGATGTCCTTGTTGAAATAATTGCGTAAATGCTGTAACTAGAGCATGATCTACTAAATGTTTTAAGAAAATTACGTTTTTTTTACTGGTATTTTACCTGTATTGTGCAAACACGTGTTGTAAGCTGCAGACAGTCTTAGTTTTCTATTTACATGTCGGCGCAATGCATTATGGGTGAATTTTCGTTTTGATCCGCGCACCCCAAATATTTATGCGCTGACAGATTTTTCTATTAATTAGAAAAATGAGCTTTAAGGTAATTACTTATGTTGCATAATATATTAATGAATAAGAGTTATATTTTATTCGTATTTTAAACTTGATAAGGTAATTTTTTATAGACGGGAACTATTTTCCGTTGTATTTTCCTTTTGGATTCCGTTGCTTTCCAACGGATTCCGTGTTGTTTTGGAACAGATACCGTTCCCCTAGGGTATATAAGTGAGCACCCGTTGTACAACGGGGACTCCAGATTTTGGGGCTTTTAGGATAAGACGTAGGTGAAATTTTAAGAACTTTTGGGGAATTTTTCTTTATTTCTATTAGTAACTCAGTAATTTGAAGAAATTTAGCTAGGCCTATTTATTTATTAGAGTCGTTTCACAATATTAATTAATATGTCTTAGGGAAATTTAATATTTTTGGGAATTTAGGGTTAAGACGACTGCAGCTATTATTTTTTTTTAATTGTATTTTTCTTGATTGAATTTTTATCATTGATTTAATTTTATTTAATTTGTTAATTGAGATTAAGCCAGGATAAACCATCATCTCAAGCTATTTGAATCTTATTTTAATTATTTACTGGAGTCCATCATTTAATTTAAAAATAAATTGGTTTAAAGTTAGTAAATATCTGGGTGTTCAAAGTACCGTTAATACACCCCAGTGATTGAGTGCCATCCCGTTACAATATATACGAAAATATACGTTTGACATTTACCCTTTTTCATGCCCTTGGATAGAGGAATTTATAATATGTGTATAAAAGAACCTGGCGCAGGTGATCAATGAGGATTTATTTGGGATCTTTTGTGAAAAATTGTAAAAGGAGTTTCCCCCCTAACTGAATCTTGCTTGGGAAAAATGTTTGATGGCTTTGTTTTAATACAGATGACGACATTGAGTGGAAAATACCCTCAAATTTGTCGGTAAGTTGAATTTATTGTGAAATATTTTGTACCAGAGTAATAGTATAACTTTTCCCAAGCACATTTCGGGTTCACAAGGATGCAACGAGTTTATTATGTGACAAAATGTTAATAATAATTGTGTTAATCAGCTGCGACGAAGCGATTTATGTGAAATTCTTTAAAAAAGTAGATATGACCGTCACGTGATCAACGAGGTCATGTGATATCGTACCAAATACGTTTATATATAGCCTAACTCTCTATATAAATTGGTTGCACTTAAGTACATAACTTACAAATAAAAATAAAATCGACCTTGCAATGCAGCATTATGTTCTGAACGCATTTAAAGCTTCGGGAAGCCTTAAAGTAACATTGCTCCGATACCAATATCGCATTTTTTAATTACCTTAAATAAAATTATATCGAAGCTCTCAATATATATTTTCTTACCACAAAGACATCAAAGTAATGGATACGTGTTAAATAATTCAGTTTTAAATTAATTTCACGGTATCAAATGATCGGGAAAAGGGGACAGAGCATTCAGCTTAAGTGGAAAAATCCTTTGCCAACAAAGGAATTGACGCAGTAGTAATATTCTTAATCGGAAAAGGGTCGTCTTGTATACTACTATATTTCAAGTTGAAGTCCACAATTGTAATTCATGCAATTGTTTACCGACAATTGATTCCAAACCCTTAAATTAGAAACACTCTACAATGCCTAAATATCGAACATCTGAAACATAATACTCCGATGTGTTCATGTTCTTCTCCTTATAGTCCTGCTGGACACGTCATAACTGGTGACCTGAGTATATTTAAGAATTAGGACCTTAACTCACTTATTTTAAAAGGGGTTAATATTAAAGGGAACCCCAATATTTTCTCCGGCGTCAAAAATTTAATAGATATTATGAATTCTGTGGAATATTATACCAGACAATAGGTCAAATATGAAGGAGAAATCTTTGACACTTTAAGATGGATTGAAATCTTGCATTAAACGATTGAAAACCAATATAGCAACCATTTATCCTTTTGTCTTCAAAAATTCAAAAGTGAAAAAAAAATTAAATGATAGATTGTACGATCAACACTGACAAATCAAGGGCGTAACAACATAGTTTTTCTTCGTAAGGCTCATAACTCTAAAGGCATTTAAGAGGAACTTGGATTTAATTCTACAAGTGGTAATCAAATTTATACTCAAAGTTCCTTATCTAAGGAGAAAATACTTAAAATTATTTGTCAGTTTTAAATATTTTTAATATTACGAAGAATCAAATTGAATTTAAAATCCTTACAATTAAAAAAGATGACGATAACGAGCAGTGATCAATATATTAAAAGAACTACAAACAATACAAATCTGTAAACATGACAGTTAACGAGTTAACAACTATTGTTAATTGATAAAAAGCCATACATCTGAATGTGGAGTTGAAGGTCACTGCAAGTGCTTTTTTTTTTCATGTAGTGGCTTTTGAATAAATTCTGCTTCATGGAAATACATTTATTTAAAAAACGAATACATCTGCATGGAAATACACGTATTTTAAAAAAGAATACATAAAAAGGTCGGCTAATAAAAGAAAACCAATAGTACCAAACAAAGATACAAAGCGGGTTCTAGTAAATAATCTATCAAGCCTTTGTCTCTACTCCTCTCAAAAAATATTAACAGCAGTGAAGAACAAACTCCAGGAGAACTGACACCACCATATTGGAAACGCAGTGTTATCAGATGTGGATACTAAAAATCTCTAAGGAATTTTTATAAATTTTGACATCATAACATTTTACCAAATTCAATAGCATTAAAACGTAAGACTTTTAAGCGCTTTATACAAGTATTTCCGGAGATGAATTAAAGCCACGTGTTTCGATATCATAGACAGTGGCTTTTTTTCAACAAAAAAAAGGAGATCGTAAATTTACGTATATTGTCATTCGACGCATACAACCTTATTTTAATTTTAAAAAAAAATTAAAAACCCTTTATATTCTACACAGAAATACTCCAAAGTTGATATTGAAAAGATCTCGCGTTTCTGATTGACAATATGAAAAGGTGAAGATAACGAACAGCGATCGCTCTCAAAACACCTACAAAACAATACAAATCTGAAAGAGGGCATGAAACAGGGATCCCCAGACATTCCAAAGGCACGTGGGATCAGTTGCCTAGAAGGAGTAAGCATCCCCTGTTGACTGGTCACATCCACCATGAGCACTATGTATTGAACAGGTAGACGGAATATTCTGTAGTCAAATTAATTATAAAAAATCTTTGTAGTTTTGGAGACTAGGTGTCCCAAGAATCTGTTGAAATTTCAAAGGGTAGTTACTTTCCCCCGTTATTATCAGATCTGTTTCTGTATTCATATGAAGTAAAATTTATTTTAAAATCTTCTACATGAAAAGAACTGTCATGGTTACTCAGTCGGTAGAGCGCTCGCTCCGTGATCGGAAGGTCGTGTGTTCGACTCAAGGCCGCGACTGACCTAAGTCGATAAAAAATAAGAAGCAACTGTTCCCTCGCCAAGCGCTCGGCACTTTGAAGTGAAAGTTGCGGGTCCTTCGGATGAGACCTTAAAAACCGAAGCCCCGTGTCACGGTAGGCGTTGACATGATTAAGAACCCTCACTACTCAATGGCCTTGAGTGCCGAGTAAAGGTCTAAATTTGAAGCCCTTCACTGGTATATGGTGACGTCTCTATATGAGTGAAAAATTCTCGAACGGGACTTAAAACAACATACAATCAATCTACATGAAAAGAAGATGTCTCTTACCGTGACCTTAAATTCGACATTAAGATATATTTACGACGTTTTATCAAATATTCATTTTTAGTAAAATCATTCTATCATTAAGTCATATGCTGACTTATGTTTTTCATACTAATTGTTAGGCCATTATTTACACACTGAATTATCAACTGATTTTTCCGTTATTTACCAATCATGACAAGGAGCACACGACGGGTGTGATCGGTCCGCAGGGGATGCTCACTCCTCCATGGCACCTGATCCCACCTCTGATGTTTTTGGAGGTCTGGATTTGCTCTGCTCCCGATTTGTATTGTTTTAATGGACTTCGACCTTGAATACTGTTCTTTATCCCCATATTTCATTTTATTAGTACATTGATTCGATATATCCCTTTGAAGTCGAAATAAAAGACACTATAAAGTCTGACACGTCTGTTTCATATTTTGATATTTTACTAGAAAAAAACTTTAATGGTAACCTACCAACAAAACTTTATGATCAACGTGATGACATCAACTTTTCTATTGTGACCTTCCATTATTTATGTAGCAATATAAGCTTATCACCTGCATATGAAGTTTGTGTCAAAGTTGATTCGACACGTAGAAGCATTCTCTACGTACGAAGGAATTTTAAAAACCAGGCAAGCTATTGGCAAATAAGTTGATGGTGCGAGGATATCAACAGTGTCGTTCAGTGTCAACATTTCGAAAATTCTATAGTTGACACAATAGCTTGTTAGCAAATACAATCTATCGTTGAGTCGGATGTTTTTTCGTACAAACAGTTAGACCATTATTTTCACATTGAATTGTCTGCGGATTTTTCCGTTTACTATCATGACAAGGAGCACACGGCGGGTATGATCGGTCGACAGGGGATGCTTACTCCTCCATGGCACCTGATCCCATTTCCGATGTTTTTGGTGGTTCGTGTTGGCTATGCTCACAATTTGTTTTGTTTCAATAGCATTTTGAGCTTGAATACTATTCCTTATCTTCATATTCCATTCAGCAGAATACAATCATGTTTTCAGTAGTTAATTATTATGTATATCCAAATTGTGATCAAAAGACCTGTCAATACCTATATTTCTAAATAAAAAGCATAATTCTGTCTAATATTACAAAACGTGGTCATGTAGACGTAATTCAAGCAACTTCGCATTGCCAATCATCTGTTTCTATCTCCAATATAATATCCTGAAGTTATATTTCATTTCTAATATAGATAAAAGTCAAACATATATCCATAAAAAGACCAGCACAAGTGATGTCTTATTCGGAATCACTATAGTAGTGGTTTGTGGTCTTACTGTGGTTGTATTCGGGACAGTGATGTACATAAAACAAAGAGTGTAAGACATGTTATTGTAAAAGCAATTTTATACTGTATATTCAGTTTATTTTTATTGAATTTGAAATCAGTTTTCCTATACTTTGATGTATTTTTTTAAAATAAATTTCAGTTCTATATTTCTAGGGGGCAGATTAAAAAAAAATCTGGTGAACCCTTATCGACAGGTACATTTATACGATATATATATATATATATATATATATATATATATATATATATATATATATATATATATATATATATATATATATATATATATATACTTTCTTGCAATTTAAGCCATTGTTGAAACGGGAATATGTTGAATATGCTTTGTCCCAGTATGTTTCTATTTTAGAAAATGAATGCTCAACACCAAATGAACACGAAGCTGTCACCTACAGTGACATAAGAGAAACATTCCTGATTGAAGACACAATTTCTGAATCTTCGATATGTTATACTCTTCCGCGCACACATTCACAAATTGGACAAGAGACGAAAACATGTATAAGTTTGGAGAAATGTTCATATGAATGGGAGGAAGAGTTTACCTACTCCGGTTCTTTTGATGTAAATGAATATAGTGGATGTAATGAAAGTTCTGAAACTTATAATCATCTGCAATTTGAGAAGATGTATCATTTGCCAGCACAATCAGCTGTGACTATGAACAATTACTGTTCAATGAAACTAAAACATTAATATTCTCCACTGGAGTGTAAAACTAATACAGAGCTATGGAGTGAACTGATGTGGAAATTAAATGAATAAATATCAACAGAGATTGTGTTTACAAATAGAACTCACAAGATCACGCGTATCCAGAATTACATAAAATGTAAGAGAAAGGGAAAAGCAAGAAGACAAGACGAATTACATATTAGTATCGAAACACTGAAATGATAAGCAGATCATATATACGAATAATGATATTGATAACCCCTTTGACTATATTGTGATTTGACAGTACATGTTGTTTATTTATCATTTCATTTTTAGGTCACCTGAGTCACTCAGGTGACCTATTGCTATCTGTTTTCTTCTGTCGTCGTGCGTCGTGCGTCGTCCGTCGTGCGTTAACTTTTGAACATTTTTAACTTCTTCTCAAGAACCGCTCAACCAATTTCAACCAAATTTGGTATATAGTATCTATGGGTGAAGGGGAACAAAAATTGTGAATTTCATGGTCCCTGCCCCCCCCCCCCCGGGGCCTGAGGGGTGGGGCTAAAACTACCAAAAATAATGCAATCTTTAAAAATATTCTTTACTCCTGGACATAAAGCAGTCAAACTGTTGCCATCATTGTAATAAGCATTGAGCCCTCTACCAAACTTGTGAAATTCATGGCCCAAGGGTCAGGGGTTCTGGCCCCAGGGTGGGGCTATATAGATCATATAGTGAAAGTGCATTATTTCTTTGAAAATCTTCTTCTCTGCTCCTGGGTATTAAATAAAGTAACTAAGTACATAGTTATGATGAGCAAGAGTGCCTCTTCTAAAATTGTGAATTTCATGGCCCCAGGGTAAGGGGTTCTGGTGTTAGGGCTCTATTGATTATATAGTGAAAATGCACTAATTCTTTGAAAATCTTCTTCTCTACTCCTAGGTATTATTGAAACAAATTAAGTACATAGTTATGATAAGCAAGAGTGACTCTACCAAAATTGTGAAATTCATAGCCCCAGGGTCAGGGGTTCTGGTGCTAGGGCTGGGCTATATAGATCATATAGTGAAAGTGCATTATTTTTTTTGAAAATCTTCTTCTCTACTCCTGGTTATTATTTAAACAAACTAAGTACATTTTTATGATACTCAAGATTGCCTCTTCCAAATTGTGATTTTCATGGTCCCAGGGCCAAGGGTTCTGATAAAAGGGGGGGGGGGGGGCTCTATTGACTATATTGTGAAAATGCATTAATTCTTTGAAAATCTTCTCCTCTGCTCCTGGGCATTAAGGTGATAAACTAAGTACATAGTTATGATGAGGAGGTGGGCCTCTTCCAAAATTGTGAAAGCCATGGCCACTGGATCAGGGGTTCTGGTGTTAGGGCGGGGCTGTATTGATTATATAGTGAAAATGCTTTAATTCTTTGAAAATCTTCTTCTCTGCTCCTGGGTATTATTTAAACAAACAAAGTGCATGGTCATGATGCATAAGGATGCCTTTTCAAAAAATTGTGAATTTCATGGCCCCAGGGTCAGGGGTTCTGGTGTTAGGGTGGGGCTCTATTGATTATATAGTGAAAATGCATTGATTCTTTGAAAATCTTCTTCTCTGCTACTGGAGATTATTTAAACAAACTAAAAGCATTATTATGATAGACAAGGATGCCTCTTCCAAAATTTTTAAATATATGGCCTCTGTTTTTGGGGTTCTTCAGGAGGGGGGGGGGGCTTCTTTTGATTATATAGTGAAAAAGCATTAATTCTATTAATAAATCATTAATTAATCCTGTCTGCTCCTTAGTGTTGAGCTGATAAATAAATTGCTTAGCTATGATGAAAATGGGAGCTTCGAACAGAATTTTTAAATCTTGTGGTCCTAGGGTCAGGGGTTCTGGCATAACGAGGGGGGGTGGGGTGATAATATATTGGAAAAGTGTTAATTCTTTGAAATCGATAGTTATGATGATGCGTGTAACTCTTCCAAATTTGTAAATTTCTTGACCCTTGGTCTTGGGTTCTGGTGTTAGGGTAAGGCTTTGTTGAATCTGTAGTGAAAATGCATTGTACCTGTAAAATTCTTCTCTGCTTCTGGGCATATCGGAAGCAAACTGAGTAAAAGTTTAAATGATATGAGTAAGCGTATTTCTACCAGATTTTTAAACATCTGGATCATCCGTCTAAGCATTCTGGTCCTGGGCAGGGCTCTATTAATTTGTATTCTACTGAGAGAAGTTATTCCCCTCTTCCATTCATCTTTGATAATTAATCACTGTAAATAATGTATTTAAAAAGGTTAATAGAATAAGATAATTATGCATGAATGTTTATCGTATAATTAAAAAAGTACTTTCTTAGTTTTAATAATCAGGTAGACCTGTAAGTAATAGATAAATAAAAATGAGACAAAAATAACTTATCTTATTAAAAGTTCTTCAAAGACCATAAGAGAGGTCAATGCTAGAGGTCTTAATATGGGTTTAAAAATAGTAAAGCACTAATAGTTTGTTAATAGTCTGCATGGTGATAGTGTTAAGTGGGGGACAGATTAGAACTTAATTTATGAGTTGATACTGAATACTAGACTAATTATTTTGTTGATCCTGATCTTCCTACTTCTCTTGCTTTAGGGCAACAATGCTTCATCTATCAGTGTATTTAACTTCTAAATTGTTGTATTATACTCAGGTGACCGTTAAGGCCCTTGGGCCTCTTGTTTATTACTTTAAACGTTTTTATGTTTTAGAATTCCATAATAAATCGGGAGAACAATTTTATGAGGATTTTTATGTAAACACCTTGAAAACATTACATGTACAGTGCAGTATTATTTTTGGAACATTTATGAATTAATAAAGGGAAAATTGGTTTTGCTCATTATTTTTATACTAGTACTTGAAAAACCTGAAGATGAAGAATAAGACGAAACTGATATATAAGTACATCGGTTTATAAGATCAGGATCTACTGCGTACCAAAGTGTGCAACAGTGGCCAATGCTGGACTGTACAATGTACAAAGTGGCCAACGATTATTACACAGGTACACCCGTCTGCAGATCACGCAGGCATCTTGTTTATGCTTTGGTTTGTTAGTTTTGGCAGTCCACCTTCAGTTTAAGGGCAAATTCGATATAACAGAAAAGTGAAGATGTATGTATTTGACACAATACAATTAAATACAATTTTAAAAAAGACTATTAAGGTGTTATAAGGAAATTCCTTCTTAATTAAGCGGAATTATCCTTAGCAAAAATACGGAAGATCTTTCATATATATTTTTTCCAATGTCCTTCATTAAAAGCAAAATTTATTCTATCATGAAATTGATAAAATATCCTCAGAAGATTAAATATTGAATAACGTTTAAGAAAATGGTGAGACAAAAGAGAAAATATGTAATTCATTTAATGTCTTTTTGTCAAACATATATTTCATGTATCTACTTTAAATCAAATGCTGAATATGGGGGAAAAATTCTCTAGAATATACATAAATACAACTAAATCATATGGTCATATAAAACATATAAAATGGTACGACCAGGAATTACAATTCTTATAAAACAAAACAACGTATGCATAAATAAAAAAAAGTTTGTGCATTTAAACTGGAGATGGGGACGACAGGAAACAAAAGAGCAGTTATGGACATTCACATTAAAGAATGACAGTGACAGTTCTCTTATCAGAATACGGAAACTTCAAGTTTTTATGCATCGAGTGATTTTTATTGTCGGATTTCCTCTGTATTTTTTTTTTAAATAAAAATAATATTTTTACTTTCTTTAACATAATAATGGTGCCCATCCTCAAAATTAAATTACGTCATACAAATCTTGTCTATGAATATCAGAGGTTTGCTTATAGTAAATGAAAAATATCTAGATTTGATGGAAATGTATGAATAATGAGGAAATTTTGAAAATATTTCTAATCCAATCTTTTATTCGTATGAGGGTCTCATCTCTGACACCAATACATAAGCCGAAGAAAAAAATAATCTAATTTGTTAAACAGCATTTAGAATTACTATTCAATAGCATATTTTTGACGAGTGACCGAGTAAAAAATATTCAGTCAATAGTTGGTATAACCTAGCGATAGTCCGAAAACTCGTCGACATCATTCTTAGAAAAGCATACGAATGTTTTAAATGGATGTTGTCCTGTATATTTCTATATAAAATTTTGAATCCCCATTTGATCCCACTGTCACCTTGCATATTATGACTTGAATATAAATACACACAATGTGACTATACAACTGTTTCCTTAATTAATTCTTCAGAAAGGATTAAGGTAAATCAATGCTATTTTTACTATTTTATTGTCATTGTATACTTTTGAAAGGGTTGCAGCCTTCTTTTCTTCAAAAAAAGATAAATTTCTGTTAATCCCCCTCCTTTCAAGAAAATGTTATGAAATTCTCAATTGTCCTATTTGGTACAATTAATATTTACGTTACAAAGATTAACATGTAGCTGCCCTTTGTCACGAGTTATCTCCTCCTATTCGATATTTATAGATACATGCAAAATTCAATTTTATTTTCAAATTTGTGTTTATGTTTGTCTATCCCTCAAGTTATGAAAATTGGCATTAAATAATTACTAAGAATGATCACAAAAAGTTCTTGACTTCAATAATTAATTAGAGTGATCTTTTTTCCATGTTACTTTTATCGCAGTACATCTTTATATAGTGTATAATAAATCACATGGAAAATCACAAAATCCCCTGTTTCCTTGGAGGTTTAAATTGATATTTAAATATATATTTTTTACCCGAAATTAATCGGCAATTTTATTACAGGGGCAAAAGTTTCTGGGCGATGGAATTCTCTGAATATTTTTGGTATTTTGTGAAGTATTTTAGATCCTCGAAATATGCAGTTCCTACCTGAAATATTCAATAACATTTTTAAAAACATCTGATTTTTCAAAAAATCTCGTTGTAGATTGCAGTATCTCAGTTCCATATAATGCGAATTTCAGAAGACGGATTAATACGAAATTTTCTCTATTTTTTTCCCATGGCCAGTGTTTTGTTATTTTGTACAGAGAAACTGCTTCTTTTTGAAAGTTCTGTGCAAAGGATTAATTTTTCTGGATCATACTAGGCAGCATGACTAGAAAATTACATGAAAATCATAGCACAAAACAAACTGCGTTCAAGCTTCTTTATAAGACTTATTCATATAAATGCTTTTCATTGCGATGAGCGTGAAGTAGGTCTTCCATTTTATATTAGGATATTTGTCTGTTTAATTGTTTACCTTTGAAGATTTTTAAATCATATTAGGACGCCACCAATTGCTGACGGAAGGCTATAAAGTAAGTCCTGAACTTGCCTCGTATGGCCACTGAGCAGCGAGGGCCAAAACCTGCTTGCTACATAGGACCTTAGTTTATACGGTCTATCCGAATAACCGGTCTCCACGTTCCGTAATTGGATTCGGACCTGTGACGTAAAGATCACCTTACTCCGCGACTCAAGAGCGTAACATTCTAATCACGTCGCCTTTCGGAGGACCCTATCTCGTTTGAAGTGTACGTGTCATTCAAATTATATGCACACATGGTGTTACTGTGAAAAAATACCAAAGTTTCCTTTAAGGAAGCTCGAAACACAAATGAAATTGCTTTTTGGACTTTGAGTTAAATGCATCATAAAAGGTTGTTCATATTAAGTGTATCTAGTTCATTTTAATATAGGGTACCTGTCCTGTTTTTCCAGTGAAATATATGGAGAGAACGAACAGTATTCAAGCTCAAAAGTCCATTAAACAATACAAATTTTAGAGCAGAGCAAGCACGGACCTCTGAAGAATCAGAGGTGGGAACAGGTGCCATTGAGGATTTCCAGGGAAAATGTTTAAAGACAATGAATTATTTGTAAACAGAAATCATTCTGTTTACTTACATTGTGAAAATTCATAGAAATAATGAAATCAATTATTTCATCTTGGTCTAATATAACGTTAAGAATACTTTAATTCATTAAAAAATGTCATTAGCTGTAGATTTCCATTAATTCTTTTTTTTTTTCTTCTAAGGGCAGATTATCTGAATAAAACTATCCTAAAAATAGAACTCTTTAGTGTGCAGTGTTTAGATCTTCCTTGAGGTCAAAATTTACCACATCATCAAATATAGTTCACAAACACCTTTTCCCTTTATTGACTGCCACATTTCCTCTCGTTTACGGAAGATACGTCTCAAATCTTGTATTGGTACTATCGAAATATACAGTGTGTTTTTTTTCAAATTCCGGTACAATGCTTCTCAAGTTTTTTCCGGATTTGTTTTTTTCCGGATTGTATGTCGTATCACGACACCAGTCAGGCAGAGAACCATTAATGCTACATTGTTAAGGGCCAATAAATTTTAGTGATGAAACTTTCTTGATCTCTGCCTTATCGTTGCAAAAATAATAAAATTAAAAGCAAAATAAAATTTTTGGTCATAATGTGAAAAGCTATAAACAAGTCAACAGATTACATAGCTTTTGATACCATATTCCTGTTTATTTGCAAAATAACAGCATGGAGCTAATTATAGATCAAAAGAAGGAAGCAGCATATAATCACAACAATTCAGGGAAAATAAATGGACTGATATTAAACATCAAGAAACATTATGAGAGAAGTTCCAAGTCAGTTAGAATTGAACATGTTAATATCTATAATAGTCTTCTTACCATCCGTCATATGTCCAGGAAAATCAAAATTTTGCAAGTACGTACATTGTTTATATGATGTATACTTATTTTCTTTTTTGTTTCATTTATTCATTTTTTTTTTTTTTTTTTTGTTTGTTTGGGTTTGGGTTTTTTTTTGTATACATGTAGTTGTTTAAATTCTTAATGTTATATTTTTAGTGAAACTATGAAGCAGTGTTGCCCGGATTATTTTTTAATGAATGGTGCTTGTCAACGTAAGTATAGTTCAGCTTTACAGTATTTTTTTAACTATAAAGTGTTGAATACTTTACATTAATTTGCAATATAATTCTTAATACTTCTCTATTAAAAAGCCTGTTATGGATCATGGGGGATAAACTGCACCCAGTCCTGCAAAGAGAACTTCTACGGACATGGCTGCACTTCACCATGTGCCTGTGGGAATGACCAAATCTGTCACAGAAAAGTAGGATGCATCAATAAATATAACGGTTTGTGTCTCAGAGTTTGTAAAATAAAAGTATCTTTTACACGCAACTACGCACGCTCACTCTCGATTCCCGCCTACATTTTAAACCCATTTAATTCAATACTAATGGCAATTTTGGCAGTAAAATCTTTGTTGAATGCAAAGAACAGTTCAATGGTAATTGACTGATTATTTTAATGCCAGTGTTAAATAGTTAATTATCCCTAATTTTAGCTCTTTAAATAAGGGGGGTAGACGATATTTTCCATTGAAATCGGGCTTTAAAGCATCACCACATTTTAAAATATTCTTGGATATGAATAGATGTTTCATAAATCTTTTCTTATGTTTTACGCATATAAAATTAAGCATATATTATTAATAAAATACAATGTTTTAATTGTAAACCCCTTTGAAATTGGTGAAAAAATAAGCATTATTTTAGTTTTTTGTCTGTAGACATATGTTTCCCCAGTGAAACACAAAAAGCTTTGGTATGAATTTGTAAAATGACAGTCCATGTTATCTGTAAAAAGGAATTTTTGTTTCACGGGGGAGAAAGATGTTTTAAAAATATTTTCCGTTTTCCGTGGATTTCTATAGTGAAAAACACAAGTTTTACCAAAATTATAGAGTTATCTCTCTTTGTTTTCCCACAAAAAGTAATGTTTTATGAAAATTCATATAAATATCTATATAATTATGAAAAATCATTCAAATGTGTTAACTTTTGAAAATTGATTTGAAGGTAGGCGGGAGAACAATACTATCGTTCGCAGTTCTTTAGACCTTTACTCGGCACTCAGGGCCATTGAGCAGTGAGGGTTCTTAGTCGTGCCAATAAAACATTCTTTAACAAGCCAAAAAGGATTTTCAGGTATTATCATTTAAGGGCACGAACATAAAGAAGCTATTTTTTTTTTATCGTATACTTTTATCGGCAAAATTATAGAGGGCAAATCTAAACAAGTGTTTAGTATATTTGTTTATTGACAATCTTGTAAGGCTTGGGCAAACTAATTATATTCGACAACAAGGAGACGGGCAAACAAGGCGTGCAAAATGTCTATAGCTTTAAATGTATAAAAATCATATTCAACTTTGAATTTTGCATTTATAGTAAAGTTCTTATTATTGAAAAGTGTGAAATTATGACAAATAAAACTTCTCTGCGGAAAATTCTTTCGGCAAAAACCATTCTATGATTTTTTTTTTTTTAAATCAAATGCGGAATTCTTGGAATTTAAACCCCAGTAATTTTTGTGAGGATCATTTTTTTTTTCATCGAGACTAATATGCCGACCACTACACGCTCTCAAACCCAGTAATTTTTGGGAGTTTCATTTTTTTTTCATCGAGACTAATATGCTAACCACTACGCTATAAAGCTCATGACAAATAGCGAAATTTAATCATGCTTTTGATATGACCCTTGAAGCCCTTCACGTGTATATGGTGAAGTTAAGGAATAGTGATACTTGTCGCATAATACACAAGACTACGCCATTATGAATATTTTTCATATAATTTTTTTTTCAATCTTTGAGGTTAATAAATAATTCATCTACGTACTTAATTAGCCATCGAGCTTTACATTATTCTTTATTTATTAATCATTTGCAAAATTATTTTGGTAAAAAACATTCTAATTGTACACAAAAGTACTCCAAAGTTGACATTAAAAGATGCTTAAGTTTCTGATTGACAATATCTATGTAGTTTTCATAGATCAAGACTTCCAACAATCTGTTGGACTTCCTATTGGTATTAATTGCGCCCTGTTATGAGCTGGCCTTTTTCGTATTCATATGAAGCAGAATTTATTCAAAAACTTCTACAAGAAAAGAAGAAACCTCTTACTTTGGCCTTCATTTCAACATGAAATATGGAGATAACGAACAGTAATCAAGCTAAAAAATTCATTGAAACAAAACAAATCAGGAGCAGAGCAAACACGGACCTCTAAAACCATCACATGTGAGATCAGGTGCCATAGAGGAGTAAGCATCCCCTGTCGTCCACTCACGTCCGCCGTGTGCTACTTGTCATTATCAAGCAATTAAGTGTGTAAATAATGGATAATTAATAAAATAAAAACCAGGCATTTTGACATCATAGACAACTGCTTTCGCGACAAAAATGGAACTCGTAAATTTACCTAACCTTGTAATTTATCATCTGAATTTTTTTCTAAAAACAATTGCACAAGAATTTCTTTGAAAAGGAAGCTATCATAATATTGATATTTTTAAAATAATATACTCATCATTTTCACTGGTATATACATTATATCATACAAGTTGCACAAGCGAATCTTTGCAAGTACTAAGCATGTCGCTCATGCCCCAAGTACTAAAAAGTTTTGTTTTTTTTAATTACAAATAAAATTATCAGAGTTGTGTATTCCAATTTTACAAAATCTACACAATTCCAGTCTGAGGTCTAAAATTTAAGACAGAGAAAGGAAATAAAAAGCATATCATGAACTTGTGATAATTAACATCATATAAAAGAGTTACACCATGGTACAAATGAGCTGAATTTAAATACTTCCTGGTTATATACAATGTTAATATTTTCTTTTTTTAATCACTAATTATAAGAAATATAAGTTGTTCCTCTCCAAGGCTTTATTAGCTTGTGATTAGCATTATTTTTTGTTATGTTTGATATATGTAGATTAGGATCACTGCAAATTGCTGAGATTTTCCTTTTGTATATTTTTCGTAGCTGCTTATTCCTAAAACATGTGTTTCTATGAATTTTAGATACCCTCGCATCTCCAGGTATATTTTATTCTAATTCCCCTTTGAGGATGTTTGTGAGGATCCTAACAGAATGAAGTGTTTAATTGGTTAACTCCTACCAATCTATAATACTTTTTAATTTATCTCTTTTGAGTTTATTATAATTTCTTAATTAAACACTAAATAAATGCGATAGTCTTACATACTTTTATATGATAGGGGTATTAGATTTTTGTCGTAGAAATATACAAGACACCTAGCTATTTAGGGAAAATAATCATGGAAAAATCGGGGTAACAAAGTGTTTAAAGTATTTGAATTGTTATAATTGCTGTCTCTCGTTTAATACAAAATTGCATGAGACTTTCTTAGTATATAATATCTAAGAGTGTTTTTATTTCCTCATATACCTAAATGACCATACTATATCCATTTTGTATTTTTCATTAGTCTTTTTTTTTTGGGGGGGGGGGGTTGATTTGGGTTTTTTTCCAATTTTTTTTTTAAAGGTTAAGTCCTGTTTCTCGAGTTTACAGTGATTTACAACGCAAAATAAATTATTCCGCATTTTTTTTTCTAAACCCTTGCAGATATTGAGCTGATTTTTGGTATGTGATTTAACCTTGATTACTTATAGATCAAGTTTGCATTTCGTTTCGCTTCAATAATTTTTGACGGAATTATGGCATTTTTAATTTTAACGGGAACCAGATTTCACTCGCCGGTAGGGTACTAGTATTGCTAATGCAATACTATCAGAATGCTTGTTATTTTTTGATTTACTAGGTGGAGGTACATAAAACAACACAATGCATTCTTTGGTTATTAGTTTGGGAATTAAGTAGGGATTCTTGTCTTGTTTCTGACTAGATGAAAAATTCAAAGTATATTTGCTTATATGTCTTTAGATGTAAGAGATTTAAAAGATTTCTTTCCTCATCATAATTGTACAACTTTATATAATTCAATTTTCCTTACTTTCATCACTTTCAACTAATGTATTTCTACGGAGAATTTTTTGTGTTCATTTTCCGATGAAGTAATGTCAATTGTAGTAACCGAACTACTTTTCATTGTACGTTTTGATACGATTATTGACCCTGTTTATGTCTTTCCAATCAATACAAGAACGCGACTGTGTTATGAAACAATACCTTCTCAAAGGAATGATAATGTTCTTCTCATGATTTAAATTCAGTTTCTGTAAATCTTTTGTTTCTCTCCGTGTGCTTTAAAGGAAATATTTTATCGAGTGTTTCTCTTTTTGATTTATACAATAAAAATTCTTGTTGAGTAGAGAAAAGAAAATTATTAGGCGAGGTAATTGTTGTCAATTGTAATGCCGGGGATGGCAAGGGATATAACTCTGTAAAGAAGCACGTGTTTTGCGTTTTTTGTTTGTAACAAATAACAATTTACATTGAATTTAGTACAAATTGAAAACCAAACTAGAAAAAAAATATTATGTAGGTTATAAAAATTAAATAATAAGAAGGACCTTAGACTAGACCTAAGTTGTCCTGATGTGAGTGTTATTATCACATTCTCACGTATTTCGTCAGCATATCAACTTTATACAGGGTATTAATCATGTTAACTGTCAATCATATTGTACGTGTATTAAGGTTATCGACAAGCAAGTTTATTTCTATTTTTTTTTAATCTGAAGATATCTCTTTTTAATATTCCATTGCACTCCACTCGACGTGTCACCGTTGACCGTTTGCTTGCTGACAACAAAGGAAGTTTCTGCCCGCTTTATGCTGTAATCGCTTTTAAAATTGCACGTGCAGATTTTCATTACTTACGTGATCGATAACTTAGTAAATAATTATAAAGACAATATAATATAACTTGGAATTCTTTATTTTTATAACTTTTGACAGAAAATTATACCCGCCTTCTGTATTACAGGGTTTTAGATCCGCTCCCGAGAATCGTGTAATTTTCCAATCGATATCTTTCTACGCACCTGTCGGCATGTAAATTTCGTGCACAATTTTTTGAGATAGCTAAATGAGTATGTACATGAAAAGTAACACATGCTTTTCGCTGAAATTGAATTATAAGCATTGACTATATAAATTATTTTGTTCATTGAGAAATGAATCTAAAAAACGAATCGTACACTTTTTCATGAAAGCCTTCGGCTTTCATAAAGTGTGCCATTCGTTTTTTAGATTCATTTCTCAATAAACAAAATAATTTATATAGTCAATCCAGTAATAGAAATTGTAAACTGAGTTTGAAATCTAGTAGAGACTATATATTTTTGGCGGAACGGCGGCGTATGAAAATATCTCTTTTTCTGCTTCTCAAAAATACTATAGAACAATGAATTTAGTTAAAATTAAAAAAAAAAAATCAAAAACTAAAAGAAAATTTAAAATGTAAGTAAAATTTATAATAATGGACTGAAGTTTTCAAATATATCAAATAAATATGATTTTTCTAATAAACTACAATTTTATTAACTTTTTAAAGCTTCCGATATAAGTACCGTCAAAAGTGTTCTTCTCTCTTAGTAAACGGTCAAAACTTTTTGGTTCTTGTATTAATTTGTATCTTTATATGACTACTTTACCATATGTAAAAATAAGAAAAATTTAAATATACGAAGCATATAAAAATAACTTATATATCCTAAAAATCTAAGAAAAATAGAGGACATTCGGATTAGCCAAAATCTTTTTTAGTTAAATTATCTATGTCAATTTGGTAGTATCATCTGATAGACCCTATATGGTAATATCTTTTCATGCAAAAAGAAAAACATTTAATCTTTTGAAATAGAAGTAGGCATTGCATGATTTGCAACGATATTTTTTTATACATAAGGTCAAGGAAAAAGATAATGACCTTGACCTGACCTTGCTTTTAAAATAAAACGGTCAAATTTAATCTAATTAATACCATCGCTTAATGATAATATCTTCTTGAATCTATTAAACAAGATACATGAGAAGAATCCATCCCTAATGTTTCAACTGTTGCAGAAATAATACATATTTTTTCTGCAATGGCTGCAAAGTTAATTCTCATACCAACAAATAAAAAAGACATTTTGTTATTCATATTTATCTCTGTATAAATAATCATGATATATATGGAGATAATGAACAGTATTCAAGAAAATGAGAAAATGTGGAAATTGAAAAAAAAAATCGTGACCCTTCTGTGATCTCCACCACTCAAAATCAGTACTCAAATCAATAGGTTTTTTTTATCATAAAAGGTTATATGTGATGAAAAAATGTAATAATATGAAATGTGTGTTTATTTTTGGTTTGAACGTGCATTATATCCGACCTGGAACCACATGATAATTACCTCACATATTTCGAAACAAAATTAACAACAATTAAATTAACTTAGTATTTATAACGAAATATGTGGAGATAATGAACAGCATTCGAGCTTAAAAGTCCATTAAACAATACAAAATTGGAGCAGAGCAAACACGGACCTCTAAACATCAGGGGTGGGATCAGGTGCCATGGAGGAGTTAGCATCCCCTGCCGACCGGTCACACCCGACGTGTGCTCCTTGTCATGATCGGGAAATAACGGAAAAATCCGTCGACAATTCAGTGTGTAAATAATTGCCTAACGATTAGTATGAAAAACGTCAGTCAGCATTTGACTCAATGATAAATTGTATTTACTGACAAGGTCATTGTATCGAGCATAGAATTTACGAAATGATGACTTTAAACGAGACTGCTGATATTCTTGTTTCATCAACTTGTTTGTCAATAATTTACTTCGTTTTAGAAATTGTACATACGTTGAGCAAGCTCTTGCATATCGAATCAACCGAGAGATATAAACCTCGTATGCAGGTGATGAAGGTATATCGCTGCATAAGTAAGGGAAGTTGAGATTGAAAAGAAAGTCATCACGTTTATCATAAAGCTTTGTTTTTAGATTACCATTAACGTCTTTTTCAAATAAGATATTCAAATATGAAACAGATGTGTCAGACTCTGTGGTATCTTATATCTGTAGCTTACCAGGATTTATCGTATCGACATAAGAATGGAAATAACCAATTGACAATACGTCGTCGATATATCTAAATGTCAAGTTGAAGGCCACAGCAAGTGTTTCTTCTTTTCACGTATAAGATTTTGGACAAATTCTGCTTCATATTATACAATTAATGCTGTTTTGAGGTCAATACGATGATTTAGCCACCCGATGAGTACAATATTCAACGAACCCGAAGGGCGATGATTAATATTGTACTTCAAAGGTGACTAAATCATCGTACTGACAAAAAAAAGCAATAATTGTTTTATTTTATGATTTAATGATTAGATAATAAAAACTCGAAAAGCAGTTCATGCCATCTTTCTTGTTTACATTTGCTGAAGTCCTAGACCTAGCCAAATGCAAGAAGAGAAGCAGGGTTAAATAAACATTACCAGTCGTATTAATTTGGAATTTTTTTAAATCTAATTTAGTTGCTATGAAAAAAATGTAATATGAAATAATGTCAGGCTCTTTCATTGGATTGACTTTGAAAAGGGGGAGGGAGGGGACATTGTCAGGGAAAACTGACAATTGAAAAAATCTTTGATTAGACAGCACGAAAAGACCCAAGACCCAGGGTCCATTAGTGGGGGACCAGCCTTTCAATGAATATTCTTAGTCTAAATTAAAAGTAAAAAAAATTACGTTCGGAAAAAAGTGTTTGGGGTCCCCTGCAACCCCACCACCCCACCCCAAATTATATATTCCCTAATGTTGTGTTCACCTGAGTGGAAGTCGGTAGCAAGTGAGCTTTCCAAAACTATTTGTATTAATTTGGAATTTCCCAATCTATTTTTTAGACCAATGTAGAGAAAATAAGTCTTTTTATTTTTTGTTAGGATTGTGATTTTGTATCACACGACAGATGCCGAATATCAAATGACGAGGCAGAGTCCAAACTTTGACATGATCATGAATGCGTTGAATTTTTAATCCAATTTATTATTTCTCTCCCTAAACACACCATCTCTCTCTACGTAAGAGTATTAATTCCTTTACTATTGCAAATGCAACTGCCAGATTTAGTTTCTACCCAAGATATCGATTTATCTGTCTTAAAGTTACGACAAAACTTAGCATTTCTTAAAATAAGACGAGGTTAGTCAAAAGGATAAGTAATGAACTGAGGAAAATTAATTAAGTTAATTAAGATGTGATTTAATTAGTCCTAATATAACTCTGTGAAAAAGGGCCCGGATGTTTATCCTAGATCATCGACATTCTTCTCAATTTGCCAGAAAATATAATACTTCAACCCTTTTTTTAATTATAATTATGCAATTTACATTGATAACGAAGAAATGAAAGGAAAAAATGAAATATTTATTAATCATGTTGTAAATTTACAATATTTACATCCACTGAATATCTCCTTTATTCCTTACGAAAACCACAGTCATTTATCAATACTTTAACATGTTTAACACCGCAGTGGCTTTCCATCAATAAAACATACAATTAAGTACATATCAATGATACAATATTTAACGTTCTTAATCCTACTTTTTATTATATGATTGAATAATTCCTATTGCTCTGATTGGCTGAGATCCAGCAATGTAGAAAATATACCACGCTGTATTCACCTGCACGTGACCTTCCAGGTGAATATTATTATTAACATAGTTTACTATAGATAACTATGGTTATTATGGTTATCTAAAGTATAAAACTTACTGCTGCAGCAGCAAATCAAAGTTCTTTTATAATACATAATCAAAGTTTTATTATTATGAATTTGAAGTTGATAAATATTTTATTTTCCTCAAGTCTTGCATGCATCTTTTTTATTAAAAGAAAATATTAACTTGTAAATCATATGTTACTTCTATAAAGTACATCATTGTTGTCTAAAATAAAGAGAAATTAAGAGCTAAATCTCACAAAAAGTTCTTATGTAAAGGTTCAGAGTAAATCAGAGTAATAAAGTATTTACTATACATGTAGTTAATTACAGTAAATTTTTGTTAGGGAAGGCTAAAAAGAAGGTCCCTTGTCTTGTATTTCCACAATATCTCTATATTACGCCTTTTTTACTTATAAGACTGAATGTATGTCAGGTTTCAAAATTCACCTTGGAAGAGTTTCTACACTCCCGTTTTAGTCTGTTTTGTCGGGTAGAATTATGCTGGAAGATTAGAGTATCTTTTATATTTTTTCAACTTCTATTAGAATTGTCTACAGTCGCAAATTGAAACTGGGGATCCTCTTTTGTATAAACATTATTATTTTATGTGCGAGAAAGCTTTTGAGTCTCAGAGTAAGGAATTTATCCTTTCGTCGCGGATTCGAATCCACTGTAGGACGTGGAGACCGATCGTTTATATCAGACCGTATAAATCGAGGTCCCGTGTCACAGTAGGTGCTGACATGAAAAAGATCCCTCACTGCTCCTAGGCCGTAAGTGCCGAGTACACGTCTAAATTTGCAGTCGTCCACCGGCGAGTGGTGGCGTCACAGTATGACTGAAAAATTCTCGAAGAGACGTTAAAAACAAACAAGTAAATCAGCAGTTCCTAAGAAATGCCTTGGGTTAAATTTAGGCTAAAGTTGATTCATGAAACAGGTGTGACAAATCTTAGGAACTTCGTAAGTTATAACTTAGGCAGATGAAAAAGGTGTAGATAACGAACAGTGATCGATCTTAAAAAGGTGTACAAACAATACAAATCTGTGAACAGGGCAAAAAAAATGGACCCAAAAAATGGAATTCCAGAGGTGAAATCAAGTCCGCATCCCCTGTTGACCTGTCACATTTGTCGTTAGCCCAATGTATTAATCAAGTATTAATCAAGTAGACGAACATTCCGTAGTCAAATTTAGTATAAAAACCAAAGGCTTAACAATTCGTATGAAACACGTAAGCTAAAATAAGCCCCAATAATAGGTTATATTTGTTAACAAGGTCATAGTCACGACCATAGAAATTTACTTTAAACTAGGTTTTTGAAATCCCTGTAAAGTCAACTTGTCTGTCCGTAAGTTGCCTCGATTAAAACATTTATCATACTCGGAGCATGTTCTTGAGTATCGAATAAGTTGGGAGGCGTTAACACCATATGCAGGTGATAGTGGAATGTTAAATTTTAAAAGGAAAGTTGACAATGGAAAAGCTAAAGTCATCTTGTTTGTCACAGTTTTGTTGCTAGATTGCTCATATCGTCTATAGTCAATAAAACATCCAAATAAGAAACATGTGGCAGACTCTGTGGTGTCTTTAATTTCAAGTTCACTGGGATATATCGAGTCGACATATAAATGGAGATAACTATTGTTAATTGATATAACGTCGTCGATATATCTGAATGCCGAGTGGAAGGCCACGGCAAAAGTTTTTTTTTTTTTTTTTTTTTTTTTTTTTTTTTTAAAGGTTTTTGAATAAATTCTGTTTCATAGGAATATAAAAACAAAAAATGGAAGGCATAAATATTTTTCTTCAAATTTTGCTTTTCCTTTCTCTAGGTTTCCACAGAGGACGATGCTTTTAGAGACACATTCAGGTCAATACCGTAGAAAAACAATATCGTTTTCCATCGTCACACTGAAAGTAAAGTACTTTATGCCATGCACTTTTTTATATTTTGGGAAACAAGAAAAAACATTGATTGGATTTAAGCAGTGCCCAAATCCAAATATTTCTTAAAATACAATTAAAGTGAAAAGTTTTGAGAAATTCGCAATTGAGTGAATTTTCGCAAAATTCAAACAATGCAAACTGTTTGTAAAAGAGTATACTATACTGCAGGTTATGCATATCTCTGTAAACTCTTAAACTTTTGTAAAAAAAAAAATACTCTTTGTTACACCTTAAACATATCCACGTTTACATTAATATAGTAGGGTGAATTTTTTCAATATATTTATTATTCATAAATGATACTAAAGGAATATTGTGTTTCTTGTTGTTTCATGATTATTTCGCTTGATCCTCATCTACATCATCATCATTTTGTATATATTTAGTTGAAACACAATTAGATACACATTCCTGTATTGCCCTATTCTCCTTTGGTTCTTTTATTGTACTATTCATTGATCATAAGTTGGCTTCTTCAATTAATGACTTTTTGGTATTTAATGCCTATGGCTATTTTACCTATGTGGTCATTTTCAGACATGTGATACATGTCATGTTATTTGAAGAACCAGTAGATTTTTTTATATATATTTTCCCGCTTTCGGTGAACTTCCTTTGTTCATTAGAAAGTTAGATTTCTTAGAGGAAAGTTCTTAAAGTATATAATTATGTAGTGACTGTATCTATGTGAAGTCTGCCATATTTGAATTATCCTGACTGACCTGAAAGATGTACTGACGGATACTAAGTGCACTCTATATTTTATTATTTTGATTAATATCTGATTTAAAATTTCTGTAAATTATCTAATTTATGCATTTTCTATCATTCATGAGTAAATTCAATTGTTTTGATTATCAAGGTTTTTCTTTTACTTTTATCATTCGACCTTAGTAATTTACAAATATCAGTTATTAATTTCATCGATGTGATCTGATTATTGATTCTGAAGTTATATAGTTAAATTATTATTTACAGTTGATATGTAGTATACCCAAGACTTAATTCAGGCAGCTTATTGAGTTAAAACCTTGTTCCATAAACAGGTGATTAATAGATAAGCATATGAAATAGAATACTTTTATCATAGATTAATGTAATGTGAAATAGTTGCATTGAAATGAATATATTTATTGAGTAATATTGTATATGCATAATATTCATTATCAGAAATAATGTTTTTAATATATTTTTTTGCAGTCAAGGGAAATAACTTGTAAAATACTTTAAACTTTAAGAAGATAGCAAGAGTTATCCTTCTTGTAATATACATATACCCTTGTATGTTTATTGTTGATTTTTTATGCTCCATATTGTTTATTCCTATTACAGGGCTTAACTACAACTATTATATTATCATTGTGTCTATCCATATCAACACTGAAGTATTTAATAATAAACAATGAACCATAAGTGGTTTGTTATTCTTCACTAAAGGCCACTAATACATTAATATGAATTGTGAAACGTGCAAAATGATGCGTGATATGCTTTTCAGTTATAGTTAGAGTAGCTATAGGCACATTGTAAAAAAAAAAACAGGTGGTTTTTTTAAATGTTAAATAAATTTTGAAAAGAACATTAATATTTTTTTTCTAATTCAATATCCGTTCACAAAAATAAATAGCCAAATATCTTCCCATTTCCTGAAAAATAAATGATACCGTAGTAGGAAAATCAAATTTTTATGCTTTTAGATGGTACTTTTTTCGTCTCTTATTTTGAATGCAGTGTATCGTTACTTTTTCTACATAATCCTCAAAGATTATTTTTCAAACACAGATATACGTCGTCCACACATAGATTTTCACTACTATGTGAAGACTGTGTGATATTGTGTTTTCATTTTAAACAAGCCACTTAATTTTTCGTGTGATATTATACACTTTGTAATCTGATCATTTCTACGATGACTATATATATATATATATATATATATATATATATATATATATATATATATATATATATATATATATATATATATATATATAATGATGATGATTTAAGTTTGGATTTATCAATTGGTCCTAGACACAAAATAAAATGCTCTTACAAAGGTAAGGAGTACAAAACAAGAGGCCCAGGGGCCACATCGCTCACCTGAGCACTGTCGTTAGGAAAAAAAACAAAACTCAGTTTAGTATTGTAATGCTTAAATGCATAAGTGGTCCCGACCTACCCCTAAAAGGAAAGGGTATGATTTGAACAAAATTGAATCTACACTAACTAAGGATGCTTACATTTTTTTTTTTTTACTAACAGTGACTTTTTTCCTACAAGTTTATTTTTTCATTGTGGCCCCTACCTACCCCTGAGGGTCATGATTTGATCAAACTTGGATCTACACTATCTGAGGATGCATCCATATAAATATGACCAATCATAGCTTTGTTGTTCTTCAGAAGATTTTTTGAAATTTTTTCTTTTATACTCCTATGTAAAACTTAGATCGTCCATTGTGGTCCTACCCTACCCCTAGGGGTCATGGTTTGAAAAACGAACTGCGAATGATAGTATTGTTCTCCCGCCTACCTTCAAGTCAAATTTTAAAAGTTAACACATTTGAATGATTTTTCATAATTATAGAGATATTTATAGGAAATTTCGTAAGACATTAGTTCTTTGGGAAAAGAAAGAGAGATAACTCTATAATTTTGGTAAAACTTGTGTTTTTCACTAGAGAAATCAACGGAAAACGGAAATATTTTTAAAACATCTTTCCCACCCCCATCCCCGTGAAACAAAAATTCCTTTTTACAGGTAATATAGACTGTCATTTCACAAATTCATACCAAAGCTTTTTGTGTTTCACGGGGGGAAACATATGTCTGCAGACAAAAAAGTACAAAAATGCTTATTTTTTCACCAATTTGAAAGGAGTTTACAACTAAAAATTGTATTTTATTAATGCTATGTGCTTAATGTTACATGCGTAAAACATAAGAAAAGATTTATGGAACATTTATTCATATCCAATAATATTTTAAAATGTGGTGATGCTTTAAAGACTGATTTCAATAGAAAATATCGTCTGCCCCCTTTACTTAAAGAGCTGGAATAATGGGTAATTAACAATTTAACACTGGTATTAAAATTTTCAGTCAATTGCCATTGAACTAGTCTTTGCATTCAACAAAGATTTTATGACCAAATTGCCATTTAGTTTGAATTAAATGGGTTTAAAATGTAGGCGGGAATCGAGAGTTAGCGTGCGTAGTTCTTTGAATCTACACCACCTGAGAATGCTTCCATATAAATATCGTCTGCCCCCCTTATTTAAAGAGCTGGAATAATGGGTAATTAACAATTTAACACTGGTATTAAAATTTTGGCTTTGCTGTCTTGAGAAGAAGATTTTTAAAGATTTTCCCTATGTACTCCTATGTAAAACTTTGATTGCTCAATATGTGGCCCCACCCTATCCCTGGGGGTCATGATTTGAACAAATGTGAATCTACACTACCTGAGGATGCTTCCACATAAGTTTCATAAGTTTCATATTTTCTAACACAGTGCTTCTTGAGAAGAAGATTTTTGAAAAGTGCCATAAATTTTCATGAATTCGCGCAATTATCTCCCCTTGGAAGAAAGCGTGGCCCTTTATTTGAATAAACTTGAATCCCCTTTACCCAAGGATACTCTGTGTGAAGTTTGATTGAAATTGGCCCAGTAGTTCTGTAGAAGAAGATGAAAATGTGGAAAGTTTACGATAACAACAGCAACGACGACGATTTGGCTCAGGTGAGCTAAAAAGGTAAAAATTTCTCACCTATTATGGGAACTGGGATACAACTACTACACGTTTTCCGACAATATTGTGACATGAACTCGGATTGTCCACAGGCTGAGCTATATACGGTACAGTTTTTAAACACATCTACACAAGGCCCTAAAAGGATAGAATGTGTACAGGATAGGAAATTGATTATTTGTTGTTACCTATAAGAATAAACTGTATTCTTATAAAATTCTTATATTCTTATAAAATTCACGCAATTAGACGTTAATATTCGTCAGCATGTAGACATATCAAAGTTGAATGTCAAATAATGTAAACATATATTTTCCCACGGGGTCATAATTCCACAAAATCATAACTTCTGTGCAATTAATCTACTGGTAGAAAACTACGCAGATTTCATAGATTGCCAGTATGTTTTAAATGCAATTTAAGTACGATCGGACAAATTTCTGCGGAAAATCTGCGATCATAGCGTAAATTAATACCACGTGGAAAAATGTATGCATACAAAATGTGTTTTGAATTTTTATTACATTATTGAATAACTTGATTAATTTCGATCTTTTCTTTTAATGCTACATAATGTACCTGAGCTATAATGGATCTCAACATTCATGGCATTTACCTTAAACCATCACATATTTATAAGAAACAGGTCAAGAAAGTTAATAAGTGTATACAGTCAAATTTCACAATATAAAAAAAAGCAAAAGTTAAACATTACAAAACAATCGAGGTATGCTTCAAAATACCTTTAGTTGTGGTAGTTGTTGGAGTTGTTGGGTTTGCCGTGATGTCTAAGTTATAATATCCTGAAAGGTATAGTTCAGTTGTCAATATCTTTAGACAAAAGAAAGTTCATTTATATTCGTTTGGTTATTTAGCATTTTAAATCAATAATTACAGCACACTGACGTGTTAATACGATTAAAGATGGCTAAGAAACATCTTTTCAGACATTTTAATTTGCAGTGGTTTTATTGGTAAGATTTGTTTTCTGTGGGGTTTCTTGTTTATTTTTGTTTGTTTGTTTTCTAAATTTTTGCTGCTTTGTTTTCTTGTTTAATTTATTTGTTATATTTATATACATTTGTTAAAATTTAAATAAAATACTAATCAAAGTATTTGAAGGTAATAACTGGTACAACGTATGTCGGTTACATTAGATCATAAAGGTTTTTATGATTTTTTTTTAAATTAAATATCATAGACGGTAAGTTTCTTCCCCCTCCCCTCTTTTTTTAAAGCATCCGTTTTTAAATATACTGTAGCATGATACATTTTGAGAGTAAATCAGATTATAAGATTATGGAATTAATTCGTAGTATGATGTGCACATTTTTTTAAAAAAATATTTAGTTTCTTAAAGGGAATTTTAAACTTTGAACAATAAGAAAACAAAGTTTTACTTTAAGAACAATAAGTCCGCCACCCTTATGCTACAATAGCCTGGACCACAAATAAATATTTTATTTCGTGGCAAAGATTTTTTTCTAAGCATCTAATAAATAAACAAAAATGCTAACCATGTCGCATATCAGCGATTTACTACAGAATGAAATAGTTTATGTAATAGATATGTTGTACATACGACAAAATCCACAGGTCAGAGCACAGTTGCGGAACATCCAAGTAAAAAAAGCTGGACTTTCGCATGCTGTTTTCTCATACATTTTGCATGCGTCAAAGTTGTCTATGCAAGTATATTAAATATACAATCATCATTCGAACTGACATGTTCTTACTTGACAGAAATATAAATATCAGTACAAAATATACCTTATGTCTCACTTGAATAAGCACAGGCAATGAGACAACACAATACGATGGTCACATTGTTCGCCATAATTGTAATAGAATTGAAATGCAAATTCTTTCCATTATTTATGTAAGGCTGGTCTTCAAAATGTGTTGTATATCCGGAAAGACAAGATGAGATAAGGCATTTATTATTAAGGAATGACAATGATAAACCTAATAACCCGGAAACAGACAAAAGGTCGTCCACATTTAGCATCAAGACTTTCCCTCGGTAAGAAACGGTCTTTATTCCTTCTACCTCTTTTGTTTTCTTTTCGAAATTTATATTAATCAAGGGATTCTTATGTCTAGAGCGAAAAACACAAATTACTTTGTAGCTATGTGTTTGAGTTTTCTTTCAATAATTACATTCACGGTTACTCAGTCGGTTGAGCGCTCGCTCCGTGATCGGAAGGTCGTGTGTTTTCAAATCACGACGGGACTAACCTAAGACAACAAAAAAATAGGTAGTAATTGTTCCTTGCCAAGCGCTCGGAACTTTGAAGTGAAAGCTGAAGGACGTTCGGATGAGAATTTCAAAACTCGAGGCCGAGGTCCCTGTCTATCCGGTCACGACAGGCGTTGGCACAATAAAGGTTCCTCGACACTCAATAAGCCACGAGTGCCTAGAAAAGGCCCTTCACATGTGTATGGTGATGCCTCTGTGTGAATAAAAATTCTCAAACAGGACGTAAAATCAACATAAATCAATCATTCAATCATCTTTCAATAATCACTAGATGAACTAGACATTAATCCACGCATACTTGGTTTGAAAACGGTATGAATCAATTTGCAAAATAAAGTTATAATCTCTCTTTATATCAAAAGAACAAACATCTGTGATGTTTAGTCATTCAGCGGGGTATTCGAGGGGTGATCAAAAAGTTCGCGAACTATCTCTATATTTACAAAACCACAATTCAGATTAGAATGAAATTTGGCACACATACAGTCATACACATTTTCCATAAATAGCAGATGTTATCTAATGTTTTGCTCTTTGTTTGTGACGTCACAATGTGAAAATATATAGGTGACTTGTGACAAAAAATGGTTGACTCAGTCGTACTCGAGCAACGAACAGATGTAACGTATATCTCGGAAATTCATTTGCAGTAGGATATGATAATTTGTACAAGGTTTATGAAGACATAAGACTTACCAGAAGTCCAATCATTAATTAGATTGATTGTTTTAGTGAAGGCAGAGAGATGGTTAAAAATGATGTTTGTTCTGTTGCCCAGCGAAAGCAAGCCGGTAAAAGCATGTCCTTTGTTGAGCAATTTGTTTTGAAAGATTGCCAAGTTGCAATTAGAAAAATAGTTGAATATCGGAACAATGATATACATTGTATACATTATATAATGTAATTATTAAATCCCTAAAATATCGTTTAATTTAGACTTTAAACATATGAGATACGAAAAAAAGAAGGAGCCCATACTTTTTCCACATTGGATAAACGACGCTCCCGAGACAGAGGACTCGGGTTGTGATGGTCACCATGCTAATTCTGGAAAGGGATATCCGTATCCACTCATCCTATTGCCGAGATTTGGCCATTTCTGACAGATGGTCTGTTCTTCATATAAAAAATAATTGCATGGTAAGAAATATAAGACTCGGAAAAATCTCTTAGCTTCTGTGAACAGACCGCTACGGAGCATGTCACGTGACCGCCTGGATCAAGTGATTCGCGCATGGGCAGAACAATGGCTGATGTGCATTAAAATCGGAGAGGACTACTTTAAGAAATAATGAAAACTAAAACCTCATTTTATTTCTTTTAAGGAAGTAATTCAATAAGTTCGCGAACTTTTTAATCAACCCTCGTAAATGATGCATCGGTGAGAATTAAAAGACTTTTATGTCAAAATATCTTCGGCCAGATTAATACACCCTAGCTGCAATTTCTATTGAACACATATACACGTATATTTAATGACGCTTAAGTCCATTTTAAAAAAATAGACTGAAGAAATTTATGTTATTTTATAAGTAATCTTATATTTCCTCATTAGACCAGAGTGCCTTTTTAAATCATTGAAGGATTTTCCTTTTGTAGTAGAGGGGTTCTGTACGTGGTACAGAATAAGGTGTACATGTATCAAGTTAATATCAACTGATATACAGATTACTTTGTCAAGTTTAAAAGCCACATGACACAAATGTTGTTTTTAATTTTTGTACATTAATCAGCATTTGATTTTACAAAATTCCTGAATAAAACTACTTCAGTCAGCAAAACAACATGAGATATGAAAATAATGAACAGTATTTAATCTCGAAAGTCCAATGAAACAATGCAAATTTGGAGCACGGCAAACACGGACTTCAAAATTTAGAGGTGGAATCAGGTGTCATGAAGGTGCGAGCATCCCCTGCCGACCGGTCACAGCCATCGTGTGCTCCTTGTCATGATCAAAATTTTTTTTTAAAAAACCGGAAAATCCGTAGCCATTTCAGTGTATAAGTAATGCCTAACAATTAGTATGAAAAAATCAGTCAGCATTTGACTTACTAATAGGTTGTATGTGCTGACAAGGTCATTGTATCGATCATAAAACTTGCGAAATAATTACTTCAACCGAGACTGTTGATATCCTTGTTTCATCAACTTGTTTGTCAATAGTTTGCCTTTTTTTAAAGAAATTGTTCATACGTAGAGCATGCTCTTGCGTATCGAATTAAATGAGTGACATAAACCCCATATGCAGATGATAAGGGTTTATTCCTACATAAGAAAGAGAAGTTGGCGAATGAAAAGTTGAAATTAACGATAAACGTCTTTTTCTTGTAAAATATTTAAATATGAAACACATGTGTCAGAATCTGTGGTATCTTTTATTTTAAGCTCACTGGGATATATAGAGTCGACATATGTAAAAAAGTAATTATTGTTAATTGATAATACATTGTCGATATAAAGAAATGTCGAGTTGAAGGCCACAGCAAGTGTTTTCTTCTTCCAATGTAGAAGTTTTTGAATAAATTCTGCTTCATATGAATACAAAAATAGGTCTGCTTATAAGGGGGCGCAGTTGGTATCCATGGAATTCCAACAGTTTCTTGGAAGACTCGATCTTCAAAAACTATATAGATATTGTCTATCAGAAACTCAAGCATCTTTTAAATATCAATTTCAGAGTACTTGTGTGCACAATCAGATTGCTTTTTAACAAAATAATTTTGTAAATGACCAATGACAAGGGAAGTATATTTAAGGGCTCCATTTTTATTGAAAAAGCAGCTGTCTATGATGTCGAAAAGCCTAGACTTCAATTTATCGTGGGGAATGGTTGTATGAAGTGTTGAAATGTCGTACATTTTGATGTTATTGATTTTAGTAAAATATTGTGATTTCAAATTTTCTAAAAGTTCCTTGGAGTTTTTAAGTATCCACATCTGATTTAAATCATTTCTTGAATATATTGTTGCACAGTACGTTTAATTCATATACAAAGTTATTCAGTGAAAATCATTAAGAATGATAATTGCTTTGCTGGCACTATCTATATTATGTGCATTCCATGATGTTGTCAAGAATAACAGAAGAAGCTCTATATATGGAGTTCCGAATTTATATTTATTTAAAGATGTCATTGAAGTATATTTAATGCGTATAAGAACTTCATTAAAGATCTCTTCAAATAATTATTATATTCAAAATTCTGAGTTATTGCGTGCATCGCATCAATTGTTGATAACATTTGTGTATTTGATGAATCAATGCAATTAAATACAAAAGATAAATAAATAAATCAAGTAATGCACCCAAGGATTAAGGTACATAAACCCTCTGCTTACTCTTATAAAATGTTGCCCTAACTTTTATGATTTTCCGAAATAAATGTATTTTATAAGTAAAATACAAATTATAATACCATAGCTTAAATTAAAATGAAGATATTTCAGCTTGACAAATCTATAAAGGAATAATGGACATGTATGTCATTAAGAGTTATCTCTTTTATCAGAGTATCAATGAACCTTAAATTACTTCTCACTTCAACTGAATTGTTGTGGGCAACAATTTAAGCAATGGTATCATTATTTCAATAATGTGTATAGCGAATTTTAAAAGAGAGTACTACTATTCAATTCAGAAATAAACTAGAGGTACTGTGAGCACCGAGTTCACAAAATGATACCCCCGCCTCCCATATGATTATACTGGCAAGGTCCATGTTTTGCTATAAGGGACTGTGACGGTACATATTGTCGTTTTGTACATATTGTCGTCGGCGACAATATGTACCTAAACTCACTGCACATATTGTCGTCCATTGGTACATATTGTCGCCGGCTGAAAAGTAACACATGTACATATTGTCGCTGGAGACATTATGTGCCTCACCCTCACTGTACATATTGTCGCCCCACAGATATTGTTGCTTAAAGACTTCTTTTATTGTTTTTTGGTAGTTTTGTGAATGTAATTGGGGTGTATATCACACTGATGTGTCTCGTATGCTATTTCATGCAGCGTGATTGTGACGGTACATTTTGTCGTCTTGTTCATATTGTCGCCGGCGACAATGTGTACCTACCCTCACTGTGCATATTATCATCCATCAGAACATGTCGCATGACAATGCACGGCAATGGTCCATATGAATATGGCCAGAGAAACTATAAACTTCAAAAATGGTCATATACACTTAATG
This sequence comes from Saccostrea echinata, assembly GCF_033153115.1. Taxonomy (NCBI): domain Eukaryota; kingdom Metazoa; phylum Mollusca; class Bivalvia; order Ostreida; family Ostreidae; genus Saccostrea; species Saccostrea echinata. Next base: position 4,794,745 of record NW_026889772.1, read on the forward strand.
TTATCGTCGAAATATGGCTGAAATATTGCCAGCTGGGTGTTAAACAACTATATACAGTTAAAGTATATCATTGGGGGAGTTAGCACGATTCCAGTTCCCCAAGGCCAGGACTATTTCCCGAGGCGAAACCGCAACTTTTAACTGTTTTATTATACCGATACAAACGTAAAATTTTGAGGATTCAGATAGTGTGATTTCAAAGCAGGGATTAGCTCACCGAACTAACACACGGGGATTAGTCCATTCACATAATTATCATAGCAATTTTAATGTAAAACCTAGAAGATTACGGATAACCTTTGTTAACCTTTTTCGCTTTGTTTTGCTCTGTTGCATCTGCATTGCCTTGATCTCTTTTTGAGAAGATAATTATTAAAGAAATTTCCCATATATTCCTATGTAAAAATTTGATCGCTTATTGTTGCCCCAGCCTAGACCCGGTTTGATTTGAAGATGCTTGAATCTGCGCTACCTGAGAAAACTTCCATATATGTATCACTATTCACGGGCCTACTACTGTTCTCAGTGGTAGATCCAGACAAAAGAGGGGGGTGGTTCAGAATTTTTTTTTGACAAGCTAAAAAATTTTAAAAGGTTTACAGACAAAAAAAAAACAAAATGATTATTTTTTTTTACCAATTTCAATGGGGTTTACAACTAAAACGTTGTATTTTTTTTAATAATATATGTTTAATTTTATATGAGTAAAACATAAGAAAAGATTTGAGGAACATTTATTCATATCCAATAATATTTCAAATGTGGTGATGCTTTAAAGCCCGATTTCAATGAAAAATATCGTCTACCCCCCTTATTCAAAGAGCTGGAATTAGGGGTAAATAACTATTTAACACTGGAATTAAAATTATCAGTCAATTACCACTGAACTGTTCTTTGCATTCAACAAAGATTTTGCGGCCAAATTGTCATTAGTATTGAATGAAATGGGTTTAAAATGTAGGCGGGAATCGAGAGTTGGCGTGCGTAGTTCTTGAGACCTATACTTGGCACTCATGGTCATTGAGCAGTGAGGGATTTTTTTTTTTTTGTGCCAGCTACGCAAAATTGATCGTACGCTGTAAAACGAAGCTTTCACATAAGTATCATCTCTTCTGACCCAGCACAAAAAATTGAAGGTTTTTTTTTCTAAATATTCTTTGAAAAAAAGTTGATCACCTATTGTTGCCACACCCTTCCCTCGAGGGACATGATCTGAATACACGTAAAACTGAATCTACACCTCACAATGAAACTTTCATATAAGTTTCATCATTTCTGACACAGTGGTGTTTGAGATTTTTAACAGATGTCACTAAATTTTTACTAATCCTTAACTTCTTCCATTGAAGGAGGGCCTGGCCCTTTATTTGAACAAACTTGAATCCCCTTTATCCACTGATGCTTTGTGGCAAGTTTGCTTGAAATTAACCCAGTAGTTCTTGAGAAGAAGCTGAAATTGTGAAAAGTTTACAGACAGAGGGACGGTCAGCCAAATGTGATCAGAAAAGCTCACTTGAACTCCAGCTCAGGTGATCTAAAAATGTGAACCTCAACACCAATTATATCGGCACATGATTGTATATAAGAAAAACGCAAAAAATAATTTCCAAAAAAATCATTACTACTGAACAAAAAAACTAATACGTATATTCAATCTCCAAGTATATTTTACAAGAAAAAAGAATAGGCTGATTTATCAGATATTTCAAGAATTACGGTGTTTTGACATATCATAGTGATGAACATTAATCCTGGACACAATTTTCTGCCCAGAAAGTTTTCTCCCTACAGTATTGCTAGTAATGCTGTTTGTCTCCCTCCGTGCGTGTGTGTTGTATGTTTGTAAATATCTCTTTCCTTTCTCAAATAAATACTAGTATTCGTCAAAATAATATATCGACGACAATATATGCCGACCTTCACTGTACATATTGTCGCCGACGACAATATGTGCTGGTGCTTGACTGTACATTTTGTCGTCCATTATGCAGGAAGAAAATAAGGCTCGTCTCGGTACATATTGTCGCCGGCGACAATATATACCGATGGACGACAATATGTGCAGTGAGGGTAAGTACATATTGTCGCCGACGACAATATGTACAAAACGACAATATGTACCGTCACAGGGACAGACCCGAAATAAGTACCCTGTCAAAAAATAAAATAGGAGGTGTACAATAGCACTGCGTACTAAAGAATACTTGAAAAAATCATTATGTTTTATGCAGTGGTAAAGGAGGAGTTGCGGATAAGAGATAGGTACCCCTAAACATTATATTGAGAATGCCAGTGTCCATGGTTTGCTAGGGGAAACCAGAATATTTGTCCGATCAAAAAAGTGAAATAGGAGGTCCAAATGGCCATATATGAGACAGAGAATCTGTGAAAGTATCATTAAATTTCATTCAGTGGTATAAGAGAACTTGCGGATAAGAGATGGGTACCCCAAAGCGTATCGCCTGGCGTATTCTTCCACAGAATCCATGGTATTTATGAAGTTATGACGCCAGTTCAATTCAGTTCAATGCAAGATCGGGGTTCCATAAGTTTTGGCCCTTTTAAAATAAATGATATAAGGTCCTCATTCTAAACTATATATAAGTCACCAGTAATAAAGTGTCTAGTAGGACTATAGTTGTAGGGTGGAGAAGAACATGAACAAGAAGGAGGATTACATTTCAGATATACGATATCTAGGCTTTGCAAAGTTTTCTTGTAATTGTATATTTGGAAGCAATAGTCGATGTATATTTGTAGGAAATACAAGGTGTAGTCGTCAACTTGAAATATGGAGGAATTAAAGACTGGAATCTTCTTTTTTTAATTAAAAATATTACTTATGTTAACCGCGTCAATTCCTTTGTTGGCATATTGGAGTTTAAGAAAAAAACGGGCTGATTTAGCTGCATTTTCTTCTGTAAAACATGGCGGTTTAAAAAGTCGATGATTTGCAATATTTGAAGCCCTTAAACCGTATATGGTGATGTCTCTAAATGAGTGAAAAATTCTCAAACGGGGCGTAAATCAACGTACAATCAATCAATATTTACCTCAGATGGGCCACATTCATTATTTTTTTAATCATGCAATGAAACTTCGAAACAGAGCAAAAATGCTCAGGTATATAAATTTACATGTAGCTAGAAGTACATTAAATTTTTCAGAAATCAGAAGGTCCTGATATGACAGATATTCCTAAATAAAAGTGTACCATGACGATAATTCAAAGTCATAACCCAAATCAATCAAATTGGGTGATCTTTCAAGCCGATATTACGTATCCAAGAAGAAGGGTAGGAACATTATTCTGAACTACATCAGGATGGCAATCTAAAGAGATGGAATATTTATTATAAAGTTTTTGTATTTTTTAACAGCCCCCTTTCCCATTAATTCTGTGCGGACGATATGAAAGTAAGATGATAACTACAATATAGCAATACAAGGGTCTCTTATTTGAAAAGGCCACACACATTGTCCATTTGAAAATCCCTTTTTTGAAATTCACTGCAAAAAAGATTTTACAAATTGTAAAATTTTACAAATTGTAAAATTTCAAAAATCCCTTTTTTTTGAAATTCACTGCAAAAAAGATTTTACAAATTGTAAAATTTTACAAATTGTAAAATTTCATTTGAATAAAAAAGCGTGATATCCATAGATCAGGACTTTTTTAAATTTGATTAGAAAATCACGGTATTAACATGCATGATATTCATTTTTAAAGTCTAAAGTTCAAAAGGTTCAAGTAACATCTGACCACGAGGAAATATTTTCAATTATAAATTGTTTGAAAGTTAATAATTGATTGTACATCCTTTTCAAATTCCAAATTCCTAACTTATCATCAATCACCAGAGCTAAATGGAATACATATTCTTATTATATGTGACACTTCTCCGTGTTTCATTTCATTCATATTGACAGTAGATTCAGCCATTTGTATTGTGTAAGTATTTTGTGTTACAGGATATTTTAAAGGAAAAACAATAGATACTAATACAGTATTGAAAACCTCGTTATGTTTCTAAAGTAGTCAACTAGTAATTGTTTTATTCAAAATAAACAAAACTTCGTAGATATTTTTTTTTTAGAAATTTGTTTCTTTAATCTACAGGTTACTTTGAAATAAGGTGAAATTCAATACATCATCTTAAATAGATAAATCATCTTGGAGGATTGATAGTGATTGAACATACAAATTGAAACTGAAATATCTGCAATAATTTTCGATGGAATGTCTCACAAACTTTAACTTATTTTTTCAGAGACGGGATAAGAAATTGTTGTCAAGACTATAAGAAGGTTTCAGGAGTTTGTACAGGTACTGTATTCACATATTACTTTAGCTTACGTAAATATGCAAGTGATATCCTTTTGAATTATACTTATATTTATACCACAGCTTGCATCGGTTCATTTAGACAGAATTGCTCAAGTCCATGTTTCTACGGATACTATGGGCACGGATGTCGTAAGCGTTGTGATTGCAGTCAAAAACAGATATGTGACAGAAAAAGAGGATGTTTGTTTGCTGATGATACATACCCTTGTGAGAATTTACTGAATTTATGTATAAATATATATAAAAAAATTACAAAAATCAAAAAATGACCTTTACTCAAATCCACTCATAACTAACTACAATTCGAAACTTTATCTGAGGGGGCCTCACTTCGCTTAAGGGAAATAGGAAATATCAACAGAGGAAGTAAATTCTACGTTTCATTATTTAATTGGAAAGCTTCACGCACAGACTATATAATGCGCGGGATTTCCGGTTAGTCGATTCATTTATTCCTTTTGCTATTCGTTATGTTTTCATTTCCAGTATATAGTGATTGAAACCTCCATGAAAAATGTTATTAACGCCAATAGGGTTGGATACCATTAGGGATGAAACGGTACCGGTACGATGCCATACCGATTTGTTTGAAATGATACGGTACTTTTTAACGATACCTCGATTTTCAATTATTTTAATTGAATAATGTGGTTTTAGGTTGTAATTATTATTATTATTATAGATTCAGAATTAAGAACTTCTGCTTTAATTGAAAAGTTTTAAGAACAAAATCAAAGCCTATTTTAGAAAATAAATAGGTAAATATAATATAAAATAATGAGGTACAATTTGATTAAATACATAATTACGCCAGTTCTGATATATACCGCTTTCCGTGGTTACTAAGAATCTAAGACTCGTCTTTTTGACGGTGACACTCTAACTCAACTTATAAGCAAGGCCCAGTATGTTTCATTTCTTTAATTTGAGTAAATTTACAAGACAAATGTGTGTATTTTCGAAAAAAAAAAATCAGATCTGTTGAATTTACTTGAATGTATTCAATATGTATCGAAAAAAAGGATTAACGAACGACATAAGCACGGGTACTAAGTGACACGATATTTTAACGGTAATTTTAAAACAACTACTACTGATACTTATACTGATACTGATACCTTAAACCCCAAAGATCATAAAATGGTGAAGTAGTCTAATATTATGAACCTTACATAAGTACATTTACTTAAATTATGTCAGCGTTTTAACAAAACTTCTTGCAAAATTTGGAAGGAATTCGAATATTCTGATTATCAGGAGATGGGGATGCTACTCCATCTTATCATCTGATTTTAGCTTATATGACTTTTGTATTTATTCATAAACAGCCAAGGACCTTAATAAGAGACCGGATACAAAAAATATTTTACAATCCATGATACTTACTACATGCGGTGTTTTAATCTTTATCGTTTCGGGGATAGTATTCTACTTCCGAAGGAAATTGTAAGTATGCTTTAAGGTTAATATGATTTGAGAAGTGTGCAAAATTTCATTCATTATTTAAGACTTTCTAAGCTTTTAAAATATATGTACCTTTTTTAACTATAGTAAAAAGAATGGATCCATCACTGGTTATGTTATGAATTCTTCACTTTCAGGTATCTTTTTACCAAGGTTCTCCATAAGCAGATTAAATGTGGTGGCCCTGACACAGTAAAATTTCCCGCGCCAAAGTACCGATTCAAATTTTCTTCATGCGCCACAGTAAAATTTTTGGCCCACAGTAAGATTTGCGACGATTAAAAAAATCAAGATAAATTCTCTTAAAGACTTTAATTAAAACAATTCTACCTTTTTTCATCAATTCCAATGCAGAGCACATAATCAACTCTTAATCATGTAAATTGGGCCAAATGTCTGGCTTCACCTTGCCTTGACAATTATCTTCTATACCCTGGACTTTACGAATGTCTGATCAAAGACAAATCATATGCTTCCATAGAACTGTATAATTGATATATTTTAACACGTATTAATTATAAGTCTTTACTTTAAAACCGTCTCTAGAACTAGGGTGGCAGTGTGAGCAAGTTGGATCAAACATCATTTGTATAAATAAAACAATATTTTGATTAGTCAAATATTATCTTTAATAAACATCTTTTTTCATTGATGTTTCAGGGAATACATGTTTGGTAGAGCAGGAACAAGGAGAATATATTCATAGCGATGTAAGAGAATCACAAATGATAAAAAAAACCAGATCTTGTTCCATCTGAAAAATATAGAATGCATGAAGAGAACAGGTCTAAGAAGATAGATATGTGCAAGAATTCACCCTGGCAGTACGAAGAAGAATGGCAAGCATCAGCTTGCTCTAGTTCTCTAGATCGGACGTATTACGGGAAACATAGCAGATGCAGTGAAACTTGCAATCGTTTGCAATTAAAAAAAAATGCCTACATGTACATTGCCTGCTAAGTCTTGTGTCAATATGAATGACTATGCTTTCATGAAACCAAATATTCATATGCCACTTAAAAATATATAAATCCTGAAAAGGAAAGATATTATAAAGGGGATGAATATGTTGACCAAATATTTAGAGATAATGACATCATTACTGGATCTGGAGTTAACCAATCAAGGCTTCTCCGGCGCTACAGCTCCGTTAATTACCATCGTAACGTAGAGAAGGAAGATTATGCAATAAATCAGGTCAAAGACCTGGAAACCTTTGAATGAATCACTCAAAGGCAAGCAATATAAATGTTTAGATGTTTGATATTTCAGGCATATCTGTCAAAGGTACTATGAAATCAAGACATTGCATTACGGGTGATTTGTGTCGTCCAATCTTTCTCATAATTCTTTGATTCAAATCGTATGTGACATTTAATGATTAGGCATTTCATTTACAACAGTCTCAGAGAAAAAGTGTTGCTAAAGTATCATCTTTTGTAACAAATTAAAGGTACTCTTTTTGTTCAATTTTTCTGATACATTTCATTTTTAAAACTTTTTGCCGATTTAATTTTTTTGATGAAAATTATTTACATTCTTTTTCGCATCTTTCAGACGAACATAAATGATTTCCAGTTCTAACATGAAATAAAGCATACACAGAATATAGAATAAGACATAAATAACCATTTATAGAAGTCAAAGCTGAACAAATACCATCGAAAGCGTAGGAGAACAAGATCGGTGTATTTACCCTTTTTGAAAAAAAAAAACAACATATATTACAAATGTATATAATCCAGAGAAATTAATTTCAACTTTTTATTTTGAAAGATACATTATGAGTACGATTTAGCCTTTTTAAGTAAAAAAAAGTTTTAACCTGCTTTCTGTAAAAAAATTCAAAAATATATTGGTCCAGAGTTAGGTTAAACTAACATATTTGTATCGAAAATCTCCAATCAGAATTCTCTTTATGCTTATAACATTCTCTGTTAATGTAGTCTTCTAAAAGAAAGATGTCTGAAGAATAAGCGTTAGATGATTAATCTACATTTATAACAAAGATAATATATGCAGTTATTCCTCAATAATATCTTGAAATATTTACAAATGGCAAGTGCTAATCAAACATCCTTTCTTGACACAACTACAAAATGAAGCATAAATTGAATTCATTTCGTGATATATCCATGAACATACTAGGAAAGCAATATTAACAAATTCATTCTACTTTATGAAAATCCTTATGTTTGCATGATTTTGCTAGATAACACAAATTTGTATGAAAACGAAAAATCAATTGTCTTTGAGAATGATTCATCTGTTTTGTACAGGGACAAGTAAAATATATGGTTATCTGAGTAAAAATATGTAGGGCTAAAGTTCGAAGATATTACATTATACAAAGTATGTAGATTCGAAGAATTTTCTTCTAAATATCTTTCAACCAAAAGAAAAGGTCCCCCCAGAAGTCTTCTTCCTTTATTAATGTTTTAGCAATTTTTAAATTAATTGTTGTACAATTTGCAATGTTTTCGTCAAATATGCTATAAAATTTGAATTGTTATAAAAAGTTTTGAAGTAAGAGGATCTGACCAAACTTTTCTCAAAAGCTGACCAGTGACATGCCTTAAGCAATCATGGTTAAGTGAATTACAAACTTCCCTTAAAGGTTTGAATTATAGAAAATTTCAATGATCATTGCTGTTTGAAGAATATTTATTGAACAAAATCCAAGAAATATTGTTTATATAGAACTGTGAATACAAAATTACCTATAGAGACTGGAAGATGGCTTAACATCCCTAGAGAGAATAGAATTTGTAAATTATGAAATTGAAATGATATTGGGGATGAATTTCATATTTTATCTATTTAAATGTACTGTTGTATCTATAACGAATTCTCGAGTTATGTATTTTCCAAACTCTTTTCAATCGAATCCAAATGTTTTGAAATTTAAAATGCTTTTTAGTGTAGAAAATATTAAATAACTTAACAAAATGTGTAAAATGTTGGATATTATGATTGAGAGAGTTATACCGAGAGATGAGGAAAAGTTATCCATATTGTGAGCTAATCATCTTCAAAAGTACTTAACAATACATGTATATGTTCCAACATGATATGATCGAAGTACTGTGTTCTTATAGGTATATATATTTATTCAGATGAAAAAGGTGAAGATAACGAACAGTAACCGATCTCAGGAAATCTATAAACAAAACAAATCTGTGAGCAGGTCATATAATACGGACCCCAGAAGAATTTCCACAGGTGGGATCAGGTGCCTAGGAGAAGTAAGCACCTCCTGTTGACCTGTCACACCAGCCTTTAGACATATGTATTGATCAGATAGTCGGAACAGTCCGTACTCAAATTTAATATAACAACAAAGGCCTAACAATTGTTATGAAACACGTCAGCCAAAATACGACCAAATGATATACTGTAGGTATTATTTGTTAACAAGGTCATTATAAAAACCATTGAATTTACGAAATTCTGACTCTAAATAAGGTTTTTGAAATCCCTGTAACATCAACTAATCTCCTAATAGTTTGTCTTGGTTTCAAATTGATCGTATTCAGAGCATTCGCTTGAATATCGAATAAGCTGGGATAAGAAACAAAATATGCAGATGATAGCAAAATATTACATGTACTACATAAGTGAGGCAAGTTGATGCTGAAGTCATATGGTTTGTCATACAATGTAGTTGTTAGTTGGCCCTTACCGCCTATAGTCAATTTAACATCCAAATATAAAACAGATATGGTAGACACTGTGGTGTCTTTTGTTTCAGTTTCATTGGGGTATAAAGGTTCGACGTATGTATGGAAGTAATCATTGTTAATTGAAAAAACGTCATCGGTATAACTGAATGTCGAGGTGAAGGCCACAGCAAGTGTTTTCTTCTTTTAATGTAGTTTTTGAATAAATTCTGCTTCATAGGAAAACAAAAAATAATCAGCTAATAAAGGATCACAATTAATGCCTATAAAAATTCCAACAGATTGTTGGAAGACATGGTCTCCGAAGACCACATAAATGTCAGTGAGGAACTCCAGTATCCGTTTATAATTAACTTCAGCGTACTTTTATGTAGAATCAGAGTGATTTTTAACGAAGAAAATTTGTTCATGACCAAACGCACGATTTCCGATTTCGTTTTTAGAAACAGTTGTCTGTGATATCAGGAACCATGGCTTTTAATACATCAAAGGAATGGTTGTATAAAGTGTCCAAAAAGTCTAAAGTTTTGATGTTGCTGACTTAAGAAAAACAATGGTGATTTTAAATTTCCTAAAAAAAAATATCGATTTTTTCAGAATCCACCTCTGATTTAACTGGTGATTTTAAATTTTCTAAAAACATCTTATCGATTTTTTGAGAATCAAACTCTGATTTAACTGATATAAAGTCATACTGCGACCTACAATGACTAAATTCGGGTAATATTTTTCCCTTAAAATGGTATGAATCATTAAGCTTATGATCTAATTTGATCATGTTTATTTTTTGTCAATGTTGTGAAATATGGACATTAGTACTTTCTTAATTTACCTTGATTTAGCATGTTTAATTAAATGACTTTTACTGAACTATGACGTCATAATGCTATGACGTCATAGAGGTGGCTATGACATTATGTATACAACAAGAGGAGTTCAAAATAAACCACTATACGATACAGAGGTGTTTTACTTAAGCTACATTCCTAACATTGGTGCCGTGACCAAAGGGGAGTTATGATTTCAAAACTAAGAGCAGTCCGAGCAGGACAGAGAAGTGCAGTAACTAGACTTTTGAAAAGACTGGATGAGGAAAACACAGATTCAGAGGATATTGAAACAATTCTGGATACACTGACAGAAAAGCAAGAAGTTCTCAGAGATCTTGATGAAAAAATCTTAACAGAAACAGCAGAGGAGGAAACTGAGAAAGAAATACTGGAGACAGATGAGTACAATTTGAATCTAAATTCTAAAATGCGGAAATTTAAAAAACAACTGTTAGTACAGAAATCAAGTTTAAATGCAACTGCCACCAGTTACTCACACCACAATGAGAATTCGCAATTCGGAGAGAATGGTCAGTCATCACATAATTTCAGTGAAAATTCCAGAGCTATAAGCTTTCATTCTAATTCCAATTCCAGTAACAGTTCTAACTTTCATAAACTACCAAAACTCAACTTGCCTATATTTGAGGGAAACATATTAGAATGGCAGTCATTCTGGGATTCATTCGATTCAGCTATTCATAGCAACAACATGTTAACTGAAGTACAAAAGTTTAATTACTTAAAGTCTTTAGTAGAAGGAGAGGCATCAAACACCATTGCAGGATTTGCACTTACACATGCAAATTACAACAGAGCGATTGAACTTCTACATGAAAGGTTTGGACAAAAACACAAGATAATTCAGTCCTACATGCAAGCACTTTTAGATCTACCCGCTCCTAAGAATAATCTCAAAAATCTGCGTCATTTTCATGACCAAGTGGAGACATATGTCAGAGGATTGGAATCCTATGGTCAAGCTCAAGAGACATATGGTTCACTTCTTGTACCTGTGATTCTTAATAAATTACCTAGTGAATTACGCAAAAATTTGGCTCGTGAGCATGGATCCACCAATTGGTTATTAGGTGACTTGAGAAATAGTCTTTACAGGGAACTTGAAATATTAGAAGCTGGAGCAAGTATTGATGCAACGGAACCAAGCGCTACAGCCATTTTTTACATACACTCAAAATCCAGTGATGAGAAAGTACAACAGAATTACAGTCCTCAGAAACATCAAGTTTGCTGTGCATTTTGCAAGGAGTCGCATTATTCTTATAACTGTACAAGATATAAAAAACACAACGATCGTATGAAAATTGTCAAACGGGACAAACTTTGCTTTAACTGTTTAGGCAAACATCGTGTTGCAGATTGCCAGTCTAGATTTAATTGTAAAATTTGTAAAAGACGTCATCATACAAGTTTGTGCACTGTTCATGACGTAGTCAAAACCGAAATGGTGAATACCCCTACATTACAAGCAAAGGCTGAATTGGATGCAAAGACGAGAGAAATAAAAAATCTGCAGGGCCACCTAGAGAGCTCTAAAAATGACATCGCTAAATTGGAACAGCAGATAAAAGAACAGAAGATTTTGAATGAGAGAACTATTAAGGATGTTAACTTTTTACATATCCAATTTGCAAAGCTTCAGTCTGCATTTGATGCACAGTTAATTACTTCAAGTAAGCTGACTGCTGAGAAACAAGCTCAAATAACAGAGTTGAAGAGAAAAGACATTGAAGTTGATAAGCTCAAACAGGAGATACAACGGCTCAACATACCGAGAGAGACACCTCAGAGGAAACTTCAGCAAGTGGGAGAAAAAAGTCAATCAGATGTAGAACAGCAGAGAGAAACTTTTACGGATCACATTACTGGTTTGAAGAGAGAGTTGGAGGCAGCAAAGAAGCTAGCTGAAGTTGATAAGAAAAACTTGAAGCAAAACATTCAGAATTACAGAGAGGAGACTCAGGAGAAGATGAATATCATCTACCGGCTGGAAAAGGAACGAGACCACTTCATTAATGAGGCCAACAATCTAACTCAGAATTACACGAAAGATAAAGTTCATAACATGCAGATTGATGACTACAAGAAGATTTCTGAGGATGACACCAAAATCAGCCAACAACATAACCTGTACGAGGTTTTCAGTGATTACAAAAACACACATAGCAAGAACCTCGTCGAATCTCAGGATACAGAGATCAAAAAGATGAAGAGGAAGGTGAACATTATGGATCAACAGATTGATCAGCTAAAGGAGGAAATTCAAGCCAAAGAGAATGCGTTCATCAAGGAGTATTTTGAGCATCAAAATGCATATGCAGATAAAGACAAAGAGAACTTCAAATCTGAGTTGAACCATTTAACAGCAAACAAAGCTTTCAGTACACAACATCAAGCTATCCAACATTTCTTGGAGACTTTGTTCAAGTACACGATGATACCAAACCCAAAGACATAGAGTGAATCCAAGCTTGAACCAAGTGAAAGGGTGATTTTTTTCATGTCACATTGTGAATAACTTTTGTAATGCACATTTTGTATTTTCATTTAAAAACCGCCTTTTATTTCTCTGTCCAATGACTTTCTCAATTCGTATTTTTGTGGGCCGGAGAATGTTGTGAAATATGGACACTTTTGTGGGCCGGAGAATGTTGTGAAATATGGACACTTTTGTGGGCCGGAGAATGTTGTGAAATATGGACATTAGTACTTTCTTAATTTACCTTGATTTAGCATGTTTAATTAAATGACTTTTACTGAACTATGACGTCATAATGCTATGACGTCATAGAGGTGGCTATGACATTATGTATACAACAAGAGGAGTTCAAAATAAACCACTATACGATACAGAGGTGTTTTACTTAAGCTACATTCCTAACAGTCAATAATGTTATTGAATTCAATGTAATGTATTTCCTATGGTACAAAGTAGTGTACTCTTAGTCCGCATTAGCTTAAGAGCAATGGGGAAAGTAACGAGTGTGTGTGTGTTAAGCAACTCTATACAATTCATGACCACCTTTAACACGAATATTTGCATGAAATATGAAGCTAGCAAACAGTAATCAGGCTCGAAAGCCCATTGAAACAATGCTTTAAAAAGCATCATTAGGGTGATAATTAAACAGAACAGAAACAAACCAAAACATATCTCTGCGTTAAAGTGAAATGATTTTGTTTGGAGAAGTGGATTGAGTGTTTTGTACACATAATGAAGAGGAAACATAACAGCAACTTCCTTTAAAATATGTACGTGTCTGCATTCAGTTCATAGAAAAATATATTCACAACAAATGAGGAAATAGATCTTTTATAATTAAGGAGATCACATATGACTAGACAAAAACTTTGAGATGGTATATCTAGGAATCTGTTATGTTTTTATTTTTCTTGTGGTAATCCCTCCTGTTAAGTTGCAAGATGGAGTGTGCAAGGACGAGTAAGTTAATGTTTTTCTATAATTAATATTGATAATCATAACGAAAGGTCATACATTTGTTTTATTTTTTCCTTGAAATATATTTGAAATGACATTTAGCCATTAAACTTACACATTTCGTGATGGCATATTTTCTTTCTTATACCCAAGAAGAAATGGCAACTGGAAATGTTGTACAGACTACTCACACAACAATACATCAGGGACTTGTGAACGTGCGTATTCATTGTTTTAAAAAAATTACTATGTAACTTTGCCATGACTGAAGAATTTGGTTTCTTCCGTGGCTTTTTGTCGATCTGCTATATACATGTTTGTCTTATGCAAATGTAATTTACAAAGTTATTAGTGAATGGAGATAACTAGTGTTTTATGTAATAGGGGAGTTGTAAATTAGATTGCTAGTGTTGGGCCTGTGGCAGATTCAAAATATCTAGTTTCGCATTTTGTGTAAAGTAATAGTATTCTTTTTAAACATTTTACTTTTGAGAAATATAGGAAAGCCGTCTGTAATGAAAGATGTAAATACACAGTACAGTAGATGTTTTTTTCTACAACTATCCCCTGTCATGTTCCAAGCTTACAATGTTAGCTTTTTATGTCTATGATGAAGATGGAAACAAGTGCATACAAGGCCTATCAAAAGCGAATGCAAGCATCTTTTAGAATGTACTGACGACTCTAAGCTTATATGCTTACATACACATAAAAGCACTATTATTCTCTGGAGAGTTCAGTCTTGTGTGAACAGTTATTCTTTCAATAATTTAGAAGATTGTATCGAATTGAATACATTTTTACAAGCAATCTCAGCGCAACAAATTATTGTGCATATTTTTTATTCTATGCAAATAAGACACATTTTTACATTTACAGCATGTTTTGGATCATATGGAAAAGACTGTGCTAGTCTTTGCCAGGAGGGATACTATGGCCATGGATGTAAAAGCACCTGTTACTGTGACAAGAATGAACATTGCGACAGGGTCTATGGATGCCTTGGTATGAATTATTTTTCTACAGAAAATAAGACATCGCATTGACTAAAAAGATGCTTTATCAATATATTGTAACGTTTTCATGGTTTGGTATTGCATATTATATTGCACTAAAGATTTAATATACGTGATATTCAATATATTCCTATGTCTGCATACATTGTTCAAAACATATTTATTCTCAATTAGTTCAATTAGTACAACGTTTCTGCATAATGTCGAAAATCATGGTGATATTATTAATTATTAATAATTTACTTAATTTACTTAGTATTTCATTCTTCATGTTGAACAGATGACGCCATTTGCAGAAACAAGTAAGTATGATAACTTATACTGTACCTAACAACAGGTGATCACTGGTTGTTATCTTCAGCGTTTTCATTTAAGGCTGACATTTACTCAGATGACAAGAAATTCCACTCATGGGAATGAAAAAAATACTTTTTTGTACATTGTAGACCTATGATAGTAGTGTAATTAATCACTTTTAAATAACTAGCTATATGTCAATGGCCTACTTTTCATGGTAGTGGGCTCTAACTTTCGTACCGGTAAGCTTTGAAAAAAATAGAATAAAACTTGAATAGCATATCTATGTACAAATAAATAATTTGTACGGAAGCCCGTTGAGGCGAGTATAAATAAAAAATTCTGCGTTAAACCGCAGTAGATATTGTGTTTAAAAGCAATCTTTTGCGTTTGAAAACAATAACCATTGCGATTAAATAGAACAAATTGCGATTGAACAAAATCTTTTGCGATTAAACGCAATTTAACGCAATCTTTTGAGTTTATTCGCGATGTGTTTTGTGATTAAACGCAATATGTTGCGTTTAAATTCAATATTTATTGCTTTTAAACGATATATTTTTTTCCTTTAAACTGGCCTCAACTGGCCTGGGAATTTCATCTGTAGGTTTTCTTAATTTTACCTATCTTTAATCGAGTTTTACAAAATCTTAATGATATGAACTATAGCATATTTAAAGCCTCAGTTTATTTTTCTTGCCATTATTCTGCTGGTATTAAAATTATATGAGGTCAATGATCAAGTTCTTTTGATATATTGCCTGGAATGGTTTTTGTTTATATTTTCAACATTATCCATTGCATGCCATTCATTTAATAGATAAAACTGGAACTTTAACACACATAATAAATGCAAACTGATTTAAAAAAAAAACACTTAGAATCTTAACTTTCAGAATAATATCGCAAGAAAAAAAATCTGTAAAGAAATCTTTTCATTTGAAATAATGCACTTTATAGGAAACCTTCAGTTTACGATGAAATCTGACGATTCACTTAGACAAACACAAAATCTCATTAGCCCTCATTTGTATCATTGTTTACTCAAGTTTGGCTTTTAGGCTTTGTTTACAACCAAACTCAACTTTTGTGCGCAAACAGTTGACAAAATTTTAAAGTGAATAAAAAAGCAATTCACAAAATCTAATATATATCTCTATTAAGGTAGGTAAATACTACCTGATTTTTCTTTTTTCCTAAAAAATAAAAAGTATATTTGTAATCCTATTAATACCAGATGTCTCTGAAGAAACTGAAGTTCTACTGGTTTTTACTTAACAAAAGAAGTGAAAGGTAGATCTTGGACTAGAAACTAGGGCAACAGCAATAAGTAAAATGATGATCCTTGGTTAAATATCTTTCAAGTTTAATTTCAATAGGACAAAAGCTGAAGTAGGAGTAACATTTTGGAAGAATTTCACAGAGAATTCTATTTTTAGTAATCTTAGTGTATCTTAGTGTAGTCTACTATATCAAGTTATATTGAAATTGGACAAAACTGTAGGAGGAGTAGCATTTTGAAAAATGTTAACAGACAAACAGACAGACAGACGGACATTTTATATCTTACCCACCCTATCATTACTCTTAGAAAAATACATTAAGATACAATAAAAAGGATGCTTAATCCACAGTTCTATGATTATCCATTATATCTTTCAGTTTAACGGGGAAGATAGAAGTTTGTGCATATACCAAGAAAAATAGAAATAAGGATAAAAGCTCTTCTAAGAATGGTGAGTATTCAATCATAACCAAATATTCAATATTTGTTATCATTTATATGCTCTGAACTCGCGACAGTAAATATATGGTAATATATCAGGGATTTCATGTACTTCCTGAAATAGATATAATTCCTGTTATGCTTACTAACAGGATATTGGAACGTAATCCTCCATCGTGTTCATGTTCTTCTTCACCCTATAGCTATATTTATGTCTTCTAATGCTTATAGGCAAGCTCACTGCAGCTAGTTTTTGCTAATTTTTTACAAGTCAAATAACACTTTCATAGAGATGAATAATGTCATTTATTAAAATGACGGTATAAACATAAACAATTTAACACACAAGAGATTAACACACATCAGATTCACAAGTTTTGGTTATCAGTTACGTAAAATATGATAATGTTTGATCCCCCAAAAATTACTAGAAAAAAGTACCTGTAAAACAAGACAATCAAAACATCATAAGAAAAAGTTAGCAAAAAGATGGCACATCAAAACAAAATAGGCCAAGAAAAAGTTAGCAAAAAGATAGCACATCAAAACAAAATAGGCCAAAACGTCATAAGAAAAAGTTAGCAAAAAAGATGGCACATCAAAAACAGAATAGGCCAAGTTAGCAAAAAGATGGCACATTAAAACAAAATAGGCCTAAATATAATTTTACATGACACATTAATAACCATATTAAGGGGTAGGAATGCTGGGGTGGAGGTGTGTCTTCAAAATAGACGTGCCTCGTGTAAGCGGTGGTCAGCGTGCGGGTATCAAAATACAACTGAATGACTCGCTGAGCTGACCACGTGACCTTACACCATCATTGGCTAGAAGCTTTTAATACATCAGCCAAGGTGTGGATCTAAGAATTTTCACAATTTACATACATAAAATCCTACTAAAAAGCTCTAAATAAATTACCGCATTAAATACATAAATACAATTATTATTCTAATAATTGTTGTTTCCTGCTGGACACGTTATTACTGGTGACGTAAATATACTTAATAATGAGGACCTTAGATTATTAATTTTAAAAGGTCCTTAATATAGGGAATCCCGATCCTTTACTGGCGTCGGAATTTCATAAATATTATGGATTCTGTAGAGGATTACGCCAGGCGATGGGCCAAACATGAAAAAGAAGACCTTGACACTTTGTCAGAATGGATTAAATGTATCAGATGTATGTTAAAATCGCGCATTAAAAAGATTGAGGGGCAATATGAGAATCATTTATCCTTCTGTATTTAATAATCGAGAAGTGAAAAAAGAATTAGATAGATTACATGATCAGTACTTACTGGTCCCTGCCGACAAAGCAGGTAACAACATTGTCTTTGTTTGTAAGACTCATTATATTAAATGTATTTTAGAAGAACTTGGATTTAATTCTACAAGTGGTAATCCAACTTATACTCATAGTTCCCTTTCTAAGGAAGAAATTCTTCAAAATCATATGTCAGGTTTGAATAATTTAAATATTCCAAACAACCAAAATGAATTTAAATTACCATATGTATATTGGATTCCGAAACTTCATAAAAATCCTTACAAACAAAGATACATAGCGGGTTTCAGTAAATGTTCACCAATCCTCTTTCTTTACTCCTCACTAAGATATTAACAGTAGTGAAGGAGAAACTTCAAGGGTACTGTGCAACAATATATTCGAGAAGTGGTGTAAATCAGATGTGGATACTTAAAAATTCCAAGGAACTTTTGAAAATTTTGAAATCACAAGAATTACCGAAATCAACGGCTTAAAAATTTACGACTTTTCAACTTTATACACAACCATTTCACGCGATAAATTAAAGTCCAGGCTTTTTGATATCATGGACAGCTGCTTTTTCGATAAAAAATGGAACTCGTTAATTTACATACATTGTCATTGGTCATTTGCAAAATTATTTTGTTAAAAAATATTCTGATTGTACACACAAGTACTTCTGAAGTTGACATTAAAAAGATGCTTGAGTTTCTGATTGACAATATCTATGTGGTTTTTGGAGACCAGGACTTCCAACAATCTATTAGAATTCCCATGGGTACCAATTGCACCACGTTATTAGCAGACCTTTTTTGTTTTTATTTGAAGCAGAATTTGTCCGAAATCTTAAGAAAATTTAAGAAGAAAACACTTGGTGTGGCCTTCAACTCGACATTTAGATATATCGACGACGTATTGTCAATTAACAATTGTTATTTCCATTCTTATGTCGATACGAATTATCTCGGTAAGCTTGAGGTAAAAGATACTACAGAGTCTGAACATCTGTTTCATATTTGGATATTTTACTTGAAAAAGACGTTAATGTTAATCTTACAACCAAGCTTTATGATAAACGCGATAACTTTAACTTTTCAATCGTCAACTTCCCTTACTTATGCAGCAATATACCATCACCTTCATCACCTGCATACGGGTTTATATATCTGTTTTTCTACTAAGCCAACTTTGAAATTGATTAAAATATAATTTTCGTGTATACTCACGCGTAGAAATATGCACGGAGTAAATCACACAGACTTGCACGTGGGCATTTTTTTCATGAAGGGTGAAATTTGCCTACGTGACAAGTCTGTGTGATTTACACACCAATAACTCACACAATTCCTTAATAAATGACAGTTTTCTTTCTTCTTTCGTTCTTTTTTTTAATGTGTGAAGTAATGAGTCCGGTAAAAACTGCTAAATGCAAGATTCAACGAAATATGCACAAAGCAAAATATATAGATATCAAGATACTATTGCTCAATTTTGTACAGTTTTTGCGCAGATGATTTGTCAGAAACCATTTATAAGCTCTCTTTTGCGACGAAAGTAGTTAAATATGCGGAGTGTTACAAACGCAGAGATGGTAATTTGTCATTTGAAACATTTGCAATTGAAAACGATACAGCATATTGTTAACAATAAACAGAGAGTTTATTTCAACAAAAACAGAAGAGCCATTTTATTTTAATCGTTTATAAAAAAAAAATATATGAGAAAAATCTTCCGCGCTATTCATCCATTATTTTTGTCAATAAAACCTATTATAAAGTTTTTTATTTATGCGTTCTGAATTACGCATTTCTATAAAAAGAATTTTATTTTGTGTTTAAAAAGGATAAATGCTATGCAATATTTCTCTTTGTTCTTTTATATCTATTCATTTCAGTTGTCAATAAAAATCAAAATGAGTATCATTGTGTATTGTCGTGGCCTAAAAATGTCTTTTTTATTGCTTGAAAATAGTAAAGATACTGATAGGGCTAGGATAAATCTATCAGTAAAAGATTGCAGTGCATCGTTTGAAGTACATGTAACTTCCCAAATCTCTTGATATAATTAATGATAGCATATGACGTCACGTCACTGAGAAAGTGTCAGAACTTTTACATTCTTTTCACAATTCATGAGGAACTTTTTTACGTTTATGTTGAATTAAGGTTTCTTTATTTAAATTTTAATGTGCTGATATTTTAGAAATAAAGAACGTTATTCAGTGAACATGGCGTTATGAATAGCAATTGCTCTGCTGGTATATTCCATGATGCGTGCTAGCACATCATGGAAAATATGATAGCAGACCTATTGCTAATTATAACTCCATGTTCACTGCATAATAAGATTTATATTATACAATTAAACACATTGACTAAAATTATTTTTTTTTAAATTAAATACACCTTCATCAGCACTTCATTTTAAATATTTTTTTTCCTGGTGGATTTCATTAAAAACTAAAATCTTTTCCTTTTGCAAAACATTTCATATATATACTTCTGAATGTGTTGTATAAGTGGAGTAGCTTGTGCTGCGCCAGTGTAAGAAACGAATTGCACTTATAGCAGAAGAAGTTGCGTTCATAGTGCTTTGAACGCAACTGGTGAGTGCAGGTTCATATTTGGAGAAAAAAGAGAGAATGCAAATATAATGGTGTATATTTGATTAATATCGTGATTCGTTCTCTTGTCTAAATGTGCAGCACATTTAAACAATAATAAAAAGCTTTGCCAGGAGATTGCATTGGTATTTAAAAATATTGTATACATAAGACTAGCGCAAGCGATTAATAAGGATGTCTTAAAAATATTCTGTGTGAATCTATTGGGCAAAGCATGTTCCTTTATTGAATTTTTCTGGGGGATTGCATGTTTTATAACCTTTTTCAAAAATATTGCGATGGGTGTGGGTAAGTTGAAATTCTCTTGAAATATTTACCGTAAAAGTAACATTTAGCTTTTCCCTCAGCATAAGCTGAAGGTGTGTAAAGGATACTAAAACTACTACCATTTAATGTTTTAGTACAATTTACATTACCGACTTCTTCTAAGAGGACAAAATTCAATAATTTATTGTACATACATTGAAGAAAAACAAAAAGGTCTTTATCAAATTTTCAATTATTTTAAGAAAGAATACTGTAATCCGAACATTTGTGACATTTGATGTCGATAATTTAAGCAATATTTTATTATGCATAATCATAATAGGATTGGACAGCAGGCACTGCCTATATAAGTCCTTTCCATTTGATGTCGATCACAGTTCATAGAAAGAGAGCGCCATGCCAGTGCCTTAAATCCGTTGAAACAAGGACATAAAATGATCACAAAAAGAAAAAAAAATTACATTCCGTTTAGATGGGTGATACTGAAAAGATTACGTTTCCAGCTATAGACAGATGATTTGGGATCTGAATTAATTTGTCTCATCGTAAAAACTTTAATTCATGTAGTTGCCTGCAGTTTTAAAAGTAAGCGTTTACAAAAACTAGTAAAACATGTAGATTTGTCTTTAATTTTAGTTCTTCATGAAATTCTTAGCCTTATCTGTAATAACATGTATTTCCTAAAACAGCAAGTTAATATCGAATTGTTTAGGAAATACATGAAATTCCTAATCTCACATATTGACTAGTGCATACAAAATAGAAAGATTATGATGCATAATTGTTTTTTGTTTTGTTTTTTAAATTCATATTGGCACTAATAAACACAAACACATGAAAAGAAGAATGCTCAGAAAATTGCCAAGATTATCAGTTCGTTTTGACAGCAATAGGATCCATTGCACTGACAACAGCAGTCTTGATAATGTTATTATTCAAATGCAGCAGGTATGATTTTCTTATATATAAATTTCTAATCAGAGTAAAGGAAATCGAATATGTGTATATAAATAAATAAAATTTTACAGTTTCGAATATTTTTTTTTTAAGAAAAATTGTTTAATAAATTGATACACAGAGCTTAAACAATTAATATATATCGTAATTCTTAGGTTCAAGAGAGGAAACTCGAACAAAAAGAAAACAAGAAGCACCAAAGGTAAATCTTTAAAAGAACAGAAATATGAAAAAAAGTTTAAGTCAACGAACAGTGATCTATCTATTAAAAAAACTATAAACGACACAAAACTGTGAACAAGGAATACAGCACGGACCCCCTGAAATATTACATTACTGTACAAAGAAGTAAAATATTTTATATTTTTTCTCAGTTATTTTCGGGCTTATTATGTGTAATGCTTGAAAAAAAAATGCAAAATCAAATAAACAATAAATGATTTATCCTTTTTTCAGAAACTAATAAAATTAAATGATAGATTTTTGCCTTTCAACAATCTGTTAGAATTCCCATGGGTAAATTTTTTTCTCCTGTAAAGTCCGACCTTTTTGTATTCCGGTGAGGCAGAATTAATTCAAAAACTTCTATACACAGGTAGGTTAAGGCTTCCCGTAGTATATCACAGTGCACTCTGTGCCTTCACATCTATGAACTACCAAAATATGACGTCATAATGGAAAATGACGTCAAGTCACTGCAAACTTGAGGTGTTATGACGGGGAGAGTGTCATGAACTTTACACTTTATTTCAAACTGCATGTAAAATGCTAGATAGTTATTGCAAAATTCACAGGTCGTTAAAGGTTTTTTTAAGTCTTATATGTCCAAATATTAAAATACACCGCTTACCTTCCCTCGATTGAAATTCAGCATGTTCAAAATGCTTATGAAAAACATACTTTTGAAATGTTCTCTGTTTTATACCCGTGATTGGAGGTAGAATTTATTTTGTGCGTATAAAAGAGTCTGGCGCAGGTGATTAATGAGAATTAATTAATCTGGGAATTTTTGTGGAAATCTGTAACAAGAGGTTTTTCTCTAATTGAATCTTGCTTGGGAAAAATGTGTGTTGGCTTTGTTTTAATACAGGTTACGGTATTGTGTGGAAAATACCCTTAAATTTGTAGGTAAGTTGAATTTCTCAGAAAATATTTTGTACCCAAGTAATACTATGACTTTTCCCAAGCACATTTCGGATACAAAAGGATACGATGAGTTTATTTATATAACAAAATGTTAACAATTATTGTGTTAATCAGCTGCACCGAAGCGATTTATATGAAACACTTCAAAAAATTATATATGACCGTCACGTGATCAACAAAGTCATGTGATATCATAACAAATCTGTTAATATATAGCCGAGGAAACCCTTTATATAAATTGGAAGTACTAAAGTTCAATACTTATAAATTAAAACCAAAAACAGACATGACAGCAATGACATATCATGTTTTGAGCGCATTTTAAAGCTTCGGGAAGCCTTAACATAGCTGCGTGTGGAAAAAAGGGGGGGGGGGGTTTGTTTACTTGGGCTTGGATTCTTTATTCAATTTAACTACGTTAATCAATTGGACGACGTTTTATTAATCATTTTTATTTGTACGTTAATTCCAAATACAAGTATACCACTGAACTCAGAAGAAACACAATAGAGTATATCTGGTCTGATTCATATCTAGTTATTTGTTTGACTAAAGACATTACTGATCAACTTACAACTGAACTAAAAAAGAGATTGATGATAAAGTAACAACTATTACTAGAATTCAACATTTCGCATTTCGACGTTTCAATGACCTTGACTGCGAATACAGCCTGTCGTTTGGTTGAATGTTGACACATTCTAAATACAATCTGTAAATATAAATCATATACGGTACCAATTTTGATGCACCAGATGTCTCTTCAGTGATGTGCATGGTCCATTACTTTATTTTCGTACTGATTTTGTATAATTTGTCTACGCTTACAAATATAAGCAAAGTGATTATGCAGGGTTTGTCCGGTCAACAAGGATTACTTTCTTCCCTATGGCACCTGATCCCACCTCCGACTTCGGTGTCTCAAGACCATAAACTAAAAACAGGCTTTAGTAAAAATTTCAAAAGAATATAAATTTGAAATTGTTTTGACAATTAAAAACATTCATTATGTGTTTGTATTGGAATATTTTGTGTATCTGCATTTTATAAAATGCATATATGGAATAATATTTATTATCATATTCAAAATTAAAATTTTAATTACAGTCTGTTCTTAAATTGAGATCAGGATTTAGTTTATCCTTCTCTCGTTTGTACTGAATTTTGAGCTTAAACATGATTGTTATTCAAGCATAAGCCCCTTCTTAGGTGAATGTTTAACATGTACAAGATAATGAATTTCAGAGGAAATACCTCCGCCAGGGCTTTTAGATGGAGAACATTCTGGAAATTACGCAAGTGAATCAGCAAATGTCTTGAGAGAATGCAATTCGCCAAGAGAATATGAAAATGGACTTTATAATAGGTATTCAAAAAACTACAATCACTTAGGTTTCGTTAACAGATTGAGTGCTTCTTTGAGAACTGTTTCCAATAGCAATTACAGCAAGATCAATCTAAATACATCGCATCAGCATGATAACACAGATGCTGAATCACACTTAGAGGAAAGCAGCCGTGTTTGCAATGTTGTTTGTGAAAAGCTACATTCAGGAGACAAAGAAATGATGAATGATAAAGATAGAAAACAACATAATTCTGTTAAAAATAAAAGACACAAAAAATATACAGATGAAGAACCTGTTCCTGATTTGCAATTTTGCAGTATGAATGACTTTCATACAACTGATAATTTTACTGGAAAAAGTAATTCACTTGACGTTGACGAAGCATATGGATTCAACAGAAATGATGTACAGTGTTAAAGTTGTTTTACAAATGAAAAACCAAACCCAGGCCCAATAAATAGCCTTAGTTGAAATTAATCTGCAAGATGTGTTTAATCGCTACTTTAAAGAGCATTAAATGAAAAGAAGCAAAAACAATTTAGTAGAAACATGTGACTCTATCAAAACCACATATTTTCTTTGGGATGCACTTCAAATATGTATAATTAAAAATAAATGATTGTAAATGCGATGCTCTTTTGATTTTATTTTGCTGTAGTTCAGTTTGATAGGTTTTTTTTTTTTCACTTCTTAAGACCTGTGGTTATCCTGTATATTGTTCTATATATCTAACATATGAAGAAGGTCTCGAGATATATAACAATTTATATATTACAATATAAATTGAAAATAAATTTCATAATTAAGTAAATAAGTATATCATTTATTACAGTGACCTTTGAAACATTTAGGTTGCACAACAGTATTAAATTTTGCTATATATTCTTACCAAAAATGCGCAACTTTGAGTAGGTGGTATTGATTGAAAACAAACTTTTGAGAAGTTTCCTTTTCAGATCTTGTAAAACAATTCTTTATAAAGATTTTAGTACCAAAAAATGCATAGCCATCCAGCAAGGCACGCAAGTTTGTCTCGCTCGAAGTCGAGCAGGTGCTTGAAAATCAAGTCCAGGACCTAATCACTCCCCACTCAAATACAGTATATAGACAATTCAGCACGCCCTAAATTTTAATGAATCTAGTCAATATAGGAAGTTTACATATTGTTTTTCATCTCATAAAAAAATTCAGCTCCAGTCTCGTGTTAAAATGCCCGAATCGGAAGGGAAGATTCAGGAATTATTTTGCGTCAGCCATGATTTGACGTGAACCTCAAGTGAAATACTGTTATGACACCTGCATTTAATACAATTAAATATTCAAACACTCGGCCCATCGGACCTATATGTCATTTTAAACAAAAATAAATTCTATATATATATATATATATATATATATATATATATATATATATATAGATATAGATATATATATATATATATATATATATATATATATATATATATATATATATATATATATATATATATATATATATATATATATATATATATATATATACTGTATAAAGTGAAATTGTAGTAAAAGTCCACGGTATAGGTAGGTTATAAATTAAAATAAAATCCAAGATAAACAAACAAGTTCACATTTAATTATTACACTAAGCGCTTTCGCCGTGAGGCTCTTCAGAGTGTAACAAAGTTTATAAAAACAATACAACTTGGTTGTTATGACGTCGTTATTGTGACGTCATAAAGGCAGCATTATATATTGGCGCAGGTAAATGTCATTAGGGCGCCAAAAGAAGAGAATTGAACATATGTACATTGTGATGAAATAGACTGCTAATTTTAAGCTATAATGTTCAATTTACATTTAGTTTAGGTTTAAATAATTTAACAAAGTAATCTTCCTTGGCTCTCCGTAATTGTTCATTATTTTCTAGAACTTTATAAAATGGAAATATTAAAAAGTTTCCATTCGCACATGAATCAAAATGTTCAAATATATATATATATGCACTAAAAATGACCAACGTCACGAACAATAATAATTGTCAAATTTTCGGGACGACCTGTCCCTTCCTCGGGACAAAGAAAAATGTTAAGAAGTCATAAAAACAAAGGAAATAGAGAAACAAAAACAACTAGTACTACTACCAAACTACCAAACACTAAATATTTACAGTGTTACATGTTTAATTTGAAGTTTATAAACAGTTGTGAACAAAGATATCCGGAGAGCTATGAATTGCGCCCGATCTATCGGGTGTACTCTGGTGAAGTGCGATTTACATAATTGAACGAATTAATTATCGCTAATTAATTACGACCAAGCAGTAAATCGTACACTTTAAAGTAAATGTGGGTGGTTTTGCCCCGATTATTTGTTCGCTCTGAGTGGTTTCGCGCCGTTTCCCTGTTTGCCCTGAGTGGATTCGCCCCCATTGTATTTCTTCAAACATACAGTGTGCTTGATGTTTATTTAAGCAAAAGTCGTTTGATTAATGAGTGTTTAGATTAATATAATTATTGAGCACTTTAATTAAATTCAGTTATGCTAATAAATAATTATTCTCAGTCTAATTTTCACAACAGATCTATGATACGAACTTTTCTTCAAAAAAAAATCACGAACACGAGGAAAAACAACTTAATTCATCTGTGTTAAAATACGTAAAATATATGTTTTAATTAGTTTAAGCGTTTCAATTTTATTCCAACAATCTCTAACTTTTTTTTTTTCAAAGTTTGATCTGAGTAGACTTACTTTATTAAAAACCTAACCAAATAGGTGTGTCTTGTAGATCGCTTTAAATATATATAATAAAAACCTTTTCCATAGCACATACGCAAAAACCACAAACATAAACATTGAAGATTTGTCTTAGCAAACTGCCAAAATACACACGTGGAAAAATTTGACACCTTTTAATTACAGGTAACAGATATAATTGGGGCGAAACCACTCAGAGCGAACATGTAATCGGGGTGAACCCACCCGTTACCAAAAAAGTTAAGAAGTCATAAAAACAAAGGAAATAGAGAAACAAAAACACCTAGCACTACTACTAAACTACCAAAAACTTAATATTTACAGTTTTACATGTTTAATTTGAAGTTTATAAACAGTTGTGAACAAAGATATCCGGAGAGCTATGAATTGCGCCCGATCTATCGGGTGTACTCTGGTGAAGTGCGATTTACGTAATTGATCGAATTAATTATCACTAATTAATTACGACCAAGCAGTAAATCGTACACTGTCTCATTCTCTCAAAATAGCGTAACTATACATGATTAAAAGAAATTAAAGAAAGATAATATGGAAGGACAATTTTAAAATATGAATTTGGATATATTATAAATTTGGAAATCGGATAAAAGAAATAAACAAATATGTAAGCTGTAAATATCTGGGTAGGTTGTTCCAGAATTGCTAATGCGAATTAACGGTAAAGCACTAGTGTAAAACACTATATAGAGAGATTTTGATTCCTCACCTAATTCTGTATCTTAATGTAAAGATGATATCAAGAAAAAGGGGCTGACCACTCATATTATGGGCCAAGACGGGCCGAAAGTCTTTAAATATATATCTTTTAAATGATCAATATTTTGTTACACGTGACTGAAGCAAAATTGTTCTTCTTAACAATTTATTTATATCACTATTCTTAAAACGAAAATCTCAGTCAAATTCTTTCTCATCTTATCGAAAATCGGACGGAAAACCCACTCGTTTCTCGCAACAAGATCGGATCTAGTTATAATTCTTTTTTTTCCCTTACCGATTTTGTGCAGAAGATTTCTCGGAGATCTTATGATTGATTTGCTTCAAATTTTCAGGGTTAATGCTTTGCTATCTGAAGTTTATAACGGCGTTTCAGGTTTTGAAAACAAAATCACTTCTGGTTAGAATTTATCGCCCTTTGTTCGATTTTCAGATCACCCTTTTGTCTGCACAAAAGCTCAAGAACGACAAAAGCTAGAGTACTGAAACTTTCGATAGAAGACATGTTCTAGTTGTTCACCTATGTTTTCATATTTTCCAGAAGTGCAGAGTATGGAAGCTCGGTAGGGGTGGGACTCAAAACGACCCAAAGTCCTTTATCTATAACTCTTTAATGATCAATATTTTTGTTATAAATTACTGAAGCAAAAATGTTTATCTTAACAATTTGCAACTATATATTATACAATTTTGAACATATGTTACGTAATAAGGGGCTATAAGGGGCCAGAATGCTAAATCTTTCTTACAAAAGAAGCCTGTAAGAACATGGCAAACGCCGTAATCACTGCCATATTGGACTATGGGAACTGACTATTATATGGAGTTTCACACTACAACACACTAGAACGGATGCAAAGAGTACAGCCCGCCAGATCACTGCGATCTGAGTCAACATTGCGGTTATTTATTCCAAAAATCAAGACAAAGACATATGGCGATCGTCAGCTCAGTTGGACAGCAGCATGTATATGGAACGACCCTCCTAATGACATAAAACAGGTCCAGTTCCTTGACATTTTTAAAAGACATTTAAAGACACATGATTATAGTAGAGTAGCTTTTTAAATACTTGGAGCACAAATTTTAGCAACAAATCTAAAAAGATTTTCTAATATTCACAGTTTTTTAAATGACGTAATTTTATGTATGTAACTTTGGAATTTTAATGTTATAATTTCTAACACATATATGTTAAATTACATGTAATCATTTTTAGTTCTTATATTATGTTTATTTGTGTTTTATTGTACAGCGCTTTAGAGTATTTTTATAAATATCTAGCGCTTTATAAATTCATTTTATTATTATTCAATCTTTGACCCCTTATATCTCGAAAAGGGGAACTATTTTGATAAGCAATATTGAACAAAAGATGTTCAAAATAATGTTCTTAAGAATATGCATCTTTTTTTTTTTTTGCAAGACATCCCCATTAAGGACTTGAAGGGTTGGCCCCTTAATATTTCTATTCCATATATCTCCAAAACGAAAGGACATTTCTGAATAGTTGTTGGACAATTTTTTTTCAAAGTCACAAGACCTTTCATTTGATATGAAGAAAAAGGGCTGAGACCTCATATTTAGGGCTCAAAATGGCCAAAAGTCTTCCATCTATTTCTCTTTGATGATCAATATTTTGTTATAAATTACTGAAGCAAAAATTAACAATCTGCAACTATATATTATACAATTTTGATCATATGTTTCGTTATAAGGAGCAATAAGAGGCCAGGATAGTAAATCTTTGACAATTTATATCTCGAAAAGGGGAAATATTTTGATAAACAAAATTGAACAAAAGATGTTCCTGCACCATTTTATTTTTTGCAAGACAGTCTCATTAAGGACGTGAAGGGCTGGCCCCTTAATATTTCTTTTCCTTACGAAAGGAAATTTCTGGAAAGTTGTTGAACAAAAAGTCTTTAAAATCACAAGACTTTCCATTGAAATAAAAAAAGGGACTGACTCCTCAATTTAAAGGTTCAGAAGGGCCAAAGGTCTTTCCTCTATAACCCTTTAATGATCAACATTTTGTTATAAATTCTGAAGAAAAAATGTTTATCTTAACAATCTGCAACTATATATTATAAGATTTTGATCATATGTTTTGTAATAAGGGGCCAGACTGCTAAATTTTTTACACTTTATATCTCGATCAGGGGAAATATGTTGATGAGCAATATTGAACGAAAGATATTCTGAAAAATGTTTTAAACAATATGTATCCTTTCACTTTTTATTGACGAATATCTCAGTCATGATCTTGACTAATCTTATCCAAAATCAGACGGAAGACCCACTCGTTGCGAGCAACGAGAACCAACTAGTTATTATCATTATTTATCATTTTATTCTATAAGTACCCATAATTTTACTCTCTCTAAATTCTACGCAGTGTGAATGAAAGTATTTTAGCTTATATATACCTTTTTTTTTCCTTATGGCCTTTGGGGGGGGGGGGCATTTAAATATGCTTATTCCTTAAGATTTATAAGAATAAAATAAGAATTTTACTACATATATTTTCACTTAAACAGAAAGCAAAATGATAGAGAAGTTAAGGATTTTTCTTTTGTTATTTACTTGATCATTCCGTGCTTAAGCAATCACTCAATAATCATGCAAAATATGCATTTTAAGTCCAAAGTTAAAAAAAAAAAAGTGTCTGACCACCAGGAAATATTTTCAATAATGATTCGTTGTATTTATTTATGTATTTTTGTGAAGTACATCCTTTTCATGTTATAATTCCCTCGGTTGTTAATAAATCACCAGAGTTAAATGGAACACATATTCTTTTTGTTTGTGACACTTTTTTCCGGTTCAATTTCATTTATATTGACCTTGAATTTAAACATCTGTGAGGATGCGTATTTTTTTTTTTTTTTTTTTTTTTTTTTTTTTTTTTTTTTTTTTTTTTTTTTTTTGTTAAAGGATATTTCAATAAAATAAAATATCAAAAATTAATTTTTCTCAAATATTAAAAATTTGTTAATCAAGTGTTTTATTCTAATTAAGCAAAGCATGATGAGGGTAATTAATAAAAAATGCTAAAAATGATCTAAGCAATATAGGAAATCAGCTTTATTGAAATTTTAATAATTTTATCTAGCGGTCAAAATTTGACATTCACCATGTCTCATCTGAACTAGAGAAAAAACAACTGATCATATTGATTAAAATGAAATATTTGCTTTATTTTTCTAAACAATATTAACAATAGTAAAAAAAATTACAGAAAAGGAAAACAAACCTGTTGTCAAGACTACAAGAATATTTCTGGAAAATACGCAGGTATTTTTTTCCAACTTTTACCTTTTTTTCTATGCACAGTTCATGCTGAAAGCTTTGAAATATTATTTTTAAATAATATGTTTTATGGCATCATTGTATCGTTCCATCAATTTTATCACATCTATTTTTAGTATTCGGTTTTTATAGTTATTTTTAACCTGAGGGTTCATCTATATCTATTTGTAGAAATATTTGTTCTTGTACCTCATCAATAACTAATGAAATTGCAGGATTATGATCACGTGGAGGTCACTTTTGTTTTTACCCTGGTATGTGAAGGACGCTTTTACGTAAACAGCAAGATTGATTGTGTGAAAATTAACCCTCCACCATCCCCTTCATACCCACCTTGATACATTTAGAATTGTCTTGTAATTGTGATGTAACTGTGTGTACCAGAGATTTGTTTTGAATTTGTATATACCATTTTATCTTGCCATTGTATACGCCAAATTTTCTAAACATTTCTTATACATACCACCTTAATTTTTACTCAAGCTGTTTTGCGGCGAAATTTTTGTATATGCCACCTTAATTTTTACATTGTTTTGGTTTTTCATATCACAGGGAGATCCCCCTGCCATTGTTGTGGACTAGTTTGTATACACATGTATATGTTACCTGGTGATCTCCCATCTTATAAATGTGATAATCATGTCTTAATTAGACTTTAGGGAGATCCCTCTGACTGTGGGATATCAGCTGCTCAATAAGTCCTTTTACGTTTATCTGGGATCTCTCTAGTAGTTAAGGTAGTTTATTTGTAATTAGTTGTTTATCTTCGTCATTAATAAATGACAATATTCATCAAAGCATGTCTTGGTGTTTTATGGAAGTAAACAATTAACGAAGCTGCGGAACCAAGATGGAACTGGTTTCCACTCATTCTTTACTGTACAGGCATTTGTCTGGCATAAGATAAATGGAGGGCATAAATTGGGTTTATGTTTTCATACCACAGCTTGCATCGGACCCTTCGGAAAGGGTTGTTCTTACCCCTATACGTATGGATACTACGGATACGGATGTCATGAGCATTGTAACTGCAGTCAGAATCAGATATCTAATAAAAGAATATGATGTTTGGTTTCTCATGCATATTTTAGTAAGTTTTCTTTCCATTTTTACATGTATGTTGTTGTTTTTTTTTCTTCAATTATATGAATCGTTTCTTTAGAGCAATGGAGATAAATTGCCTACTGCGTATGAAGCATTTAAAGGTCCTGGGCAGATCCACACACACACAACACACACACACACCCTCACACACACACAACACACACACATACCCTCACACACACACACACACACACACACACACACCCTCACCCTCACACACACACACACACCCTCACACACACACACACACACACACACACACACACACACACGCAAGCAACAACAACACATCTACAAAATAAAACAAAAAAATGCAAAACTAGAAACAAAAAGATTATATAAACAAAAAAAAATCCATATTCAATCAGAACTTGCTTGAATTCAATATTTATTTAAACACATCATTTCAGTTAAAATAGGGCTTGAAAAAATGGGAATAACTAGACGGAATTAAAATCAAGTTCAAATATTAAACTTTCAAATTCAGATGTATACATTAGTCTCGTGAGATTTGATAATGCAACCAATAAGTTATGCCAGCGCTTTAGCATAGTTCACTAAGATCCTGGGAAAAAGTATGCTAACTATTCAGGAAAAGGGGATTATTCAAATCAACCTCTCAATACCCCATACATTATAGAAATTCTGGGGTTTAAAAGCAGGAATATGGATAAAAGCATCTTAACTCAGCTATTTTATCTTACAAATTTTATATTTATTCAGATATAACCAAATATCATAATAAGGGATTCGATGAAAGCAGTATTGTACAATACATTATAATAACTACACGTGGAGTTCTTGTTCTTGTATTTATCGTTTTCGGGATAGTATGCTTTCTTCAAAGAAAATTGTAAGTAAATTTAAAGCTTATTATTTTACAAGTTGATGGTGCCCTTCAGGTTATTTAAACATCATTCTTAATCTTGAGTTTTTCTTGTAACTTTGAATTTCAATTTATAGAACGGGGAATGGATCAAATATTAGTACTGATGTATCGGAATCTTTACCTTCAGGTATCTTTGTTTCCTTTCTTCCTCAATAATTCAGCTTATATCAGTTTAATACATTCATCTCTTTGGTTTTCCACGGAATACATGTTCAGTGCAGCGGGTACAAGAAGAATGCATTTATAATGATTTACGAGAATCACGAATGGTTGAAAATACAGACTTTGTTCTACCAGAAAATTATAGAATGCACGTAGAGAACAGGTCAAAGATGATGAAAACATGCATAAGCTTACCTAAACAGTGCAGAGGTAAATTACAAGAATCAACTTGCTCTAGTTCTCTAGACCTGAAAAACTATGTAGGATGCAGTGATACCTACAGTCGTTTGCAATTAAAAAAGATTTCTTCATGTACTTTGCCCTCTAAGTCTTCTGTCAATATCAATGATTACGCTTTTATGAAACCAAATCTTCCAGTATCACATAAAGACATAAATGCTGAAAAGGAAAATTGCTGTAAAGCGGGTGAATATGGTTACCAAACATGTAAAGAAAATTCAGCCATTGCCAGATTTGGAGAGAACCAATCAAGGCTTTTCTGGCCGTATAGCTCTGTTAAATACCATCGTAATGTTGAGCAAGAGTAGATGCTTAGCATTCAAGTACATCTCAATGGTTTTAAAATTTTCAATGATTTAAATAATAACAAAACAAAACTGTTTTTAAAAATTTAGATCTATTTCTTTTAAAATATATATAGAAAGAGTATGTAGTATATTGAGAAAGAACATAAGAAAAATTCACTGGTTTGATTTCTCAACTGTTATAATTTTTTACATTAGATTTAAAACATTTCAATAACACTCGGTCAAGATTTTTTTTTTAAACTATGAATAGAATTTTTATTGAAACTCAAGTTTAACAATTTGTCCTTAAAAATTGGGATGTGTTTCAGCGATAAATAATTTTAGTTATGCTAACATCATAAGTGAGTGAATTGTTAGATATTAGCAATACTCCAGCGAACTCTACTCTCTCCCCAATGGTGTCAAAATTTCTTTTTATAATGTATAAGCAAACTTTTAAAAATAGGCCTCAAGGGTTTTTTATAAATACATGAACCTTTAATTCAACGACTTAGGAACTTTTCATAAGTGCAGTCCTTGATAGGAGTTAAATAATATACAGCTTTATTACCAAAATTTCCAGCGATGCGAAATTAATAAAAATGCGCATATAGGTGTATATTTTGTTGTTTTTAAACATGATCTTATATCTTAATCTTATATACGTAGGAAGCCTCTTCTAATAGAAATCGGTCTCCATTATTTCCGCATCAACAGGAAAACGCCAGTTCTGGTGTCTGTTATTTAACATTCACGTGTCGATTTATATTGGGCGTCGATGTTTTATCATTACGAAATTATGAACTGACTTTTGCATAAGAAATATCACAGTTTACTTCTATAAAATTAACTTCATGATATAAATATTATTGAGTTACTACTAATTCATTTTAATACAATCATTTTTGTGAATTATAAATTAAGATAACACTTTTTTTGAAACCCTTTAAACTAAGAAATTATTTATTATTCAAGCAATTATTTATTCGATTTCATTAATTGCTTATTAAATTTTGAATTAATTTTGGAGTCGTCATTTGTTGATTAGCTTCTGACGAGAGATAACAATACAATGTTGTCGCGCAAGAAGAATGTAAAGTCATACCCTATAGATATTTAATGAATTTGTGTATTAACATCGTGTGAAAACATGTGATGCAGTTATACATTTTGAAAAAAAAATTCACTCATTAAAATTTAAGTTTTGAACATTTTTCTTCCTATTCATAATCATATTTTTTAAAAATTGAACCATGTATAAAAAGAGCAAACCTGATTATTTGACCGACAAAGATATCACATTGTGTCATAGTTCCTTGATTACATGTATTAAACTTTTTTTTTTTTTTTTTTTTTTTTTTTTTTTTTTTTTGATTTTGTGTTCCGTGCGACGTACTTGAATTTTGAACTTAGATAATAGTCTTGTATATACAATCCTTGATATGTTGCTCTTAGGCTATGAACACTTCATGACAATAATTATTTGTTCAAAACAATTCTTGTATTCGTAATGGACTAAATTATATAAGACAACAAATATAATTACTAATATTTCCTAATATTTTTCATGTGTGTTTACAACTATATGTTGAGAACAAAATGCTCTAGAAGTGTCATTTGTAATGTTCTGAATAGTGTTAGATAATTCTTAAAGAGTTATGTTAAGTTAAATTGATATCATTAAAAATATTATGAATATATATAATGATGTTGTCACATAACATTTCTGTGATATAGATTAGATGATGTATGTTAGGTTATTGCTTTTATACTAAATTTAACTACCGATTATTAGGCTTTGTGTGTGTGTGTGTGTTTTTTTTTTTTTTTTGTTTTTTTTTTTGTTTTTTTTTTTTTTTGTTTTTTTTTTTTTTGTTTTTTTTTTTTTTGTTTTTTACATTTGACTATGGAATATTCCGTCTACCTGGTCAATACATAGGGCTCACTTCAGGTGTGACAGGTCGACAATGAATGCCTATTCCTCCTAGGCACTTGATCCCCCGTTTAGAATTTCCAGGGGTCCGTGTTTTTGTCCTGTTCAGGATCTGTTTTCTTTACTATATTTATGAGATTGATCACTGTCCGTTATCTTCACCTTTTACCTATGACTTCTAAAATATCATAATCCTTTTTGTTAAGTATACTGACCGTGAAATGAATTAGATAACGATTAATATTTTATTGATGCAAAGATAAAACGTAACAACATTTCTGAATAACTTGGATGTCCGTTACGGAAATATTAGGTTGTACAAAACAGAAACGTGAAATTATTCTTCACATTCATAACTCGATATATCATTTAATATTCTTGGAACCAACACTGCTATATATGATAACAAAGAAGTCCTAGTTTTCATGTTTTGGCAAGATATATTTAATAAAAGGATATCAGACCATAATAAGATGAATATGAAATCAGATTTTCCTAAGTGTTCTTCAAAAATTACATCATATTGGAAAAAAAGCAAGATAACGAACAGAGATCGATCCCATAAATCATGTAAACGATACGAATCGTGAACTGGGCAAAACCTGAGCTTCTGAAAAGAAGGAGGAGTATACAATCCCTGTGGACCGCCCACACTGTATTGAGTAGGTAAAGGAGTAAATCGTGGTCAGTGTTTGCAAATTGTCATTATATTGAGCATAGAATTTGCTTAAACATGACTTTAAGGAAGATTGTTGAAAGCCCTGAAACATTAAATTATTTTATTAGTAACCAATTTTGGTTTCAAAAATTAATCATACTCAGATCATTTGGGAGAAAATTTGGATATTAGAAATGTGTGTGTTAAACTTTATAATGAAAAAGATGAAGACAATGAACAGTCATCGATCTCATAAGTCTAGGAAACAAAAGAAATCGTAAACAGGGAAACAATACGTAACCTAGGAAACACCAAAGGTGGGATCATTTGTCTAGGAAAAATTAACCTCCCTTGTCAACCGCTCATCCCCGCCGTGAGCCCTATATATTGATCAGGTGGAGAATGTGCTCCGTAGTCAAATTTATTATAAATGAAATGATAAAAAAAACTGTCGACCCTACAGTAGTTTGTATTTACAAAGTCATGACAACGACCGAAGAATTTACGAAAAATTTACTTTAAACGGGGTTGCTGAAATCCTTGTTACATAACTTAATTTGTCAGTAGCTTGTCTCGGTTTAAAAACTGATTGTTCTCAGGGCATGCTCTTGAATCAGCGGGGAAACATGAACAATGTATGCAGTTGGTGTTGGAATATAACTACATAAATAAGGATGAAATATGAAGATAACGAACAGTAATAAAGCTCAAAAACCATTGAAACAATACAGAGTTAGAGCAGAGCAAACACGAACATCAAAAATTATCAAAGGTGGGATAAGATGCCATGGAAGAGTAAGCGTCGACTGGTCATACTCTCCATGTGCATCTTGTCATGTTCGGGCATACGGAAAATCCGTAGACAAGTCAAAGTGAAAATAATGGAATAAAAATTTGATTAAAATGCGCCAGTGATGATTCGACTTAAGGATAAACTGTATTCGCTAACAAGGTCATTGTATCGACCATAGAATTTGCAAAATGTTGACTTTAAACGAGACTGTTGCAATTTTTGTATCATCGACTTATTTGTCAATAGCTTGCGTAGTTTTCGAAAATGTTAGTACGTAGAAAGTTCTCTTGTGTATCGATTTAATAAATTTCATATGTATGTGATAATGGTATATTGTTACATAAATAAGGGAAATTGATGAATGAAATTTTGGAGTAATCACATTGATCATAAAGTTTTCTAGTTAGCTTGCCATTATTGTCTTTTCTGGTAAAATATCAAAATGTAAAACCAGTGTGTCAGACTCTATGTGGACTTTTATTTCGAGTTCAGAGGGATATATCGAATCAATAAAGCAATGAAAATTGATATTGTAAATTAATAAAAGTTGGACGATGTATCTACATGTCAAATTGAAGACCATAGCTAGGTATTTCTTTCTTTCTTTTTTTCATTTTTGTAAATAAATTCTGCTTCATGTTAATACAAAAATTAGCCTGCTTATAATGGAGCGCAATTAGTACCAAATTCCAATAGATTGTTTGAAGACTTGATCTCTAAAACCTACATGCATATCGTCAATTAGAAACTCAAGAATATTTTGATAACAACTTCGGAGTAGTGTGTACTATCAGAATGTTTTTAAAATAAAATTAAAATAAAATAATTGTGGAGAAGACCATAAATTAGGGTATGTTAATTTACGAGTTCCAATTTTATTGAAAAGCAGATGTCAAAAAGCCTGCTCTATTTTTTTAGGAATGGTCGTAAGTGTAGAAAAGTCGTCGTATGTTTTGAGACTTTTCATTTAAGAAATGTTTTTTGAATTTTTATTTAATCCTGGACTTGACTTATAGCGGGGACTGGTTATATAAAATGTTTGAAGTTTTATGCTATCTATTGTTGTAAAATTTTGTGATTCCAAATTTCCATGGAGTTTTTAAGTATCCACATTATTAATTAACATCACTACTCTAATTTCATATTGAAATGTACTTTTGAAGTTTCTCTTTCACTGCTGTTATATTTTGTTGAGGCGTAAAGAAAGAGACTGGGTAGAACATTTACTAGAACCGCTTTGTATCTTTGTAAGGATTTTTATGTAGTTTAAGAATCCAGTATTGGTATGGCTATTCAAATTCAATTTGATTGTTAATATAAAAAAAATATATTTAAAAACTGACATATGATTTTCAAGAATGTCCTCCTTAGAAAGGGAATTAATAATATAATAATAATATAAATTTGATAACCACTAGCAGAATCAAATTCAAGTTCCTCTAAAATACCTTTAAAATAATAAGCCTTACAACGACACTATTGTTACCTCCTTTGTCAGCTTGAAACATTGTATATTAATTGTGTAATCTATCTAATTTTTTTTCACTTCTGAATTATTGAAGACAGAGGGATAGATGACCCTTGTATTGCCCCTCACTCCTCTAATGCGAGATTTCAACATCTGATATTTTTAATCCATTCTGCCAATGTGTAAATGTATTCTTCTTCATGTTTGGTAAATCTTCTGGCTTAATCTTCCAAATTATAATATTGATGAAATTTGACGCAAGTTGAATTTCGGGGTTCCTTAAATTTTTAAATTGTTAATTGATAAAACGGTGTCAATATATCTATATGTTGAGTTGAAGACAGCAAGAGTTTTCTTCTTGTGTACATTTTTTTTTAAATTCTGCTTCACGGGTTTATAAAACATGTCAATAAATAAAGAAGGACAGTATGACCTATTGATATTCCAACAGATTGTTGGAAGACCTGGTCTCTAAAGAGTATAAAGATATTGTCAATGAGGAACTTCAGTATCTTTTTAATATCAAATTTAGAGTCAGAGTGAATGATTTTTAACAAAGCAATTTTGTATATGACCACTCACAAGATATAAAAATTTACGAGTTCTATTTTTACTTAGGAAGAATTTTCCTATGATATCAAAAAGCCTGCTCTTTAATTTTTTTGTGGGTAATGATCGTAAAAAGCGTAGAAAAATTTTAAATTTACTTAAAGTTCTTCGGGTTTTTTTTAAGAATCCACATTTGCTTTACTACACTTCTCGAATAAGTTGTAGCACAATACGTCTGAAGTAGCTCCTTTACAGCAGTTATTATGTTGGGTGAGGAGCAAGAATAAGGGCTTCGTTGAGCATTTCATGACCGTGCAGTATATCTTTGTATGAAGTTTTGAATCAGATATATGTGCGGTAAATCGAAATCACTTCAACTAACTGGAAAATTGAAAGTACTAATGTATAAAACTGTAAGGTTATTTTGAAGAATTTGATCTTTTGAAAGGGAACTGTGAGTATAGGCTGGATAACAAGATAAGGAATTAAAATCGAGTTCTTCTTAAATGTAGTTGTAAGTCTTAGAAACAAAAGCTATATTATTACAAGCTTTGTCAGTTGGAACATTCATTTAGTGTAATTTTTATATTAATTCTGGTATACTGAATAGACGGTTTGCATTTTGAACTTTATTTTTAATGCTATTTTTAAATATATATCTGCGAGTGTCAAGGTCTTGTCTTCATATTTAGACCATTGTCTACCATACTTTTCGAATTCATAATAGAAACGAAGTTCTGTCGCCATTTAAAAGATCTTGTTCCCCTTCATAAAAAAATGCTCTAGTATACTATAGTTCACTATAGTTAATTATATTGTCAAAGTTTTCCCCATTGATTTACTATAGTGAAAACATCACTACTTTTATTCACTATAGTAAAATATTTAAAACTTTGATTTACTATACTGAAAACTTTAAAGTGATATATAATGCTGAAAAACTGACTAACTAAAGTGAAACCATTGATACTTTGATTAACTATAGAAATAACTTTGAAACTTTGTTTAACTAAAGTGAAACCATTGATACTTTGATTTACTATAGAAAAAACTTTGAAACTATAGTGAAAACTTTTAATAACTATAGTATTCTGCATTGGATTCCCATTCTGGCCATTTTCCAATTAATCATAAGCATAATTAACAAAAGCTCCATAGAACTGTTTATAACCCCATCACACCCCTCCCCCTCTCCCCCAAGTAAAAAAAAATGAACAAATGATTTTTCTATTTGAGGCTGTCTTGCCCATGAATAGACCGACAGATAAGGAACATTAATTCAAAAACATTTATTTAAAATGCTGATTTAGTGGAAGTTTTATTGTTATGGAGAAAGGAAAATATACTATAAAAATTTGATTTACTATAGTGAAAACTGAAATTTTGATTTACTATAGTGAAAACTTTGAAACTTTGATTAACTAAAGTGAATACTTTGAGAAAATTTCATTCACTATAGTAAAAAACTTAGAAACTTTGATTTGATATACCGAAAACTTTACAAGTCTGATTTACTATAGCAAAAAATTTAAATCTTTGATTTACTACACTGAAAACTTTGAAACTTTGATTAACTATAGTGAGCACTTTGATGCTTTGATTTACTATAAGTAAGTATAGTAAACTTGAGTTTTTTTTACTAAAAGTATTTTTGTTAGGGTAATTCAGGGCGACCTTTTAGAATGATAGCATCGGTGTAGTTATCTTGATCTTTCCTCACATCATCAGTAATGATGTGTACAGCTGGACTGTAGTTGAAAGAAGAGGAAGAACAAGGACAGACAAAAATGCCATGTAAAATATGGTTACTCTGTAGGAGGAAAAGGCACTCACGGTAGCTCAGTCGGTAGAGCGGAAGGTCGTGGGTTGAAATGCCGACCGCGACTGACCTAAGTCGATAAATATAGCTAGCAACTGTTCATTCCCCATGCCTAATCACTTTAAAGTGAAAGTCACGGGTCTTTCTAGTGAAACATTAAAAAAAAAACAAGGACCCGTGTCTCTCTAGGCCTTTGTACGATAAAGATACCTCACTGTTCAATGGCTCTGACTGCCGAATATAAATTTGAAGCCCTTCACCGGTAAATAGTGACATCTCTATCTGAGTGAAAAAATTCTCGACTTGGACGTAAAACAATCCATCAATCAATCTTGGAGGAAAATATCCAGCAGCTGGCCATAAATAAAAAAATTTTCTAACCTTTTCATTGTTTAATTACTAAAACAATTTATTATTGTAAAATGAATATTATGTATAAAAGAATAGAACACTAATGACATCTGTTTAATATAAATAATTCTAAAGGTTGCAAATGGTACAAATAGATATTAGTGCATTGTTTTCATCTCCGGTTTAGCATTTCGATTGTACCTAACAGAGCTGTATGGTCGAAAATGCCTGGTTTTGGGATTTCCTAGTCTAGGAAGTGTTGCGCTGTCTTCTGGTGTTGGATAGTTACTTTTATCTCCTTTGTTGTACATCTCCGTCTTAACATTTATGCAACTGAGTTGCGAATTCGGGGAATTTGCCTTCATTGAGCAGTAGTTGTTCATGGGAATATATGATATAGCAGGCAAAGTACACATCTTTTTATATTGAAGGTGATTGTAGGTTTCAGGACTTCCATAATTATCAGAATTTTCAGAACTTGTGTTTGTTAACTGTTGTCTCCCTTTTATTTTATGCTGTCTTGGTAAACTTCTTGAAGATTTTATATGAGCAATGTTACCCAGATGCTGCCTTTGAAAGGTATTACAGATGGTCGGATTCATAACTGCATTTTCAAACATTCGTGATTCTCTCACGTCAACGTAAATGCACTCTCCTTGTTCTTGTATGTCGTTACTGGTATTTCCTGAAATACCAGAAACACAGAAGTGAAGATCAACATAAATCTACGAGATATTAAACAAGAAAATTAGGAATATACCTGAAGGTGCAGATTTCAAAGTTTCGCCTCCTTTCCCACTAAGTTTCCTTCTGAAATGTTTTTTTTTTTTCCATAAATTTTTATGCATATATTTTCCCGGTCTGAGGAATGTTTTTGTTGAAATTAGAAAATGTGAAATGAGAGGGTACTTACAATCTTTTCTGTAAATGACACGCTGTCCAAAATCCGAATATAATTAAGACAAGAAGACTGCCTGCAGTAATGACTATGGATTCGAAATTATCACTCCTGTCAGGATTGTGTGAAAAATCTTTGCTTGTATCTGAAAGAATACCGATAAGCAAAGGCATCCAATAAGCTCACATGTGATGTTTGAAATGTAATGGTGTATGTAAGTACAAAAATACGTATATATATAATTAATTAATTAATTGATAAGGGTTTAAACAAAATAGCAATACAAGACTATAAGACAAAGGCAATGAATCTCGGCATCTCCTAATGCAAATATCAACATCCCCGCGGTCAGTTTGAAAAGGAAAATAATGACCTCTGAAGTTAACATAGTGCAGAGTGATTTATTTAGAGGAACATATTAATAAATTATAAATCCATAAAACTGAAACTAGGTTTTCTTTTTAATCAAACAGTAAGATTTGAATTATGGCGAAACACGAAATAATCAGATTTGCAACTTGATTTCCAAAAAGAATTATCAGCATGAAATGATGATCTTATACGGACTATTGCAAAGACGATTATTGATATGTATCAAAAACTCATTATTGACCATTGTCACTCTGTTTACCAAATGTATTCAGGGAACAATAAACGAAATAACAATCAAATTGTTCTAGAGATTCTATTTCATTGTATACATTGGTTTATATATTCTTTCGAAAAAAAATCGTATTTATGATATTTGCTGCGTTTTCACAGAAACCTGATCTTCTGAAAACATAACATTTCTATGACATACACAGAATTCATACATGTTTTAATTTATAGCTAAATTCTTAATTATGCAAACAGAATATAAAATGCTTACTTGTAACATTTAGACATCCCTTTGTCTTGTCACATATCTGGTCCTTCCTGCAATAACATTTCTCATTGCACCCGTGTCCATAGAATCCATACAGACATGGTGAATTGCAGTTTTTCCCAAAGAAACCAATACAAGCTAGGTTAGAAAAAAAGATATTTTTGTTCGAATTTGAAATCATCTTTCATTTAAAAATATTTGTACAAAAAAAGAGGTCGCCCACGTGGCGCAGTGGCTAGATCGTTCGCTCTAGAGTCGCGGAGTAAGGAGTTGATGCTTACGTCGCGGGTTCGAATCACACTGTGGGACATGGGGACCGGTCGCGTATCGCAGTAGGTGCTGGCACGAAAAAGATCCCTCACTGCTCAATGACCCTAAGTGCCGAGTATAGGTCTAAATTTGTAGCTCTCCACCGGCAAGTGGTGGCGTCTCCATATGAGTGAAAAAATTCTCGAGGGGGACGTTAAACAATAAACAAAACAGAAAAAGAGCTTAAAAAGCTTATTT
This sequence comes from Saccostrea echinata, assembly GCF_033153115.1. Classification (NCBI taxonomy): domain Eukaryota; kingdom Metazoa; phylum Mollusca; class Bivalvia; order Ostreida; family Ostreidae; genus Saccostrea; species Saccostrea echinata. Next base: position 4,838,493 of record NW_026889772.1, read on the forward strand.
TTCTTATTAAATGGACCTGTCTGAAAGTTATATATTTTTGCCCGGTCTTAAAGATCTTTATTAATGCAATTAGAGCAAAAGGGACAGCTTTTTGGTGTGATATTTTTGTTTGCCTTATATTTTATTTTATTTATTTATTTGATTATTTGAATAGAAGGACTTTTTTGAATAATCTAAAATAACTGTAAAATGTGACTGTGTTGGAAATATTTTTGTATTAAATACATATAATATGTATTACGTAAAGTAACTGAAATTACAGGGTATTTTTTCATTGTAATAAATTCTATTCAATTACAAGTAATTGAAAAAATGGTCAATTATAAATTAAATACAATTACTTTGAAAAATGTAAATAATTACGCTCAATTAAAATCACTTTTATCAATTACCCCATCCCAGAAACTGGAAAATTATTCTCATTGAAATCTACATTACCACAGGTGAACGTATTTCAAGATGAAATATATTCCTGTGCTAACATATGTAAAATTTGGAGAAAATCTGTCAATACCTCTAATCATTTCATCATGACTATATACTTATTTCTTTTAAGAATTTGATCATTGATTTTTAACCTCTTTTTATTTTCAATTTTGACTATAAAATTCTTTAAGACCAGACGAAAATAATTGCTCCGTAATATATCTATCCAACGAGTACATTTTATCCGAAGGGTATGGTGGTACATTAAAATCAAATGTTTGATGGTCTTGTCATTCCGTCGATGTTAATATATATATATATATATATATATATATATATATATATATATATATATATATATATATATATATATATATATATATATATATATATATATACCTTGACAAATTCCTGAAATATTCTTATAATTGGTACAGCATTCATTTCGACCTGTTTCTCTGTAAAGCAAAATTACAATGTCATGTCATAAGTATGAAACACATTTACGTCAATTACAGAGGGAAAGAAATGCTTGACTTAAAAATATCATTCTCAAATTTAGTGTTATTCTCTAGATTTTGATAAAATAAATTTAAAGGATAAACCTTTACTTTTAGTCAATATATTTCGGATTATACAACATAGAATACTATTTCATATTGATATATTAGTTGTTTTGTGGCCAGCAATGAATAAAAATATCAAATACTGAAGAAACATCCTTCATTTTATTATACTGGTGTAATTTATACCTAATACAACAGGATATGTAATTCTATATATTCCTAAATGTTGCAAGCTACTTGCTCAATCTTGCATATATTCAAGTCATCAGACAATATGAAAGAAGTAAAACTGGCACAATATATGACATAAATCACATAAAATATGTTTCTGCGTTCCATTTTCCCTAACATTGTCTTTTGTTGTTTTGATGAAAGTTGGATGTTATCAATAGTTTTATATCCCCTTACAACTTCAAAATGCCTATTTTGAACTTTGGAGTTTAACATATACATGACACACATGTACGTATGATCATCATCAAAAGTATATTTCATAAACCAAATACAGTTTGATGTATTTCTTCTTGACTTTGCTCTATGTATTTGCTATTGATTTATCTGCACTTTTCCCCATATTTGAGAACAATTGTCGATGGAAGTTAAAGGAGTATTTACTCTAATACATCATTTTTTTTTTCAGTCTGTTGAAACCAACAAACTGAAACAAATATATCGAAAAAACGATTTATGTGTAAACCCAGTGCTTTCATTAGCATAGCATTTTTGTTTTTCTTTTTCTACCAAAGAAAGTTAAGAAAATACAATTTAAATTTATAAAAGTGACGCTAAAAATAAACGTCTCAAATTCTAAAGACGTTTTCAACAATGATTTAAAAATTGATAGAGTATTGTTATAAAATGTTATCACATCTTGGCAAATACGGTGGATACGTGAATGATCATAGAAAGGTTAATTTGTCAGTCATTCTTCAACTGCTTTACTTTGATAAATCCGATTGATTTAAATCAATAGAAATAAATGAGATAAGATCGCGGCAGGGAAATGGTTCACTAGAATGCGCCAAAGCTTTCTAATACTACTAACTCTCATTTATCGAGTGGGTGCGAGACTCACCCTAATCTTTTGGATTGGTGCAAGACTATTCCTTATTGCTCGAAATGTGTGCAATAACTGACCTTCATATCTTGGATGGGAGAGAGACTAACCCTAGTCAGTCGAATAGTGTAAAGGCCTGCTCTAAATCTCTTTGGTGGGGCGAGACTAACCCAATTTAGTCGAAGAATGTGCGAGGACTAACATTTAACTCTCGGTTAGGTGCGAAGCTATCCCATAATCGGTTCAATAGTGTGTAAAGACTAACCCTATTAGTCGAGTGATGTGCAAGGACTAAACCTAAAATTATAGTTGGTAGCAATCAATAACCAAAATAAGTCCTCTAAATGACAGAAAAGCTATGACTAGTCATATTAATATGGAAACTTCCTCAGGCAGTGCATGTTCAAGTTTATTTAAATAGTATGGTTAGATCAAAATATGTGATCAAAGGATTACATAGGAATATATGGGGGAAATTGACAGCAGGGCCATGGTGACTCAGGTGAGCGTTGCGGCTGATTGGCCTCGTGTTTCCATTCTTATCTATAATCTCCGTAAATCGCATGTTCGTTACAATAATTTTTGGAAATATAACATGCCGTTGAGTCAATAGTTTAATATCCAGGGTTCTCCATCATTTCAAATTAAACTGTGGTGCAAGACTTACGCGAAGTGCTAATATTCGCCGTCATTTCCAGACCGAATTCGCGAAGGAACCACGAAATAAATTGAAAACATACAACCTCAATGAATCAATAGTATAAAACACAAATGGCATTAAAATTGGGCAAATTGATTAATAAATTTTATACTAAAATAATTAATCGATTTCGATTAAGCATAGTGTAAAACAAAAATTAGGATGTTTCCAAATCATATATAAATATGTATACTGTGAAAAAAAAAACAAATATGTAATATTTAATAAACAAATATTACCTTATGAAATCATAAAAATAAAAGTACCAGTAATAACATGTTTTAAGCTTTTAACACTGTTTTTTTTTAAATAATTTTGTCTACAACACGTAAGTTATACACCTACAGTGTTCATTAAAGGACAGAGGAAATTTTTGTACATGGAGTTTAAATTCGCAAAATTATGGATCTACTCGTATTGTCAATTTTTTAACATTACAAAAAACATGATTACGATACACGTGCGATGTTTGACTTGCACTGTCAATGCAATTTTAGTGACGTGGCTATCTATAGAACTATTGAAGCATGAATAATTGAAATATTAAAAACTTCCTTTGTAGTTATCGTGAAGTGTGCAAAAATGGCTTTTCTCTTTTCATGCATGTGTCCAGCGAGGTATAGAAGATAATTGATTGCGCAAACCAAACAATGGGCCCTAACTGGAGTAAAATAATGGTTTGGCATTAGAAACTGAAAAACGGTACATTATTTGAAGGTTCATTTGATTTATAAATTTAAATTTATATATTTATATATTTATCTTACCGACGACGACGATCTTACTGTGGCGCTAATAACTGTGTCGGAACTATGGAGCTGATTTTTTTAACTGTAGCGCTAAGGTTTTTAACTGTGGCGGGGCCGCCACATTAAACAGCCCATGGAGAACCCTGAATACCGTATATAAAACAAACGTTCTGTCCATTCTTATTATACTGATTTGTCAGAAGAGTCTTGTGATTGAAAAACATGTGTTAATAGAACAGATTTCCTTTAGTATTTTTTGTTTTACTGTATTTGAGATTCTATTTTTTATTGGTTCTCAGTGACATTCGACTTTCCATTAGGTTTAAGTTCCTTATTTTATTTTTTTTTCTTTACATAATTAATCATGTTTCCATTTCCAAACGATATATCAGATGAATAAAGATATGGGGTTCAATTCAAATATTTATTAACGTATATGAGAAAATTGATAGCTTCATCTGCAGTGAACTTTGCATAAGATGTAGAATGCAGAATGCAGATACTACTGATTATTTAGTTCTTATTTAATCTAAATTAATCTGTTATACACCATGAGAACAAGTCTCTTGGTTAGTTATCGTATTAGGCATCTCCAATTTATTATCAACAGGTTTAGTTTATTGCATCAGCTATTTCCTTTTATGATATACTTCAATCACAAGATATTAAGGGAAAAACTTTGTTTATGAAATCCATTTATTCAATCTGTCCTTTTAAAATTTACCCAAAATACGAATACGTGTCATAAATATACGGTAATAATTTTTGAATTTATGAAAATGATACGAAATATGAGATTTAAGACATCATATATTTTCTAAATAAGATCTATTTTTAAACCGAGACAAGTTACTGACAAATAAGTGGATGTTACAAGGATTTCAATAACCCTTTTAAAAGCTAACTTAGTGCAAATTCTAAGATCGTTATACTGATCTTTTTCGTAAATACAGCATATCGTTAAGTCGTATTTCGACAGACATATTCCATACCAATTGTTAGTTGATCCCTCCCATACCCCTCCCCTGTAAAAAGATGAAGGTCTAAATATGGGATCCAGGATGACAGTCAGCCCCCTCGAACTATATACTCTTATAACAGTATTATACGAATATTTTTCCAATTTTGAGCGGGCTAGCTTAATAGGTTACCGGTCTTGGTTCATATCCTCATGAATCTTCAAAAATTAAAATCATTTCTTAAATAAACACGAGGAATTACAGTACCAACCAGACCCAACCTGACACCTAAGCAGTCCCAGAAAGCAGTCCCCTGGACTGCTTTGGGACCGCTCTGGGACTGCTGTGGGACTGCTCTGGGACCGCTGTGGAACTGCCCTGGGACTGCTCTGGGACTGCTCTGGGACTGCTCTAGAATGCAGACCCAGCAGTCCCAGCAGTCCCTGGGACTGCTTTCTGGGACTGCTTTGTTCACTCATGCATGAAAAAGGTTCTGAGTGACATGATAGCACCGCCCCTTGTTGTCATCTCCCTCGGGAGATGACACATTAAGTTTGAATCACCGGAAGTGAAGCCCTAGTGTAAGCTGCCATTGATAAGCTGGTGGTCTGGCAAAGGAACTGACGATGACACGATTTCTAAATATAGAGATGTAAACAAAATTGACCAAAGTCTGTCTTATTATTATTAAACAAAATGGTCCATCTTAAAGTAAAACTACACCAGTGTTCATTAAGAGTAATAGAGGTAGGATCACTTGGGTGGTGGTGGGTCTTCATTAACGGTTTATACACATAAACATTGTATCTAGGCTATTGCGTAAAATGATGGTCAGCGCGCAGGGATCAATATACACAAAACATGGCATATTGAATGTATAAGCCAAGGCGTGGATCCAAGATTTACTGACGAAAGAAAACAGTGAAAACATATAAATAACAACTCACATTAAATGCATATATACAATGGCAAAAACTTTACTTTTATGTGCACTTTAGTCAATCGATAATTAATGCCCTATATATATATATATGAAAAATAAAACAGAACTTATTCAAAATAAATAAATAAATTTCGAAGAAAAGAAATTTTACCTAAAAGCACAATTTAGGCAGAAACATAAATGTCTCTGGTTTAAGTAACTCAGTGCTGCAGGCATTGGAATAAAGATCATAAAGAATCATTATATGAGTATTTTAATTCTCGGATGTGTGCACTTTATTCTTTTTTATTTAAATTTACCCCTGTAGAAAAGTATAAGAAAAGTATAAATAGTTTTCTTTACCTGGCCCAGAATTTAAGAATTAATAAAGAAAGCAACTGTTATAATTTTCTTTATGCAATTCTAATTTGCTTTTTTTGTCAACGAGAAAAGGTAAAAAAAAAAATCATTCCTCGTATTCTTGAAATAAAGCCAAAACTTTAAATTTTAAATGTGTGTCTCATGGAACAGCATATAAAATCAATGTTGGTAGATTAGGGTTCTTTTCGGTGTGTTAATACTTAATTTTAAATGGTAACGTTTTAATTTTATTACCTTTCTATGCTTTCTATGCATGATTTTTTCCCAGGAGCGTATACATGTACATGTACTTATATTATACATAATATAGCGATAGAACATGAATCTGCATGGGCAGCAGAGGGGCATGATGAGTGTCTCAATTTTTCCCTTGATATTCAAAGTGGCTCGATAATCAATCAAATCCCAGTGGCTCGATAGCCAAGTCACTTCAGAGGATACGATTGAGGAAAATAAGGAAAGTCTTGAGAATTAATTCAGATTCAGATTAATTTAAGTTGGCGCTTTAAAACTTCTTTGCTGCCGTAGTAGGCGGCTAAGATCTAAAGTCAAAAGGAACGCTAAGTTTTTATCCATCTTCTCTTTCGGAATAATTGTTAAAGCTATATATGGCGTATCTGAGCTAAAAAATAAAAATACGAGATTGGGTGTAACTAAACATGATATATGTTATTAACGTTGAAATTAAATTTTTCACCGATTTTGAACTTGAATAACCTCATGTTTCCATAGTTCGACTGATTAAAAAAAACAAACAAACCTGTGTCTGTTAATTAAAATCTGAATCGGCAAATAAATCGGTTTTTGTTTTAAATTTCTAATAGCTTTGAAACGTGCTTGATTCAGTGGTTAGAATTTTTTTCAGACATTATACAAAATATATTTAAACTGAATAAAGCATATTTACAACAGGTAAAATAATACAGGCACATAGCACCAAACATTGAAGAGGCGCACCCTTGACCCCTCTTCCACCTTTTGTTGCAGTATGGTACGTCAAATCATCAAATGAGAATGTATTATAATTTAAAATATGTTTGTCGGAAAAGTTGTAATCCCTCCTTCCCTTCCAAGAAATGAAAATGTTGAGTTTGGATAGCCCCTTTTTTCCCTTGTCAAAGATTGTTCAGATAAATCGTCGATTTTTTTTTTTTTTTGTCCTTCACCCCCCCCCCCATTTTTTCAAAAGCGATACTACTGCCTGTAATAGCTGAGAAAATAATATAACATTCCACTGTTTATTCTGTGACATTAATGAAGCCAAAGAGATGACATTTCAGGCTTTCTGGAAAGCCAAACTTGTGTATTCTGAATTTGCAGGCTCCCTGTTGTTGTTTTGTTTATTTTCAGCAGAGAGGTGTTTAAGATAAAGAATAAAAAAAAACAAGGATTTTTTTTACAACACTTTAATAAGTAGAGATAGATATACTTGTAATTACTAAATGTCTTCAGGGGCTGTAAATTTACACAATTGTAGTCTAGAATTAATTTTAAAAAATGAAAGTAGTTAAAAGGGAAGTCAGGAGATGACTTTTATCCTTTAAATTAAACTTTAATACAGGTGTTTGAAAAAAAAAATATATCTAGGCCTATTTAATTAATTAATGCTAATTAAAACTTTAATACAGGTGTTTGGAAAAAAATATCGAGGCCTATTTAATTAATTAATGCTGTCAAGTTACAGAATGTACTCAAAGTTTGCATTAGAACTATTTAAAAAACAAACAAACAAACAAAAAAAAACAAACAAACTTGTCATTACAATAAGACATTCAGAGGGACGTACTGTACTGGATTTTTTTTTAATTGAAAAATCTAAAACCATATGCATGCTAAAAAAGAGCATTCCATGCTATTTTTTACCGCCCTCAAATAAAACCTAATAATTTATTAAATGACCATGAAATAAAATTATTCTACCATTCTTCAGTCATTTAAAACATTATATTTGTGAACAATTATTGGGGGATTTATTTATGAATTTGTTTTTGATTTATAAACAAGTAATTAAAAGAGTAAATTTATAAACATTTTAAAATATTGGGAATTGTGACTTTTGTTTGTGTTTTCCTGGCCGATTAATAAAAAGCAATACAAATGTATAAAATGGTGTCAACACCTGAAGTTTCAATCGCCTTCGGGCATGATTAGCAGAAAGTCAATGCATGTTATTTGGGTATCAGTGTTACACATCACTGAACATGCTGGTCAACAATGACACTAATTTCAATCTATGTATTGCAAAAAATCTTCGTTTCCATAAATGTGTATAAATTTATTTCGGGATTAATTAATTTTGAACATAATCTGAGGGTTCCATTCGCGTGATTTACAGATGTACACTCAAACGTTTATATAATAAAAGTATTATTGTTTTCTGTTACATAGATAATTTAACGATAATTAAATTGGCAAGTCAGTGAAAATAATCATGACTGAAATATAATACACAAAGAATTTTTCAAAAGCTCCAGTACTTAAGAATACTGCATTCAGAGTATAGTATGGAAAACGGCCTTGCTCTATAATTTTAAGGCCTATTTAAAGCTAGTTTTGATAGAAAATAAATAACTCAAGCTTAATTATCTACAAAAAAAAAAATAAAAAAATAAATAAATATGGAAACCAATATCAATCACAGTAATTTAGAAATTGATTTATTTTGGTGAAAAATTAATATACCACAAAACTGTGTTTAAATATTCATGTTATTTATAGGTGTGAACGTCTTCTTTGTTCAATATTTATTATTTATTTCTATACGCGTAGTGTGATTTTCTTAACAGTTAAAAAATGACTGTCGCATGAGAATTGATACTGCTCAGAAAGAAATGGATCATCAATTTCCACTGCCTTTTATAGTTACATTGTTTATTGGTAATCTCATTTCTGAGTAAGCTCCGCCCATTAAATTAATTAACCCCGCCCACTGGAACTGCTGGGACTGCTCTGGGACCGCTTTGGGACTGCTCTGGGACCGCTGTGGGACTGCTCTGGGAATGCTTTAGCAGTCCCAGAGCAGTCTCAGAAAGCAGTCCCCGGGACTGCTCTGGGACTGCTTTGTGTCAGGTTGGGTCTGGTTGGTACTGTAATTATCGCGTAATTTTGCGAGAAACACCACTCGCGAAATAAAATAACTCTTACAAAATATCTTGATCAACCGTCCACTCGCGAATTATTGTTTTCGTTATTTTACGTTAAAGAACTATTTTGCGATAATAAGTACTAGCGAAAAATAACGAATTTACAGTATTTGTTCGAAGGGTAATTTATATTTTCTGCTATATATTTTGTACCAATTCGTAAACAACAAGTTTGACAGCTGAATATTACACTTCCCGATCACGTTCTTTAAAAGGAATACTTGTTTAGACTCCTTGTCTCCAACAGGTTTTGCAAATGTTTTAATAACATAGTTGAATATTGACCAGAAATGAGTGGTTGACTAATTAAATTTTGATCTTCATAATACACTCATTTTATAATTCTAGACTCGTTTCATATGATATTTTATACGTGTACACCCTCTTTCGTTGATACTGTACCATGTTTAAATTGTTATCATTTATATATTTTGAAATTTGATCACACTTAAGTTATTGAGTTATAGTTTTTAGTAAAAATCAGGTTACTTTATTCGTGTTGCTATTGCCTATTTGGAATAAGACAATTACAATGCAACTTTCTCACAGCATTTTACTTGTGATAATCTAATCTGTCATTAACGTGGTCTACTCAAAACTGAATGTTTGCATAAGCAAGTGAGTACCGTGGTTAATAATGTTTGACAATGAAATTATCTAAATTATCCAAATAAATTCAAAGAAAATTAAATATTCTATTGATCTCAGATCTCTGTTAAGCAATTCTGCAGTGTTTTAAACTGATTTAATTGCAATTTTATTGTTACGTAGAGAGGCCTCTAAAATTGATTGTTGGCATCATAAAATGATTTGTACTTTCTAAAAATGAAAATTTTACTCATCTTAACATTTTCATAAATACCCAAATATCAGACAAAGGACACGAGTCTTAATCTTTGAGTAGAAACTTTGTAAATACAGTTACAACATAACTAATCTTCTTTGTACTCTTAAAATATTCTACGTTGAATGCATCAGAAAGATGAATATATATTAAAGTAGTCATATATTATTATTTTTAAGTGAGACAGGAATAGAAGAGTGTTGTGTAGATAACCAAAATATCTCAGGCACATGTCTTCGTAAGTAGATTAAACTAAAGAAAAATCGGGGGTTGGTTTTGCTTGTGAAAAATCTATCGCATGCTTCCTTTCAAAGATGTTACCTAAAATAATCCAAGGACTTCTTTCAAAAAAGTCCATTTCAATGGAATTAGCGTTTGAAAAACAAATTAAAGATTTTTTTTTTCTTTACTGTACAAAGTTTTGAAGGCAAATGAGAAAAATTTATCTGGGATACTAATATTTCACCATTAGCTTTCCAGTATGTTAAGTAATTCTGAGTTAATGTTAAATAATCATTTTTAAACCGAGGCAGATTACTGAAAGATAAGTTGATGTTACAGAAGTTTTAAAAACTTCCTTAAAAGTCAGCATTTGTAAATTCTTTGGTCGTTATAATGATCTTTTTATCAAACCTATCATTATTTTGACGTGTTGTCAGACCAATTATTAAGCCTTTGTTTTTGAACAAAATATGACCAACTGATCCGTCTACCACATCAATACGCAGGGATCACGACGGGTTTGACCGGTCGACAGGGGATGCTATGTCCACAAAGAACAAGCTATTATCTGAAGGAAAATAACCCCATGAAATGAGTCATGTTGAGGCTTTTCTGTACAAAACTAAGAAATGTAACAAATTAATGACATCATATTTTGAGAATGGTCCTCCTTTCACATCCTATTCTTTCTTATTTATCCCCTTCATATATTTCACTCATATTGAAGCAATTTTCAAAACATTTTAAAAGCATCAAAAATTTAGAGCATAATAAAATCAAAACCGTACCTACTTCTTTGTTACTAACTAATATGTTACTGTAATATTAACATCCGAACATTACATACTTTGATTGACATTTCATATTATTATTACTTTCTAAAAATGGTTGATTTAAAGCTAGGGATGGCAATTTGTAAAAGGTAAACCGTTTACTCGAACGGAACGATGGTATTCGGTTAGAAAATCTGTATTCGATTAGTCGGAAAAAATAAAATATATGTAAATTTGAACGAAATTTACTTAAATTATCTTAATTACTTTTTTTAAAAAAACACAATGTCGTTACCTCCACTGTCCTGTAATTCCTCCACTGTCCTGTAATTCTTTAAAGATATTTAATAAATTACTGTTGAGCACTGTGAATTGGTATGTCTATTTTTATGCCGTTATCTATTAAAATATTTTATTAGACAAACATTTTTAACTACGTGAAAGCTCAGACATACGTGTAGTTTTGATTATGGTGACATTTCAGAACGGACTTATGTGACATCTGTTCTAAACAATTATCAATCTCAAATTTCTCAGACATGTTTCATGGTTTTCTTAATTTTTTCTTGTCTATTGAAATTAAAATAAATATATGTACATATAGGATTCCTAATCAAGATAAACAAAATGTTTCTTACCTTTAAAAACCTTTTTTAATCTTCTAATTTATATGAATAGTGCTACTTGACACAAAATGTCAAGAAAATATGTATTTTGATACGATTAACCGGTTAATCGGTCGGAACATCTTGCGGTTAACCGATTAGCAATTCTGTATTCGATTGCCATCCCTATTTAAAACCTAGATAAATATATAGAAACAAGTCCTTAAAATTGAACTATACCTGATAACCTACAAAAAAAAATCATTTTTAAGCGATTACGATAATCTTTCCACTTAAGCTTTTAAACCTTTCGATTTCCAGGATTAGGTTCTTCGTACAAATAAAAAAAATTAAATAAAATCTTAATTATAAAGGAGTTGGCTGTACCTTATAAAACATTCTCAGTTGCTCAAATCATGCCAAAAATGGAAGCACTTCATCGAAATGTTTAAGGTATGTCACTCGTGACGTGAGTTACAATAAGGATTTTTTGACAAGTATATTTTAGATAGCTTCTCATAAAGCATGACTAAAAACCGTAAGAAAAAAGAGGGTCAGTGTAAATATTACTAAGCAAGGGTACAATTAACGTGACCTTTTATGCATTTGAATTGTAACTTAAAGGTTAATCAGTTTAACCTCTATCGTATTTTAAGAAATGTAATCATGGCAATAAATATGATCTTATTTCATGTAAAATAGTTTAGAGTTACATAATGAGTCAAAATCATGTAGTTCTTTATAGATAATTGTATCATAAAACAAAAGATTTATGTGAAATGTGACTAAAGCGAACTTTTGACAACTCAACTGCACTGTAAAGCAAGAAAAAAAAACTGCAAAATATAAGTGCCGGAAAAACAAAGGTCGTATCTACCGCTTCGTTGTTATAGTCAATGTCAACAATGTCAAAGTCGAGGATAAATAAAGAGGAAGAAATGAAGCAATATTTTTGTGATGGGGCAAACAAAAATTATTTTTACTTTTATTTTCCTCCAAAAAAGTAGATTTTTAGGTTCTGAAACCTGTAGTTTTCTGAAACCTAATATCTTCAAGAATTGAATAAAATTTGCATGTGTCATCCAAAAATTCTACTTTTGTCAGTTTTTCCCTTTTCCTGTCACAGTGTTACTTTAAATAATATTCATTATTGAAAAAAAAATAATGCCCGTAAAGTATTGTGCAACCTTTTTACACTAAAAAAAAAATATCACATTCTGGGGTATTAAAAATCTATTTAGGCAATAAAAAATTTTTTAATATCAAACTTTTTATGACTTAAATTCAGTGCTGACTTAAGTGCTGATTGGTTGAAAGCATTGTGTCGGATATTAATAATGTTCTCAACTGCCGTATGTGACAACTGTGTTGTTTCCCTTCAAATGTCGATGAAATACCACAAGTGAGTGCGCAGGTTGACTACTCTGATGTCTAATTCACTTCAGATTTAAAATAACGTCGTAAGCTAGACAGTTCATGTATATAATTTATATTTATGCGGGATCGGTAAATAATGAACTCTAAGTGAACGGTGACATTAAAGATGTCTGTTAGCGTATTTTTAAAGCAGTGGGATAGAAGAACATAAAGGTTTGATTGATATTTTCTACTCTATTTTTATTTCTTTTTAGATTCTTCAGGATAATAAACCTATTATGGACAGTTTAGAAGGGAGCTCAAGCGCCGAAGGGTGAAAACCCTGATAATTTATGATTTCTCCCTTCTAAATAGTCCATAATTATATTGGAATTGTAAGTTTGAGATATATATATATATATATATATATATATATATATATATATATATATATATATATATATATATATATATATATATATATATATATATATATATATATATATATATATATACATGAAGCCATCAATATATACTTGTTTTCCCTAATTTCAAATCATTTCAATTTTTGACAAAAAGAAACTCAGGCTCAACTAATGTTGTAGCAAATTGGCTCGCATTTTATATGAATAAGAAAGAGCTCTTAATAGAAAAAAAAACAAAATCTTTTAAAGGTGCTTGGACACAGATTTGAAATAAATATTTTCTCAAATTTTCTGTATAATTTCATGACTTATATGTTGCTATAGCATTTCATACTAAAATATAATAGAAATCTTATTTCATCTCGAAGTTATTGAAACTTCAAATTTCTGGACGCGTTTGATTGACACATCCTTGCACTTTCACAAATTTTAATTTTATTCTTAATACTAAAGAAAAATGGCAATTTTGTTGTGTATTAATGAAAAATATTAAAAATATAATGCAGAAAATTCAGAGTAGAAATGTTCGAAAGCAAAACCCACTCACAGTATTGTCAGTCCGTGCTCAGTGGTGTGTGCAGGCTTTAACAATTGAACACACCCGGTGAATCGTAAACATTAACAATAACAGAGCTCGTGCCCTGTTTACAAAAACTGTTTACGTTTCACGGGTGTATTCAATTTGTTAAACTCTGTACACAACACTGAGCACAGGCTGACAATATTAGTGAGGGGGTTTGCTTTCGCGCATTTCTACTCTGAATTTTCTGGATTATAGATGTAATGTTTTTCATTAATACACAACAAAATCGCTTCTTTTCTTAAATATTAAGGATAAAGATAAAATATGTGAGAGTGCAAGGATGTGTTAATCAAACGCGTTCATGAATTCGTAGTTCCAATAATTTCCAGATAAAATAAGTTTTTAATGATATTTTCGTGTGAAATGCTATTGCAATATATAAGTCGTGATATTATACAGGAAATTTGAGAAAATATTAACTTCAAATCTGTGTCCAAGCACCTTTAATAGTTTAATAAAAATAAAGAATAAAAACAAAATATCAGAAAAAAAGATTCAAAATTGATACCAAAAAGCAAAGCTTGAAACCAACATGCTAATCTTTAGCATGATATTAAAATATTATAGTTGATATTTTTATGATTCGCTTGTTCCTTAAACTTCAAAATGTCAACAAAGGAATTGCGCCGTTAATATTAGTTATATTCTTAATCACAAAAGGGTCCTGTCTTGTATTCCACCATATTTCAAGCTGAAGTCCACAACTTGGATTTCTTACAAATGTACATCGACTATTGTTTACAAACTTTTTAATTAAAAGGAAAATAAATATGGAGATAACGAACAGTATTCAAGCTCAAAGTCTATTTAGACAATACAAATCGGGAGCAGAGCAAACACTCACCTCCAAAAAAATTAGAACTGAGATCAGGTGCCATAGAGGAGTGAGCATACCCTGCGGACCGGTCACGCCCGCCCTGTGCTCCTTTTCTTGATTTGGAAAATGGACAAATCCGTAGACAATGGAAAACGTCAGTCAGCATATGACTTAATGATAGGTTGTATTTGCTGACATATTCATTGTTTCAACCATAAAACTTTCAAAATGATGACTTAAAACGAGACTGTTGATATCCATATTTCATCAACTTGTTTGTCAATGGCTTGCCTCGCTTTAGAAATTGTTCATAAGTAAAGCATGCTCTTGCGTGTCGAATCAACTGGGAGACAAAAATCCCATATGCAGGTATTAAGGGTATATTGCTACATAAGTAAAGGAAGTTAACGATTGAAAAATTGAATTCATCACGTTTATCATTAAGCTTAGTTGTTAAAGTCATTTTCTAGTAAAACATCCAAATATCGAACAGATGTGTCAGACTCTGTGGTATCTTTTATTTCAAGCTCACTGGGATATATCGAGTCAACATATGAATGGAAGTAAAAACAACTTAATTGATAATATATCAATATTATTTGGTAGAACATTTACTGGAACCGAGAGGTATTTTTGTTTGCAAGGGTTTTTATGAAGTTTAGGAATCCGGTATAGGTATGGTAATTCAAATTCATTTTGATTGTTGGGATTATTAAATTTATATAAAACTGACACATGATTTTAAAAAATAGGGGTAAAAGTTCGATTTCCTCTTGCGAAATTAAGTCCCAATTCCTCTAAAATACAATTAAATTAATGAGCCTTACAAAGACAATGTCGTTACCTGCTTTGGCAGCTGGGACCAGTTCATACTGATTATGAAATCTATCTAATTCTTTTTCACTTCTGAATCATTGAAGACAAAAGGATAGATGGTTTTCATATTGACACTTAATCGCTTAATGCTAGATTTCAACATTCTCTGATACAATTTTAATTCACTCTGACAAAGTGTCAAGGTCTTCTTTTTCATGTTTGGCCCATCGCCTGGCTTAATCTTCTACAGAATTCATAATATATAT
The DNA here is from genome assembly GCF_033153115.1 of Saccostrea echinata. NCBI lineage: Eukaryota > Metazoa > Mollusca > Bivalvia > Ostreida > Ostreidae > Saccostrea > Saccostrea echinata. The sequence goes on from NW_026889772.1 coordinate 4,854,103, forward strand.
AAACATATGACGCCAGTAAAGATCGTGGTTCCCTATATTTTGGCCCTTTTAAAATAATTGATTAAGGTTCTTCATTATCCTTATTATTACCTATATCAAGTCACCAGTCAGACGTGTCCAGAAGGACAATAGTTGTAGGTTGAAAAAGAACACGAACACGCTGGAGGATTATGTTTCAGATGTTCGATATCTAGGCACTATTGAGTTGATTGACAATATCTATGTAGTTTTTGGAGATCAAGTTTTTCAAGAATATGTAGGAATTCTCATGGGTACCAATTACGCCCCCTTGTTAGCAGACATATTTTTGTATTCATATGAAGTAGAATGTATTCAAAAACTTCTACATGAGAAGAAAACACTTGCTGTGGCCTTCGACATTTAGATTTATTGAAGACATATTATCAATTAACAATAATTACTTCCATTCATATAATTATGTAGTAATATACCCTTATCACTATCACCTGCATATAGGGTTTATATCTCTAAGTTGATTCGCTACGCAAGAGAAATTTCTAAAAAGAAGCAAGCTATTGACAAACAAGTTGAGGAAACAAGGATATCAACAGCCTTGTTTAAAGTCATCATTTTTGCAAGTTCTATGGTCGATACAAAGATCTTATAAGCAAATACAGTCTATCATGAAGATGAATGCTGATTAACGTTTTTTATACTAATTGTTTGGCCATTATTTAAACACTGAATTGTCTACAGATTTTCCGTTTGTCCGATCATGACAATGAATAACGGCGGGTGAACGGTCAACAGGGTATGCTCACTCTTCTATGCAACCTGATCCTGATGTTTTTAGAGGCCCTGCTCTCGATTTATATTGTTTAAATGAACTTTTGAGCTTGACTACTGCTCGTTTTCTCCATGTATCATTCCTGCTTCTCCCTGACCGCAATAATTACATAATCTTAATAAGTGTTAAATCATTGACCCAGGAAATACTAGTACTTGAGAAATAGAGAGTTTTCTTATAATTGGCAACATTTCTCCCATATGAAAAATTAAAATCAAAATTAATGTTCAAATTTTACCCTCTCAGATGTATGTTCGGAAGTTTGAAAGTTACAAAGACGGAAGTTCACTCACGTCAGACTCTAGACTCTAGACATAGGCAATGTCTTAATGAATCAGACCTTTTCTTTTTATGACCAAGATAGGTGTATTTTTAAAAAGTGTATACGTTTAAAGAAATTAACCAATATGTGCTATTTAGCATTGTCGTTTTGCATATATCAAATAAGAAAAACGTTTCAAAGACTGAAGATTATGTAATGCAATCAATTACATCACTAATTTTTATGAATTAATTAGGTAATTGGAGCAGAAGTACAAATAAGAGCGAGGCATGTGTAGAAAAAATAATTCGATATGCGCTTTTTACCGCAATTGGATCTGTTGTTGCGACGTCAAGTACCTGTGCAGCATTTTATACTTCTTACCACTGGTATGTTTGCTTTATATTCGGTACTAAAACATAGTAGCTTCAAAAACATCTTATTCAAAAATGATATCCCTGAGGATTATAGTGTATAACGAATTAATTGTCATATTATGAATTAACATTTTTACTACTACAGCTATAGAAAACGAAACACGAAGAGGGGGATAGAAGAAAATCTACAAGGTAATTTCGTTACTGTGCTACTAAGTTTCCCTTGTCTACAAAATATTGTTCAAATTTGTTTTATCATAATAGCTTTGCCTTTCGGAGCAAAACAACTGAAACAACCTTCTTCGTTAATTTAGGAAAATAAATGTAAAGTTTAGAAGAAATATAACAAAGTTTAGCAAATTACCAATTGATTCTGAAACGATTAAGGTATCCTTGCAGTGTCTTTTAATCTTTACACAATGAATGATTTACTTCAGATGAGATTCAGGTTTACAGTTCTATCATGGAATCTCGAGAAGAAAGGGTCACCGAATCCGGCAATCTTCAAGGCAGCTCAACAAATACAGAAAATAATTTTCCTCGCTCTGAATCTCCTTTGCGAGATGAATATGGAAGATTTGATAGAATTTCTGATAATTATGATCACTTAAATTTCCAAATAAAAGTATCTTTAACACCAGAATCAACACTCAATAGCAAATATAGCAGTATAAATATGGATAACGCTTATTATGACAGAAATAGTGGCTTCAAAGATTGTACAGAGGACAATAGCTATGTGTCAATTATTACCAATAAGAAGATGCAAAGGTCGCAGTAAGAAAGGGTAGTGGGAGGACAAAAGCTTTCTAATAAATTTAGAACCTGCAGTTCCATGAAATATACAAAGAAAAACATAAGAAGGGGGAACCAGTCCGTTCCTGACTTTATTTGTACAAAAACATGATTCAATTGCCAATGAAGTTCGAAAATAGGATTTTTAACATAGAAAGACCTTTACTTAGTTGCCAAGTTTTAGTTGAGGAAAATGAATTGAAAGAAAATTATTTACATAGACCAGACGGCTCTTTGTTTGATACATTGGACAAATGCAAACAATAGGAATCATTTCCTTATATTCCTTTTAAGAGAGCATCCCCTTTTTTTATAAATGAAATGTACTTTAAATATTCAAATCAATTCCCTCTTACAATATTCTATTGTTAACTTTTCAACACAAATTATACGAAAAACTTTTAAGCAGAACAGGTATTTTTTTTCAACTTATATCCTCCATCTCAATGTGATTCTGAATTATTGCAGTTTATGTATTCGTTTTTTTTTTCCTTTTAGTTCACATCTTATATTGCTGCTTAACTACTCATTTCCATGCTTTTTTTTTCCTTTACTTGGTTTGTATGTAGGAGCAAAAGCATTTAAGAAAAGCATCCTTGATAATTGTCAGCAGTAATTATTTGATTTTAATTACTACGTTCATTCGATAAATCCATTTGAACTCGAAATAAAAGGAAACACAAAGTCTGACTCATCCATCTTTGGATATTTTACTAGAAAACGACGTTAATGGTAATCAAACAACAAAACTTTATGATAAACGGGAAGACTTTAACTTTTCTATCATCAACTTCACTTATTCATATAGCAATAAACCATTACCACTTTCATATGAGTTAATGTCTCCCAGTTGTTTTGATACACAAGAGCATGTTGAACGTACGAACAATTTTTTAAACGAAGCAAGCTATTGACACATAATTTCATATGTAATGCATAATGTTATATGTAATGCAATATGACCTTGCTGGCAAATGTCTATCGTTAAGTCGAATGTTTACTGATGTTTTTCACACACATTTTAGGCCATTATTCTCAAACTGAATTGTCTACGGGTTTTTTTTCTTTTACCCGAGTATGACAAGGAGCACGCGGTGCGTTTGACCATGCGAAAAGGGATGCCTACTCCTCCATAGCAACTGATCCCAACTCTGATGTTTTAAGAGGTCCGTGTTTGCTCTACTTACTATTTGTATTATTTCAATGGACTTTTGAACTCAGTTATTTTTCGTTACCTTCATATTTAATTTTTTTTTTGTTTTGCATTAGAATTTTTGAAGATAACATAAACAGGACATACTCGATTGATATGTTTTTTTCTTGTACTAATTTGATAAACTTGACAAACAGAAAATAATCCTCGTAAAAAATTATCTACTGACATTTTTATATAAATCATTTATTTGAGCATTGTGATCTATTTTCACAACGTAAAAGGTGAAGATAACGAACAGTGATCAATCTCATAAATCAGTTAAGAAAACGAATTGTGAATAGAACAAAAACACGGACATCTGGAAACAGCAGAGGTAGGAAAGAATATGAAAGTGATATTCTGTCACAGTGTGAGAGAATATCAACCGGAACGTCTTTTGAAATGAATGAGTAATCTCCCTTGATATTTTTCCATTTATTTTACTGAGTTTATTCATTAATCCCCTTTACAGAATGTAAAACGAAATTAAAAAGTGGAACTATTTTTTTTATTTCTACAATGAATTATATCCTTTTGTGCTCTTTTGTCGTCTTTTTCAATGTTTCAATTAAATTCAATAGACTGACCTTAATTACAAAAAGGTTAATGAATTAGATCTAAAAGCTATGGCAGGGAATCAAATTTAAACTGACAATGACTTACATGCCTTTATAGAAGAGTTTGATGAGAAAACATTACAACATAATTGGGGATTTTTCTTTTAAGCTCTCTCCAGTTGTAGATTAAATTTCACAAAAGAAGCACTTTGCTGAGGTCATTTACGATGACATTGATTTGTTTCTTGCAACTAATGAAAACAAAAACACTTAAAAACTAAATGTGATATTAATACAGTCAAGGTGTACTTGCAGATAAAAAGACGGTTCAGGTTTCCTGACCCACACTTGAGCAAAATTTCTACATAGGCTCATTCCTTCTCTCTGTCAAAATAGGACAGAATATGAAAGACCTCTTTTCGGGCTTTATTTCAAGCATCAGGCGAAACTGGCATCAGAAGCAGTAAGGGTACTCAGTAATTATGTTCCCCAAACGAAGTTTGGGAACATATTGTTTTTACTCAGTTTCTTATTGTTATTATTTTTTCTACTTTCCTCTCCAGTACTTTTTTGTCCTAGAGTATTCTCATAGAACCACTCATTTGATTGTCATGAAACTTTCACCTCTACTAATGTGTTCGGAACCTTTTATTTTTCGGTGCTCTGCAAATTATTCGTGGTAGCTCTGGTGAGATTTAGTGAGACTACAGCGAGACTGTTAAAAGTAGGGATGTCAACGAATATTCGAGTACTCGACTATTGTTCGATCATACCGACTATCGACTAAAATTTCTTTAGTCGGTTAATCGTTAAAAATGTGTTACCTGAAAGTAATTTTGAATTCAAGGTAATAAACTTGGATTGCCCATTTCATTTATATACAGATCAATGTTCTCGTAAGTAAAACTCAGGGTATGGTTTAACTGTTCAAAGGAAATTATTTGTATGTCGATTTATGTTCGGCAAATATGCCTCCAAAATCTACAGTTTTGGAGTACTTTAAAAGATTTTAGGATGTAAAAAAAGTTAAAAGTACGTTTTCAAGATTATGTGAAACTGAACTTGTATTCTACAGTGGAACATCAAATATGATGTATCATATGCCGAATCCGTCAAACGTACATGTAGTAAACACAGTCTTCACGTGAAACTTTTCTTAAGTAAGTTCTCCTCAAAATGCCCCCAAAAAGGCAGATGTTGATATCATAAACATGATTATCAAGGATTTTCTACCACCTATTGATGGAGAGGACGTACGTTCAAGAATTGTTTGGTTTTGTAGATTCAAATTATAAAGTTCTAACCTGCAATTCCATAAGATTTGACGTTTTGCAACTATTCATAAAGATAAATTAAACAGCTGTTACAAAATTGTAAATACATGTAAACTGGGGGACAGTTATGAGCGTAATTAAATGGTGTTTCTTTCTGATATCAATATCATGCAGTTTTTTTAAGATTGTATTGATTATTTGCACAAAATCTCATAATTAAAATTAATCGCAAGCTCTCTCTGTTTTTATATAAGAGGCACGCTTTAATTGTTTTTCAGTCAAAGGTCACTGACACGACACGTAGAAATGGCTTCAATTAACGGGTGCATGTACTATCGTTACGAAAAGAAAGGACAAATGCAAGCGTTTGATATCCTGCATTTAGATAAAATGTGCAGTAAATATTATATTAATTTTGAAATCAAATGCATTGGATAAATGTAGATGTACAGTATTTATTGTACTACGTAAATGTTTACGATTCAAAAATTCGTTGTATAATGGTGATAGCGTAGGTTAAATATTGCACAACTAGTCTATAAAAGACTAATAGTGAAAATGACATGAAAAATTGATTTAAATTTCAACGAATATTCGACTATCGTTCGACTAAAGCCTCCGACTGTTCGACTAAGCTCTCCGAATAAAATTGACATCCCTAGTTAAAAGTTAAGGTAAATTATTTAATGAAGTGTAGCTAGGAAGTGACATGGTAAAGAGAAAAGTTTTATTACGTTTCAGTTTTCACCACCGTATAATGTCAGTAGCTATGTACTTTAATCTCTCTAGAATTCACTAAAACTTCAATAAATATTCTTTATGTCATTATTTTCTGCAGTTATGTATTGAAAAATCTTTTTGGACAAACGTACTTGCATACGAACTAAATTTTCTGGCGACAGAGCGGACTAAATTTACATGCTTAACGAGGCAACAACGTGACTGAAAACCGACAAATCAGCTGAATGAGTTTAATTGCATTATGGATTACTACGAATACTACAACTGCGGGACTTGGAGACCGGTCCTTCGGATGAGACCGTATAAACCGAGGTTCCGTGTTGCAGTATATGTTGGCACGAAAAAGACCCCTCACTGTTCAATAGCTTTGAGTGCCGAGTATAGGTATAAATTTGCAGCCCTACACTGGCAAGTGGCGGAGTCTCCATATGAATGAAAAATTCATGAGAGGGACGTTAAACAACAAACAAACAAACAAAAACGAATACTACAGGAATTTTACTGTTGAAAAAAAAAATTACACTCGATCACAAAAGCCCAATGAACATTTTCTCATGCAATTCATATATGAAAAACAATAGTTCATTATTATCTATCATTTTCATATTCAGATTTAAAAACAATCCATTTGTTAAATTAACATAGAATTCCAGGTATCTCAAAGCCATTTTTTGTAAGATGATTTGCGCATGTTGAACTATTACAAATGTTAGGTAGATTCCCATGCCAAAGACAAAAGACGTGTTCACGTGTATTGTAATGTAATAAAAAAAAAACTTTGTTGACCAATCAAATGCCTAAGAGATACTGCTTGTTCTTATCCTTGAAGCGCTGGTGTTCTTTGAAAACATTCTTTTTCTAGTCAAAAACATAATAACAAATTACAAACGCCCTAGAACTCTTTCTTAAATTCCAATCCTTGTATTTTTTTTTCTTCATAAAACAGTATTTTTACAGTTTTTCTTTCTTTTTTTTTTTTTTTTTTTTTTTTTTTTTTTTTTTTTTTTTTTAGTCCATTTTTAAAATATCGCATCGTAGATTGGCCTGAACCACGCGTTCGAAGTAGAATGTAAACATGTAGTTGGCCAGTATACTTCGCTCTTCATTCAATGATTGGACAATAGTTTGTGGTAAGATCCCTTGTGCACAATAACAATAACCATCTAAGATAAACGAAGGATTGACATCGTAGTAGATATTGCATATTGTTTCTACCAGCGTATTAAAAGAAACAGACTATAGCAATTTCCTGTTTACTGTCAATTTTATTTATATAACCGTTTCTACTTTATAATCTTTAAATGGGTCAACCTAGACCACGTGACATCAATTTAAATCACAATAATATTAGCAGAGGGCCATTTTAAAGTTTGATAGGCATGTAATAAAATATCATTTTGCGAGCACATGCATTCACGTGCCATAACTTATACATTTTTATGAAAAGCTTTGAAACGATTTAAATAGTCTAGATATGATGGCATAACCAAATTAGCCTGAGTGTGCCTTTCTCTTTGATTGGGTGACACAAAAAATCTCAAAATCTTCCTTCTTCTTTGTCAAACTTCAACTAAAACTTCAAATAGCTATAACTTCCTTGGTTTTCAGCAAAACTAGATGGAATTTAAAATATAGATAGGTATATTGGGCTCCGACATGTTGGTACTTATTAAAAATGAATGCAAGCCATGCATGCTTGTGTGCTGAATTCTAATTGGCTAATACTTAAATGGATATATCTCTCTTATTTTTCAATGAAATTCTTTGATATTTAACACAAAGTATATATTGTGAGATACTTTAAGAAAATATATGTGAAAAATCTAGAAAACATTTGCAAGCACATGCGCTGACATTTGATTAGCTAATACCCGTGCGACAATATCGGAATAATTTTTCGATAAAATACTTTATTAGAAGGTAAATGTTAGATTAATAGTATAAAAGTATTGTTTAATTTAATTAAGCTTGTAGAAATGGGGCACCATAAGGGGTCACCATAAAGGAGTGTGGAGTCGTTTGGGAAACATATGTAACGGTTTCTGTTAAGTTGATATTAGTTATTAATGACTCTCATATCACCTAGGCTCGTGATGTTTTGAAAATGAAACAAATCAGCTGAAGTCACGTGGAAAGGGAAATAAGCCCATGGCAGCTGATGAACATACTGATAACGAATTCAGACTATTTCATAAGAAAGAAATATAAGGACCATAAACACCTACCTCTCATACAAATCCCAGGTTTACAAATTGGATTAATCACTTTGGAATGAGGACCAGCAAAGAAATTCTTGACTTGAATTGGAAGTTATTCAATTAAAATATGAGGCAGCAGAAAATTTAGAATACATCTTTTCCAGTCAGGAGAGACAAACAAAAGATTTTTTTTTTCAAATAGGTTTGTCAGTGTTTTCGAAAAAATAAAGAATTCTGTATGTTGAAAATAAGCAAATCTTTTTAGATGTTGCATTATGCGCTCATCATACAAATCAAGTACATCATACATTTACTTAAATTTCATTTATAAATATCAATTCACAATATTTCTAATCTCGACAATACAAAGTACATCCATCTATTTTTACAACATGAAAAATTTCAATTTTAATCAAATAATACAGAATAGGATTTGTCACTTTATTTCTTTCTCATTTTCCTCTCAATACAAGGAAACTCAATAAAACAAAATTAGAAACGTATCGTTATCTCGCATAAATTGTTTTCCGTATTTCTAACGTTGTTACAGCAGTACATTATTTTTTTTGTCTTTTAATTCGTTCATCTTCCGATGCCGGTGGAGTGGGCAAGGCCCCAGTGACTGTTATAGTGTTCACGTAATCTTTAAAGCGTCTTCACAAGTTCACATAAACAAGAACTCTTATCAGAACCAGTTATTGGAGCCGTGTCACTTCCGATGTAAAATAAGATGATAAGTGAGAGGAGAGACCCTTTCCAATCTGGATCTTTATATTTATCTTCATTTTAGACTTAAGAAGATACAATGTATTTTGATTGCAAAACAAAGTGGATTAAGTGGATTTAAAATCCATAAATATAGAGGTCCCAAGACGAAACTGGCACAAAAACGAACCGACTCGATTTCAAACTAACTCAGTTCATTTAGTAATATTGGATGATTTCCATCAAATCAGGGGTGCTATACCTATCAAAGCTTAAGTTTGTACTTGGAATAAACCACTTTAAAGACGCAGTGTTTACCAGAAATATAATTAACAAAAAACTTATCACCTCATCAATCAAGAAACAGATAAAATGTACTTTTAAAAAAGTTTTTCATTTTATGAAAATTTTTGCGAAGGTGACTAGTGCTGCATATAAATGCCGTTTTGCAATCATTTTGACATTCATTTTAAAATCAATTCATGCTGATGACTATTTGAATGTAGGACAAATAAAAGAAGGTGTATAATCACTTGAAATTTGGTATAACTGATAAATATGGCAATTTCAGATTTCAGGGACAAGTAGACAAATCAAACACGAGCTGTGATTTGATGCTCGAAAGAATACGATTAAGTGCACCTCTGTTTCTTGATATGTTTTAAAATATAGGAAGCACACCTATCTGTTAATTGATCGAAAGAATTATGAGTGACAAAACCTTAACAATTACAATAGGGTATTACAGACGAGAGAAAATATAACATTGAAATGATGCTAAATTTCTAATTGAAAATACCTATATTGTTTTCGTATACCAGGTCTGCAATCTGTTGATATTCCTATTGGTACTACTTGGGCACCGTTTTAAGCAGACCTATTTTTTTATTCATATGAAACAAAAAGCATAAAAAGAAGAAATCTCTTACTGTGACCTCCAAATTCGACCTTTAGATATATCGACAACGTTTTATGAAGTAACAATATTCATTTTCATTCATTTGATATATCCACCGAAATCGAAATAAAAAACACCACAGGGCCTTACACATATATTTCGTATTGGATATTTTACTAGAGAATGAAATTGATCGCAAACTAACAACTAAACTCTTTGATAAACGTGACGACTACAACTTTTTTTCTTCGAATTCCCTTGGTTAGGTAGCATAAGCATATACCATTACCACTCGCATATAGAGTTTATTTCTCCAAGTTGACTCGATACACTGTTCCAATACGAACAATTTTCAAACAAGAAAGGCCTTTGACAAATACGTTAGTAATACAATAATGTCATTTCATGTCACGCATATTCTATGGTCGACACAAAGATTTTCGACACAAAGACTTTGTTTGCAAATGCACTCTCTCGATTAGTCGAATGTTGTGGGACGTTTTTCAAAACAAATTGTTAGGCCATTATTTTCACACTGATTTTTTAAGGATTTTTCCGTTTACCCGATCATGACAAGGATGTGACCGGATAGGGAACATTCACTCCTCAATGACACCTGATCCCAGCCTTGATTTTTAGAGTCCGTGTTTGGTCTGTTCATAGTTTATATTGTTTGAATGGACTTTCGAGCATGATCACTGTGCGTTGTCTTCACATTTCATGAAAATATTATACAAAACGGTACAAAACACAAATGTTTCTTCATTGCAGGCAACAACATTTACTTACAGACTTTCGGCAACAAAAATTACAAATTAATTACAAAGCCTTTTCAAGTGGGTTAATTCACCCATTACAATCAAATTAACGCTATTTCTATTTGGGTGAAAACAATAAGGTTCAATTAAAATGAAAACTCAGGACATTTAATCAAATGAGAAAGAACGTATATATTCAAAGATATAAAATTTACATCCAATGTTAATTTAAATGAAAGCTTTAACATTAACAACCTTTCATTCATTAAAGTTCGAGGCAGGTAAGTTTAATAGTAAAATATCACAGTGCAAATTATGCAGAGATCATCTCGGAACAACCTTATATGATTTCAACATTGCAAGCTTGACCTGACATAAAGGGGAAAATGTTACAAACTTTTCTCTAATTTCGATACTTCCATACAGAAGTACGTCATTGTCATTTTTCAATTCTTGTAATTGAATATTTGTCTTCAAAATATGTTTTGAGGATGCTGACATAATATCCGAAATGAACTCGTAAATTTACTTACTTTGTCATTGGTCATTTGCAAAATTATTTCGTTAAAAACACTCTGAAGTTGATATTGAAAGATGCTTGAGTTTCTGATTGACAACATCTATGTAGTTTTTGGAGATCAAGTCTTCAATCAATCTGTATGAATTCCCATGGGTACCCATTGTGACCCTTTATTATCAGACCTATTTTTATATTCATATGAAGCAGAATTATTCAAAAACTTACAAATGAGAAGACACTTGTTGTGGCCTTCAACTCGACATTTAGATAGATCGACGAAAAATAATCAATTAACAATACTTACTTCCACTCATATGACGATTCGATATATCCCCGTGAACTTGAAATAAAAGATACACAGAGTCTGACACATCTGTTTCATATATGGAGATTTTATTAGAAAAGACGTTATTGGTAACCTAACAACAAAACTTTATGATAAACGTAATGACTTTAACATTTCCATCGTCTACTTCCCTTATTTATGTAGTAATAAACCATTATCACCTGCATATGGAGTTTATGTCTCCCAGTTAATTTGATAAGCAAAAGCATGCTCTACGTACGAACAATTTCAAAAACGAGGCAAGTTATGAAACAAGGATATCAGCAGTCTCGTTTGAAGTCAATATTTCACATGTTTATGGTCGATACAATGACATTGTCAGCAAATACAATCTACCATTAATCTGAATGCTGACAGACGTTTTTATACCAATAATTAAGTCATTATTTACACATAGAATTGCCTGCGGATTTTTCCGTTTGCCCGATCATGACAAGGAGCACACAGCGGGTGTGACCGATCGAAATGGAATGCTTACTCCTCAATGACACCTGATCCCACCTCTGATTCTTTCGAATTCAGAGGTTCGTATTTGCTCAATGGATTTTGAGCTTGATTACTGTTCATCATCTCCATATTTCATGCTGATATACAACCTGATCAATACAGAATGCTAATGGTAGGTGTGACCGGCTTGTCAGGGAATACTTACTTCTCCTAAGAACCTGGTCTTACCTTTGAAAGTATTTTGTTTAAGATTTGTGAGGTCAATCACTGTTCGGAATCTTCAACTTTTTCATTTATCATCGAAAAAAATATTTTGTTTCAAATGCGTTCGTTGTTTGTACGTATTTTTTTTTCGAATTTATAACAAAAAAAAGAGGATGAAACATCCATGCAATGCGCGAATATTATAGACTGGTGCAAGTAACCATCAAAGATAAACTGGAATATTTTTATACAGGGGGAATGTTTTGTAACTGGATCTTGGCTTGGAAATGGTTTGGTTATTGCAGCCCTTTGAATAAATTCGAATTCACACTAGAAAATATCCTCGGTTGGAGAGGTGAGATGAAAATCCTGAAATATTACAAGAAATACGTTCTATTTCCATTAGTGAACTCTTCAAAATTAGAGGCGCGTTTGGTCGTCTGACTGGGACAGCATGGCATTGCGGATAATACAAAACATGCCAATCTCAATCCAATTTTAAATGTTAAATGTATTTGTCATTCCAGTTAAAGTATAGAAGAACTAAAAGACATATGAAAGAGAGCGAGAACCCTACATTTATCATCCATTAATAAAAAAAAAAATACGACATTTCCGAGGCATGTGTATTGTATTTAGATGTACCATACGATAAATAGATACATACGATCAACAATAGATATAAATTGATTTCGTTGTCATTCCTACTCTTGAAGAATATAAAGTCCACAACAAAATATTTTATTTGCATTTTCTTAGGATTTGTTCATCGACATTCAACATATTGTTTACATGTTTACGTTACGTTTGTCCCAGAAATCCCGCGAGATTTGTACATTTTCCGACTTTTTCACAAAAGAGCGCCCTAAGAAGTATAACTCTTCCATAGTGGAAATAGAACGTATTACTTCCTTAACCCTAGCAATTTTCAGATACAACTATGATAAACAAAAAGTACGAAATAAGTGTATTAACCACATGCACCGAAGTGAAAAACTTCATGAATAACAAGTATCCGTCAAGTGATGAGCCAAGTCAATTGACATATTCACTAATGTGATAGTATATAGCTGATAAAACCTTTTAAGCCAATTGCCAATACTTAAAACCATACGTCGTAAATCGAAATCAAAACATTACTCTCAATGTTATTATATGTTTTAAATGTTTTTAAAGCTCTGGATAATCTTAACATAGTGCTTTACGTTCAAATGACAAATTTTAGTCCTAGATCACTTTCCGTGACTCGGGGGAATACTTACAATGTTGATAACCTATCTAATTGTATTGTGTTTCTGTCAGAAAAATCAGAACAAACCATTGACCATTGAAGCATTTATCTACTGTACAGAAACTCTATCTGTCTGTCTAGTTCGGTGTGGTTTTAATAAATTATAACCAAATAACCAAAGGTGCTTTGCCTTAAGCCCTTATGACACCCAACTCAAACACAGAGACAAAAACAAGTTCTGCAACTTTAGACATTCTTTTTCAGGTACATTTTAAAGATGACAAAAGACAGTTATTTTGAAACATCATAGCCTAACTATTTCTAAGTTTACTTTTTACAGATTGTAGAGAATAAAAGAGATATAACTTCACATCAACTACACTACACCTTGCTTACGCAAGAGAATCATTTGGTAATACTGGCAAACATGTGTTCTAACTTAAATAAGGAGAGTTGTAGATGGAATAGCTTAATTCAATTCATCTCGTTTGTCATACAATTCAGTTGTTAGTTGGCCCTTCTATATTCCGTAAAAATATTTAAATATGAAACAGGTGTGGTAGACTCTGTGGTGTCTTATTTTTGAAGTTTATTGGGATATATAAAGTTAAAGCAAAATGAGCTGCTACTTTGATGTCAGAAATTTTTGTTGCAAAATTATAATTACCTATTTCAATCACAGAAAAAAGAACATTTATAATCTTCTGTTGTTCATATTTCAGATGGAGGAACTATTTTATAAGCTTTGATTGAAGCAAAATTACATTATTGTCGTCCTGTACAATATTGATTTATTATAAAATACTACATGTATATATTTGATTGTACAGAATCATTTATTCTGTGACAATTTGATACTTTATTTCTGTTTAATTGATCAAAAATGTTTAAATTACATACAAATTAATCTTAATAACACATTTTAACAGCAAAATAAAATTCTCAAAAATGACACTCATATAGCTTTAACATATGGAAGAAACAACTTTTAATTGATAAAACGTCGTCGATATATCTGAATATCGAGTTGAAGGGCACAGCAAGAGGATTTTTTTCTTTTCATATAGGTCTTTGAATAAATTCTGCTTTATAGGAGTATACAAACAGGTCGGCTAATTAAGAAGAACAATTAGTTCCCATAGCAATTCGAACGGTTTGTCGGAAGCCTTGATGTCCGAAGCTACATAGATGTTGTCAATAAGGAACTCCAGTATCCTTTTAATATCAACTTCAGAGTACATGTATGTGGAATCGGTGATTTTTAAAAGATTTATTTTGTTGAAGATCAATCAAAAGATTTTGAGATCCATTTTTATTGAAGAAGCAGTCGTCTATGTTATCAAAAAGCCATGTTTTCGATTTTTCCTGAGGAATGTTTGTATGGTTTAAATGCAGTGTTCTCTCCTGAAAGTCACATGGCTTCTTTGATATAACCACTGTCTACCCTGACTCTGGGAGTATCGAACATGTTTCTTTATTTCCCCAATTTTATGGAACCGTTTAAGCAAAACATGTAAACTTTTTTTTATTTTATTAACCAAATTAATGAATGAAATTATTTGTATTTCAAACTACTGATTTCTTTTCTTGTTTTATTTATCTACGGTTTTCAACAAACGTCAATTGTTTTCTTTTGTTGTGCAAAAAGCATCTGGTATCATTCAATGATTTCCAACCAATATGTGCATTTCAAATGTGACCATAGCAAAGCAATTCAATCAATTCAATTTTGTGAGGAAATCAGACCTGACATTTATAATTTCCTCTTATATTCTGTGATAAAAGTGAGTGTAGCAAGAATTGTAGGGTTTCTCTCTCTCTCTCTCTCTCTCTCTCTCTCTCTCTCTCTCTCTCTCTCTCGTTTATACACGCAGGTCTGAGAGAAAGAAATTGATTGTATTTTCAAGTAATGACTAAGATCTCGATTTTACAGAGTTTTTAAGCAAATTCTTTTATACATGTATATTATTCGAGATGTGTCTTCTAATATTTATTATCATTAGGACAGAATGTTTAACCACTCAAGATGTTTTTCCCGGCATTAGAAATATGTAAAAGTGATATTGTGCCTATCCTGACTACGTTTGCTACTAGTAATCCCATTGATTTCCCTTCGCATTTAATGTTTGTCATTATATAAATGTCAATCTTTTTGGTTGTTTTATGGTACTTTTTTCTGAATAATATCATATAATAAGAATGTTAACTGAAATATCATTGCAGAAGCAAAACTTCCTCTTCTGAACTGTTTAAACTCATTTTCATAAGGCAATGTCGTCTCTTTAGTGGATCAGGTCTATTTTTAATTAGGAGAAGGATAAATAGCATTCTAGATTAAAGATTCAATTACTTGCTTGACAAGAATTACAATTAAGCGGTTAATAAAAGTTACAATATTCTCTATTAAAAATTTAGGAAAATACAAGCTTTATACAAAATGAACACGACGAACTTGTGTACACTGACATAAGAGAATTGGGAGAGGGGGGAATTTGACAGCTGAAATTGTGTTCCCTTACCTTTTATATTTCTTATTTATTGTTGAACTTCAAAAGAAACCAGGAGATACATCATGAGAAATGTGTGAATAAATGAAGAAAAAAAATCACTCATTGCTTCACTACTTGAAAAATTAAAAAAAAATATATAATCTTGAAATTAAATGTAGTGAAATAAATAGACTAAAGAAACTCTTTCTTGGTGAAGCGATTAATAATGTTCTCATGGATATGTTCAGTAATAATCTGGTATTTAGAAACATACCAATTATTAGAAAACTTAGTTTTCATCCTTAATCCTTGGTATATTTTGAATTCTAATGACTTGTAATTCCTCATGCTAAGATATTTTAAACACTTTAACATTTAACGCTTTAATTATAAACTTTTGAAAGTATTTTTAGAAACATTAATAAAAATGGGTGAATTCAAAAAAATGACCACCAAACTGGAATTTTTTGGAAAACTTCAATTACTTCTAACATATTTTTCACTTATTTCATATCATATTGCAAATGCATTCTAGTTTAAAATCCTGAAGTGGCAATAGAAAAGACAATTGGATCAAAAAGTTTCAGAATTTTTATTAGTAAAATTTCTTTTGAAAAAAGAAAATATCATTACACCTTAAAAGACTTTCTAAAATACATAATCACAAGAAATTATAGTTTTTTATGCTTCAAAATGGTGAAAGGGGTATAAATGATTAAATCTATACCTTGATTGAGTATCTTCTCTTGTATGTGTGACAAAAAATTGGCTTTTTGATTGTAATTTTACATTATTTTTTTCAATTCTGGTTTGAAAAGTTTTAATATGAATAAAATATGAAGCAATAAAATTCCCCAAATTTCACTTTTTTCTCCGTTCAAGCCAATTCTTTAAATCTAAGCCAAAAAAGAATTTTTATATACGAGTTCTCTTACAAAAAATACTAGATTTTGAAGTGACCCTATGTTACATTATTGCGTTGCACTCCTGACATCTGATATGTATTTTATTTAACATTGTTTTAAAAATTATAACACACAATAACCCATTCTTACTTTGTAAATTAATTTGTCGTTTTGATATTTTTGATCGTTTACGGCAGGTTTTTCATATATTGAAGACCTTGACACACGATTATTTGCAAAGTGTAATATATATAAATTGTATATAAAACTATATGTGAAATGATGAAAACTATTCCCTGAATTGACTAGAAAATTTCTGTAATTTGTTGATGGACATAGTGTTTTGAACATCAAATAGTATCAAACATTTTTTTTAACTCATTTTTAGTAAAGATAGTTAAAATGCATTGGTAATTATAAAGCAGTTTTGTTGCACTCCTGATTGCAGCAAAATTTAAAATCAAAACCGTAGAACACAAAAATTCATAAAGTGTTGGCAACATCAAGTGGTACTGAAACTGTGCATTGTGTATAGTCCAATACTTCATAATTAAAACAGACGAAAGTATTTGAAATTTGCATTTTATCTGGAATTATTCCTTATTTATGCCAAAAAACTAGCTTAAATGTATATTAAGAAGATAAAATATATTTTATAGCATATTTTCCTTTAAGAGGACAAACACAGTAACCCACCAGAAAAATTCTACTCATCATTTTTTCTTTATTTTTATTCTTATTGGATGATTTATAATTCTAACATATTTGTTGCACTCCTGACCAAAAGCATTTGGGCCTTTAAAGTAGAATTGTGAAGTGAAAATTACATAAGAACTTGTTCTGTTGTTTCAGTGAAGTTGAGGAGGAATTACTTGAATTTTATGACAGTATTTTAGTGTGTTTATTTTTAACATTCATTAAAAAATCACAAAAAGATAAAAACACATTTGAATTGATAAACTTGAAAAAGGAAGGATTTTAATAATAAAACTTGTCAATAATTTAGTATTAAATTATACAAAAAGATCATTATTAATTAATAAATATGTCTAAGCATGAATAGAAGTGTTTTTGTCACACAACTTGAATCTTTTCAAAAATGTGTTCCACTCCTGACCATAGAAATATAGACATGAAGCACAGTCAGATCCTGTAATTGATAAATCTATTTGGTAAAAATGTTCTTTGTGTCCTTCTTTTTCAAAATGAAAATCAGAAAATCATATAATGATAATAGTTTTTTATGCTTGGGAGCAAAACATCAAATGTTGCACTCCTGACATTATTGGGTATGCACATATACTTGACTCTAATTAATGCTGCTTGTGATTTATATAACATTTTTAAGTTTTAAATTGTATATCAGTTATTGTTTTACACTTCGAAAATTCTTTTTTGTCTTAATTTTCTTTCAGAATTTTACAATTGATGGTTTTTTTTTTTTTTTTTTTTTTTTTTTTTTTTTTTTTTTTTTTTTTTGGCAGCACTACATTCTTTCTGATGCACTCCTGACATGGTATAACATTTTTTTAAACATCAGCCATGACCACAACTTGATTACACAAAAGTTACTACAGTGCACATTTAATGCTCAATACTTTGAATATTATCAGGAAAGTCTTTATTTTCAACATAAAGCATTATTATTTATTTCACAGATCTCCAAAAAATATTGAAATTTCATCAAAATGTCACAAAAAGTTGTTGCACTCCTGACAATTTTAGCATCATTTTTGGGCATAACTATTTTGTTCATTGAGATATCAACGAGATATTTGGCAGGTATTTAAACACTATCTAAAGACATATGCTGAGACATAGAAATCTATTTTCATTGCCTGTATTTTTATTGTGGATTGATAAATATGCGTTTGGTCATTTTTTTTTTTAATTCACCTAAATTGTAAATATGAAAAAATTTAAAAATATATATAAGTAGTTTTATTTTAATTATTCTTTGAACTGCAAACAAGATTTTAGAAAATGTTGTCATATGTTGTAAATGACAAGAAAAAAATGCTTCGTGTTTGGTCAGCAGTTCCATTTAATATTCAAATGTGTCATAAATAAAGTAATATTGGCATTCAAATATTTTGATCGTTCAATTATTACATTTTAATAAAACATTGTGTTGCACTTTACAGAGATTGATACTTTGGAGCATTATGACGTAGACACGAGACATGTACGAAGGCTATATGTGTATTCACATGTGTATCACGTTAGAAACACCCCTATTTCTCGACTTGTCAAACAGCAAAATTAATCTGACTTTGAAATTTTCTCTGCTGAATCTGGCTAAGATTTGGGAGAATGCAGTCGGCTCTTTGAGTTAGAGATTTTTAACACACTCCATTAACATTCAGACTACGTTATAAAAATGTTTTATAGATGTTGTAAAAGTACCAATTACTACAAAATAAGACTTTGTCCCTGCATTGTATCCTACCTTGTTTGTAATAAAAATTGGTTGTGAATACAATCATTCTTTGATGTGCGTGTTTAAGAGTAAGAGAAAAACTAAATTTATATTAAGCTTATTTCTAAAAGGAAGTTAGTATATGATAGATTTTCAGAGGTGTCACGTCGTGACGAATATTAGGATGTACGATAATGGATTGCAGATGTTCACTGTTGGCAACATACTATATCAGTATTTTCTTTGTTGTGTCATTTGCTGAGATAAATGTTTCTATAAATAAGTAAGTATATTACAATCTTATTGTCATTTATTTTTAAGCATTTTATATTTTTATGTTTAAAATACTCGATAGTTGTTTTTTTTAACAAAGTTTCCATCTTTGTGTGAAATGGAAGGGTGGCAATCTTATGACAACTATGTATTTTCAACCCTATAGAATCATTTATTTATTTCAATAAAAAGTAGTTTGTAAAACAGTTGATTTATGTTTGTTAATGAAGAAACAATGCATGTAATAATATCAAGGGAACGATATTGACGTCATTAAAATTTGAAATACTTTAATATAAACTATAGGTGATTATGTGTATTAGTTCTTCGAAACATAACAAAGCATACTATGTTAGCTTCTATAATCAAAAAATGTTTTATTCGATTTAAACTTTAACAACATCCAATTTATAGCAAAACTGGACTTGGTGAATGTTGTCAGGATTATGTGAATGTTTCAGGAACTTGTAAAGGTAATTTGGTTTAATTTTTATACACTATAACAAGTGTGTCAAAATTTAATGAAAACAAGGAATGTTCCTGTGATGTATATATTAACTTCACAGCCTGTATTGGTTCCTGGGGGAAGGACTGCAACAATAGCTGTTCGCACGGATACTACGGTCACGGATGTCGTGAAAATTGCAATTGCAGTGAATATCAAATCTGTAATGAAAGACATGGATGTCAAGGTTTGTTTTGTCTGGTATGTTTTGTAATTATTGAGTGTTTTGAATATGCGTTTAGTTATATGCAAGTAAAATTGCAAGCACACCATAAAACTTTTCTGACTTTGTTCAGTGCTTTTTTCAGACATACATCAACATATTATAAATAGGAAAATATCCATTTAAAAACAAGAAGAATTAAAACCGACATCATATTATTAAAAAAATATTTAATATATCGTTTAAAATAAATACATCTTACATTTTTAAACAACTTAAATTGTGAGCAGGACAAAATACTGACCCCTGGAAACACCAGACGTGGGAACAGGTACCGAGAAGGTGTAAAGCATCCCCCGTCGACAGGTCAAACCTGCCGTGAGCTCTCTATATTGATTAGGTAAACAGAGAAATCGGTGGTCAAAATTAGTATAAAACTGGAGTGAAACACATTTTGGTGACCACGTATTTAGAGTAAATTGATACCACTTGAAATAGAGTACACCTACGTATCTAAATGTCGAATTGAAGGTCACAGCTAGTGTTTTCTTCTACTTGAGCAAAAGTCGTTGAATAAACTGTATTTCATAAGAATATTAAAACAGATTGGCTAATAAAGAGGTACATGTACACTTATTGTTTTCAAAATTCCAACAGAATGGCGGAAGACCTGGTCTTTTAACACCATATGAATATTCTATATAGGGAACTAAAGAATCCTCTCGAGGTTTATTAGATTCCCTGTATTGATCACTCTAAAACAAGTGACTCTTAATCAAGTATGGTTTTTCATGTTAATAGGAGAAGGGTGTGTATTATTTTGGCAATTTAAATCAAACTTTAAAACGTCATCACATTTTAACTTTTTCATGAATGAAGTTAAATCACCATCGACTCTTTCAGCATGTTCATCTTATTTAAATCAAATTTAAATTAGGAAATTTTGTAGACGTATACAAAATACATTTGGAATTTGAATTCATTTAAATTTGCTCATAAAATGAATATTTTGGGTGTATGTTGCTCTGCATTAAACAATAAAAAGCTTCGTAATGAATTTGCTATATCACAATTTGTATTGCAGTAAGAAGGGTTTTTTGGGTGTGTGTGTGTGAGAGAGAGAGGGAGTAGAGATATTTTCTGGTTTCCATTGATTCCTGAGTTTTACCAATAATGTAGAGTTATCGATGGTCTGCGCGCTGGTACCAAAATGCACTTAACATATCAAACAAGGCGTGGATCCAAGAATTTACGGAATAAAGATTGATTGTAAGTTGTTTGACATCCCATTGAGAATTTTCACTCATAGAGAGAAGTCACAGTATGTCGATAAAGGGCTTCAAATTTAGACCTATAATTGGCACTCAGGGCCATTTAGCAGTGAGGGTTCTTTATCGTGCCAACACCTACCGTGACAGGGAACCTCGGTTTTTAAAGCCTCGTCCAAAAGACTCGTGACTTTCACTTCTAGTGTCGGGCGCTTGGCGAAGGAACAGTCACTACCTATATTAACTTCTTAGGTTTGACGCAGCGCGGCGAACGAGAATCGAACCCGGGTATCCCGATCACGAAGCGAGCACCCTACCACTAGGCTACTGTGACCTGTATAGAAAAAAGAAATGATGAAAACATTTACATAAATACTCGCATTAACGATGCCGAGTCTAAATCTGTGATTTTAATACAAAATTAACATTATCTGTAACACCTATGGGTTGAAATTGTGCTTTTACGACAATAAGTAAGAAAAAAACCGCTGAAATGGCTCTAACGACATCACTATTTTCCGATTTTAAAAGCAATGCATAACGCTGAAGAATAACAGATGACTCGCTTGTATATTCAAGACGTCCATGGATATTTTACTAAAAACAGCTGGCAGAACATCAAAATAAACATACTAGCAATCTAAACATTGTTATTTTTACCAAAATAATTCATCTGCGCCAATAATTTATCTGCACCAATATATACATATACCGCAATATGGCAATTTTAGAGGTATTGGGCGTTGAAAAAATAGACATTGAATAATTCCTACACCAACCTAGATGGTCAACTTTTTTTAAATTTCACAATTGGGTGACTTTGTACAATAACTTTCATGTACTTGGCTGAAAAAGAAATCTCTAGGGCAGAAATACATAAAATATGGAAAAAATTATAATTTGGTGCTTTTCCAACAAATTTCCATAGGGTCAAATAGTAAAATTTGACAACTTTTGAGATGCCCCTTAAGAATCGGGACAGTAAACATTCGATTTTTTAATCTTAAAACAATGAATATAATAGTAAAAATTAATTCAAGAAAACTTATCAAAATCTCTTAAGTAGAAATAATAACACTTGGTCTCGTTAAATACATAACTTTAACTGATTTGAACTAATGGCGAAAAACTTTACTTTTATGTGTACTTCAATGGGATTGTTGGTTAATGGGAAAAATCATGAAATCACTACTCCTTTTCGTGAAATAAAGCCAAAATTATTTTAAAATGTTTTAAATGTTAAAATGTTTGTTCCAGGAAAAAATCAGGGTTGGTAGACTGGGATTCTTTTTCAGTTATATACTCAATTTTAGATGCAATAATAATTTATGTACCTCTATTAAATGCATATGAGAGTTATAACTTTGGAAAAGCTATACAATAAAAGTTGGACACCCCTTTCTTCCTTGTCAAAGATTTTTTAAGTAAGTGTCGATTTTTTTCTGCCTATCCCCTTTTTCAAAAATGATGTTCCTGATGTGTTGTATGTTGTGAACTTAACCAAAGCACTTTATCTACATCGCTTCAGTCCACTCAGCTAAAAATGTATTGTTGTTAAGCTGCCATGAACTGTTGCATCAAGTGGGTGTCATTGCCTCTTAAAATTGTATATAAACGCTTGTTCCTATTGGCCTGATAGCTTGGGAAGCAAATAACTTAACTGTCACAGCTTGGGCTGAATGAGATGTGCTTATTGAAGTCAGACACCATACCATTTATTTCTAAATATTCTTCCAAAAACTCATAAAACATAACCTGTAGTATTTTGATAAAAAGTTCCTACTTTACTAGTAAACATATGTCGCCCGCGTGACACAGTGGTTAGAGCGTTTGCTCTACAATCGCAGATAAAGAGTTGATCCTTACGTCGCAGGTTCGAATCCAACCGCGGGATGTGGAGAAAGGTCCTTCGGATGAGACCTCATAAACCGATGTCCCGTGTCGCAATAGGTGCTGGCGCGAAAAAGATCCTTCACTGATCAATAGCCCTGAGTGCCGAGTATAGGTCTAAAATTGCAACCCTCAACCGGCAAGTGGTGGCGTCTCCATATGAGTGAAAAATTCTCGAGAGGGACGTTAAACAACAAACAAACAAACAAGTAACCATACTGGACAATATTTCTATACCAAATCTTTAAAACTCTGAACTACAAATCTATTAATATTGCCCGGAATAGAATGTACCTTTCATGGGCTTTTTTTTATGTTGGTGAAACCAAGGGTTCATTTAATACAAAAGTATCGGGACTTAGATTTCAAATTAATAACCGGGGCTACAGCTTATCTATAAGCATCTTAATTTACCTAATCATTCTATTTTTTCAATGAAAGTTAGAATTGTAGAAAAGCCTTACAATCATTCTAACAAAACATTCAAAACAGCCATTCATTACGTACACCTTTCCGTAGACAACGAAAAGAATACTGAATTAGGAAACTATGCAATGTATTTCCGTATGGTTGCAATGACACTGTCGATAATGTTGGGAATCTTTAAGTCCATAGTGTAGCAATGTGAATATGATGGGACTTTACACAGAGTATAGTCATGGTCATCGGTCTTACAATAAACCTATCATACACAATTTCTCTTTGATTCACTGCTACCTTACGTAAAAATCCTTTATAATCTTCTATTTCAAAAGACCAATGAAAGTCCATACTTGGATTCTTCGACACCAGAATACAGGCATGGATCTATGATTCTGGACGTTGCTAATCACATGTTTTTTTTTTTTTTTTAAACCGCCACGTTTCACGGAAGAGAATACAGCTCCAGTAATCCGTGTGTACCTAAAACTTGAAGAAAGATTACACTTAGTGTACAAAAAGTGGCCCCTGGTAAATTGCAAAAAAAAAAAAAATAAATAAAGTGTAGAAAATAGCCACATAAGATTAATGTTGTGATTCTTTTATGTTTTAATCGCAACTCTACGAAATAACAGGAATAAGAAATCAGTAAAAACAGTCAAATTCAAAAAAGTATGGTCCCCCTTTTCGGTGTTTAGTGGATGGGATGACATTATTTATGGCATATTATAACTGTCTTGTTTCTGTGTTCAGTCTTGTCTGTGCATCACACAAAAAGACATAAATTATTGAATTGATAAGAGTAATGGCAAAGATTATAGCTTCTCAAAGCTACATCAAAATTTAAGATCAAGGTCATGAGGTCAAATATTACAATACAATCCGAAAGGTCTTGTCACAAGTAATGTGACAAGATGCAAATGCCTTATTTTATCGCAATTTAACGTTATAAGCAATGTTATAATTTTTGAAATTATGAAAATTAGGTCAAACTTCAAGGTCATTGGGTTAAAAATCATAGTGCATTTGGAAAAGCTTGTCACAAGTAATGCACGTTATAACTTTTTAGTACTGTCCTACCTTCGCTCCTTCAAAAGTTAGCAACACTGAAATAATGTTTGAAATTCGCTCGGGGTAAACTGTTTAGAAATCGATACAAAACACCGATTGGTTCTTCACTGTATACAGGTATTTACCTTTCAATATTTACACTCAGTGTATTTTTTTTCTTTCTGAAATCCATTAGAAATTTACAACATTTCACACCCTACAACATACACGAAATCTTGTCACAGGACTGTAGAATACACAATAAGAACTTTTTGCATTTTCAATACTCTAGGAACACCAAATGTATATTGTTTCGGCTCAATTTAATTGAAAAAAATTACCCTATAAAATTATTGTAGAATTTTTAACAATTGTGTGTTTAAATTTAATTTATCATTTTTTTCCTCACAATATTCATTTTACATAATACCGATAGATTCTGTGAAGTTAATTTGGAACCAGAACTAGTAAAATGGTACCTATTTATTTCAAAATAGGGGGAGGGAGTACGCCTCCAACATCTTCACTACAACCCTCTTTTCTGAAACCTGTGAAGGCCCTGAGATTCGGATTCCTCATAAACTTATATCTCGGTGTTACATATCTATTGCAATCTGTATTGGATATGTTTAGCCGTTGGATATATGTTTCGCCTACTCTGTATATTAATGGGACACATCTAAAATCCAACTCGAACAAGCGCATCATTCTGGACTTAACATATACCAAGTGGGCAATTTTTAATTACCTTAAATAAAATTATATCGAAGTTTTCAATATATATTCTCTTACCACCAAGACATCAAAGTAAGGGATATGTGTTAAATAATTCAGTTTTAAATTAATTTAACGATATCAAATGATCGGGAAAAAGGGACCGTGGCATTCAGCTTAAGTGGAAACATCCTTTGCCAACAAAGGAATTGACGCAGTAGTAATATTCTTAATCGGAAAAGGGTCGTCTTGTATTCTACCACATTTCAAGTTGAAGTCCACAATTGTAATTCATACAATTGTTTATCGACAATTGATTCCAAACCCATAAATTAGAAACACTCTACAATGCCTAAATATCGAACATCTGAAACATAATCCTCCTATGTGTTCATGTTCTTCTCCTTATAGTCCTGCTGGACACGTCATAACTGGTGACTTGAGTATAGTTAAGAATTAGGACCTTAAATCACTTATTTTAAAATGGGTTAATGTTAAAGGGAACCCCAATATTTTCACCGGCATCAAAAATTTAATAGATATTATGAATTCTGTCGAATATTATACCAGACGATAGGTCAAATATGAAGGAGAAAACTTTGACACTTTAAGATGGATTGAAATCTCGCATTAAACGGTTGTAAGCCAATATAGCAACCATATATCCTTTTGTCTTCAAAAATTCAGAAGTGAAAAAAGAACTAAATGATAGATTGTACAATCAATACTGAAAAATCAAGGGCGTAAAATATTATATTTCTTCGTAAGAGTCATAACTCTAAAGGTAAAAAGAGGAACTTGGATTTAATTCTACAAGTGGTAATCAAATTTATACTCATAGTTCCCTTTCTAAGGAGAAAATACTTAAAATTATTTGTCAGTTTTAAATATTTTTAATAATACGAAGAATCAAATTGAATTTGAATTACCATCTATCTGCTGGATTCCTAAACTACTTAAAATCCTTACAATGAAAAAGGTGAAGATAACGAACAGTGATCAATATTAAAAAGAACTACAAACAATACAAATCTGTAAACATGACATATATATATATATATATATATATATATATATATATATATATATATATATATATATATATATATATATATATATCTATATATATATATCTATATATATATATATCTATATATCTATCTATATATCTATATATATATCTATATATATATATCTATATATATATATATATATATATATATATATATATATATATATATATATATATATATATATATATATCTATATATATATATCTATATATATCTATATATATATATATATATATATATATATATATATATATATATATATATATATATATATATATATATATATATATATATATATATATCTATATATCTATATATATATCTATATATATCTATATATATCTATATATATATATATATATATATATATATATATATATATATATATATATATATATATATATATATATATATATCTCTCTGTGGGTGTGGGTGTGGGTGGGTGGGTGTGGGTGTGGGTGTGTATCTATATCTATATCTGTATATATATACACTTTCTTGCAATTTTAACCATTCTCGAAACGGGAATATGTTGAATATGCTATGTCCAGTATGTTTCTATTTTAGAAAATGAATGCTCAACACAAAATGAACACGAAGCTCTCACCTATAATGACATAAGAGAATCATTCCTGATTGAAGACACAATTTCTGAACTTTCGAAATATTATACTCTTCCGCGCACACATTCACAAATTGGACAAGTGACGAAAACATGCATAAGTTTGCCGAAATATGGGAAATATTCAAATGAAAGGGAGGAAAAGTATACCTACTCCGGTTCTTTTGATGTTAATGAATATAGTGGATGTAATGAAAGTTCTGAAACTTACAATCATCTGCAATTTGAAAAGATGTCTCCTTTGCCAGCACAATCAGCTGTGATTATAAACAATTACTGTTCAATGAAACTTATTCATTAATATTCTCCACTAGAGTGTAAAACTAATACAGAAGTATGGAGTGAACTGATGTGGAAGATAAATGAATAAATACAAAAGGACAATGTAACAGTGTTTACAAACAGAACTCACGAGATCACGCGTATCCAGAATTATATAAAATGTAAGAGAAAGGGAAAATCCAGAAGACAAGACGAATTATGTATTAGTTACATAATATTAAAAAGATTAAGCAAATCATTTATACTAATAATGATATTGATAACCCCTTTGACTAAATTGTGATTTGACAGCATTTTTATGTTTTAAAATTCGAT
Source organism: Saccostrea echinata (assembly GCF_033153115.1). Classification (NCBI taxonomy): domain Eukaryota; kingdom Metazoa; phylum Mollusca; class Bivalvia; order Ostreida; family Ostreidae; genus Saccostrea; species Saccostrea echinata. The sequence goes on from NW_026889772.1 coordinate 4,881,807, forward strand.
AACAAACCGGGAGAACAATTTTATGAGGATTATTATGTATACACGTTGAAAACATTACTCGTATAGTGCAGTTATATTTTGGAACATCTGTGAATTAATAAAGGGAAATTTGATTTTGCTCATCATTTTTATACTAGTACTTGAAAACATGAAGATGAAGAATAAGATGAAACTGAAATGTGTCAAAGCATTTTCAAGGCATTTTGAAGTACATCGGTTTATGAGATCAGGATCTACTTCATATTCCTTTAGAAATTAAAAAAATGTCAAAGAGCACTTTTTTTGACATCCATTGGATTTAATGTTTTTCAGCACAGTGATCTTTTTCTTCATGTTCAGGTAATTGATGTCATTGGACAAACAGGTTATATAAATAGAGGCATTTGACACAGTCCTAGTTTTGATGCAGTTCTAATTTGGAAAAAGTGAGAAAAGAAAATGGGTATAAATATTACTTATTTTCTATTTTTAACCTTGACATTATTATTATCACTTCACTGTCACTTTTGTGAGCATTCGTGCCGAAGAGTCAAACAGTAACCATTGCTGTGTTGTACAGTGTACAAAGTACACAACGACAATTACACAGGTACACCCATCTGTAGATCACGCAGACATCTTGTTTATGCTTTGATTGTGGCTGTTAGTTTTGGCAGTCCATCCATCAGTTTAAGGACGAATTCGATATAACAGAGAAGTGACGATGTATTTGTATGACACAATATAATTTTTAAAAAAAAGATTATTAAGGTGTTATAAGGAAATTCCTTCTTAATTAAGCAGAATTACCTCCAGCAAAAATAAGGAAGATCTTTCATTTTTTTTTTCCCAATGTCCTTCATTAAAAGCAAAATTTATTCTACCTATGAACTCTATCTCGGCATTGATAAAATATCCTCATAAGATTGAACATTGTTCAGTTTATCAAAGCATAGGTATGAATAGCGTTTAAGAAAATTGGGAGAAAAAAGAGAGAATATGTAATTCATTTCATGCCCTTTAGTCAAACATATATTTCATGTATTTACTTTATATTAAATGCAGAATATGGAGAAAAATTCTCTTGAATATACATAAATACCACTAAATCCTATGGTCATTGTAAGCATCCAAATACATAAAAAAGCAATACCAGGAATTAGAATTCCTATAAAACAAAACATATGAATAAATAAACTTTTAAAAGTTTGTGCATTTAAACTGGAGATGGGGACGACAGGAAAGAAAAGAGCAGTTATGGACATTTTCATAGAATGATGACTGTGACAATTCTATTATCAGAACACGGAATCTTTAAATTTTTATGCATCACGTGATTCTTATTTTTTTATATTTTTACTTTTTTAGCTCAATTGAAAGGAAGGCTCACATGATCTTTTTTGATCAAAGTATGTCCGGCGTCCGTCTGTAAACTTTTCAAATTTTTGACTTCTTCTCAAGAGCCACTGGTCTAATTTCAACCAAACTTGCCACAAAGCATCCTTGGGTGAAGGGGATTTAAAATGTTTCACAGTGAGTATCACGCCCTCTTTCGAGGGGATATGAATAAGAATTCGTTAATATTTGGTGGTATCTTTTATAATTCTTCTTCTTAACCACTGGGCAAGAAAAGATAAAACCCTAACTCTAACCCTGATGTAAAAGCTTCATCACATACTCTAAATTCAAGTTTGTTCATATCATAACCCTTGGAAATGTCTTTAAAAATTTTCTCAAGAACAGCAAAGCCATAAAAAGCCATATTATTATAGAAGTATCACCAGGTAGTGAAGATTCAAATTTATTCAAATCATGACCCCTGGGTGTAGGACAGGGCCACAACAGTAAGTAAAATTTTACCAGAGGAATGTAGAGGAAAGGATCAGTGCACTTAAGCTATGAGAGTTGGATCCTGGTGCTTTGCCAATAACAAATTTCCGAAATTTATAAATTTTTTGAATCAGAATTATTAAACAATATCTTAAGAGCAGGGTTTGATATATTATATCACATAAAAATATTAAATAATGCCGAGCGACACTGGTTTTTGCGACTGGGGTCTAGCAGTTTTGTCTTATTTCTATTGTTATTCATATGCATACCAGTTTTCAACGACATTGTTTACATCGAGCCGCAACTTGTCCATTCTTCTTATTTGCACAGACTATGTATTTTGATTTAAACTTATACTTATCCAAATGGCAATGTTGGACAATTTGCGGCTCATATGTAATTTTTTAAAAAATTCTCCAAACTACGGTGGGGTTAGCTACTAAATTAACAGGTCACCGAGCGTCTACCTATTTTGACCTGTTTGATATTATAATCACTTTACTCACGTGACATTCCACTGTTCGATATGCTTTCACTGTGTCTGTCAATGGACTTCAGGGCTGCACACACGGATATGTATTTAAGTACAAAATTTGACCATGTATAGACTTTTAATCGATGAATCCTGAGATTTCTCGAATCTTATGAAACTGTATTAAGAATAGGGCAATGCTCTATTTCTTAATACAAGTCTTAACTTACCTTTCATTTTTAAACCAATCAAAAGTACTCACATTGTGGTCATCCTATTTTTATCATAACAAAACAAAGCACGTGGTAAACAATGGTCGACTTTAGCAGTAAAAATATCGAAAAACTCGTTGTTTTATGGGAAGAAGATCAGAAGGAGTAACTACATGTAATTCTAAAAGTTGCTTAAATGCAGCGTTATCTATTCTAGAGAAGTTTTTATAACTACTGGGCTATTCTCTTTGCACCTCATCTAGCGATGCATTATGTGCACCAAGTACATGTACGAGTGTTCCGCCGCTGTTTCCATTATGATGATCTTTTCAGTTTTTATGCAATGCATAATACGATAACAGATACTGGTAACAGAACCTCGTTTTCCATTATTGAGAGAGAGAGAGAGAGAGAAATATTGCGAGGGAAACACGTAGAAATCCCTAAAGTCTATTAACAATCTAATAAAACATATAAACGTGGGTACAGGAAAGTATTTTAATACAAATATAAAACTTGTATTATACAGTAACTACAAATCTCACCGTTTGTACCGGCCTGAACAACTTCAAAAATAATGAAGAATTTTGCAAAACTTTTATTAGGGTCTCAATGTTTACCTTGTCTTCTTTCACTATACTGTGTTTTTCCTTTGGTATTTGAAGGAAATTCTGGTATTGCCAATGCAAATCAAGTGCACGATTAGTATGTAGCTGTGTTAGCTCATGTCGCCTCTGTATTATGGTCTGCAGGCATCTATAGACACATCCCTAAACACTAATATCATACCTGACAATATTTGGATTGCCGAAATGAAAGAGATATTGAAGACATAAGCGAGTGATTATCGATATAGTAAAGTTGTAGAATTTTAGTTGACCATGTTTTTTAATCTGAAATATACTTGTTCCGTCAATAAAATGTTAATTCAAATTACAGATAGTTTGTATTTCTTGGAGTTTTCATGTTAACCTAGCGACTCAAATTTTAAGTTAAAATTTTATATTTCATTTCCGAATGTTATTTATCTATACATGCATATAATAAAATATGTATCACCGTGAGTACTACATACATGTATAATTTGTTTCACTACACGTTTGTATTACTCTACGTACTACATGTACAGTGAATTACGATTAAATGTAGTGTGACATCGAAATCATGTAAATGTGAATCTTTCTTAAAACATACATTCATTCTTTGAATTGAAAAGCATTCAGCATATAAAACGAAAAATTATAAAGCTAAAGAAAAAAGAAGGGGCATTTTTTATCATATACGAAAACTAAGATCATAATTCGGTGCTAGGCATCAAACATATGGATACGAATCATGAAAATGATCAATATGTTTGGCCATGATTCATTTATTATTTGTGTGAATCATGAAACTACACAATCTTTCTCTCCTCCATTTAAATTCATACTGTAGAATCAATCTGGAAATAATGTGCAAATGTTTACATTCCACTTCCATGCGATTTAAATATCTCCGCCCATTTGCGGGTACCTTAAATTCGAAAGTGGTCCAGTTCAAATTTCCGGAATTTAAGGCTTATATTTGTTCTTTTCAATGACGTTGTGTGGAATTATAGCAATATGTTTAACAAAAAATTCGAAGTATAGATATCAAATGCATATGTATGCACAATAATCATAGATTAATTTAGCAATATAGTCTAATTTAAGGCTTAAAATGGGTGGCCGAAAAGGCTCTTAATGACACTCTAAAGTGCACTCATTCTTTCTTTAAAAATATTCTTCTCAAGAACAGCTAAGCCATCATAAGTCATATTAATATAGAAGTATCATAATTTTATGTAGATTCAAGTTTGTTCAAATTATGACCCCTGGGGGTTGGACAGAGACATAATAGGGGACCAAAGTTTTACATAGGAATATATAGGAGATTTCTTTAAAAATCTTCTTCTCAAGAACAGCTGAGCCATTATTAGTCTTATTAATAGAGACGTATCCTCAGGAAGTGTAGATTCCATTTTGTTTAAATCATGACCCCGGGGGTAGGGCGACACTACAAAAGTGGGTCAAAGTTTTACATAGGAATGTATAAGGGCATTTGCGTAAAATGCATTGAAGACTTCAAATAGAGGAATGACCTGATAACCCTTGGAATGGACTAGCCAAAGGGCATGAAATATGTGGAGATAACGATCAGTATTCAAGCTCAAAAGTCCATTAAACATTACAAAATAGGAGCAGAGCAAACACGGACCTCTAAGATATCAGAGGTGGGATCAGGTGCCTGGAGGAGTGAGCATAACCTGCCGACCGGTCACACCCGCCGTGTGTTCCTTGTCATGGGGAAATAACTGAAATTCCGTCGACAAATCAGTGAAATAATGGCCTAACAATTAGTATATAAAACGTCAGTCAGCATTTGACTTGATGAAAGATTGTATTGCTGACAAGGTCATTATATCGACCATAGAACTTACGAAATGATGACTTTAAACGAGACTGCTGATATTCCTGTTTCATCAACTTGTTTGTCAACAATTTACCTCGTTTTAGAAATTGTTCATACGTAGAGCATGCTCTTGTGTATCGAATCAACTGAGAGATACAAAACCCCGTATGCAGGTGATAAGGGTATATTGCTGTAAAAGTAAGGGAAGTTGACGATTGAAAAGTTAAAGTCATCACGTTTATCATAAGGCTTCGTTGTTAGATTACCATTAACGTCTTTTTCTAATAAAATATCCAAATATGAAAAAAGATGTATCGGACTCTGTGGTATCTTTTATCTCAAGCTCACCGGGATATATCGTGTCGACATAAGAATGGAAATGACCATTTTAATTGACAATACGTCGTCGATATATCTAAATGCCGAGTTGAAGGCCACAGCAAGTGTTTTCTTCTTTTCACGTAAAAGATTTTGAACAAATTCTGCTTAATATGAATACAAAAATAGATCTGCTAATAACGGGGCGCAATTGGTACCCATGGGAATTCAAAATAGATTGTTGGAAGACCTGGTCTCAAAAAACCACATAGATATTGCGCAGGTGTGTTAAGGAAGCACTAAGATAATCTGACTTGACTAAATCAGTGATACAATATGACGTCATAGTAGGCGAGATGACGTTACTTTTAGAGCACAAGATTTCATAATATTGTTATTAAGAGATATGATTTAACTCCTGAAAATGAACAAAAAGTTGCAAATATTAACAAAAATATTTTTTATTTTGTTATGCTGTATCTGTCACTTGAATGGATGACGTCATAACTGTTCAACAAGTATCTTGAGAATTGACGAGAATTTGGCTAAGAAGGCATGTAGAAAGATACGTAAAAGGGGGTTTAGAAGCAAATACTGTGAATATTGTGTGTGATTCATGTGAAGTTAAAGTTTGTTGAACAGGTATGCTAATTTATTTTCATCGATTATACCTTCTATTGAAGACAGTCATCTATTTACGTATCCCGGTCGGCCTTTCCTCTGTCATTCGTGACAATAATACTAGTAATGCAAAAGAACAACACTAAGCTGGATACTTCAAAACATAAGATTTGTACATATCGAAAGCTTGCGTTCTATAATACTTAGAAAGTGCTGCTAGAATCGTGAGGTAAACATGGTTTGAAGAAATATCTCGGGTTATATGTATATAATGCAAGACATCGGGTAAGGTTTCGTGCGAATATGTGGAATAATTATTTTTCCGACCGCACAGTGGGATTATAGCAGCACTTTTTAGGCATAAGAGATGTTTTTCAACTATATTATTTACCCAAAGAAATTATTTAACCCCGGGGTACTGTTGTTCTGTTAACTTTTTTATTAAGGAATATTTTGCTATTAATAGCAGTCAAGTAATGACGACGTAGTGCACTTCTTAGCTTTAGACACTCTGTTGTCTTTATGCAATAATTAATAATAGTTTACGTTTTATAGGCGACTTGGATAAATTATCAAACATAATTTTCTTTAAAAAATCTAAATTTCTCGAGAAATGATTTGTATGCTTCCTTAACATACCCGCGTGTCAATCAGAAACTCGAGCATATAAGGCAAAGCTTTTTGAAAGTCATGAATTCAGAAGTTAGATGAAAACGTTGGCGGTTAAATCAGCAATAAAGAAGTTAAGAATAGGAGCAAAAAGTATGAAAGTTATTACCACCAGTGGCAAGTATCCTAGAGAATTGATGGTAAGTTCTAGGTGTAGTAAATTTGAAGGACATCCGGTTCTTATCTATCAATGGAACCAAGAGAGAAGCACGGTGCAAGTGGTACATTACCCAGTCCCCGTCTCTAGATAAGAAAAAAATTTTAGCACTGTGTGATTTACCCTCAGAAAGAGCAGTCTTAATAATTATTACAAAAAATTAAATCAGAGTAACAGGAAAACCTATATATCCCTTGTAAGAGTTACATAGGAAATATCTTTACAGCCTTCTTCTCAAGAACAACTAAGCCATTACTAGTGTTATTTACAGAGAAGCAGCTTTAGGTATTGTATAATCAAGTTTTGTTCAAATTTTGACCCCAGGGGTTGGGGGCACAAAAGAGGGTCAAAGTTTTACATAAAAATATATAGGAATCATCTTGAAAAAATCTTCTGCTCAAGAACAGCAAGGACATTTTTAGTCTTATTATTATAGAAGCATCCTCAGGTATATTCTAATTTTTTTTCAAATTTAGGGTGGGTAGGGTTGGGCCACCATGAGCAATCAGAGTTGTACATAAGAATACATGGTAAAATATTTAAAATTCTTCTGCTCAATAACAGCAAAGCCTTGATAAGTAATACTGATATGGAAGCATCCTAAGGTAGTGTAAATTTAAATGCCCCCCCCCCTCCCCCAAAAAACATTCCAATACTGAACTAATTTCTGCTTTATTATAGCCAATTTGCTCAGGTGAGCGATGTGGCCCATGGACGTCTTTTTCTACATTACCCTACCAAATGTTGTAAATGAATATCAGACAGAAATGGCTAATACTAAGTAAAATATATCTAGAATTGGATTAAATTTATGGAAATTGATAAAAATTTGAAAATACATTGTATTTTAATCCAACCTTTTATTCAGAGGATGTTCTAATTTCTGACACCAATTCACAAGCCGAAGAAAAAAAAATGATTCAATTTGTTAACTTACATTTGAATTACTATTCAATAGCATATTTTGACGAGGATCTGAAAAAAAAAAATATTTAGTCGATAGTCGGTACCACCTAGCGATAAACTCGTTGATATCCCTCCTAGCAAAGCACAGGAGAGTTTTTGATTGGATTTTGTCCTATACATCTCTATATAAAACTTTGAATCCCCATTTCAACCCACTCTAGCCTTGGGTATTATAATCTGAATAATTATAAATATATACTATATGACTACTCAATCGTTTCTTTCCTCATTCTTCGGAAAAGATTTTTATAAATCAATGCTATTTTTACTATTTTATAATTATTTTATATTTTTGAGGGGGTTGCAGCCTTTCTCTAAAACAAAAAGATAAATTTCTGCCCCATCTCCGCAAAAAATGGACATTGAGCGGCGAGGATCAAAATTAACTTGCCACATGGGACCTTAGTTTATCCGAGGAACTGGTCTGCAGGTTCCATAGTTGGATTCGAACATGCGACTTAAGGATCCCATTACGCCACGACTCTAGAGCGGGTGACTCTATCACATTTTAAGTGCATCATTCAATTTATATGCACACATAGTGTGATATGTAGTGAAAAAATACCCAAGTTTCCTTTTTGGTCATATTTACTACATATTCAATTTTAGTTCACAAACTCATTTTCCCTTTGTTGCCTGCCATGTTTCCTGTCATTTACGGAAGATACGTCTCATATCTTGTAATGGTACTATCTAAATAAACGATTTTTTTTTTAAATTCCGGTACAATGCTTAAAACGTTTTCCAAGTCTTTCCTAAAAAATGTATGTCGTATTAAAACACCAGTCAACCAAATAGAACCATTAATGCTACGGTGTTAAGGATGTATTCTTCTGAGATAACTTGCATCAGACTTTTTTCAGATATGGCACTTTTAGGATGACATTACTGAGATGACAAAAATATTCCACTGATAAGAATTTAAAAAAAGAGGCCCATGGGCCACATCGCTCACCTCTGACCCAGTTGTCTTGAGAAGAAGATTTTTAAAGATTTTTCTTACAAATTTCAATGAAAAACTTAGATTTCCCTATTATGGTCCCGCCCTACCCCCGGGGATCATGTTTTGAACAATTTAGAGTCTACACTACCGCAGGATGCTTCCACATAAGTTTCAGCTTTTCTGACCCAGTGGTTCTTGAGAAGAAGATTTTTAAAGATTTTTCCTATATATTTCAATGTTCAACTTGGATTCCCTATTGTGGCCCCGCCCTACCCCCGGGGGTCATGATTTGAACAATTTAGAGTCTACACTATCCCAGGATGCTTCCACATAAGTTTCAGCTATTTTGGCCTATTGGTTCTTGAGAAGAAGATTTTTTAATGACCCCACCCTATTTTTGTCTTTTCTTGATTATCTCCCCTTGTAAGGGGACTTGGCCCTTTATTTTAATAATATAAACTCCCCTTCACCCAAGGATACTTTGTTCCAAGTTTGGTTAAAATTGGCCCAGTGGTTCTTGAGAAGAAGTTTAAAATGTGAAAAGTTTACAGACGGACGGACGGACGGACAGACAGCTAGACGGACGGACGACGGACATCGGGTGATCAGAAAAGCTCACTTGAGCTTTCAGCTCAGGTGAGCTAAAAAAAAAACCTGTTGTCCAGTGTAGACCTATCATTTTAGTGTTATATTCACTCTCAAATAACTAGGTCAATGAATTTTTTCCTGCTAGTGGTCCCTGAGTATTTCTCGGAAAATACATCAGTATTTTACATATTGACAAAATATAACAAGTAATAAAACTCTTTGGATAAAGATATATTATATAAATGGAATAATTTTGCAAAATATTAATATACAATAAGAGTATAAACTATTAACTTACTAATTATTCCAGTCCGAATTTCTAGTTTTCTAATTTTTACTCATTTTTAATCTAATATTACAAACACCTGAATAACTCCAAACCATATAAAGGCTCAGTTTACTTTGTTGCCCTTATTCTGCTGGTATTGAAATTATATGAGGTCAATGATCACATTCTTCAGATATGTTGCCTTAAATGGGTTTTTTTTTTTTTTGGTTCATATTTTTAATTCATCAATGCATGCCATTCAATTTGTAATAATTTTTAATAATAATTTGTAATAATAAATTTGAAATAATTCCTGAACTTTAACACACATGATATTTGAATATTGTGTTAAAAATCACATAAAATCATAACTTTATTAACAATATAGCAAGAAAAGAATTTTCTCTGCGTCACCATCAATTTACTTTTGTTCTTCATATTCTTCAAATAAGAAAATATCAAATCTTTAAATTGATATTGAGTTATACTATGATTATTTTTTGCGTTTAGAACAATTTTTGATTTATCATCTTTTATTTTATAGCATTCCGTTTCTGTTAACTAAAACCCTCAGTACACGCCATTCTTAATTCGGCCTTCAAATCGACATTTAGATATATCGACGACGTATTGTCAATTAACAATGGTTATTTCCATTCTTATGTTGACAGGATATATCCCAGTGAGCTTGAAATAAAAGATACCATAGGGTCTGACAGGTCTCTTTCATATTTGGATATTTTACTAGAAAAAGACGTTAATGGTAATCTAACAACATACCTTCATCACCTGCATACGGGGTTTATATCTCTCAGTTGATTTGATACACAAGAGCATGTTCTACGTATGAACAATTTCAAAAACGAAGTAAGTTATTGACAAACAAGTTGATGAAACAAGAATATCAGCAGACTCTTTTAAAGTCGTCATTTCGTAAGTTCTATGGTCGATGCAATGACCTTGTCAGCAAATACAATTTATCATTAATTCAAATGCTGACTGACTTTTTTCATACTAATTGTTAGGCCATTAATTTACACACTGAATTTACACTGCTTTTTCCGTTACTTCCCGATCATGACAAGGAGCACACGGCGGGTGTGACCGGTCGGCAGGGGATGTTCACTCCTAAATGGCACCTGATCTCACCTCTGATGTTTTAGAGGTCCGTGTTTGTTCTCCTCCAAAATGTGGATTTTTGAGCTTGAATGCTGTTCGTTATCTCCATATATTTCCTTCATTATTTGAAACAAAATACAAGGTAGAAAAATTTGAGATGGTGAGCATTGTTTTAGATATATAAGGCATTGAAAATGTGGCGGGAAACCGAGTAAAAACACAAAATTTATAAACTGTGATCATAAGAAACGTAATACGCTTTCAATTTCAAGTGATTGAGAAACATAAGTCCTTTAAGGGACACTAAATTTAAGTAATGAAACTTGTTTCATCTCTGCTTCATCACGGAAATAAATTTTTAAAAAAATTAAATCAAAAAAAATAATAATAATAACAAATTCCTGTTCTCTTCATGTTGCGAAAACTATAACAAGTCAAAAGATGAAATAGTTTTTTAATATACTATTTTCCTATTTATTGACAAAATAACAGCATGAAGCTAATTATATACCAAATGACGGAAGGAACATATATTCACAACAATTCAGGGAAAATAAATGGACTGAGTTTAGATATGAAGAAACATTATGAGAGAAGTTCCAAGTCCGTTAGAATTGAAAATGTTAATATCTCTAATAATCTTTTTATCATCCGCCATATGTCCAGGAATATCACAATTTTGCAAGTATGTACATTGTTCATATGATGCATACTTATTTTTTTTTTCATTTTATTACTGTATTTTATTTAATATTTTTATATAGTTCTTAAAATTTTAAAGTATTTTTTTAGTAAAACCAAGAAGAGATGTTGTGTCAATTACTTATTTGTGAATGGCGCGTGTCGGCGTAAGTATAGTTCAAGGGCCCGTTTCACAAAGCTAACTTAGGACTAAGTTGTATCTTAGGAAAGAACTTTTTCCTAAGTTCAATACTTATCCGTTTCACTAACCTCGTCTTATCTTAGGATATTCCTGAGTTATGTCGTAACTTTAAGACAAGCAAAACAATGACTTAGGAAGAAACTAAATATGGCGGCTGTACATACATGTATAAGGATTCCTACAGAGAGATACTGTGTGTGTTCAGGGAGAGAAAAAATTCAAAGGACTACTAATATATGAATGATTGTGATCCCTTCAGGTTAACTGCTTTACTTTGTATGTAATATTTAAGAAAGGCGCTAGGGATCTTAAGAATTGTCAGAGAAGTGTCTTTATCACTGGTAAAAATTAATACCAGGTAAATAATTGGTGAAGTTGGAACTACAAATACATTGTACTTAAAGAATGTTTGATTTCTCACGAATTCGTGGATTTTCCAATGTTACTACAAAATAGACGGTACACATGTTGGATTAATTCCCCATCATTTAAAGAGCACGATTTTGTAAACAAAAAAAATCCACGCTATATACACTATTGTCTGTGTTACAAAACTTTGCATATATTATATGTTTTATATGTTTTTTTAAATCTAATAATATTACTAGTATTTGAATCGATATTTAGTATTTGAAAGATTAAAGTTTGATTAGGGAACAAACTTGTTCTCTTCAGCTCCTGATATAGCTGTTTCTCCAAACATTGCTTGTATCTTATCTCCCATGGGAGGAAGGAGGCGTTGAAGTGCAAGACTTGCACCATTTTTCCTCTGTTTCAGCTTATTGAGTCTACTTCTTTTCAACTCTTCCCCTGAACAAATGTATGTTGGGTTACAGAATATTAGGTCCCCCTGTCCATTTTGGGGCTGAATTGTCACGGTATAATTATACAATATATATATTTTCTTTTTTCAACTTTTTTCTGTTAGTGTTGTCATTTACACAGTCGCGAATTTGGAATTTTTTATCTGTCGAAAAATTCTTATTTCAATTTACACAGTAACACGTACAACTAACGTGGAGCACTCATTTGGAGAAATAAAAAGAAAATAAGGCTCTGTTAGATTGCTTGCCCTTCGAAGCAATTATTGTTTTAAATTTATTCAATTTCCTAACTGAAACGATACTAGTAGAAAAATATATAGTAGGGGGAAAATAAACAATTGCAAACCTCCGATACCTTATACAGAGCAAAATAAAAGGCAAACATATAATAGCACAAATATTAGATTAAAAAATATACGTCATGTAACGGGGGGGGGGGTATATGTGTGTCACTGTGTGTGTGAGGATGTGTGAGTGTTTAGTTTAAGTAGGAAACTCGTCAGGGTTAAACCATACTTCTGTCCAAGTCCTTTGAAAGTAGAGGGTAACCCCTAACTTCCGATCCTCCCCTTTTCAAGCTGTTTTTTTTATTTTAAAAAAACGACTCAAACTAAATATTTTTACTCAGACGGACATCCTCCTAACAGTATGCTAAGAATTATAGATAGAGTGGAGAAGTTATTTCATTAGTCCGTAGCACAACTTAAGAAATGTCTTAGGATAAATTTAAGATAAGATTGTTTCGTGAAACAGATGTGACAAATCTTAGGAACTTCCTAAGTTATAACTTAGGCATATCTTAAGTTATGTTTTACGACATATCTTAAGAAACCTTTGTAAACAGGCCCCAGCTTTACAATTCTTTTTATCAATAAAGGATGATTTCTTCATATTGATTTGCAACATAATTCTTAATACTTCTTTATTATAAAGCATGTTATGGATCATGGGGTATAAACTGTACCAAGCCCTGCAGAGAGAACTTCTACGGATTTGGCTGTAGTTTGACATGTACCTGTGGGATTGACCAAATCTGTCACAGAAAAGTAGGGTGTATCAACAAATATACCGGTATGTATCTCAAACGCTATTAAAACTAAAACTTTTAATAAGCATTATAGTGTATTATTCGCCCTTATATGTTTGCTAGTCAGGTGTCATTTTTGTATGTCAGTTTTATATATTTTTAATTTTCCCAACAATCAAATTGAATTTGATGGTAAGTGGTTTTACATCCCATTGGATAATTTTTCACACATATAGACGTTACGCTTGATGTTGGTGACGTTAAATATTACGCTTTAATAGCGCTCTGAAGTACTGATAACGCTTCTAATAGTGCTAGTAGCATGACTAGTGACCTATCGCTATCTTTTTGCACTTGAAATATGAGTAAGAAATTAAAGACTCCTTGTAATTAAAAAATGAACAAAAAGAGCGCTTTCCATTCATGTAAGATAAGTTTGTCAATTACTCAAACCAGTTTTAAATGCATTTTGGCGCATTGCGTTGAAGCAAAACGAATAAAGCATCAGAAACGTGCACTGTACAAATATGTTGAACCCCTAAATGTTGCGCAAAATATTAATTAACTGAGAAAATTTATCAATCAGACATTCATTCTGGACGTTTGGATGAGCACATTATGAATATATTAATAATTTTGTAATTTTGTAATTGATGAAAAAATAGAATATAACCCCTCGAAAAACGGCTGGATCTTATTTTTGTATATCATTTTAGACTCTGGACATTTTTTTTGAACTTGTAATCCATCTATTCGCTACAAAGCATGCAGTTTGATACCAATCTAAATAAAATATTTGAAATCCTTAACAAACATTATTTTGATACAGTAATTTGAATTTATTCCATTTTTCTTGTAATTAAGTAAGTTATATGTTTATATTCATATGCATGTTTAATTTTTTGCGATAAAGATTCTTTTTCCGTAAAAAGTAGAGTTTTCTTTTTCTTGCCACCATTGTATGCTAAATCGTTAAAGAATTCAAAAATGAGATGAATTGCTCCTATTTTGTAAGAAAAATGAGAACTGTAGATTCACTTATGAACAATCTACCAAAGAGAAATGTGCTTTTCCTGCTCAAGATTGTAACGCGTTACACGCTTGAAATATCATTAATTTACACTGTAAATTTCTATATTTTGCAAAATATATACAAAAATGCTATTTTTTGACTGGTATCGAGTAGTTCCCCAAACAAAAAATACTGTAGTTAACTATAGTAAATCAAATTGTCAAAATTATCACTATAGCAAATCAAATTTTTCAAAGTGATCATTATAGTGTCATAGTTATCACTATAGTAAATCAAATTTTCAAAGTTATCACTATAGTAAATCAAAGTTTTCACCATAGTAAATCAAAGTTTTCATAGTTATCACTTTAGTAAACCAAAGTATCAAAGATATCACTATAGAAATTCAAAGTTTCAAAGTTATCACTATAGTAAATCAAAGTTTTTATAGTAGCTATACTTAACTATAGTAAACTATAGATAACTATAGTATTTTTTGGTAGGGTCTATTCATAACCTATTGATTCATACCAAAATCATACCCATATTGTGAGATTGCTTTTGAAATCACCCATGGGTTTAATAGTTGTAAAACTTAATTGAATTGTAAAATGGCACAACATCGCGCGTAACGTCACTGTAGAAACGTCACCATACATCGGTGGGGGGCTTTGAATGAAATATATGGAAAAAACTAACAATATTCAAGCTCAAAAGTCCATTAAACAATATACATTTTGGAGCAGAGCAAACACGGACCCCTAAAACATCAGAGGTGGGATCAGGTGCTATAGAGCATCCCCTGCCGACCGGTCACACCCGCCGTGTGCTCCTTCTCATGATCGGAAAAATCCGTCGACAATCCAGTATGTAAATAATGGCCTAACAATTAGTATGAAAACGTCAGTCAGAGCATTTGACTAAATGATAAATTGTATTTCCTGACAAGGTTATTGTATCGACCATAGAACTTACGAAATGATGACTTTAAACGAGAGAGCTGATATTCTTGTTTCATCAACTTGTTTGTCAATAACTAACTTCGTTTTAAATTGTTCATACGTAGAGCATATGTGCTCTTGCGTATCGAATCAACTGAGAGCTATGCAGGTGATAAGGTATATTGCTGCAAGAGTAAGGGAAGTTGACGATTGAAAAGTTAGTCATCACGTTTATTATAAAGATTGGTTGTTAGATTACCATTAACGTTTTTTTTTTCTAGTGAAATATCCAAATATGAAACAGATTTGTCAGACTCTGTGGTATCTTTTATTTCAAGCTCACCTGGATATATCGTATCGACATAAGAATGGAAATAACTATTGTTTGACGATTGCCAAAAGGTCAGCGAGAACACTCGCTGACAAAATTCTTCACTTTTCGTACGTTCCATGAAAACAGTAGGCTTTCACAAAATTTTGAATCTTGACTGTACTGCTAGAGTTTCTAATCATGACAAGGAGCACAAGGGCCGACAGGGGATGCTTACACCTCCATGGCACCTGATCCCACGATTTATGTTTTAAAGAGATCTGTATTTGCTCTGCTCCCAATTTGTATTGTTCAAATGGATTTTTGAGCTTGATTACTGTTAGTTATGATCATATTTCATCAGCGAATGATCTTAATAAAAGTAGATCAAAATATTCTAATGTGTATGAGGGTAAAGTTTAAGCACATTTAAACAATTTCATTAAAAAGAAAGCTTTTATAATATTGATATTTTTTAAAAATAATATACGCATCATTTTCATTAGTATATGCTTTATACATATCATACATGTTGCACAAGCGATTCTTTACATCATTATGTCGCTCATGCCCCGGTACCTAAAAAGTATTTTTTTTTTTAATTAAAAATAAAATTTGCGTATCCCAACTGTATAAAATCTACACAATTTCAGGTCTGGAATTTAGAGAAATTCAGAGAAATAAAAGAATGTCATGAATTTGTGATAATTAACGTCAGATAAACGAGTTACACCATGGTACAGCTGAGCTGAATTTAAATACTTCCTGGTTATATACAATGTTTACGTTTTCTTTTTCTTTTTTAATTGTTAATTATAAGGAATATAAGTTTTGCCTGTCCACGACATTAATAGCTTGTAATTAACATTATTTTTTACGTATATAGATTAGGTTCATTGCCAATTGCTGAGAAGATTTCCTCTTTGTATATTTTTCGTAACTAAACACTAAATCAATGCGATAATCTTGCATATTTTTATGATAGGAGTATTAGGTTTTCTCGTAGAAATATACAAGAAACCTAGCTATTTAGTTAAAATAATCATGTAAAAATCGGGTGACAAAGTATTTGAAGTATTTGAATTGCTACAATTGCTTTCTCTAATTTAACAGAAAATTGCATGAGACCTTCTCCGCAAATAATACCTAAGAGTGATTTAATTTCCTCATATACCTAAATGACCAAACTTAATTATTATTAAGACTTTAGTCTTTTGTTTTTGTGTGGGTTTTTTCTTCTTTTTTTAAAGCGGTAAGTCCTGATTTATAGTGCAAAAGAAATCATAATACTTAACATTTTTGTTATGTAATGTCATTATCATGTTGTTATTTTTAATTAACTAGGTGGGGGTAAATAAAACAATAAAATGCTTTCTTAGGATGTTATAGTATGGGAATTAACGTTGCAGTTGTTGTAGAAAAATTACATATTTTGTCTGCAATAGATGTATTACTTGTAAGGATCGGAAAAAACCGGTAAATTTCGTAGACAATACAGTGTATAAATAATGGTCTAACAATTAGTATGAAAAACGTCAGTCAGCATTTGACTCGATGATAAGTTGTATGTGCTGACAAGGTCATTGCATCGACCACAAAATGATGACCTCAAACGAGACTCTTGATATCCTTGTTTCATAAACTTGTTTGACAATAGCTCGTTTTAGAAATCGTTCATACATGGAGCATGCTCTTGCGTATCGAATCAACTGAGAGGCATAAACCCCATATGCAGGTGATAAGAGTGTGTATATTGCTACATAAGTAAGGGAAGTTTACGATTGAAAAGTTGATCACCACGTTTATCATAGAGCTTTGTTTCTTAGGTTAAAGACTAAATCTCACAAAAAGTTCCAAAGTAAAGTTTCATTGTAAATCAAAGTATTTATTATAGTTAATTACAGTAAATTTTTGTTAGGGAAGGCCTCTAAGAAGGTTTCTTGTCTTCCATTTCCACAATACCTCTACGTAATGCCTACTTTACTTTTTATTACAATTACTTTTTTTGCGACTAGAAACTTTTCAATTCGGTTAAATTTACGCTAAGATTGTTTTATGAAACAGGTGTGACAAACCATAGGAACTTCCTATGTAATAATTTAGATGAAAAGGTGTAGATAACGAGCAGTATCAATCTCAAAAAGATGTACAAACAATACAAATCTGTGAACAGGGCATAAAAACGGACTCTCGGCAATTCCAGAGGTGGAATCATGTGCCTACGAGGAGTAAGCATTCCCTGTTGACCTGTAACACCCGCCGTGAGCCCTATGTATCAATCAGGTAGACGGATCATTCCATAGTCAAATTTAGTATAAAAACAAATGTCTAACAATTCATATGAAACACGTCAGCCAAAATTCGACCTAATGTTGTTGAAATTCCTGTGACATCAACTTATCTGTAAGTAATCTGCCTCAATTTTAAAAAATTGATCGTACTCAGGGCATGCTCTTGAGTACCGAATAAGTTGGGAAGCGTAAACACTATATGCAGGTGATAGTGGAATGCTACTAAATATATAAGGAAAGTAGACGATGGAAAAGCTGAAGTCATCTCGTTTGTCACACAATTTTGTTGTTAGTTGGCCCATATCGTCTATAGGCAGGAAAACATCCGAATATGAAACAAATGTGGCAGACCTTGTGGTGTCTTTAATTTCAAGTTCACTGGGATATGTCAAATCGACAAATAAATGGAAGTAACTATTGTTAATAACGCACGTCGTCGATATACCGTATCTGAATGTCGAGTTGAAGGTCACAATTGATTTTTTTTTCTTCCCTTTTAAAAGCTTTTTAATAAATTCTGCTTCATAGGAATATAAAATAGGTCAGCTAATAAAGGAGCAGAATTAGTGCTCATCGCAATTCCAACAGTTTGGTGGAAGATCTGGTCTCCGAAGACTACAAAAATAAGGAACTCCAGCATCCTTTTAATATCAACTTCAGAGTACTTTTGTGAAGAATGAGAGTGATTTGAACAAAATTTTGATGATTACCAATCATAAGATACGAAAGTTTCCGAGTCCTTTTTTATTAAAGACGTAGTTGTCTATGATATTTAAAAGTCTATCAAAAAGCCTAGATTTTAAGTTGTCTTACGATACGTTTTTCAAATGGGTCCCCGGTCGATCATCGCTTTATACTCTCTTTACAAGATTTATTTTTCCGTTTACCAAAAAATTCTTTTGCGTTAGACGATCCTTAAAAGATGCACCAATCAAATGGGATTGGGGTTATTAGTACTAAAACAATTTGTCTTATGAACAATAATTTTTATGAATGCAGTTAAATGTATACTAAATACTGTGACAATTTTAAAGTGCAGTTCATTTCTTAAAAAATGCAAATATGTCGACCGAAGAGATAATCAAACTTCCTAGCAATAATCTAACTCGTTTGAATTTATTTGTTACTTATTCAGAGGATTATCCACTTCCTGTCATTCTGATCGCAGTAGGAGGTGTTCTGGGCAGTACTTGTTTAATTATCACCTGCTTCATCTTATATAAAAGGTATGGTCATATTTGTGAAATTAATAAAAAGTATTGTCATCCATCATCTATCACTAGACATGTACATTATCTCACCTTAAAGAAATGTATGGACATCCTCTGACACTAAACTATGAAATTAATACCGGTATCACTTTAAAAAGTTTGGTTTTTTACTATAATAATACTTTGTAATTATCACACCTTTATAATAGGTATACTTGATTTCTATTACTAGAATATATGAAATTAATGTTTAAAAAGCTCTCGTCAATTTTCTTTTACTTACTGTGAATTTGAAAATTTTATAAAGGTATGATGATCCTCATTTACATTACCGTGTTAATAACAACATTTTGAAAGATAAGGTCATCTTCTATTACTAACAGAAAAAGATCATATTCTAAAGCTAACGAAATTAACACATTTATAAAAAAAAAAAAATCGGTCACCTTATCTTCTATAACTGTACTGTAAAACTGCCACACTTTTATAAAATCTATGGTAATTTTCTATTGTCATAATGATAAATTAACAAGTCCATAAAGGTCTTGAATATCTTCCTTCAAGGAGGTTGGATCCTGTCATCGAAAGTAATGAGAATTTTTTATCAAGTATATTTTTAGAATCTACACACATAGCTTAATTAAAAATCAAAACAAAAAATAGGGGTCAATGCGCTTCTTTTGGCGCTACAGAGCATTTAGTTTGACCTTTTTGCACTGTTAATACGTCTTACACAGAAATCAATTTTTAAAGGTTTTCTTCCAAAATTTTTTTATTCAAATAAGTTATGGAAACAATCACAGTCTTATTTCATCTTGAATAGACACATTGAAATTTATGACAACAAAAAAAAATTCAAATTACTTTGCATGCTCAAATATTTGACGTTTTTGCACTCAAAAAATGTTATTTTTCTGGCATTAAAAGTTTATCAAGCAATAAAATCATTTGAAAGTAATGACATTTTACTGAATTTAAGAGGAATGGTTAAAAATATCTTATATATTCAGAAAAGAAAATTAAAAGTGGGGGTCTGTGATGTTAATTTTTAGATATTGATAAAATAGTGCTAATTTTAAGCCTAAATTAGGGCTATTTTTCTCTGGATTTTCACAATAAATTTGCTGCATTTATCAAATATGATGATAGAATTCTTGGTAGTTTATTTGATATATAATTTAGGACCAGCATAAAACAATTCACGGCACAGAATAACTCTGTGGGCAGGTTGCATGGAAAAATAGGAATCCAAACTTAGATACTTTAAATACTTCGAAAGAGAAAAAATGATAATTTTCTTCTAAAAAACCTTCCGCCACAAAATATAGTTCCTCTCTTAAAGCTTTTGGTATGGAATTTAATCATTAAGTTTTAACTGAATATATTTCAATTGGTATTGTAGAATCCAAATTTATTGTAAGAATTAAAACATTATGCAGAATTTTTGAAATATAGGTTAAGACAAAAATCTGCTCAAAAGCTCAGGAGCGAACCTCGTTAATTCACTGAGACGCTAACAATTACATATAAATAGAATGATCATATTTTCTTACTATACTGTGAAAATTACAACTTTATAACAGAAACGTTTATCTTCTATTGCTTCACTGTGAAATGTACATTGCGAAGGAATGGTCATCTAATTATATACCGAGAAATAAAACTTGCGAATTGATGACTTTTGATATCCTTGTTTCATCAACTTGTTTCACAATAGCTTGCTTCGTTTTAGAAATCGTTCATACGTAGAGCATCCAAAAATATTTATAAATCTCAAAAAAAAAAGTCCGTAGTCTACGAGCCTTGCTATGGCACCGCAAGTAACCCCTACATGTCTATTTTCATTTCCCTTTGAGAAACAGGTAAACAGAAGCCTCTTTACACCCTTCGCACTTAAAAGGAAAATTCCCATTATTCTAAATTTTTTCAAAAATTGTATCTTTTCTTATAACTTTTGATTGAGAAGAGATAGAGCTTTCATATTCAAGATGTGTATTACCTGTGACAAAACCTTTCCAAATATACCATGATTTTTGACCCCTTGACCTTGAAGTTTGACCTTATTTTCAAAAATTTTATCTTTGCTTATAGTTTTTGATTAAGATAAGATGGAGCTTTCATATTTGACATATACATTACCTTTGGCGAGATGTGACACACAAATAATTAAATGTGCCATAATAAATAATGGCATCCCACCCACTAAGACACCAAAAGCGGGGGACCACAATTCTTTGAATTTGCTCGTTTTTCTTATTATCATAGCTATTTTGTTTTTTCGGTAGAAAGACAGGCTGTCGTAAAAGAAGTCGTTCAGGTGAGAGTCATTTTTTTATAATCTAAAGTTCCTTTTTTTATTTTTTTTTTAATAAAAAAAATAACTTGGAATACAAAGATTTAATCTAGTATCGATCTCAGAATGTATGTTGAAATGTTTCTCCCGATAAAAGAAATACAGTAAGCTATGCATGGTATGATAAATCCATTTTAATAATGTGAATCATTTGATCTGGAAGAATTTCATCTCTTATAAGAATATACTTAATCTTACTTTTTTAGTGAAGATATTAAGAGAAAAAATGCTTCTGAGAAATGTTTTTTTTTTCTGTCCTGATCAATGTAAGAAAAAATTATAATGATTTCTCCTGAAAAAGGTTTTTTCTTGATTTTTGACAATAAATGGAGACTTTTGTATCCATGTAAAAATGTGCAAAAGCATTAAGTAAGTTAGTCTTATACGTCTTATACATCAAAACTAAATTTTCATTCTAATTGACAATACATTTACTTTGGTGACTGCATGATTTCATCTTACAAAACATATCTCAGAGAGAAAAACAAAGTAAGAGTGCCCGTATACGTTCTATGTGAGGCTAAAAATATTTGCATTTGACATTGTCTTTACCTCTCACTACGATCAAAAATGTTAAAGTGATTCTCAAACCTTATTTCTTACTTTCACTTTTAGAGGACAATATGGTTTACCATAGTAAAATAGAAAATGTGGCAAATATTGTCAGAGGGCCAAGCACAAAGGAAGAAAGATCAGTTCAGTTATCCAGCACCAGTCTAGGGTCCTCATTTGACGATTTATACATGAACCTGGGAGTAATGACGCCTAGTAACGACGGAATGTGTGAACGTAACTTGACAATACCAAAAGAAAACATGAGGTCTTCATATAACGATATGTCCTGCTCCAGCCTAACGCAAAACAAAGGTCAAAATGTGTCAACTCGCACGTTTCCTGGTATTCAGTCTGTACGCAGGTATGGAAGATGTCAAGAATTCCAAGATAACTACGACCATCTGGATTCTTCCGTAGCTTCTGTACATTCCGAAAAACAACCTTTACATTTCCAACCAAGACAGAATCTGGTTCAGTTTTCTTCAGATAAGTCTAACATGGATGATGGCTACGTTAGTTTTGACGGAAATATAAGAAGTCTTCCGCTAGAAAAAAGATATGAGGAACACCATAGTCGACCCTATAGCTCTGTCAACTTCGACAGATAAACAATTTTTTCATGATTTTTACAGATAACAGGAAAATAGTCTTATCCCTTTTAAAGAATACCAGCCTTTTATTTTTTTTATTTATTTATTCTGATTTTTATTCTTTTCGGATAAGTCTTGAAATCCACAAAATATTTTGAGGAAATGTTTTAACGGAATACTGAAATCACGAAAAGTGAGGGTTGAGACTTTGTTAGATTTGAATCAATTTGTTCCATGGTCCAAAACTAAGAGATCACACTTAGTGAGCTGGATTTTATGCAAGCTGATATAAATTGGAATTTGTTACCTGCATTTTAACAAAAACAGCTTGCAGAAGAAAGAAGCATACTACTGATGAAGCAAAATATTGATATGTTTTCTTCCTTCTGTATTTTTTGCATGCCCCTGTTTATTCTTTGCGATTCCCTATACGGACATGTCTGTGTAACAGTTTTTCTGCTTTTCTAAACTATTGGATTAGTCTATTTGTCTTCTAGAGAGGGGTGACACAATCTTTTTGCGCCAAATGTCACGAGTAAATTATCTTCGCGCCTTTTTCTTGGATTGTTCTATTGCAAGGCCGTAACTACCATTGAGGCAAGTGAGGCAAATACCTCACTAAAAATTCAGAGTTTTCTGAATAGTGAAAAAGTTTTAATTTGAACTTTAAATAATTATCTGATTCTTTGTACTAAATTAATATTTTTAACTTCAGTTTCAATTTTTGTAAATGGATCTCACCGGGTGCTTCATAATAGTTTAGAAAGCATACAAAAAAAAAAATAATTCAAAACGTGAAAACTTTCAAAGATTAAGACTTTAATTTACCAAAACCCCAGGTTTCGGGGAACTCTCCCCTCCCCCGATAATCCCTATCAGGACACTACTCTCGACCCGCTTGGGACTCTGGTGGCCCCCAAATCCCTTGCCTCACTAAATATTTGAGCCTAGTTACGGCCTTGTATTAAAAGGGTGTGATAACTTCCATGGAAATATATAGAGTTTGTTCTCTAAAGCCCATTCTTAAGGTTCAGATTTTTTAACAACAAATTCATTTCTTTTTAATAACATCATAACATAGCGATCAGCTTTTAGTCTTCAGACATATATTTACAATATATTTTTTTTCAGTAGACTGCATATCAACAAGCATCGTCTCAAGCCACGGTCCAGAGTCTGCATATAGCTCTCTCCTACCCGTGGTTGCTTGATCACAAAAAGTGTCGTAATCTTGAATATTTACGCCTCTAGATTAATATTATCCATAAAATAATTATGCATTGAAGTGTACGCTGTACCTCAGTCTCCATACAGATATTCATTTTAAATTATTTCAATTGGTATTATGAGTATCTATCATATATTTAGCTGTCTTTCGGCATTTCTGATCTCCTAGACATTTGAAATTCATTCATGTAACATTAACACAACCACAACTTCCCAGCACAAATCAATCACATAATGATTAATCTATTTTCCTTACTTTCCTCTTATTTAAGATACAATTATAAATATTCATTAAATAACAAAGATAAACAAATTCATGATGTTTTGTAAGATATCTTAAAAATGTAAGGTAATGAAATATTACGAACCCCCCCCCCCCCATTCCAATTTCAAAAATGGACGGAATCATTTATTTCTTTTCATGGTTATATGTTCTATTTATATTAATTGCTTAGTCAGGCAAGCTTTTTGAAAAGCTATTACTTGTTATATTAAAAGTTTAAATCGCCGAAATTTCCTAAAACTATATTTCTAACGCGCTTCCCGAATGGTCAGAATTGTTAAGGGTCATCCACACCCCGTGACCATTTACGGTAACTCGGTCGGTAGAGCGCTCGCTCCGTGATCGGGAGGTCGTGAGTTGAATCTCGGCCACGACTGACCTAAGTCGATAAAAAAATGGGTAGCAACTGTTCCTTCGCCATGCGCTCGGCACTTTGAAGTGAAAGTTGCGGGTCCTTCGGATGAGACCTTAAAAATCGAGGCCCCGTGTCACGGCAGGCGTTGGCACGATAAAGAACCCTCACTGCTCAATGGCCCTAAGTGCCGAATAAAGGACAAAATTTGAAGCCCTTCACCGGTATATGGTGACGTCTTTATATGAGTGAAAAATTCTCGAATGGGACGTAAAACAACATACAATCAATCAATCCACACCACGTGACTTGTGACGTACATCGAGAAAAAATACTTTTACTTCCAGTTTATATAGTTTGTGCACTGACGATCTGAATGGCACCGCCCGTGAGAGAGTCTTATAAACTCTTTAGATATAAAGGTTTTGTCAAAGGAAAAGTATGCAGTCAACTGAGAGCGACACCCTGATCATAAACAATGAACACATGGCATGATCCCGCCGTGACCGAAAGAAAAAAGTATCGTTTTTAGCTCACTTGAGCTAAAAGTTCAAGTGAGCTTTTCTGATCACCCATTGTCCGTCGTCCGTCCGTCTGTCCGTCCATCTGTAAAACTTTTCACATTTTCAACTTCTCAAGAACCACTGGGCCAATTTTAACCAAACTTGGTACAAAGCATCCTTGGGTAAAGGGGAGTGTAAATTGGGTGGGGTCATTAAAAATCTTCTTCTCAAGAACCACAGAGTCAGAAAAGCTGAAACTTATGTGGAAGCATCTTAGGGTAGTGTAGATTCTAAATTGTTCAAATCATGACCCCTAGGGGTAGGGCGGGGCCACAATAGGGAAACCAAGTTTTACATTGAAATATTCAGAAAAAATCTTTAAAAATCTTCTTAAGAACCACTGGGCCAGAAATGCTGAAACTTATGTGGAAGCATCCTAGGGTAGTGTAGATTCTAAATTGTTCAATTCATGACCCCGGGGGTAGGACGGGGCCACAATAGGTAATCCAAGTTTTACATTGAAATATATAGGGCCATCATTAAAAATATCTTTGTTTCCCCTAACCCGACCCAAAAATCTCAAGTTGGGTCGGTAGGTAGGTAAATTATTTTTTTATCTGACAGCAGTTTTGGAAATACATTCTGAAAAAATTGAATAATATCTTTATAATAAGAAAGAACAAAAGAAACCAATTTTCAAACCGAACATCATACAAATGAAGCAACATGTATGGTAAATTTATCATGTTTATTCACAAATATAATTCATTTGAACTTGTGAAATATCTCAGGCCAGCGTTAATTTATTGAAATCGAATATTTACAAAAACACAAGATTCGCAAATACTGAACCATCGGACATTTTTCAATCCTTCTATCATCTTCCAGTACTTACAAAATGTCAAGGGCCTCGCGTGGCGCAGTAATTCTAGTCTTGCGTTTTGGAGTCACGACGTAATTCATGAGCTTATTTTAAGTCACAGGTCCCGATGTGGGACGTGGAGACCGGTCAGTGGAATAAGACCGTAAAAACGTAGGTCCAGTGTCGGAGTATACATGTAGATGGCACGTAAAAGATCCCCTACTGATGCTTAATGATCAATGGCCATAAGTGCCGAGTAAAAGTCTAAATTAGGAGCCCTCCTACGGCCCAACAATTTTTAATGGTATTTGAAAGCAAAGAAACAACCTGTTTTCAAGGGCCTAACTAAAGAAAAATAAACTGGACGTCTCAGGAAGCCGTACCATGAGCAAATTTTAAAGATTTCAACACTATCTGGAAATAGTGTACATGTATAAACAATATATAATTCAACCAAACCATATCTAAAATTATTAAAGTTTCATATATCTAATTTTATAGTCACGGAGTTAATACCCCATAGATAAAAGGAATAAAGAAACGACATCTGAATTATATTTATGAAGATAAAATAATCATACAAAGACATATTTACAACTCCTATGGTCCTATATAGCAAAAATAGGATCATACATGAACTGTTTCTTAGATCGAAACAAATCAAATGCAGTGAAATTTATTGATATGTATTCACAAGGAGCGCCCCTCATCTGCTCATGAGGCAGGCTTTGCTATGCGTACTACGTACGTTAATTTTAGAAAACACATTTGTAAATACCATCCTAACACTCCTTAGTCATGGTACATTAATTCACGAGATCTCTCAAGAGTGTAGGATTCTAATAAGTTAAAGATATATAATAAGATTGATACGTCACCATTGTTTTATAACACGAACTAACCCTCTGTGGCCAGATGTTGTGGACACCAAATGAGAGTAAAACAAAAGTCGCCGTTCTGATATAAAACGGATTTTGATGAAATTGTATTTTATAAAGTTGATAAAAAATAAAAAAAAAAATATTTAAATAATCTTATTAAAAAAAAATTTCAGTCGGCACGATTTAAGTGGTTCGGTCGCGTTAGGGGAAACAAAGGTATTTTTTAATTTGGCCTAGTAAAAATCTTTTAAAATCTTCTTCTCAAGAACCACAGGGCCAGAAATGCTGAAACTTATGTGGAAGCATTCTGGGGTAGTTTAGAGTCTAAATTATTCAAATCATGACCCCTGGGGTAGGGCGGGACCAAAATAAGTACTACAAAGGAGGAGTAAAATCAAGTGAAAAACAGCAAGGTCAAAGTTACTCAGGTGAGCGTTGTGGCCCATGGGCTTCTTGTTAGCTCGCCTGGACAGAGACCAGAAGAGCTATGCGATAGTAAGGTGTCCGTCGTCCGTCCGTCTAGCTGTCTGTCTTGCTGTCCGTCTGTCTGTAAACAATTTTAAAAACGCTACTCCTCCTACAGTTTTTGTCCGATTTCAATATAACTTGGCACATAAGTAGACTACAAGAAGATACATAATTTATTGCATCGGTTTTTGATTTCGATGAACGGTGTTGCCATAGTTACTAAAAATAGAAATTTCTGTGAAATACATTTAAAACGCTACTCCTCCTACAGTTTTGGACTGATTTTAATATAACTAGGCACACAAGTAGACTACACTAAGATACATATTATCGTGCATCATTTTTTTTATTTCATGCCATGGTTACTAAAAATAGAAATTTCTGTGAAATTCCTTTAAAATGCTACTCCTCCTACAGTTTTGATCTGATTTCAATATGACTAGGCACACAAGTAGACTACACTAGTCTAAGATACATAATATAGTGCTTGGGTTTTTCATTTCGATTAACGATGTTGCCATGGTTACTAGAAATAGAAATTTCTGTGAAATTCCTTTCCTACAGTTTTGGATTGATTTCAATATAACTTGGCACACAAGTAGACTACACTAAGATACATAGTTTGATGAATATTTGATATCACGATTACTTATCTTCATGGAATTCTTTCGCGGTGAAGGTAGGAAACGTCTGTTAGCTGGGGACAATGTGCTGTTGCATACAACGCGAGATCGAGCATTGTGGATCTTTAAAGGGCAGATATGAAAGAAGTCCTGGTGAAATGTCTTGTGGAACATTCGCTGAACCACGCGTATAAATTTTAAGAGAACCCAGTCCTCAAGTGTTACATTTTTATTGATACTTTTTCAGTAATCCGACTCTTCTAATTACAAGTTGATACCCCTTACAAGATAGCTTATAACCTTGGAATGTGGTATAACCTTGACTCAATAAAATTAAATTCGTTGCATTCCATACTTATCACGTGATCACATTCTATATATATCCTCACTCATTCATGTTCGATTATCGAGTCTCGCTATAACCTACGGGTATACTTGTATATTTAAAAATGAGATAAACATTATGTTTTTGATATTTTATGTATGTTTACGGTTCTGAATGTATTGATTAATGAAAATATTATTTATAATAGACTGAATCAATATTATAATTATATAAGGCAATGCAAAATAAAAGGTTATAGCGAGTACCATTCCTAACACATGAGTTCTTTTCATTACTCTCATACTTAGAATATAATTGTTTTATATTCGGACGAACATAGTGAGGGAGAATATAAAGGTCACTTCGTCCTGTTCGCAGCTCCAACGGAAGACCTACTCGTTGCTTTGCAAAGAGCTCTGCTCTAGTTAAATTCTACCATGATTTCTTTCTGATTATCGTTACTTTTGGAAGGTGATAAAAAAAACTCTAAACATTCCAATTAGACAATCTACTATTTAAAGTTCAACCCTTCCTTTGTTATACGTACAGACCAGTAGAGCTACAGTCTCATCAGAGACTTCTGGTTTTTCAATAAAAAAAAATGCAGACGTTTGAGTTTTTGTAGCATAATAATTTGTAAATTACAAGTATATCTATGCGAAAACGTGTAAGTTTATTTAAACTTTCATGCTAATCAATCCATGCGATATCGTCAACAAGGTCCTGTTGTGAAAAGTTGCACACTGATTTGTGCGTTTTCAATAATACCTATCTCACTGTGTTTATAATATTGATTAAGTGTGCATTTCTAGTTTTGCTCATTTATATCTGTCCATTCAGTTGCCACTAATGATTGAGCAACTTTAAACTTGAGTATGATGACGTGAAAACCAAAGTTTTGGAGTCCTGGGTAACAGAAAAGATTACTCTAAAAGGAACTTTGATACCACAGATTCTGAAAATAATTTTTCTAAATCAATTAATTTGATTTTAATTCATTTTTTTGTTGTAATTTAATTCAATGTTTCTTCTATACTATCGGGAGTCTTCCCTAATTTGTTCTCCATGTATTTAAGAGCGAAGGAGTTATATTTATTTTTTATAATTTTTATTAATTTCTTTAAAAAATATGTTGACTGATAAAATTAAGTTTTAGTGGTTGTTTCCAAGCTTAATAATATATTCCAGGAATACACAAAATTTGTTCTGCTACTTATCAAAACTCGGTGAGGAAAATGTTTTAAAACTTATGAAACTTATGAAATCAAAATTTAAAAAAAAAATCAGTTTCAATTTTATTTCAATCCTTGGCCAGTTTGTAAAAGTTGATATGCTTGTTAAAAGTAATGCTCAGAAATATGAGAACATAAGCTGGGGGTGTATGGAGGACCCTTAAGTCTGTAGAATGACCGCGTCAGATAGTGATTCCAACAAAATCACTTTCCAATCTTGTCTCAAGAAATGAAGTTGTAATTAATTCTACAGATTTGAGTCTGTTCTTTCGGGTAAGCTTGAATTTATTTTTATTTTTAATTGACTAAACAATTTTCATCTTAAAAAGAGGAGTATTTCAATATGACAGAAATATTCAATTTACTTTTAATTTTAAAAGAAATTATAGAGTTCTTTCTTTCTTTTTTTACAGTCGTGTTTAAATTTATTTTTGATAACTTACTTGAGCAAATTTTTTTTTCTTGCATTTTGCACATTCAAATCGATTCAATTTTTCACTGGATTTCTAAACCATATTCGGGGGGGGGGGGGGGTCCCATAAGAGTTTTATTTATTATTCTTTGATTTTATTCATTTATTGATCATAGTGACAAAAGTATATGGAATCATTAATTTTCTTGGTGGCTTAATATTGGTGTTTATCTCAATATTTTCAAAAAGTATTTCATGTAATTAAATGGAATCTTAAGGCAAAAAATAAATATACATAGGGGTATTTGTATGTGAAATTTTGTTGATAACATTTTATTATTGAAGATTTCATAACAGTTATGTCATTACGTTAATGTCTTAACATTTG
This sequence comes from Saccostrea echinata, assembly GCF_033153115.1. Classification (NCBI taxonomy): domain Eukaryota; kingdom Metazoa; phylum Mollusca; class Bivalvia; order Ostreida; family Ostreidae; genus Saccostrea; species Saccostrea echinata. The sequence goes on from NW_026889772.1 coordinate 4,911,935, forward strand.
ACAACTGTGTTAATTTTGAATTTCCTAAAAATAATATGACGGAGAGTTACATTCAATGTCTATGTCTTTTTTTTAAGGGGGGGGGTGTTTTTGTTTTTTTTTTGTTTTTTTTAAGAAATCGTTTTTAAGTAATATTTTTAAGAATATTTTGACGTTTTACCTTAGACTGAGATATTCGCTCGTGTTTATGATTATGGGATAAAAAAAAAAATTCCATCCAAGAAGATTTTCTTTGTAATCTTTGACCCGGTCTGCAGCTGACAGACTTAATACTTTTTCCAGTTGTCACATTCTGAAATCAGGCGCGGATTCATACAGGAAGGGGCGCTCCCGGTGCGCGCCCAAACTAAAACAGAAAAAAATCTATAAAAGTTTTCACTGTCATACATCGATGTAATAAGATACAATTACAGTCATTTATGTGTCAAATAAGGTCCTCTACAGCTGTACTAATTGTCATTTCTCTGAGGCTTACGTGACTTTGCTCCGGGGCCCAGAATATCATTTTCCCTGACCTGCTTGGGACCTCAAAGTAGTGAAAGTACCCAGACCCCTTGTCTTCTAATATCGCACGTTTCTAACACAAGCTCCAGGATCTGCACCCGGAACTCATCTATAGTTCACAGGCAAAAGGAATGCTTATTCTTAGTTTATAATGTAAAATTATATGGAGAGTTAATTTACCGTACCTTATTACATTAATTGCTTACGTTGTGAAAGTATGGGACTTCGTGGCGCAACGGTAGCACGTCTGACTCCAGATCAGAAGGTTGCGTGTTCGAATCACGTGGAGGTCAATTTCTTTTTATTCATCTTTAGTATCAGGCAATAAGTATTACGTAAATGAAGTTTTGAAAATGCTTGTCTTAGAGGGCAAAATCTAATTTAAAAAAAAATGCACATTTCATGAATAATTTTTGGGGTATAATCATTAAGATGTGTTTTCGTTCAAAATATACAACATTTTGTTTAAAAAAAAATTGCGTTACGGATTCGGATATACACTTTAAAAATTCAAGCTAATTGCCACATTTGCGGATCGGGAAGGGGGGAGGGGGTCCATGCCCCCCCCCCCGGAATTTGCAGAGATATTAAATGTACGTAGTATCGTAACTAAAATCAAAGTACTAAGAAGCGGTTAGCATGCTTCCATTTGGGATTTACAACAAAATTCATTATATTAAAATACGGTAAAGTTTTTGTTCAATGACATCAGACAAGAAGCAGAAATACAGAACTCTACAGTATTTTATTAAATAACAGTTAAAGCCAATAACATTCTTACTATGAACACGAAGACATCATTTTTTATACTCACACTCTCTAAAGAAAATTTGGGTATGTTGTTATCCTGGCCCGTCCGTCTGTCACGTCACATTTTCTTCTTCCCCAATCTCCTCTTTGATATTAAGCAGTAACCATTTCACATTTTGGAACATCACAGGTGGTGTCATCAACATCTGCAATAAGGTTTAAGAGTTTTCATTTTCACCCTTGGGGCCAAATGTGGATGGAAGAAGACATTTTCTATCACATATACCTGCTTCCCAGGACTCCTCTTACATTTTACGCAGTAGCCAAATAATCGTTCCAATTGGAAAATGATTTGTGTGTGCTGAAGATGTGCAATAAGGTTTTGGAATTACGTTTTTTTCCCTTTGTCCTGGAGGCTTAACTGGGGTCGAAAAACAATTTTTTTTCTACAAAATGTGGTTCCCAGAACTCCTCTTATATATTACGCTTAAAAACTCATTTTATCATAACTTCACAAATACACTATTACGACGTCCATCTACCAATTCTTCAATGCTCAAAAATCATGTATACTACAAATCCGTACCAAAGGTTCCAAAATAGATCAAAACTGCGTTTGGAAACTCAGTGACACCACAACCCCTTGCTCCAAAACATATAATCACCTAGGAATCATTATCAGCAACAAACTATTTTATTTTTATCTTTATAAGTAAGTACTACTACCCACAGTCCTCTACGGTTGCGAGCTATGGAACAACCTTTCTACAACTGATTACCAACGCCTGAATGCTCAGAACCTTCGGGTACAAAGACAGGATCAAGTCTTTTTCAATGTCCGTAAACTGCTTTTTAATTTACGACTTTGTCGCATGGATCATCTCTCTTTCCCAAATAAGGTCTTCCTGACACGTTTATATTCATTTTTGGAGGACATTTTCAGCATCCACATGGATTCATACCTGATGTCATCACAGTTTAATCTACTTATAATCTTACTGAATACCTGCAAACCTGGCTCATAAATGGTTCATTTCCAGCAAACCATTTCGTGAAAAAGATTGTGAAATCTTCAGTGCGTAAAGATTATCAAACACAACGAAACAATAGAATGTTAAAAGACAGCGATTTTCACCGTTTCCCATCTATAACCCGAAATCAGAACCCTGTTTAATTTGGTCAGTTCCTTTGAATTCATACGAAATTCTGTTATGTAAATTTATTTGTATTCATAGCAAATCCTCCTGAACAGATTCAAGATATCTTCAGATTCTGTGGCGAAATCTTTCTAGATATGCCTAGGTATTTATAAACATTACCTGCTCTTGCTCTCTGACATCGGATTTACGTAACTGTTGGTGGGGTGACATTTCCAATAACTTTGATGTCCACCGATCTCTGCAGAAATTTGTGCAATGACAGATGACGATCGAGATATTTCTTTTTACTATCTGGAAAAGATCTCCGGCAACTTAATATATCCAACTTTCGATACATACGAAATGTTGCCGCATATTACAACCGGGCCATTAACCGTTCACGGTAGCTCAGTCGGTAGAGCGCTCGCTCCGTGATCGGGAAGTCGTGAGTTCGAATCTCGGCCGCGACAGACCCAAGTCGATAAAATGGGTAGCAACTGTTCCTTCGCCATGCGCTCGGCACTTTGAAGTGAAAGTTGCGGGTCCTTCGGATGAGACCTTAAAAACCGAGGCCCCATGTCACGGAAGGCGTTGGCACGATAAAGATCCCTCACTGCTCAATGGCCCTGAGTGCCGAGTAAAGGTCAAAATTTGAAGCCCTTCACCGGTATATGGTGACGTCTCTATATGAGTGAAAAATTCTCGAATGGGACGTAAAACAACATACAATCAATCAATCAACCGGGCCATTCAATTCCAGTAGCAAATTTGCCAACTGACCACTCGCAATTTACAGTGGCCATCAATTTACAAATTTGTTAATTATTTATTTATTAATTATTTGACTAATTTATTTCTCGTCTCGTTTAAAGTCATCATTTCGTAAGTTCTATGGTAGACAATGACCTTGTCAGCAAATACAATTTATCATTGAGTCAAATGCTGACTGACGTTTTTCATACTAATTGTTAGGCCATTATTTACACTGAATTGTCGACGGATTTTTCCGTTATTTCCCGATCATGACAAGGAGCACACGGCGGGTGTGACCGGTCGGCAGGGGATGCTCACTCCTCCATGGCACCTGATCCCATCTCTGATGTTTTGGAGGTCCGTGTTTGCTCTGCACATATTTTGTAATGTTAAATGGACTTTTGAGCTTGAATACTGTTCGTTTTCTCCATATATTTCATTAGTTTTCTCTTTTTCCCTTTCAATTTGTTCGTTTTGTCATTTATTATGTGTTTATCCTTGATTGTACAAATGTAACTTTATACTTTCACATAATCCTCAAATAAGGGAAATAAAGTATGAATGAATGAAAGGTAAAATTTGCTTAATCAATGTTCATATTTCAGAAAGCCTATATTTGGGGTTGGCAAATACTCCGTACTTAGTTCGTACTTTGATAAGACAAGTAGATCCAGTAACATAGTAAAATGCCCAAAACTGCTGTCTGACACCAAAAAAGGGTGGGTAAAACAAATAAACTCGTACCAGACACAATCCAATAACAGACTCTACCCACGCATGCGAAGCGCCGCTCGTCACTGCGACCTTTAACGACACCGCCTGGGCGAAGAGAAAATTCGGACTACTGCACATTCATTCAATAAAATTTTTTTCCGCAGTAATCCTGGACCCACAATGCATCGCTTGTTGTTCTCGCTGCTAACTTCGTTCGCGCGGTAAGAACAACTAAACATTCACAAAAAATAAACTCACCTTAATTTAATGGATATTGCATACAGGTAGATCTAGTAGATTAAACATTCTTTGTTTAAATTTTTGCACTTTTCAAACTTTCTTTATGGAAATGCAGCTAACATACGACATCATGTGACGTCACAGTCTAGACGTTCGAAATGTCTCGTGTGGTTTGACGAGGTGGATCTTTAAGTGAACAATGCGCTCGCCCCAACGGTCGCACCGTCAACATATTAAGATTCACTTGCTAAATGGATACAGTCTACATTGTTTCCCCATAGACGACAATGTTCACGTTTAGTACATCAAGTTGTCTTTCCTTGGTTAAAATCTCGATTTCTTTTCCGGCAAAATGCGTCCTCTGAAATTGAAAGTGAAAGTACTGGACTTCTAACTGGTGTTATGATACTGTAATACACAAAATAATTTTAAATAAATACTCCTTAATAACAAGTATGAGCCTCAGTTAAGTACATTATCACAAATTTTATATTCAATCTGCAAATTAAGGAACTTGTATTTTTTCTGCACTACTTTCTCCTACCGATTCTAAAAATAATTAGATGCACGTATTCTCGATCGAGAGAGAGAGAAAGAAAGAGAGGGGGTTGCTTATTACTTTTTTTATGTTCAAATTTTAGAAATAATATCTGTCACAAGGAGCGACCGTATTAAATTTTGTAAGCGCCCAATAAAGACAACGAAAATTGATAAAGGAGAAAATTCCATTTTTATTATAACTTCAAACTCATGACGCTTGTCTGTATAAAATAAATTAAATAACCAATTTTTTTTCAATCCACCTTGCATTACTCATTATCAGGGCTTGTTTTTCTCTCGCTCTCTCGGCCCCGTAAATCTATAAAAATCCTTTATTCTACACGCGATGAGAAACAGTCATTCGGATATATATCATATTTGCGCAGTATTTAATCAATTATGTTTGTTTGGGGGGAAAATCATTAATATGTAATAGTTATGTCCTTTTACAGCTCCATCCTTTTTTCAAATTCTATGAAACATATTGCAGCAGATTTGACACGTATTGTGCAGACCTTACCTAAAGTACGTACACCTAACGTTCTTTGCGTTTGTCTATCACAGGGGTTGTGGGGAAATTGTTACGTCTTTTAGATATATTAACTTATAGGCCTACATCCTATGGGACTTTGAAAAGAAAATCAGTCATCGACTAATTACAAGGTTTGTGATGATACGGTGGAGAGATTATTTGAATGGTAGTGTTACCTAAGTGCAAATCTATAACTATATAACCAGTGAAAGTTTTCAATCATGAATACTGTTTACTAAGGACTGTCCCGAGTTTCGCTGAGGACATCAGTCCAGCGGAACCGAATCTCATTCAAGATTCTGTTATAGTCCATTTTGAATATTATTAACTACCATGCTATGGTACGATATAGTAAATGTGTCCTATAGAAAAATTCACTTTAAGGACATGCGCAATGTAATTTTGGACTTTTTTTTTACTTATTCCCTGTGTTATTTAAGAGTTCCAATGATTGAAGGACCTTTGTGCTGCTTTTACAATGCCAAATGATGCTGTACACCTCTTCTTAATCAAATTTAGAGGAAATACCAGCTAAAACCATATCTTTTTAAAAAAATTTCTGAGGATAACAGAAGGATTTTCATCATTTGCTTTATATTTAAAACCCCTGGTAATGAATGCTGATTTGGGGGGGGGGGGGTAAGAACATCTGATGGTACCATGATTTTAATTCAAAAGTATCTTGAAAATTTATCATTGGCTGGTGTACGTTATAAGGTGCATATACGTTGCGTATGACCTTAAATAATATAATACATGTTAAATTTCTGGTAATATGGCAATATACCTGCATTTGGAATTATATTTGTATGACATTTGATGTAAACAGAAAAATTAATAGTTGAAAAGGGAAGAGAAGCTGAGGGACAAGAGAGAAAGGAGGGAGAGTGTGAGAAGATGAAGAAAGAGGGTTAGGAAGAGGGTCAATAAAGGTACATGTATACTAAAGGAGGGAAATTACTGCTTCACACAGTACAAGAGTCATACATGTTGGAATAAACGCAGGCTAGTTAAGTAAGGGATATTGACCGTCAGTCCTAAAAATGGTACAGAAATCTCATATGAAAGAGGGAAGTGAAGAAATCCATGTCTTCACAAAAGGTTAATAATGAAGTCGACCTGTAACAAGCTGTGACATTATGGTAGGAAGAACTATCTGGATTTTGGGATTTTCTATGTGGGTGGGGTGATTGTTACTCACCATTGTAACTACAGTCAAAAGGACCTTGGCCAGTCGATCCTGTTTAATGTTTTCTTTTCCAAAAAAAAAACAAAACAAAACAAAACAAAACAAAAAAACACGTATATCCAAGCAAGCGCAGGATTTAGGCGGGGCGCTCCCAGCGCGCGCCTCAACTAAAACAAAACAAAAACAAGCTAATTCAGGGAATTTATGTCTCCCGCTTTATACACTGTACACTGAAGAGTTCTGATTTTAAGCAGACAGAGTTATCTGCCCCTTGATCTAGAATAAAATAAATTGAAATGTACAGTACGTTGCTTAATTTATGTTGAAAATGTAAAATTAAGATAAGCTCAATTTATAGATCTTTACACACTATAATTTTCTCAATGTCAAAAAAAAACTTTTCCTTTAGTGTGTAGAGGGTCCTTAAGGAAAAAAGTGGAAGATCTGAAAGAGATGGAGAAAGAAAAAAAAGTCGGCCTTATCCTTTCAGTTTTTAATTTTAAAGTCACTAAGGGTCTTTTTTTTAAGTTAAAGAATTATAGATTCATGACCTTAAGTTTCATTGCAAAAGCTAACAAAGAACTAATGTTGTCATCTGAAAACTATTGATGCAATATAACTTCTACCTTGTTCTTTGACCTTTTGACCTCAAAATCAATAATTTTTCTTCTTCTTTTATGTTGACTAACGTATAAAATTTCATTGCAAAACCCCAAAGAAAACCAAAGTCATCACCAGGAAACAATTTTATGAATTCTTTTATATTTTCTCATTTCTTTTTAATGTATGAATTCCTGACCTTAACCTTTAACTTATTGAACTTTCTAGGCCATAGAAAGTTGTGATATAAAATTTCATTGCAAAGTTTAAAGGCTTTTTGAAATATCGTCCGAAAACGAAATTCTTCCACATGGACAGAATGTATGAATTTCTTACCTTGACCTTTTGACCTCAAAATCAATAAGGATCTTTAGGTCATAGGACGTTGTGATATAAACTTTCATTGCAAAGGTTCAAAGGTATTTTGAGATATCGTCCGGATACGAAAGTGTTTCACACAGACAAGATGGCAGACGGACGTACAGACCCCATTAGCTCCCGAGATCGGCATTTTGATAACCTTTCGTCACATACTAAAATAAATGTAATTTTGCTTTTTTTATACATAAAATTATGACTGTGAAAACTATCTGAAATATGTTTGTTTCCCCGCTTTCACTGAAAGTGGGGGATATTAATTTGGGGCTTTGTCCCCAGGCCCCCACGGGGGATATTGTCCTTAGTCTGCTGGGGACCCAATCAATAGCGCCCCTCTTAACACAAAATCCTGGATCCGCGTCTGTCAGATGGGTATTTATCAGTTTATTTCTTGCGAGGTTCTTAAATATTCCAATTATGTATTGTTACCCAGCTAAACAGCCAGGACTGGGTGTCAGGATTCAATTTTCGGCACGGAATATTATAACAAGAAGTAACTGAACACCTTTTCAAATACTGAAAATTAAATCACTTTCAGTAAAAGGCTCTATGCTATGTAATTTTTTTTATTGTGATAGCTGAGATTTAAATGTACAGAAAACAAATACCCATGTACTTGTAAATATTGAATGGATTTAAAAGGAAGAAATGAAATGAACATTACGTTACTTCGTCTGGCTGCCCTTAATCTGTTAATACGTCAGCTGTATCGATTCCTTCAACAGCTTAAATCCCCCTAAAGAGGCCTCAATCAGTAGGATTTAAACGCAGATGATCTATATCAAACTTTAACTAAATTTAAAAAGAATTATTTTGATTGGAAGTCTCACGTCTCGGACCCTCGATCCCCGAGACTTTGCACACTTAGCAACCAAGGTAAGAGAAGCGACATCTAATTAAGGAAATTCGGGTTTCTCGTAAATAAACTATTTAATTGAAATCCAAATAATGGCTTAAGTAAGAACTGAGTTGCTCAAAAGAGTTTATGAAATATTAATGTTTTTGTTAGGCTTATGACATATCGATCCTTTATCTGTTAATACGTTGAATAGCGAAGATTGATCGTCTTGGTGGCGATATCTTGGGATTATAACTTGTATGAAACACCTTTATGAAACATACCTGACATATTCCACAGGTCAAAGCCATGCCGTCCAGTTCAGCCTCAGAGAAAGGTCGTGAGAACAAAATTTACCGCACCCCTCCCACCCCACCCCCGGACGCTCTTTTAGAGAAGGAGAAAGGGTTTGTTTTGGACTGTGGCGCCGTCAGTAGTATTTCCACCGATTACTCTAAGACCAACCCCAAACTGGGACCTGTAATTCCCCCCTATAACTCGCAGAAAGACAAGCATGTGGACGAGTACTTCGAATTTATTGGAGTAAACGAGACACTTGAGAAAACTGCTCAGGTAAGTGAACGTTCTTGTGTATCTGTTGTTGTTTTTTTTTTTAAATGTTTTTAAAAATCTTTTATGTGAATATTTCTACGCTATTTCCTTACAATAGTAATTTTTCATTAATACTTTTTAAGAGAAAATTTGGGTCAGCATCCGATATTTACAATATTACAGTACTTATTCTATAGTTATGAGGGCGTACTCAACTAGGTCTGCAAAACGAAAAAAAACTAGCATACAACGGACGCTTCATTTTAATCATCAAAATCTTTAGATTTTTTTTACAGGTTATTAATTGTATTGTGCCAATCACCTTAAAAGTGACAAAATGTAAATATATATATATATATATATATATATATATATATATATATATATATATATATATATATATATATATATATATATATATATATATATATATATATATATAGCTCCACAACTCGAAAGTTTGTTCAATATGAACTTCTTTTGACAATCTATAAGATTATGCATTTCAATGATTTCATTTTACCTGTTGTAAATCAATTCAAATACTTTATAAACCAGTAGGGGGTTCATGTATCTCGATATTGCGGGACGAATATCACATTTCAGTTCAAGTACCTTCGTGTGGCAGAATATAAAATAAATAAACGTTATAGCTGTGTATTGAGTGATGAAATACCTGTAGAGTCAATCAAACGAAAATGATACAAAACTAACGTGTCATAAAGGATAAGGTGATAAGGTGATATTCAACGGGTATACAGGTGTGTGAGGTGATAAAACTTCATGTGTTCGCTCATAAATGTTTAATCAACTTGCGACCAATCGATCTTGCACAGATTGTAGGCTTAAGCCGAAATAAATAGAGGTACTGGAAGTACCTATATTTTTTAAATTAAGTTTCATAAAACTTGAAAAACAACATGATCACGCAATTTTCATTTCAGTTTATTTGCAGTTTGTTAAAGAAAAATATGATAAACATAGCTGTTAGAATGGGGACAATTGAAGCACAGACCCTCAGATCGCTTTGAAGACCATAATGATACCTGGAAAGAGAAATTACGTTTATGCACGTGTGCTTATACTACTAATTGTACTTAGAATGTAGCCTGGGAGTTTCCTCTTTTTCGTTGTTTTTGGTGAGAGATGTCTCAGGAGAATACATCCTTCTATTATCTATACCCTGTATTATCAATGAACCTCTCCCTAACCTGTCTGTTAGCTTCAGATCGTCTAACTGCTGAGATCGATGATCGGCAAGGGAGGTGTTACAGGGTGCAATCAATCTACGATTGTCTTTCTTTTTTTACCTATTGGCGTCTACTCTGTGAACCACAGAAACGTTTTACATTAATCGATACACCATCAGACTAAACTCTGCTGGAATTCTATAGATTTTAACAGATAGTATGAAAGAAGCTTAACTTTAGTTCAGTAAATGTGTGTATTTTTGTTCGGCTGTTGAATCATTTTTGAAAATCTACTTCTATATTGAAACAATTTGAAATTAAAGGGAGTGTACCTGTACATCTGCACAAAGAGTATTGCTCTCCAATATTTTTTTTTAATGATGCATTTTGATTACTAAAAAGGTTATTCGTTCTTAAAGGCGGATAGCTTTTTCGCTTTGTGTTTCCTTACTTTCCTCTGAATTTTCTGAGATAGCCCTATCAACATACCTTTCAATCTTAAGTTTAAATCATAAATTCAAATCTTTGTATCTATCCTGCCTTATCAGATATGGCAAAAAAAAAATGACATGCCTGCCACACCAAGACGTAACTTCAAAGCGTATCTGATAGAAAAAAAAAAAATCATTACTTTGAGACAAATCTGATTACATGTATATTGGAGTTTACTAAGTATTCGAACTGCAACTTCTTTCACAACTGAACTCGAACCTGGATTGCTATTCTGTTTAGTTTGAAATTTGATAACCTAAGTATATATTTCATTTAGCTTTTCATATCGTGTATTCCAATTGAGAGCAAAAAGAGTGTCACAATATACGTGTATGTAAGGGGTAACCCTCTTCCCCCACAGAATCAGACCTGCTGCCTCCAGCAGCGAGTTTCAAAGGGGGGAGACAATCTCCAAAAAGAAATTTGACAAGCAAAAGTAAAAAAAAAAAAAAAAAAAAAAAAAAAAAAAAAAAAAAAAAACGTAAACTACTCAGACTCGAAAATCCTATTTCGTGGGGGAGGGGGCGGAGTGAATTGGACCTTTCTCTACCATTTTGGTACACTTTTTTTTCAAATGCTAGAATTTGCCTGTGTTCGAACGTACACCAACAAAAAGTGTGTGTGGAAGGGGGGGGAGAGAGAGAGAGAGAGAGAGAAGCTTCCAAACGAAAATTTACAAAGTAAAACTACAGATATGTGCCAAAGGTGAAGATAATTTTAATTTTTTTTTTTTATGTTTTATTGAAAACCATATATAGTTAAATCGCTGGCAAATGGTCAATTTTTTTTCCATTTCGTTATTTATTTCAGTACTTAAACCAGAAAATGTGTTGTTATCTTTCTCTAAAAGATCATTACATATTTAGTTTTTAGAAAAAGATAGTTCATCATTTATATCAGTTCTAAAATTTAAGATCAATGTTGACTATATAATTCGCCGTGTGTGTATAGGACTTAAGATTTTCATATCGCACTTAAATTACAATATTTTTTTAAATATTGATGCTGATCAGATAAAAACTATTGTTTAATGAAATATAACAATTTCTTGGATTGTTGAGAAATTTGTGGTAAAATCTTTCAAAAATGTTGTCATTCCAGTGATTTTACAAAATGTTGTTTTCAATTAAATATATAGAGAAAAAATAAGATTAGCTTCACTTTTGGCACACATTTGTACATCAAAAAAGTATTCCCGAAAAAAGGGGGCCGCCCCCCTCCCCGTGTTCTATGGTCCTGAGAATCCCTGGCATACATATTGGACTTTACATTCATAGGTTATCTTGTGTGAGAATAAATCCCTCTCCGAGTCCTTCCATTATAAAGATTACTTGTCTACCTACTCAAAGTTACTGTATATCATCAGATTTTCGCGACACCTTAGTTCAGTGAGATATAGTCTTTTGTTATTTATAAGCGAGACAAACTTTTCACGAATTTGACTTTTTTTATATATACCTATTCTTTTATAATAAAAATTAGATAGAACGTTCTATCGTTAAAATGATATTGTCCTACGGACCTGGTTTAACAACTGTGGTGAGGGCTTGTCCCAAGACACAGTTAGATTATTCTAACTAAATAAAAATATACTCTAGAATTAAATTTTCGCGAGCAGAAGACAGCCTCATGGCGGATAACCATTTTTTTTTTCTCCGACTTTCAGAACGAGGGTGGTACTTCAATCGAGGGACCAGTAGCCGACTATTTCCACGAAAAGGGGACGGGATTCCAGTACCTTTCACTCAGGAACCAATTTGGTGCTGGTAAGTAAGTCTCTCTCTCTCTCTCTCTCTCTCTCTCTCTCCGAGAAGTACAGTGATAAAAATCAGTATATAAGTATAAATAATTTACTGCAATGAATAAATCTAATAAAAGTGAATGCACTCCATAGGTCATTCCGGGGAAACTACGGACGGACACGCTCAGTTCATGCAAGGAGTCCAGCCAGTGATTGGTTACAACGGAAAGTTCGGGTATCGCCGTAACACTCCGTGGCTTCGGCAAAAACCGTCACCTTTTGGAACGGGTAGTAGATCAGCTACCCATTGATTGCGGCCTTTATAATGAAATTCTGTGATATATACTTGTGAATCTTGTGTATATAAAAGTCGTATCATTACTGCATTACAATGTTCGTGTACCTTAACGAAAATCACATTTCTTGTTGAATGTATTTGAAATACTTGTGTTTGTTTGCGATTTTTATCAAAAGTATTGTAGACAGTGTAAAAGTGATAAACTCACTGCAAGTATTTTGTGAAGCATAAAACTCGTAAATGTAATGGAATTGAACCGTTGTGATGTTTAATCACAATAACAATTTAATCACCTTGACTTCTTATTATTATTTACATACAAAGTGTTATAAATTGAATGCTGAAAACACAATATTCATGCAGTTATTAATGGAGCTAAATGTGTATTAAGAGAAAAATCTTTAATTTGTTTGAATTGATTTTGAATATTGTTTCATTGTGTTTGTTTATGCAATAATACATTATTAATTTCTATTTATAAGACTTTTTATTTAGTAAAAATTTTATTATCTAATCAAAAAAGGCCGCCAGATGAAAAGATATGATTTATGTAAGCCGTGTGCCTTTTATTTTTTATATATATAGATATAACGGATATTGCTGAGGTGAATTTGGAGTTATCTTCCTTTACACACAGCACTGGAATTATGCTGAATAATCAGAGTGATCTACCCCTGTCCACTTTTTGACAAAATAGTGTGTTATGATTTAATAAATTGAACATTGATATCCCCTTTCCTGAACTGGTGTCTAATTTTGCCTTGCATTTTAAATTTTTTTCGCGTAATTCCTCCCAAAACTATGCTACAAAAAAGTTTTAAAAAGAGTGATTTCTCGTGATCTATAACTTTTTGTACAATGATTACGTAAAATCAAGCAATATGGAATCTAGAATAATCACCAACGTAGATTATCTCTATATATCAATTTAATATCATAATTAATAGATGATTTACTTACCCAACAAGTAACAAAGTTGGTGCATATTTTTCTTATTTTTTCGGGGGGGGGGGGGGTGTTCCGGTACAATAATTTTTTTGACAACGAAGGCAAGAAAAAAAAAGTGGACCGGTCCACAGTTCTTGGAGGACGGTCGGGCAAAAGATTTGCTTAAAGATGTGGTTTTACTTCATGTACATCAACGGAAATCGTGGCCTGAATGGTAGGGATTCAGCTTTCTTTAAAGAAGAGAAATTTGTACTTATTTGGATTTCGTAAATAAGACTTACCGAATGTCTTATTTTTCCCAGTACCAGAAATTTGCATACGTCTATATGAGACTTACTATAAAATCACCTTTCCTAAAACCGCCAGATACGATTCAGGAAAAGTCAATTATAAATGTCAACTAGGTATTACCATCCACTGGTGTGTTTATCTGACATCAGTTACGTAATTTGTCGATCATAACGGCATTACTTGATGACTTATCCCAATAACAAAGGCCGATTACGGTAAGTCCAGATCGGGGAAATTGACACGGGCGCGGACTCTGCGGGTACCAGCTGACCATTAACGGAATCAAAACAAGGGACCCGTAATCGCATGTCAAGCGAAAACTGGCGAAAGCGTGGTTAAAGAGACATATTTATTTCTATATGTTCGTGTATCTTTAATTTGATTAATTTTTTTAAATTTATTCATTTTATTTTATTTTATTGGGGGGGGGGGGGGGAGCGAATTGGGCAAATTAGTATTGGTACGACGGGTTTTTTTTTCCCGATCAAAACATATGCATATACGAGCAATTTTACACATTTTTTTTTTTTGGTCTACAATTGGCTCTTGCTAAATAAAGAATAAACTTTTAAAGTGCTGCACACTGTTGGTTTTTCACATAATTATACGGGCGATTTACCTGACCAAATGGTCAACAGTGAACGACACGTGCCGACCACTAACCTTTCACCTGGCCGAAGAAAAACCCGTGGCTTCATGTGGTCAATTTCCAGAGTCCAGATACGGGTATCAAAAAGTCACGTTCTGTTTCGATCTCTGACCTGTACAGCCGGATGTCCAAGTGTGTGAGTCCAGTGCTGTGTGTTTTACTGTTCAGAGATTGATATACAGCAAAGTTTGGGAGCAGTAGAACACAGGCTACATTGGTGAATTGAAACGGAGAGCATTATTAGCCGAAAAAAAGTCTCTCTCTCTCTCTCTCTCTCTCTCTCTCTCTCTCTCTCTCACTTTTTCCCAACAGATGGCAGTGTTTAATACGGACGTTTATTTCAATTGTTCTTCCCTTAACCGCACTGCAAGGTGCTTCCTGATAGTATCTTTACACGGTTCTACAATAGAATCAGACAACAAGAGTTCCCAGGTCGATTAGAACACAAAGGAAAATCAGTCGGTATGAAAATGATTGTTAATCACTAAATATTATATAGCACGCTCACGGAAAATCACCATCTGTAATGTCCCAAACAGATACAGTTAGAATTCTTTAGACCCGGAAAGATAAGGTTTGTGTTCCTTTCACAAATTAAAGAAATCATTGCATTAAAATGGAATAATCCCATAAAATGTAGCCCTAGAGTGAAAGTTCGGGTATAGCCTTATAAATTATTCAGAATTACGAAAAGGTACTCGTTCACAACTTAAAGTAAACAAAAGAACTCAATATTTTTTCTGCAACCATGCCCCCCCCCCCATTATTTTTTTTCAGTCTCCCCAAATTATATCTGTGATTTTTTGTGGTATCGCATAGAGACATATGGGTATGAAGTGCATATATAAATAACGATCATTAGCTTGTGTTAACAACCTTTGTAAATATTGCATTTTCTATAAATGTACACATACATTTAACTTTCACATGTGTACGAACACGTATGTATGATAATGTAGTTAATATGTATTTTGTATGTTATTCCATTTGTATGTATGATAATGTAGTTAATATGTATTTTGTATGTTATTCCATTTGTATGTATGATAATGTAGTTAGTATGTATTTTGTATGTTATTCCATTTGCATATTTTGTGTTCATTAATCACAGCATAGTGGAAATAAAGTATGAATGAATGAATGAACGAAAAGGTACTCGTTCACAACTTAGCGTAAACAAAAAAACTCCGTATTTTTTCTGCAACTATGGTAATCTTCAATTCTTTAAAAAAAAGTTTTGTGAACCGTTCGTATTCATCGCTGAACTTAATATTCATTTTTATTCGAATTATCAAACATACTTTCAAACATTAAATAAGTAGCTGCGTGAAGATCTATACGTAAAAAAGTCTTTATATTTCAATTTCATGTAAATTTGATTAAATTATATTACTTTCTCGGAACATTTTCCTCTTTTTATCAATATCCCAACTCCTATATATAAATTCATACCTAGGTCACATACAACTTATATACCTGCACCATGAATTTGATAGTTTCATCTACATCATAAGAGCAGTTGTTGTGCATGGCTGCATTTCATGTCAGGAAGTTTTTGAAATTTTCAATTTTTCATTTCTGACATTTTCAAGTTTTCATCTCCGACATTTTTCAAGCAGTACTTTTCGGCAATGAAAGCAAGATTGAAGATTTAAAATTCCATTTCCACCTACTTGGTTAACAATAAATTGCCGGAGAGGTACCCCGCAAAAATTCTGGGATTGAAAAAAAAAAATAAATATCGGAAATGAAAAAAAAAATTGTCGGAAATGAAATTTTAAAAAAATGCTATGCAAAATTCCGGAAATGAAATGCAGCGGTTGTACATATACGAGTACTTATCAAACAGAACACTGTGTTACTTGCTATCTGATATTCCTATATAATGTATGGAGGATACGTAAAAATCTTTGTCAAACAAAAACTGAATGTTGCTGACATGTCAAATGATTCACTCTCAGCTGTCTTTTTGTAATCTCATTTCTTTTTCTTTCACTTCCTTTTTTTCCTGAGATTTCCTTTTCATTATCTGCGTGAATTTAAATAGAGCATGTTTACTTTCCTTGGTACTGTGTGGAAATAGAGCGATATTACAGAATTGGTTGTTGTTCCAATTAATATGTAATGTAAACACGGACACGATAGTACAGAAAGTTGCAAACAATTTTTTTTTAAATTTACATAATAAATAAAGCAATTGCATTAGGTTTTTTTCTGGTCAATATCAAATATAAGGACTGATATCAAGTCTTCATTTTAAAATGTAATCCTACCTTCAGTATAACATTGTCTTCAAAGTCGTATTCAAAGGTCAAAATCACCGTTTCCTATCAATATACATGTAATAGCACAATGGTTGCTCTTGCTTTGATGGTATGCTTTGACCTTGATTTATTTATTTATTTATTTATTTATTTATTTATTTATTTATTTAAAGGGGGAGGGACTATATTGTTTAATTGTTCTTTCAGTTTTCTTTGTAAACAACCGTTAATACCAATTGATATAGCTATTTGAGCGAAGATTCGGTTAGACTTACTGTTTACCTGTACAAAATTGGAAGAAGATCCGCTCTAAAAGTAAATGTATTAGAAAAGAAGAAAGATATTTTTTGCTAAATATAGCTTGATGCTCATTATAATCATGTGAACAATTTGCCTGCTAGATATCTATGAGTATAGTGAAAAAAACTTTCAAAAATGTACTTTCTATATTGTAAAGTACTTTCTATATATGACCAACTAAGCCCTTCCTTGGGATCTGAGCCATGGTCCAGGGTGGGTGGGGGGAGGAATTTTAAGATATATATGAAGGGGGTTAAGATTTTATTATAATTATAACAGTATATGTCTGCTACATGAGTAAGAAGGAGATTTTCAACAGTGTAATTATTTTCAATACATGACCAACTTATTGCCCTCTACATATCCCGTGCAAATGAGGATAATTTTCAAATAATGTCATTATTTACAATACATGACCAACTTAGCCCCTCCTTGGGACCTAAGCACTTGACCTCAAAGCCACAAATTTTACAAATTTGGTAAAGGATTAATTACTTATTATAATCGTGCAAACAGTTTAGTTCTTTCATTTCTTTAACAACAGATACATTAGATCAACATTTATGTAAAAACATATATCATACATAATTTACATGGCTGAAGAAGAAGACAATAAATATCCTCACACAAGAGAAAATGAGAATGAAAGTAAATATGCATATCTATACATATGTATTTTAATACAGTAAATCACATGTTAATATGATGAGTCTAATTTGTATCCCGAATATGATTTGCTTCTCTTCAAAAATTACCAAGACTCCTCAATTCACTTACATTTCGAACACTGAATACCCCGGTAGTTGGATTAATTTATATACTCTATTAATTTACTTTGATAATTTTTTTTTTTTTTTGGAATTTCTTCGTTAAATTTTCATATGTTGGGCACTGTAAAATAAAGTGAAATTCGTCTTCTACTTATTTCATTCGGATTACAAAATGTGCATTATTGGTATTTGTGTACCTACCCCTTTCAATATATAATTTGTGGCGTAATGTCAATTTCTGCTCTTAATTTATTCTTGAATATACATATCTTTCATTCTTTGGTCAATAATTTAAAAGCACATTTTCATCATAATACGTATGCATCAAGAAATTCAACCCTAATTTATATCTGTTTTAATATTTACTATCCATTCGTCATTTTTCTCCACCATTTCTTCATAACACGTCTTAAGAATACAGTTTTCTTTCTATTTTTTAAATAATTTTTTTAGTCAATATTTAATATTTTTAATTTTCCTTAAAACATTACAGGGAAATCTACTCATAATTCAAGTAAACAAGTTTTTTACTGACATTCTTCTTTAACCCTAAAATATTTTTAAAAAACAATAGATGAACTTTTTCGATATCATTTCCTTTGTTAAACCCCCGTAGTTCGGAAGCATACCAAAGTATACTATTGACATAGGTGTTGAAAACAGAGAATTTTGTTTGAATATTGAAACAGTAATCATTTAGTTTTCTATAAACGTAAAAAGAGCTGTTCTCCCCCTGTTCTGCCAGCTTCTGTGTTGCTTTAGTAAATTTACCTTTTCAGTTTAATAAAAATTTAAGATCATTAAACTCATTTACTATATCCAATTCATTTTTGTCATAGAACCACTTTTCATTCTCTTTTATTTTTCCTCCAAATCTTAAAAAAAAACCCATTATTTTAGTTTTATCTCGTATTTACAGTTAGATTCCCTTTTCGTAGTAAGAGTTAAGTATTTGTTGTAAGGTTTCGGGTGTTTCTGCTAATACTGTATACAGGGTTATTTTCGCCCCGTGTTATTTTCGCCCTTTCAAACTTCCAAACAATTTTGTCCCGTTTTAAATTCACCCAATCACAGTTCTGTTTAAGAAATTATACTGTGTTCTTTGAATTTTCCCAGTTTAAATTCGCCCATCTGTGTGTAGGGCAAAAAGGGCGAATATAAAACGGGGTGAAAATTTCCCTGTATACAGTACATGTATAAACAAATAGTTTGACTACCAGATGTCTATTAGTAAAGAAGATTTTCTAAAATATGATGTATTTTTATTATATGACTAAATTAGCCCCACCAAGGAGCCTGAACCATGGGTAGGTGGTCATGAATTTTACAATTTAGTAAACAGTTACGAATAATTGTTATTTACTTAAGCATTCAGATATAAACAGATTATTGCCTATATGAGTAAGTAAGACTTTTAAAGATGCATTTTCAATTTACAAATATTCCCACCTTAGCCCTCACCCTGGGTTTACATCCACAGGCCATGAATTTTACAATTTTTGTAAAGTAAAGGGCTCATTATCTGCAACACGACGGACTATTTAACAGAAAGCAGTAGGTCATGCAACTTTCGATATTGCAACCAATGTATAAAAATTAACTTTTAAAAAGTATGAACTTATCAGTCATTTCACTGCTATTTCTTATCATTACTCCTAATTGTCCTAGTAAAGCATTCACAGTTGAAAAATTGGACATTACGCACTCACAGACTGTCGATTCATATACCGTGGAAACTTGGAGCTTTGTTATTTTGGATGATACCGAAAAGAACATCTGGGATGTTAAGACAAAACTGATAATTTCTCGTCTAGAATTTCTACTTAAAGAGTCAGAAAATTACATAGTACTCTTGATAATATTTTCAATCGTTGGCATTTTGTGAATTAATGTAACTAATCATTTCCGGTTTGTGATCAGTAGGTTTATGCCTGTGATCTCGATGTTAAATAAGGCCCAGAACCATCATTAGCGTTGATTCGCGGTTGCATATTTTGTATTTACAAATATGATTATGACTGAATATGATACAGGACGAAAGACAAGTGTTGTGGAATTAACGGTAAACTAATCCCTTTCATTTTTCCGGCTGTACGTGCTATGAAGGAATTAAGCAACTTCACCATCGCAGGCTGCCCAATAAGGCCATATTTCAGAGTTTCCTATATTGCAATATTACAATCATTGGAAAATTGCGAAAGGTATAGAAATAGTCGTTCGTCAGGCACGCGCAAAGCACGCACGAAATAATGGAAGGAATTAGCGTAAATGTCACGCTTCATTTTGGTTATCATAAGTTAGGGTCTGTCATATGGCGTGGACAATTGACGTCGATAACTGGATGTTCTGCTCACAAAGGAAAAGTTTTTGAGATTTTATTAACGTCAGAAATGTCTTCCAAGATGGCGGAGAACAGGAAGTCCCTTTGGGAACAAGAGATCTTTTGGAGTCTTGCAACCGAAACTAAGAAAAATTGAAATGACATTAAACTGTAGAGGCCAGACATATAATTCTGACTTGAAGAGAATCGCCGCGTTTCCCTCTTATTAAAATAAGTTATTAGTTAAATAATCTGAGCAAGATAATACAATGTACCACAAGCAATTAAGGCAAGGATAGATCAACTGCAGAGAAATCCAACTGATTCAAACTAAAATTGCTTAAAGAGTCGCAAAACTATGTTTTTTCACAAACAAAGATTTGGTATACCTCCCAAAGATTAAATATCACACCAGGTCTGACTATTTTAGACTTCCGTTGCGGGTGTGCCCCCGTCCCCGATAAAATTAGTAAAATGTGTTGATGAAACATACGTTATTCAACACATAACTATATAAAAATGTTGATTCTCCTTTGTCATTTAACTTTTTTATATGTTTGCGAAATCTTAGGTCCTCCCCTGAAACTATTAATTCGTATAACATACATGCATTTGAGATTTTAGTTCTCAACAAAAATTTGAAAATACAGAACTTTAGATAAACTTGAACAAATACGAGAGGTATAAAACAGGCCCGTAGCAAACATTTTTCAGTTTTGGGAGGGGCCGGGGGGGGGGGCAACTGAAGAAAAATTCTTTGAAATAAAAAAAGTTCTTAATGAAGGGCCACAACTGTTAATTGTATTATTTTCCATTTGTCATGTTGTAAATTTTGAATTTGCCGATTTTGTATTTACTGTCACCCGGTAAATTCAAAATTTGCAACATAACACATCGTATAGAATATGTTGCCAATTACTGGGGGGGGGGGGGGGGGGTTTCCTACGGGCCTGTTTAAAGAAGACGTGATTCCTTTTCCTTTACTTGTTTGGAATACATTCACAAAAAGTAAAGTACTAATATCAGTCACAGTGTACAGGATTCAATAACAGCGTGCCCAGTAAATGCTTATATGTTCTTCAATCTTTTAGTTGCCTTTATGAGCCTGAAGCATATATTTAAGTAAATTGTTTCTCAAGTTCAAGTTCAATTTATTCTCCCAAACCAAAATACTAAAAGACGGGAAATATAAACTGTATCCTGTTGTTCAATCCTTTAGTACATGTACACAAGTTACAATGAATAAATAAATTATTTACTGTATGTGTAAATTTTAAGTTTGATGTTTGCATGCAGTGGATACACTGTAGTGATAGAGTTATAATTGTTTATATATATATAAACTTCAGGCTTTTTTTAAATATATATATATTTAAAAAAAATTAGGGGGTGACTTAGAGACGGTAGTTTCGCGCTCAACTTAATATGTAAAGCAAGAAAACATTTATGTGAAGAACAAAGGGTAATGTATTATGATATTCGAAAAAAGAAAATGACACCATTTTCTGATGAGTTTTTTTTTTTCAAACCGTTATTACTATATGGTAGTGAAATGTTTGTTTTTTAAAAATGTTGATGTCATAGATCGTACCTGTGCACTTACGCTTGATAATGAATTTAAAATAATTAATTGTGAAATAGGTCGGTTTCCATTATACATTAATATACAATATCAGATTTAGGGGCGAGATCAATATCCGACAAAATAACTAAATTCACATAGTTTTCATCAAGCCCCCCCCCCCCCCACAAAAAAAAAATTAAATGTGGTGAATGTTGATTGAAATTTAATTCATACATTTGTATATATTTATAACACTGTAAATAAATTATATTTCTTATGTTTATTCATTTAAAAAATCATTTCAAACACCAATAACAATAAATACCGGTATGCACTTCTTGTGTAATTATGGATGTCGGATATAAACTTTTGGGGCTCTTGATCCCCTTCCCTTCCCCCTTACTATTTAAATTTGGTTTTTTTTCCCGACACATTTTTTAATCTTGCCCAATATTGAGACAAATTCTGGTCCCTTGAGGGCATTGCCATGTAAAGTGTAGAGTAATTCACAAAAGAAGAAAGTCAAATCAATAGCAACGACATATATATACATGTATACTAGAATTATATTATACTGGGCAAACTTGTGTATGAAAAAGAAAATTTTAATTAACATGAACAATAAGATATGTGGGTGAATCCCCTTGAATTTCTGTTGTGCAAAATACTGTTAACCACTGCAAATGAACTTACAGTCTGAAGAAACCTTTTATGTTATAAAATGGATTACTGCATCAATCAAGATTTTATATGCAAAAGTGACAGTGAAATAAAAAAAAGTTCTTGAATTTTCAAAAAAGCGTAAAATATAGAATTTTGAGTGCAAAAATATTTGACACTTGACTGTTGTCACGAAAATTTAGAAACTGAACAAATCACCATCCTACGATTGAAAAAGGCAGATGAAAAACAATTTTCTGCGACACTGACAGATAGCAGATATAAGTACCAGCTCAGTATACATTTGAATTTAATATTTTACGTAATTTGCAAAAAATATTAGTGAACCAAAAAGTTTGTTCGAAGCCTAATACAGTGAAACTTTGTAGAGCTACGTAGACTTCTTTTTTAAATGTACATTGATTAGTACGATTATTTATTTGCATTTATAGTATCATTAGCTATAGCAAGCTCATGTGTGTGTTTGTGTGCGTGATGTGTTGGGGAAAAGGGGTGGGGTGGGAGCTCAACAGCTGAGTGGGCACCAGTATTTACGACAGAAAAAATAAGCTTCTGACTCTCTGTTTCTTATTCAATCATGTCCGGGGTCTTTGATTTTTAACCTCTTAAAACTTTTTTTCAAACAGAAGATCGTACTCCATATTTCCCTTACTGAATTGGCATTATTGTTCCCTAAGGACGCCTAGGATTTCCTACTTACATAAAAAAACACACAGAAAATCCCAGCAATTGAGTCAGTTTCCTTCTTAGTTTACTTAGAATTGAACACGGCTTCTTTATTCTTACAAAGTATCACCTTGTGATACAACTGAAATGAATTTGTTGTACTTTTGGTATCATTCTGTTATATATTCGACAAGTGTGTTGTTTTATTTCGTTTAATGTTATTCATTTATTTAGTGAAAATAAATAGACAACAATTAAAAAACAAACAATTGCCTTGGTCTTTTAATTTTACTTAGTAAAAACAAAAATAATGATTGTCCCAATTTAAACAGTAAACAGACAATAGAAATGTATACCGGGTGTGATTGGGAACCTTATATGATGAATTAATCAAGAGCATAGAACGTAGCCACTTTCTTCGATTGTTCATTCGACAAGCCTTTATCCAGTTATCGCTGTGATGTTTCATTTTTACAATGAAAAATATTTTCAAATCTTGATTAAACTTTACATTACGACTAAAAAAAAATCTAATTAATGGAAAATACGTAAATAATGATTATAAATGCATGAAATGATTAAATTATTTAATTTTCCTTTCGTCTCCCGAGGAAAATTGAAATAAATTCTTGTATAAAATCTTTTTTGATGCTCCGCGTGTATACTCTTACCTGGACCCTAATTAGGTCTCTATTGTTCAGGAAAACCGCCCAATATACATAGAATATACAAACTCATCACACCTTTACCTGGTGAAATTCTCGTGTGCGCGGCACGCGTCATCTTCGGGTGGCCCACCTGTCGCATCAAAGATGCCGTGAATTTCGGTATACCTGACCAGGTAAGACTTCAGACACTGCGATTCGCCTTCTGTACCGCCGCGTATAATACACAGTAGCCATCCAGCTACCTGAAGCATCATTTCTATTCAGAGTGCCACCGAAGAAGCATCGCTCCAGACCTTGTTACAAGACTAAAAAACCTACTGAACTGGTAATAATTTATTTTATTTCTATTATAAATTAAACAAAATTTTTTAAAAAATCATGTAAGTGGTATTTTTATTAAAATGGTGTATTTCAATTTATGTGATTTCATGATTTCAATCTTTAATGAGCAATTGAAAAAAACAACAACAACGTTTTATACGTATACCATTAAAATTGACCATATAAAGAATCTTATTTTTCCCTTAAGGTAGGTTCCTCCTCGACGTTTTCTGGGTTAACATTTTTTTTTAACTGGTATCAATAGAATAACATCTTAGGTAATTATAAAGCACATGAAATACATATCTTGACTGGTTATGTTTCTGACCGGAATCGCCTAAAGACGTATATCCCCTTCTATCATAACACAATTTTAACAAAAATCAATAGTCGACAGTTGTCAATACAATATTGATTAATTTTATTTATTTATCATATAATAGATTAAAAAAATACAATAATTGACACTTTTATTTATTACTTGACAAAAATTGAAAAGGGGGGGGGGGACTATATAAAAATGTAGAATTCAAAACTTTAACAAAATTTGACATTTTTTGGCATATTTCCACTCTGAAGTGGATTGCCACCTTGTGTTTTTCTTTAGAATGTTAGATTTACATATATTGCATTTAAAAATCTATAAAAATGTAGCTTTTTTTTCTTTCTACAATATCTAAAATATGTTATTGAAACAAATTTCTTAGAAAACCCTAAGTCACTTCATTTGTTTTCTTTAAAAAAAAATAAATAAATAAATTGGAATTTTTTATTTTAAGAGAAAAACAATATTTATAAATTGCGTTTATTTGATAATCACTGTATGAATAGTACTGCATAGTGTGCTACAATATAGGTGTTTAAAAAAAATGAAGTATCAATGAAGTTGACATCAACGCCTTTTTAGACATGCGTCTAATACAAAATGGGCCTAAAAAAAAGACCCAAGTCACTTCATTTGTTTTCCTTGAAAAAACAATGGAATTCTTTATTTTAAGAAAAAAATATTTATAAAATGCGTATATTTGATAATCACTTATAAATAGTACTGCATATGCTACAATAATGTATGTATTAAAAAAATTAAATATAAATAAAGTAGAAATCAAAGCGTTTTTAGACATGCTACCAATACAAAATGGTTAAAACAAGATCTAGTAATTCAGTTATTCTCTAATAATGATCATTATACATTTTCAATCCCTTATAAAAATTATTTCTACTGATTACATCATTCGAGTAGGGACATACCTTAAATCTATTTATTATTCTGATGGTCGTTATTTACAACAACTGCACTGTATTCTTTTTTGTATCATGTTGTAAATTTCGAATTTCACTAGGGTGGAACAACACGATAAATAGTTATCATGTTATAAAAATTGTATTTACCTCCACTTAGTACTGAAATTTATTATTTACAACATGATAGTTGCACATTACAATATGATGTCATTTAAAGTAAATAAAACCTGGAAATATACCCGAACAAGAAGGTCTACGTATACGCTACCGTTACCGTTTTGACAATTCCCAGAAACTGTAGTAAAACTTCTGACGCGAGCCACACGGAACGGTAGCATTGCGTTATCGCTGCACACAGAAGCTTTCTCCCTCTCAACATTATCTTAAATCTACGTGTCATAACTAACTTTTACCGGTGCTTTAGAAGTATATTTTTCTAAATCTTTCAAAACCAAAAGAAATATTGACGCCCCTGTTTAGAATAACGTGTGTAGCTTTCTTTGTGCGCCTACGACCTGTATTTTTGATGGCAGTCGGTGATAAGAGAAGTGTAAGGTGCTTAACATCACAGATTTACTTCAAACTCAATTCTGTTGTTTTCAAGTGTCGAGTTTCATTCGCCTCTGCCTCCAAGACATTTTTCTGCTGTGTTTAGTGTGACTCAGAGAGGTCCTCTCGGGGCTCCAGAAGCACACCTTGTTAGCTCAAAGATAAAAACTCCCTTTTTATAAGGATAAATAATACATTTTTCCCCACAGAAATCATCAATATATCTAACATATTTATGTTCATATAGATAATCTGAATAATGTTTGCCAGGGTAACCGCGAAAATTTTGTAAGATTTTGTACTAAATGTGGATAAAAATGTGTGCATTTTTGTTTTTAATTTAGATTTATAGAAAATGGGACAAAGTTGCAAATTTAAGCAACAAAGAAAACCTATGATTTCTTTATATTTTAGAGATTTATTATTTTATGTCATTTCTATTCAATATATTTATATCAATCCATGTATCAATTTTTTGTTAACACGTATTTATCCTTAATGTGAGCATTTTGTCAAGGATAGCTTTTTTTTTTTTTTTTTTTTACCTGTTCTGATAAAGTATTTTATATAATTATGTTTATAATATTTGTTACAAAAGCAGAGTCATGCACTGCAACACATTGATACTAGAAAATTAAAATATTGTCTTACTGTTTCGTGGAATAACTTGGGGAAAAATGTAAAATTTAAAAAATCAAACCTTTCCTAAATTTGAAATAAATCTAATTCATGGGGAAAAAAATATGTATGAAAGAAATCCTTTTCTTCCTTTTTAACCACATTTTTCATTTAACAGTGTAGAAGATTGTAAACCATAAGTCCTACTTTTAAGAAGATTAGGTGCGGATGCAGCACCTGTGAACGCATCACTCACCCTGTCACTCAAAATTTACACCATCACTTCACGTGCGCCATAGCTCTCATACTCAACAAAAAAAAGTAAACAAGGAAGTCCCATGTGATGAGCACAAATTATATTCCGTTACAATTTATAATTTTACCTAATCCAGGTTTATAGTGATCCAGACATATACAATTATACTCTAAAAATTAATTTTGGGGGACAAATTCCCCAATATGACCGGAAGCTGTCTTTTGATGTAGTAGTAGTACATGCGCAATAATATTTACCAGGTTGATGGTGAAATGAAAACATGGCAGAGACGGACAGGTGCGGAAGGAGAAAGCAGAGAAATCCTAAAAGAAAAAATGGTAAGTCATCACTACAAACTTTCTTCTTTATTAACTAAGTTACCCGTGTTAATTTTCACTCACCCGCAATCGGGGAAAATCAATTTGAGGCGCGCTTCTGTAGATTTCTTACGGTGACGTTACCTTCTCGATACCTGCTCGAGAGAAGGCAAGTTGCTGAGATTGAGGGATGCTCAAATATATTTTAATGCTTTCTTGAGCTTTGTCATTTACATTTGATAAGAAAAATACTATTTGTAAAGTTTAATAAAGCCACCATGAACAAAGGTAAAACTTTTATGTGACCTTAAATTAGACTCAGTAGGGAAATTATTATTCCCGCATCATTATAATACGGCGTAGCAATGGCGGACGGCTCTATACGGATTTTGTAAGTGAGACAGACACCTCGTTCGATGATGAGCATTTGTTTGTTGTTTTGAAAGGTCTAATCTTTATTCACTGATGATTAAAGAATACTTTTAAGGAAATATTGTTTTTCTTTTATTGGATATAATTATGTTAAGGTAAACCAAAGGTGTAATTTGTTTCTTTTAACTACTTTTTTTTGGTCTTCAGGTTCAGTAATTCTTTCTTTAATGTTTTAAATCATAGTTAATAAGTGTTTGTTAAAATTTAGATATAAATACATTGATGTTTTTTTTTTGTTTAATTTCCTTACTGGAAGATGGTGAGGTACTGACATAATTTCCATTCATTGTGACAGTCACATCCTCAGGGTTTTTAAGTGGTCTATGTTAGGGATGTGAATAAAAATAAGTACTTATACAGCCAGGGTTTACAGAATAATGCTGTTGTAATATGTACCTTTTGGATTACATGAGTCACTAGAATATGTAATGCACATGTTTTTTGAAGTTGCAAATTTTAAGGTTTCTTTCTCTTTTTGTTAAACAAAAAAGTAAAATAAAAATTGACAATGAAAGTGAGCTGAACTCTTCTCTCTTTAGTCCATACTAAATTGATGGTCAATAATAATTTTTCTAACAGGAATAAAGAAGCGGTTTTCTATTGATTTTCTTTTGGCTCTGGTTTTTATTTTAGCTGTAACCGAATTCACCATTGGAATTATATATTTTACCACAAGGTTTAACTTCCAAGAAATTAAAGCCAACTGGGCTCAGTTTTTATCACTTTCTTTGAAAAGTAAAAGTCCTCCAATAATTTAGATTTTATTTTGTTTCATTTTTATTTCATAACTTTAATTACTTGTTTGATTTATAAAGATTTACAAATAATTTTACATTTCACTACATAATGATTATTTGAGAGATATTAGTTGTCCAAGAATTTTAAGATTCATTTGATCTTTTCATGTTGGTCATTATGCTTTGCTTGATAATCACTTTGAAGTCTAAAGCATCCTCTGAATTTCTCTAGATTTTTCTGTGGACAATTTTAAGAATTCTATTTTGGTTGTTAGCTTCAAGGCTTAGGTTCTGGGACCATCTGTATCAGGAAGTAATGGTGGTGTCTCATCTTAGATCCATCCAAGGGGCTTCCACCTTAATTAACTCAATTGAAATCCATCACCTTAAGTACACCTTTCTCTGCATCAATTGTATCTATTCCCACATCAGTAATTAACATCTATGTAATTTAATTATGCTAAGTAATAATCTAAATTGCAACTACTGCTAAGGTATCCATTGATGTTAACAATTGAAATCATCACTTTGATGGACGTCAAATTCCCCCAGTACCAAATTACCTGTCCTCAAGGTACCCAGTTAATTAAATAACACATCTGTCCCAAGTTAGCTGTCAACGTTTTATTGGTATATTACTAGTTCCAGAGCACTCTCATTTCATAATTTGCTCACTGTAATTAAATTAATGACAGTCATTCAAAAGGTGTAAAAACTTGGGAATACCTCTGGCTATATTTTATTGGGATCCTGATTCTAACCTATGTTAAAACTGATTGGTGACCAGTGTTTGGTTTATTTCACCTGGCATTGCATGAAACCTGCCCTCTCTTTCTTCCATTATTTCCAGAAAAGTGAAAGAAAAATCAGGTGTCCCCCTCATTTGATGATGGGGAAATGGCACTTCTGTGGAAAAAAAAGCTTTTGTTTTGGACCAACACCTGAAATTTGTTTTTAGTATTATATGCAAATTACCTGTCAAATTTGTGATAGCTCTCAGAATAAAACTCTTTTTCTTGGGGTCTTAAATTGATTCTTTTCTCTTTGGATACTTTCTTTGAAAGAACACTTAAGGTAAACGGGGCATTAGATTTCCTTTTTTCACAGGCAATAAAATGGCAACACAATCCAGGCTATGTCATTTGCATTTTGTCTTTTTTTTCTTTTTGTTGTTGTTTGCAGATTAATAAAAAAGAAAAACTCAGGGAAGTTCAAATCCATAAATATTTAGGAAAATTGGAAGGATAGATACAAGTTATTCGGTATTTGAGCTAGAATTTCTCTAAGTTCATTCATTCAGATGTTGCCTCTGATTCATCTTTGATCATGTCAAAGGTCTTCATTTCTTTAGAAATTGAACAAATCTGCTCTATGGGTAAATTCATCCCTCTAAGGTAGCATTGTAGGTGTCCAAGGGTAGTGTTAGTTTGAACATCTCTATTACACATTTAATGAATATAATAGTTGGGTTTTTAATCACCTTAAGCGGTGTGAATTGTAATCACGAGTCTGTGAAATCGTAGTCGCACGACATCCACGCGCCCGGACAAAAGACTGCCTCAAGAAATACCTTGTCGCATTTTCACCTGAAAGCACTCGTAATGATGGGACTTTGTAAATTCAGCTTATTCTTTTGAAAAAAAAAAAAGATTCATTAACAAATCATAAAATCTTCTTTCAGCAGTATTGGTTTTTGAAAATTTATTTGCTGCTGTTGTTTTGTTCAGAAATGTAAATGATGCCTGTATTACCATAAATAATGCCTTCTTTGTATTATTTCAAAGGCTTTTGTTACTTAAAGACTTTAATTGTAAAAGTTTCTCTCCGTTTCAATTTATAAGTTATTTTATTTGTTAGATATCTGTATTATCCGTTAACAAACAGAGATAATAGCAGCTTACTGTCACATTATTGGAGAAATAATTGCTGTGTGTTGACTCAGGTATTAAACCATTTACCTGGCATCACCTCAGGTGAGAATTGGCTCAGGTGATCAGTTTGATTGGTTAAAGGTGATTGTATCACAAATGGGGCTGGTTATCAGTAATAATTACACTGTTTAGCTGTCAGTTATTGTGGACAAATACACAGTATTCCAGCATTTCTCTTGAATTTTTACCACATGTATATGAGAAATTTTCGAAGTCTTGCGCCTTAACATAGAAGGAGCAGGGAGAGTGGACATAAACCGGGTGTATCACAAACCATTCTTAAAGTGCTAAATATTTTTTTGTTTAAATGTTTAACAAAGCTGTGCAGTGTTTATTATGGATACAGAGTCTGAATGCAGTACATGTATTCTCGCCTATAAATCCGATATTTGAGAGTTTAATTTTGGTTCAAAACTTTGTTTGACATATTCATGGTATTCGGCCATTCCTAGGAAATTCGATATTTTTCTGGAAGAGGAAATATCTATTTTGTAATCACTCCAATGATAATTGTTTCTAAAGATTGGAACCCAATCTAATGCAGGAAAGGATCTAGGTTACCATAAAACACAAGTGCTTACAGATTTTTGTTAAGAAATTGTTAATAAAAGATATTGATGTCATACTCCAAATCTTACTTTGAAACACAGGTAAATACAATAGAAAATTAATCTGAGAATGGCAAAAAACCATACTACCTATATATATTCCTCCAAA
Organism: Saccostrea echinata; assembly: GCF_033153115.1. Taxonomy (NCBI): domain Eukaryota; kingdom Metazoa; phylum Mollusca; class Bivalvia; order Ostreida; family Ostreidae; genus Saccostrea; species Saccostrea echinata. The sequence goes on from NW_026889772.1 coordinate 4,942,629, forward strand.
ATAATATTAAAAAAATACAACTGACTTATATAAGTGAAGTGACATATACCTGAGTATATACGGTAATTACACCTAGGTATTTGTACCTGTTCTGTGACTGCACACTTTCTAACAATGGCATCAGAAATACTAGGACACATGGGGACAGAGGTTATCTAATTTGGTCGAGGTAAATGTCAAACCAATTTTACCTGTCAGAGTAAATTTCCACATGGCTCATCCAGGTAAATTTTTTTGTTTGGAAATTTGGGAGGTTGACGGCAGGAAACGATACATAATTCTCTACTGATAACTGGTACTAGATGTTTGGTTGGGGTGGTCCATTTTGTCTTGTCTTATATTTGTAATGAGAACTTTCTTTTGTGTTGCTTAATGCTCATTATTTGAACATGTATCTATTAAAATGAACTACTACTGTATGCCCAAATTAGAATATACTTATATATATATAGAGAGAGAGAGAGAGAGAGACAGAGAGAAGAATATTGTGGAAAATAAATTTTGTTAATATGCAGTATTAATTAGATTTAGAGAAAACCTAAAATAAAAAAAAATTGTGTAATAGTGACTGATGTACTGTCAGACCTGTAATTATTCAGTGTTGATCTGATAGTCTGTAGATAATTTGACAATGTGTTTTATGTCTGATGGCCAGCACAAGTGTCAATTCTCTCCCATCTCTTATCAGGGGGAACACAGGTGTCATTTGACTCGCAGGAAGTTAGTGTGATCAAAACATCTATTTCCTTCCTTATCCAGAAAGACACTTTCCACCTTCATGTACATAGACTTAATAAATCCTTAAGTATTTTGAAGATATTATCTTAGAAATCCCCATTTTTCAGTTAAGGAGACCAATTTTTCAATTTGAAATAAAAATTAAATTGAATATTCTCAGATAAAAGTTTGTTGGTAACAACTGACAAGTGATTTTTTTTTTGGGGGGGGGGGGGGAGGAGGAGGAGGGGGACTCAATGATTAAAAAATGTTTCATTCCAATGCAATTTTTTTTTTGGATGCAGACAATGCAGGTGATCTGTTATATATTAGGATGAGAATAGATGTGACTTTGGAACAGTTCTATAGTGTGTAGAGCAGTTGGTGAAATTTTCTGCATTAATTAACACCAGTATAATTGTATAAATCATTGGTTATGAGGGCTATACTGGTGCTGGGGTAGGTTTACAGGTGTAAGCCAGCCTTTGTGCATGACATCCATCACCTGATAATGACAGGTAGGAAATTGAATTGCTGGTGTTGATGGACCTCAGGAGGAAATCCACATTACCTTTCTAGTAATTAGGTGATTAATTACATTCTGTCAATTACATTCCAATTCTACTCTCAGCCTTTTTTTTTACCTTTAGCAGGTAAAAGGATTACTAGTCTCGGGAGGATCATTTTATGGAAATTTTAGCTGATGCTTGCATGGTTGCGGCTCTTTTTTCCCTTTAGATGTTGAATCATACAACTTTTATATTTTCAATTTCATTATATGACAGAAATTGATAAGTTTAATGAGAAAGCTCATTAAGTTGAGTGTCTTTTATTGAAATGTTAGATACCTCAAAGGATTTCATTTAGGGCAAGCAGAGGTTTTTCAAATTTTTTTTATAATGCTTCTATGATTTAATCAAAATAATTTTTCAATGAATGAATATACTCAGAAAGTAAAGAATGAGACACTGTGAAATCACTCATTTTTGTGGGGTTTAATTTTCATTGTTTTCGAGGAATGAGGAGACCCACGAATTCATGTCCACCACAAAATGCAAAATGTCACATAACTACTCAACAATTCTTCATCCACGAAAACAAATCCCCATGAACCCATTGTTTTTTTTCTCAAATCACAAAAATATGTGATTTTACAGTAATAGACTACCTTCAAAGGAAAATCATCATTGGTTTATTAGTTGCAGGTTGGGTGGTGGTGCAAGCAAATGAAAACATTTTTTTCCTGGTCACTAAACACCTCTTTTTCCCCTTCTCCTAACACATTAATGCCCTAGACTGGAGGCTTTATAAATCCTCTGTAGTCTCAAAATTGATGCAGCTCTCTGTGGAGGCCAATGGGAACCAATTCATATTTAGTGACTAATTGTTTTTGCTTCCATTTATAATTCATAAATGGTAAATGCAAGCATTAGAATGCCTTTTTTTAATATGAAGAGAAAAGCAAGGTAACAGATTTTGAAATATGAGATGAACAGCCACAACGCTGATGTTTGAACATAATATTTGTAACCAAAGAAATGTGATACAAGCCAGATTTTGATTACGACCAAGAGGACTAAGAAATAAAAAAAATATTTCACTAATTCAATTTACTCTCAGCGACTTGAGATAACAACATGTCATGCTGTTTAAAAATTGTTCAATTATGAAATTATTACTCTTGTTCTTTAGAATCGGGTTAAATATTAAGAGTAACATTAAAACATGCGGAACCAGTCCACATGCCGGGCTATTGTAGCCTGATGTGTGTATACAGATGGCCGCTCCCCACATTAAATGCTGTAGATAATATCAAACAGATAGAATATGGTAATAAGTCCTGTTATGAAAAATAATGTGTACCGCATCATCAGGCATCCAAAAAAGTACAAGGCTCTAATGGTTTCATAAATTGGTGTTTTTGTCAATGAAAAAACGATTAGGAAAGGACATCTCAAAATTCAGAGTTATTGCATGACACACGGGTCTTTGGGGAGGGAATAAAATAATGAAAAATATAAAGCATACATATAGATAAAGATATTAATTTATTTAAGAGTGAAGCAAGAGAAAAAAAAGCAGAATATTTGCAACATTTGCTTTTCTAATAGTAAGAAAAATTACTTACTAATCATGGTAATGAACTAGATACATTTCATTTAAGGTTTGCTTATGAATAATTTTCTATTTGCAAAAGAAAAAGCAGAAAAGTTTTTTATACAATAGGTTAATAAAGGTGTGAAATACAATGCTTTGATTTCCAATGCATTATTTCTCTTAAATGGGATATCTTTACATTTTAATTAATGATCAAATTATCTTCCATTTACTCGATTCTAGAGCAGGTGGTACAAGTACTCTTTTCTACTCCCTAAAGAGAAAGCCGACTTAGTCTGAAGTACCCTGAGTTCTTCACTCCGTGTTTGAAGTCGTAACTTCAGTAGTGCCCTGATGCCTGATGTTTGGAGAAGCTTTTCTTCTTTATTTGGTTTCAGAATAGCTTCCCAACTTCTAGCTCTCACCGTGATCAATTCTCAACTTCTCAAATTTCTTAAAACAAATTAATACAAGGACTAGAGAATGTTCACATATTTGCATAAAGGATTGATCTTGCCTTATATAGGTAGCGGTAGCAATGGACGATCATGTTTTGGGATGGTTGATTCATTTCTCTATGTCAATACACAAGTCTCTGTGATTAAAAACGAACCTGATTTCTTGTTAATAAGAATCACCAGCTCTATCAAAGGAAAGCAATGAATTCAAACTCCCTCATTACACACTCTGATGAACTACAGAAAATCATACATAATCTCACAAATTCAAGCATTCTAATGCATTCTTTTAAATGTTATATGTAGGGAGAAAAAGAATGAAAAAAGAAGAAAAAATTTTTGAGATGTAATTGTACTGGCACTATCTTCTCCATAAACACCTTAGGGTCAAACTTAAGTACTGGTACATTGAAACAAGGAAATTTATTCATTGAAATAACTTTTTTAAAAAGTTCTTCCTTTTAAACCAGAACAGCTCTTAATGAAATCTTATCATTAACGGAATTCATCCAATCCTTGTCTGACAAGAGTTTTCAGGAACAAGACAGATGGGTCATTATTACCGTGGAATAATTCCACTGACGTGTGCAGTCTTCCTATCGGTTGTCTCCCCTGAGTTATCTCATATTAAAAATTTTGCAGAGAGATATTGGAAAATCACACTGGTCCCGAGTATTTGGTAATTGTATGCCATGATGCTGTGGCACATTTTGTTCTACCTTAATTTTGAATGGCAAAATTCTCATTAGAACGGGAGAGTGGTGATTTTGTATTGATGGAGAAGCAATGTGTAGCTTTAAATTGACTGTGTCTTATTTTAATCTCAGTTGTCATGCAGGTTTTTTTTTTCAAGCCCTGATTTCTTAAAAAACATTTCCAATAAATTTGAATATTGTGATGAAATTTTTTTCAATGAAATTCAGGCACCAGTTTGACCATTTAGAAATACTGGAGTTTTAGTCACTGTTATATACTGGTAATTAAAGTGATCATTTACAAATAAATTTTCTTTGTAACACTTGAAGGTATGTAATGTACATAAAAATAATTCATGACAGTGTGAAAATTATGATGCAATTTAAACAAAATGATGGAAAACCAAGAAAGTTTCAATTATAATGAAAGATTTTGTCAATTCACAGAAATGAGCATTGCCCTAAATTAAATCAAGGTAAATTCTCTTATATGGAGGAAAAAGTTCTCTGTAAAAATGACACATGATGTCTGAGTTTCCTGTTTCCTGTGTAGAGTTAAGAGGATTTAAAATAATATAATACTAAACAAGTGGTCACAGGCATTACGGAATATTTGTAGAGTGTGCACATAGGTAGAAAAGTAGTTCTAACAAAGCCAAGTACTGTTATAGTGTAGATCAGAGGTAATAATTATAGTGTAAGGGACTCTACTTCAAACTGTCTGTCATCATCAGTTTTATATAAATGCTCTTATTATCCACAAGATGATCATGTGTGTATTAGTATACATTATAAAATTTAGATAAATTAAATTTATTTTCCCCTTTTCTTTGTTCTTTGAACTTTGAATGTTATAGATGGATGCAATTTTTAATTTTTTTTTTCCTATTAACTTTTTATATAGAGCTATAGAAATTATGTCCCCATTTCTGCAGAATGTTTATTACCCCCAAACTTCAATGTGCAGTACATTTTCCATGACTTCTACAGCCCCAGAATTGTATTGACTGCCATTCTTGAATGTGAATTAATCAGAAAAAATACCAATAAACAGTAAATCGTTCTTCCTATTTTATCAATTTATATGTAAGTATTTATAAAATTCAAGAGTGGGTCATTTTTTCACTTCATGAACCACCCATTTAAAAACAAGTGAGTAAAGTAGATAGTGAGGAAACTCTGGAAAATGTCCCTTATAAAGCCTGTCACAAGCCTTCCTTTCTTTGGTTAATCAGTTTGTCTGCTTGATATGTGTGTAGTGGATTTAACGCCAGGCAAATTTCCACAGGAAATCGCCCAGCATATTGAGTACTAGTGAAAAACAGGATATATAAGAATACCTGTATGCTAAATAATCTAGTTGTGTTTCCTTCCTTGACATGACAAGGGTGTGTAATCAGATCAAACAGACATCATTTTCTCACCATCATCTCTGAAGTTTGAATCATTTTATAGACACATTTTTGATTTATAAAGGTGTACTGAAAATGTCGTAACTATGGCTCATACTGCATACACATGAAATTTTAGAATTGGTAACAAATTCTAAGGAGAAATTAGGCAGATGTAAGATATATAGACTATTTACTTTGTAGTGATGGTGTCTCTGTTGAGATGAACCACTCTGTTGATAGATATATATCAATGTTACAAAGGTAACTTGTCCTCTGTCATTATATATATATAAATATAAACTTAGACTACAGTTAAACTTCGGTATCTCGGATACGGACATCTTGAAACCAAGGATATGTCGAAGTGATTTAGAAGTCCCAACCACTTATTCTTTAAGTATTTCACTCTCAATAATTTGAATTCTAGGATATCTTGAAGTTTTTTCTTGGTCCCATTGAGTTCGAGATAACGAGGTTTGACTGTATTTACATTGTAGTATATTTAGACATTACATCAGTTAACTTGTAGCCCATTTGTTGAAAGGTATATATGTTAACTTTACATGGGTAACGTGTACCCCTCCGTTAAAAGGTTAAATAGACATTTCATAGGAAACTTGTACCCCTCTGTTGAAAAGTATAGACATTACAGGATAACTTGCAGCCCTCTGTTGAAATATTAAATAGACATTTCATAGGTAACTTGTACTCCTGTGGCGTAACTCAAGGTACCGGTATGTAATTATAATGGACATTACATAGGTAAGTATAAGGTATATATAGACATTACGTAGGTAACATCCCCCTCCCCTGTAACATTAATCCTCTACCTGCTTCCTGTCCATCCTCTATGTAAACTACTAAATGTAAATCTGATTATCTGGTCTGGGTCTGTTCCTTAAGTTTTAAACCCCCCAGCACCTGCCAACAGGCTGACATCCCTAGCAGGAGTCAGAGTTATCCCCCTTTGTTATCTGTTTGTGCAGATGATTATCTTTAAGAAAAGTGTGAGGTAAGGATTATTTGTAAACAGCATCCATTTCCTTTCTGACGTAGATTATATAAATATATAAACAGTTCAGGTATAAAACGACAGATACAGATTCTCAGTCCAGATATGAAGATTTAGAAGTCTCTTGGGAGTACAATCATGGTTGTGTTTCACTCTGGATGCAGCATCACAGAGGTGGCATGTGTTCCCCATTATAAAATCTACCAAGGTAAAAACAAATTAGTTGTATCAATAAGTTCAAACACAGAATGTATAGAGGTATGGGATACAGGTAAAATTGTCAGGAGATTTTCCTTTTAGTTTTGGAACCTTAATTGTATATTTGAAAAAAGAGGACTTGGAGAACTGCTAAGTTTTCCAGTACATTCTCTAAAAATTAAAATTTGGTAATGCACACAACAACCTATGCAGCAATTTCTCTCTCAGGTTCCAATATCATTGAAACAAAATTTGTGTGATTGTTCCCATATTGACAGAATATAAAACTGCTACAGAGTGAAAACTACAAATGGTCCCATGCTTGCTATACAGTTTGGGTTTGTTGGCTGTTTGGGTTTATAAGAATTCCAATAAATATACATCATATCAGAGGTAAATTGCTGTATCAAATTCACAAGGTTTCCATGGAAACGGAATGAAAAATGTCCTGTCTGAGTGACTTTAGGTGTAATATTGTTGACATAAGCAATTTCAGAGCAAGCTTCTGTTAGGGGAACCAGCAGGGAATTTGAATGTGGCATTATTTGAAATATTGCAGAGAATGAATAGGTAATGAGAAAAATGTTTTTAATTCTGTACTTCAGGTACATTAAGAGTTGGTAACACTGTCTACGACCTAAGTGTCCCTTTTAGATGTGTTGAAAAATTAATAGAAAACATTTGTAGGTGGCAAAAAATATAAATTGTCTGTAAGTGTAGTTGATTGTTGTATAAACTAGTGTAATAATTGGTAGTTAGTAGTATGGAGTCCACTAGGGCAGTAAGTGTCAGTGCTCCAAGGGTCGTCATTTTATCCTGTTGTCATAATTTACAGTATGATATGGTTTGTTCTAGACTTGCTTTGGATGTGGTAGTACCTTGTAAACATTCAGGGAGTTGGGGAGCTTTGTATGTTCATCAAAACTAAATGCTTCTCTACTTCATTGGGTCTCTTAGGACAGCATTTTCTGATGGAATAACTCTACGCCACTAATCATCATCCTGTTACCATGGTAATTGCTTTGACTTGGTGGTCAGGTAACGATTTTGTCCCACTCTGAGGGATCATGCCTTTAGCTTAGTCTTGTATTAGCCTACCTTTCACAATGATGAATATTTATGAAGAAAGATTCTCTGTTATAATTTTAAAGCCATCCTTTGTTTAAGTCCAGGAAGAGTTTAGTAAAAGATGTGTTGGTATATTGTATCAGACAGGAAGAATAAAAAAAAAACTCTGATCAATAATGTTGGGATTCATGAGAGAGACCAGTATTTTTCATACATATTTATATCATAGTCTCTTGCACCTAGGGTTGCAGTTGTGCCTGCGAGATGTGGTCTGTAATCAGATTTATGGAAAAACAGTGTTCCAAGATCTGTTTGCTGATAAATTTTAAATTATGTAGCACTCTCTGGTAGTTCTGGCCTGGAATAAGTGAATACTGTTATTGTGTATACAATATAAGATCAGCTACATATCAGTAAAGCTTTGTCTCTTGTTTTTTACTTGATATAATAGCCATTAGTTTCATTTTTACAAAATGCTGTTATAGATATTTTGTTCCACTAAATTCATGCTGCAAGATTGATTGATAAATTGCACCAAAAAGAGCACATTTTGTAAACAGATAAGTTTTAATTATAATCAAACGGAAGGTTTGTCATTTTGGGAGTGAGATTGAGCTTCCGATGGTCAGGGTCATTGCAGAGACCCCCCTTTTTACCTGAGCTAACGATCCTAGAAATTAATGCCCACTCAGGTATGACAATCACTTTCCTCTCATCACAGACAGACCTGTCCAAAAGTGGTCGGCACGTGCCAGAAATAAACTTAAAGAGGGGAAAAATACCCGGTTAATGATCAGGTTAGGCTGCTATTTCCATATTCATTCCTTTATACCAATAATACAGGTATTAAATATTATATTACTTCTCAAATTACTTCTTAAATTTAATTTAACTGTTTGTTGAAAAATCTGGTACACCTATACCTGGTAATTTGATTCAATTAGAGTTTTAATGTTTTAGAGAGAGTCTTTCGTTTTTTTTTGGTCACAGAAAAAAAAGCCATCTAGTTTAGCTGAATGAAGAGCACTTGACAATACCTTTTTACCTTATCCCTACCAGCACCCCATATTGTAGGAGTTCAAACCGAGGTTCTGTTATAAATTGAAACCTTATGAAATAATGGCATATGAGTGATAGTACCCCTATGGGAGTTAGAGTTGGAGATAAGCTTACCCGCCCATGATAAGGACAGGCAGAAAACACTGTTCACTTGCTAATGCTGCTGTAATTATCAGTTGGCCAAGGTGTAAATGTAGGAAGTCAAATGCTCAGGGTACCTTGAAATGTGCATCTGGTCCAGAATTGTTGGGCTTCTTTGAAATCTGTTGTATGGATCCCTCTTCAGATTATAACAACTCACTTTGGTAATAAATTTTTTTTCATGAATAACATTTTAGTTTTATATCAAATTTTGATAGATATTTTCTCATTATGATTTCCAATTAAAATAAGTCTGATTTTTGTTTTTCCAATGGTAATAATTATTATTAAGTTTGCAATTATAATAACTGATATTTAGCCACCTAGACTTTCTGGGATAATGTAATGAAATGCTTGTACATATTTGATGTTAGAATTGAATCTTACCAGATCTTTATTTTGGCAGAATTAATTACAGAAAACAAGAAGTGGTGATTTTGATAAAGAATGAGCCTCCTGTAGACAATTTTTTGCTCGGCCCAGAAAACAGTTGCTCTTTTTTAACAGACCCATAATTATTGTATTTTTCTGGAAATTCAGCAAGGTATACCCTGATATTAAGACACTTTAGTTTAATGCCTGGCACACGACACTGTCAGAGACTGAGTTCTTGGGTCTGATGGCGGAGTTGATTGGAGGCTTTTGTATGAAGTTTGGTCTCGTTCCCTCCTACCAGGGATCCCTGGGAGAACAAAGGACATGAGTTTTGTCTGTATTGATGTGGCCCATGATGTGATTCACCAGCCATTGTTCCCATGTTAATTATATTCTTAAGATGCAAACACTGTTTCCTAAGAATATAGAGGAAAACCTGGCACTTCATTCTGTGCAGTCATTTTTTCATACCTTTTTTTCGGGGGGACAATTCAAGTAAAAGACAATATTTAGTTTCATGAAAATGATTTGCATTGAAAATGATTAGAATATTTTCAAATTACATTTAAATTCCATGGAATTAAGAATGGGTTATTCTGTTTCAATTTAGAATTTATTTTTTATCCCTCTTAATAATTATATGACTGTGCTTTATCGGGAAGCTGACAAATGTTAGAACTATTTATAAGTACAAATGTAGTGTTGAACAATATCAATGTATCTAGTGTAATTGTACAATTTACAAATGTTCTCAATTTTCTGTATTATGGGGGTGTGTTAAATCATAAAAGCAGTTTTACCACAATTTTTCTTCGATGTGTCATATTTCTACTTGTAACAAAATCACCATTTACAGTGTGCAATTTTTGAAAAATTTTATGAATGGAAGGGAAGACTTCATGTCAAAAAGATAAAATAATTTACTTGTAATTTTGATTCTTGTAACTGTAGAATTTAATTCAGGTAGAGATTAATTTTAAATCTCAAAGATATTTCTCACAGCTGCTAATTACAGGCTCTGATGATTAGGACAGTGATAATTTAGTTAGCATGGTCCATTGAGGAAGCCCCCTGGAATGGTGAGAGTTGATTATGATAAGACAGGCTTTGATCTTATAACTGTTACATCACCAGGGGGCTCCTGTCCAGTTCCTGCAAGGACAGTTTCACCAGAAATAAGTGACCCCATTGTCTTCTGATGATGAAAATAATTTCATGTGTTTCCAAAATAAAATGTGTATTATAATGTTGAGAGATCAAAGGAATAGAGACCTTCTGTTGGTGTTTATATTGAGACTTGATATTTTAGAATTACTGGATGGTACTTGGCAAACAGAAATTATTATGAACCCATTATTACTGGTGTAGAAGTTAGATAAACATGTTTAACTCTATTTATATTTCTAAAAATAACAAATGTGGGTTGTGTGTAGTTTTTATTCTCTTTTCATCCTTAAATGGCATTTTATATAGGTTTATTCATAAAATAATTTTCAAGGCTCTTACAAAAGAAAGTGGTTCTTATAAAGCATAAAATTACAACTGATGTTTAGGACTGGCACCCTCTTCTTTATTGGCGGGGAAAAAACCCAGAAGCGGTTTATATAATAATGTAGGAGACCTGAATTGGTTTTAATTATGCCTGTTACATGAAGTGTTTTAAGTACTTGTTAGGCCTGGTATCTCTTTAAAGTGACTGTAGCTAGCTAAAATGGAGGTGGATCTCAAAGACCTCTTCTAATCTTAGGCAGTGTTTGTTCTTCTCTCTATCACATCTTAGGGACTCGCAGCTCTAAAGAGCTTTTCCATGTATGGGGTTACTGAAAAATAAAATGCTCTTGTCATTCTAAATTGTAATAAAACATCTCTGTTGCAGTAACTACCAAAGATTTGGTATTGATTTAGCTAATTCACTTAGGCTTTTAAGTTCCCCTGAATGGGAGAGTTCTGCTTTAAATCAGTTCCTCTTGTTTGTATGGCAGAGGTTTCAAATGTGTGAAAACTTCAGCGCAGCATCCAAATGAAACAGGCCTTAATGGTCTTAACTTTGCAAGCATTTGGACACATAAATAAAAAAAAAATATAGACACAGGTTAATGAAGCAGACCAATTTATGGCATAATATTTAAGAAATAAGGTATCATTTTAAAACATCTATCGGGATATAAATACGGGTTGGTCACGAGATCAAATTCCATAAAGCCCGAAGGGCTTTATGGTAAATTTGATCTCGTACCAACCCGTATTTATAGCTCGATAGATGTTTTAAAATGATACCTTATTACTTATATTTACATTTGTGATCTATTTATATTTTATATTTGTCTGTTTATAATCTTTAACGTCTGAAATGTTTTTATTTTTCAAACTCAACGGCACGTTTTTAATCCATTGATTGCGCGTCGACCCTTTATGACGTCACTGAGAAATTACGTCGTGCGTTTATGACGCGAGGAACCTGTATTTATACGGATATAGATACGCATTGCTTTCAGTAGTGTTATTTAAAGGAAAACATTTGCAAATGTAAATATTATAGTATTAAAACAAGATTTCTTTTGAGTTTTTGGGAGCATGGTTGAAAAAAAAATATTTCCATTTGAATGGTCCATCTTCTTGCAACAATTAATTATAAACACCTTTACTGTTTGTCACGTGTCATCTGCATTTGGTGGTATAGTGGTAAAATCAGAGTATATGATAGCCAGCAATATTTAGAAAGATGATGTAGACCTTGTCACTTTTTTGTTAATAAGTTGTACTTACTGTAATATTGGGCAACACAAGCACCTGTTTGTAGTGTATATTTATATCTGGGTTAAGTACTATAAATCTATACAGACCTCTTCAAGGTGGTTAAGTTCTTTTTTTATTTCCACGTGTTTAGAGGTACAGCATGGGAGATTCGGTTTTGCAAGGAAGACGCGGCAGAAAATAATGACTTGTTTTCAACTTTTGTACTCTGAATTATCCTTTTTTACATATATTACTTGAAATTAAAAAAAAAAATAGCCCCTTTGCCCTCTTATCTTTGCAAGGAAGATGAGAATATTTAAAGAATTCCAAGGAAAAGTTTTTATATTCTTCTTTTTCATAAAACCAAAAAAAAAAAAAATCATGGAAACATTTTTCTAAGAGTTTTTTCACCTGAAAAGCCTCTGAATAATATAGGAGGAGATAGTCTCTGATCTCTGTATGGCTTGCCGTCTTACTGTCTGTAACACCTGATGATGCACACCAAGGAATGTTAGGCTGCTGATGTAAATATAACTAAAAGATACCTGTATCTATGTAACCAGAAAATATTTGGCAGGTGTGATATCCAGAAAGGTGATTCAGGAGGGGTCCCAAAGGGGGGAAATGGAAATTCTATCTCAGGAAAAAGAGATAAGATTAATTAAAGACTGAGGTCTGAAAAAAAAAGAGGAATTATCGGAGGGTAATAAGGTTTTGTTTTTATCTTAATTTGATTAAGACTTTACCTGCATACAAGGTGAGTGTGGGGCCCTGTTGGGGGTTTTGGCATCACCTGTGTCTGGTGTTGGTGCTGTGGGGAGGTGTATTGAGTTTTCTCGGTACCTGTGAGAACCTGTGCTTGTTATCATTGCTGGGGTAAAAATTTGGCTCAGCTCCGAACAGGTATAAAACAAAGATTCCATTACACACCTTTTCATCCCAAGCTTCGGTCGTAAACAGCCAACATGGGTGAGTGTCTTAGAGGTGCTTCATCTGCCATTTTGTCTTATACTCCATTTTAAATGTATTTGATATATGTTTTAATACTTGCATGTTAGATGATGATAGTGCAAGTTTTATTTACCTGTTTGTTGATTTAGATAGTTTTTCTATCATACAATGTGCATTTTACAGGGAAAATATACTGCTGATAATTTAATCCCTTCAGAATTTTTTTTTTTTTTGAAGATGAAATGTCTTTTGGCTGCTGGAGAATTTGCACATAAAATAAAACAAGAATTGTTTTGCTCATAACTTGTGTATGCTGGTAAACATCAAAAAGCCATCAAGCACATTTATGTTTTAAAACTGTACCTAAAATAAGGGTACATGTATTAATTTTAGTACTTACTTATCCTTTCCATGCCCCAGAGGATGTATGAAGCGTATTAATTTTAGTACAAATGACCCATTGCAATCAAACTTCAAGGTATGCAGAAAACTTGATGTTGGGATTAAAAGCAAAAGGGACATAACCCATCTCTAGTTCTGAAGTTGGTTAAATTGCACCCCATTTTTTCTTTCTTTCTTGCTTTGATTTCACTTTAACAAGGCAGAAAATAATTGGAATAAGAAATGGACCAAATCAACATGAATTGACCAGTGGAATAATTTATTATCCAATTATCAACAAAATGCTTCTAAAATGAATCTTTATTAAAAAATTCCTGAAATGAAATTCACTGATCCATGCGTGGTGAGCAAGACTGCATTCGAACTGCTCCAGTAAATGTAATTATTGTCCAGTTACCATTAGTGTGATGGAGAGTCTATAGTTATTGATAGTCCACACAGACATAAACATAATCTTGACAAGATTAGAATATTAGTGATGGTTGGAAGTTGGAAGATGAAAGTTTCTATAGAATTAGTTTTGTAAGGTTTCTAACAGAACTTTAAATGTGTTAAATTGGATTTTACTTTTTTTCCCCTCTATTTAAATGAAAATCTAAAGTTCATCTGTCTCTTTTAAATTTTCTTTATTTTGTTAAGTTTTTCTCTCTTGAAAGTAGTTTTAATGAAATGAGTTGGAGAAATTGCAAAGTTAATGTATCTACTAATGAACATTTCTCCAGCATTGCATAATTTTCAATCTGAATGACAATAAAAATTCAGGAGATGTTTTCCTTGATTCTTCTGTCCTATCCTGGGTCTCTGGCTCATGGCTGATCTATCACCTCAATACAATAAAGAAAATGAAGGCCTCCATACAAATAATCAATACTTTGGATTGCAGTAGTTCTTACGACATTCCACTTTTGTGTGATAGATCTTATAGAAAGTACGTACAAGAGGGCCCCAGGGATAAAATTACTTCTAATCGAAAGACTCTCCTCTGTCAATAGATACCTAGCATTTAATATGTCAGTTCAATGAGGTTCATTACGTGTGGTTGATGCAGGAATATTCCAAAATTTATATTTTTAAAATTAAAAAAAAAAAAGATTAAAATAAAACCAAAAAAAACAAAAAGTTTGTCAATTTCTACTGAAGAAAAATAAAAATTGCTTCATTTATTTGTTTAATGTAATGATTAATAAGCCCCTCCCATCCCTTTTCCTGAGAAACAGCTATTCAGGTAAAAATGACAGGTGAGATAAGACTCCGCCCCTGTCATTTACATGTGTACTAGGAATCATTCTCAGGTGAGAGACTCCACCCGTTAGTAAATAGAACTCTTCATGGCTGGGTACTTCTATCCACACCTTTTTAGTTGGCTCTACATCTGTTGTGTGTTAGGCCTGCCTTAAATCAATACTACATCATAGACCAATCCAGCCAGGTGTTAAAATCTGTAATTACACATTACAAACTGACAGGAGGTCTTAATTGGTTTTATGCTAATGATTGCCCCGAGTTTGTTTAGAGAAGGCTGGGTAGATGAAGATGCCCAGGGTTTATGTAAATCAGGTTTATCAAGGTAGCAAAGAGAGGAGAATTATTACAAAAAGATTCAGTTATGTTTTTGTGGAAGCAGAAAGTTTGATGCTGATAGTAGGCTGATAACCTGACTCCAGGGTTTGTTGTTATTGAAGCAGGGACCTTCATTTGAAAATTCTGATAAGAAGAAAACATAACATGTCTCCCTAATGTCCATGTGTTTTGAATCACTCAATTATTTAGAAATATATGGAATGGTATATGTCAGTTTATTTATGTTAAAGATTAATACCATTTCACATAGAGAGGTTTCTAGCTTGTAAATAAAAACATAAAGAAAATTTATGACCCATTAATTTCTGAGATTTTTGGTTGGTGATTTTGTATATTACCTGGCAGTTCCCTGTGGGGAGCCCCTTACAACCTTATCAACCTAGCTACCGTGGGCTCTGATTGGCTGCTGTTCTGCTGCTGCTTAGGTGGTATTAATTATGTTCAGTAGTAGGGTAGAGACAAGGTGAATTAAAAGAAGGTGGACTCTCAATATTAATTTATCTCACCTGGTGCGAGCCAGAGAATCAGATGGGTAGGGTCAGGAGAGCCTGTGTCAGAGCAGCGTAAGCATTAAATAGTGTTTGTCTTATAAAGAAGAGACGAGAACCGTATACCTGATGAAGAAATCATGCTGAGGGATTTTTATAATATTATAATGGGCTTTGGTAAGTCTGATGTCACATCAAACTCTTAAAAGGGGTATCTTTTAGAAAAATATGCTCTTAACTTTGTAAGGGTTCAAGGAAATTGATTTTTCTGTAAATTGATGTAATTTGTTTGTACTAGGGAATATTCTGTTTATATGTGTGTAGACAGTTGTTGTTTTATACTCAACAAAACTTTAAAAAAGAAGATTTGAAGATACATTTTTTAAACTTCTGCTTTTCAAATAAGAACTATGTATATATGTAAGAAATAATGCGAGATTTGAATGAAGAGAGGAGATGCCTAAAACAAAGAGCATCAGTATAACAGGCGTGAGTCACACAGAGATGGAGAAATGAGATAAGGTGTGGGTCACATGTTTTGGAAAGGAAAACCTTATGTCTCATCACAAGCAGGGAGGGAAGATGGAGTAACAGAAACCCTCAGGAGGGGAGACAGGGAGTTATGAAAGCCCTCAGGAGGGGGGACAAAGTTACTAAAGCCCTGGGGAGGGAAGAAAAAGTTTCTTAAGCCCTTAGGAGGGGGGACAAAGTTACTAAAGCCCTGGGGAGGGAAGAAAAAGTTTCTTAAGCCCTCAGGAGGGGGGACAAAGTTACTAAAACCCTGGGGAGGGAAGACAGAGTAACTGATCACTCTCAGGAGAGAAGGCAGTTGGGGAGGGCTACCCATTTGTTCAATAAATATGGGGAATATATGTTTGAAAATTATTCTTTAATCTTAGTGTAACAAAAGTACTATTGCCTTGGAAGAAGGAATAGCAATTGAGGCATTTTGAATTTTATTAAAATTTTAAATCAATTTTTTAATTCCCATAGGACCATTCCTTCATTTTGCTATGAAAATATATCATTTTAATTTCTATTCTTGGCAGGCCTTAAGTTAATATTGATACTATGTTATATTTTAGATTAATTCCAATGAAATTATTTCAATTGTCAAATGATCTCTTCCTCAATTTGCATTCTTATGTATTGTTATAAAGATGGGGAGGGGATGTAATAATTGTGCTTATTCAAAGAGGCATCTTACACAAATTGAGAAATACAGGCATCATTGTACATCAGAATTAGTCATTGATTTCTGAAATTTAAAGTTTGTTCATAGACATAAGTCAATGGATAAATAGCTCTGCAATACCAAATTTGAAAGAAATTGATTCATTTAGCCTAATATCATTTTAAAGTTAACCGACACTTACTTGTATGCTTCGAAAAAAAATTTCCTATTGTCCTCAAAGATGTGGAGTAGGGGGAGACAACTCTATATAATTATTTAAAACCTACCAAGTGGCTTAAGTGTATGATCATAAGGCTGTGAAATTATCACAATTTTTTTATTTGTTTTCCTGTGAAATGGTGAGTTTGATACAATAATCAGAGATCTAATCGGAGATTAATGGTCCACAGTTAACAGCATAGGCTTATTGTTAACAGAGATTTTAAATGATGTTAAGCGTATCAGGTTTCTGTGGAAATGCAGGTGAATGCTAAGTCGCTGGGTCATATTAGGGGAATAAAACAGACGTAAATGCTGGTTTACCGCTAGTGAACCACCATACTTGGGGATCATCTTCCCATTAGCCATTTCAGTAGTCAGGTGCAGATTCTGTAGTCATTGTTTTAATATTAAAAAATTATAATCACTTTATATCAGAAATTGCTACAAATTATCCAATTGTTCTTTTGCAAAAAATGACAGGATAATTTTTCTCATAATTGTAATTTGATTTTTATTGCACTGATAATAATGCTAATAGCAGTATGGCATACTTTGTAAACGTAACAGCAATTATATATTGCACAGTTACCATGTTGCGACACAGTAAACTGTATTATGATTTAGTAGGGGGTACACGTTTGCAAAAGTCTCAGTTGTTGATACAGTTATGGTCTGCTGGTGTATTTTATTTCTGGAATGCAATGTCATGCCTTTTTTTCCAGTTAAGGACATTTGCTACAAACAAAAAATTGGGTGCATGGATTGGTGTATATATATATATATATATATATATATATATATATATATATTGACTATCTGTAAAGGATGGAAATATTACATTCATGAAATATTAGAATATCAGAGATGTTCTCTCATGTCCCAAATTCTCGCTGTTTTTACTGTTTCCCTATACATGTATTGCTATACAATTTTTCTTATCACTATGTAGGATATTATTATACCCCACGCAACAAGTTGCGTGAGGTATAATGTTTTTGACCCGTCCGTCAGTCAGTCAGTGTGTCAGTCAGTCAGTCAGTGTGTCAGTCAGTCAGTCCGTCAGTCCTGTTTTTTTGTCAGCGCAACTCCTCATAAACCGCTGCACAGAATTTCGTCAAACTTTGCAGATATTTAGGACACAATGTGTAGATGTGCATATTACCAGGAAATTCCGATTCCTTTATTTTTTCTCGGAATTTCGGCACTTTTCAACTTAGAGTTTTGGCCATATCTTGAATATGGAGATGAACAGTTTGTCAGCGCAACTCCTCATAAACCAATGCACAGAATTTGGTCAAACTTTGCAGATATTTAGTACACAGTGTGTAGATGTGCATATTACCAGGAAATTCCGATTCCATTATTTTTCTGGGAATTTCAGCACTTTTCAACTTAGATTTTTGGCCATATCTTGAATATAGAGATGAACAGTTTGTCAGCGCAACTCCTCTTAAACCGCTGCACAGAATTTGGTCAAACTTTGCAGATATTTAGTACACAGTGTGTAGATGTGCATATTACCAGGAAATTCCGATTCCGTATTTTTCTGGGAATTTCGGCACTTTTCAACTTAGGTTTTTGGCCATATCTTGAATATAGAGGTGAACAGTTTGTCAGCACAACTCCTATTAAACCGCTGCATAGAATTTGGTCAAACTTTGCAGATATTTAGCACACAATGTATAGATGTGCATATTACCAGGAAATTCCGATTCCTTTATATTTTCTGGGAATTTCGGCACTTTTCAACTTAGATTTTTGGCCATATCTTGAATATAAAGATGAACAGTTTTCTGCGCAACTCCTCTTAAACCGCTGCACAGAATTTGGTCAATCTCTGCAGATATTTAGTACACAGTGTGTAGATGTGCATATTACCAGGAAATTCTGATTCCATTATTTTTTCTGGGAATTTCGGCACTTTTCAACTTAGGTTTTTGGCCATATCTTGAATATAGAGATGAACAGTTTGTCAGCACAACTCCTCTTAAACCGCTGCACAGAATTTGGACAAACTTTGCAGATATTTAGTACACAGTGTGTAGATGTGCATATTACCAGGAAATTCCGATTCCATTATTTTTGCCTTAAGAGTTTTGCCTTTTATTGAAGAAACTTTCCAGCTAGGTAATAAGAAACTCCACTGGAATCAGCTTTTTATAATGAAATTCTATGTGAAATATTTTATGACCTTAAAAGACCCCTATTGATTTTGAGATCAAAATATTAATGGTTTAACACAAACACACACTCACACACACACCATCTTCGATAGTTCTCTCCCCCCCCCCCCCCCCCCCCCCCCCCCCTCCTTCAAATTGGTGTGCTTTGCCTTAAATAATTTCATAAGTACAGTATATAAACAGATTCATATGACTACATCATAATTTTGTTTCCATCAATTATTTAAATGTGTAAACTGTCATGTGTTGGACATGGACTTACACTCATTAACAAATTGAAATCACTGAGGAATTTAAATAACAGTTTGTCAGCATAATTCCGGCACTGAATTTCCTGAAACTTTGTAGGTATTTCAGAATAATGTATAGATTTGTATATTACCAAGAAATTTTGATTCCATTATTTATCTAGAAACTTCAGCCCAGTTAAATTTGTAACATACAAAGATTTGAATGTCCTTATATGCAAGAAGTTTTGATGTGATGATTTTTTGCAAGTAATGCCCCTTTTTTGAATTATACTGTGTATTTAAAATGCACTGTGCCATTCATTACGTGTTGCATTGTCGAGTTTTGGGGAAGCGTGGGGTATGTGAGCTTGCTCACTTTTTCTTTCATTGAGAAATCTTTAAAAAAAAAAATAAACTTGATGTTGCTAAAATTTTTCACTTTACTTATTATATGAACATAGATTTAATTTCTGTTTTCAGGATTTTTGAAAAAAAAAATGTAGCTTTATGAATTTCAAAATGATGTTTGAAGCCATAAATTTGCTGTAATAATGTTTTCAAATAACTTGTAATAATTTTAAAAGTAGCATGATTATATCTGAATATGTATATGAAAAATTTCTGTTATTTTTTAAAATCTGTCCTCTGAGCAGTTCAGGGGTATTAATGATGAGATATTAAGTTGTCGTGGCATTGTGTGATCTGTCATATTGAAACCCAGAGAACAGATGTGTAGGAAGTAACTATTCAGGGTAATTCACAGTCCCTGTTACAAGTAATAATCATTATCCATATCCTTTTATAATGACTAGGAGTAAATGTGGCAGTATTAAATAGTCCAGATTACAAGCAATGTAGTAATGTAAGGGAAGTAACTCTTACAATTCTCTTTCTAGTTGAAGATGAAGTGAGTGATATCAAACAAAAAGAAACAGTTGAAGTTTCCACAGCTATTGGTAGAAACCATGACCACTCTGGTAACCATGACAACAGTCTCCATGACAAAGTGGCAAACAAAGGTAAAAGGGACATTTACTGTGGAATTTGCTAAACAAATAACAATCTGAGCTTTCATTGAAATTTTTTTTACTGTTAAAATGTTAAATATGAACCGTTAAACAATTATTTTATGGGGTTTTTTTTGCAGATGAAAAGTCAACAGCTGATTCTCAGATAAAGACTAGTTTGTCAGAGGACAAAGAACCAAGATCCACCACACAGAATCCGTCTTTGGACAAAGAGAACTCAGAGAATAGGGTAGGTTATTGTTAAAGTATGCAAAATTATACTGCAATATTGAATAATTTCATAGATTATTTGATAATAATAAAATCGGTTAGAAAGACATTAAAAGTTGGATTAAATGAAGAATTAAAACTGAATTAGTTACAATAAAGTTTGAATTATTTCATAACTGTTGAAGTTTCCTTAAAATTTTCACCTTGTTACATGACAGGAGGAGGTGACGTCTGTTGTGTTGCCATGTAAACAGCCTTCCTGTGTGACCAACAGTAGTGCTGAGGAGGACAAAATCCAGGAGTACCTGAACCGCAGTGACACAGCAGTCATCTACCCCGAACCTGTCGGTGATCTCGAGGCTCAGGAGTCTGAAGCCAATGTCCCAGAGACTGAGGAAGAGGATGAGGAGAGTCGTGACAATGGTGAGCAAGAAATTCAGGAAAAACTCTCCCTCTCTGATCTTTGTGATACATACATCATTGTTCACAGATTCTTATTATGCCCCCTTTGAAGAAGGGAGGGCATACTGCTTTGCTGCTGTCTGTCGATCGGTTGGTCGGTCCACCAACAGTTTCTGTTCATTTTCTTCGCGGAGGTTGCACATATTGAAATAAAATTTGGTATACAGATTTATCATAAGAATAATAGTCAAATTTTGTTTTGGATAAGATCAAGCAATTTTTGACAGATTTATCAGTTATGCCCCTTGGACTTAGAAAAAATCCAATTATTTGCAGTTTCCATTCATTTTCTTCACAGAGGTGCACATACTGAAATGAAATTTGGTATACAGATTTATCGTAAGAGTATCTAGGTCAAGTTTTGTTTGGGTACGATCGAGCAATTTTTGACAGAGTTATGCCCCTTGGAATTAGAAAAATTCCAATTATTTGCGGGGGGGGGGGGGGGGGGGGGAATAAGTGTTTCACAGTCATCTCTTTTCAGATTTGGGGAGGGGAGAGTTTGAATAGATCAGTGATTTTTCTACATTTTTTAAAAGGGGCCTGGGCTATTACAATTGGGAAAAATCATCGACATTTGTATCAAATTGGGAAAAATCAAAAAGCTTGTAAATTAACCTTAATTGGCAGGTAAAATAAAATTTATAAGTAAATGTAACATCATTTATTCAATTTATTTGCTACAAAATAACAAATTAGACACAGTTCTAAATTTTTAACTTTTTTTTTAATCTTTGAAAGTTGTCATTGTGACCAACCTATATTTCCACATTTTTTTTGTTTTGCCATTATATGGTAGACATGAGAGAAAATCTTTCTCGTAGTAGCCATTAAAGATGGAATAATCTGACATGATTTATGACAAATCATTTAATAATCAAACTAATTATTAAAGCTTTCTAATTACCCTAGCTAATCATATTGCAGCAATTTTTCTGCAATACTAGTTGCATGTCGGATGTATAAACAGTTTGATTTTTGTGGAATTAGGGATGCTTGTTGTAGAACTGCTAGTACTAGGATTTACAAATAAAGCTATGTTTCGCCTGTTCACATGCATCTTACACTTTCTTATGATGTATTTACACACAAGTTTTACAAGACCCATGTGTTTTTCTAGGTCTTGTAAACGCACGAAGTAATCTGCTGTTCCTTACTATTATTTTTGGAGTCTGAATGACCGAGAACACTTATAGCGTTTCATTTTAGATAAGTCGTACGTTTAAAAATTTAATATAACAAAAACAACAGCGGTTTTGTTTTGGGAAAAAAGGAGTAGAAATTGGGAAAAAAATCAGTTATTTTTGAGAGGGGAAAGGGCCTATATTCGAAACTAAATTGGGTGTAGAAAAATCACTGTAGATTTATTATAAAAATATCAACTAAGGGACTTCATTTTTCTACTGTTCCTATATAATGTTTTAATAGTATAATTAAATGTAGATTATCAGGTATTTTTATATAAAACCTCTGACAAATTCTTTGTTTTGTTTACAGATGCTGTGCTGGAGGAGGACATTGTCATGAAGTGTATGTATTGCAGTCAGTCCTTTTCCAGAATCCCTGTCCTCAGGGACCACATGAAATCAGCCCACCCAGAAAAACCAGTCAGGTTCCAGTGTCCCAAGTGTGAGGAATCCTTCAACCAGAAGTCCCACCTGGACAAGCACCTAGCCCTACACTCTCCAACCTCTCAGTCCTGTAAAGTCTGCAACAAGACCTTTGCCAATGTTTATAGGCTACAGCGACACATGATCAGCCATGATGAGAGTACAGACCTCCGCAAGTTTAAGTGTCCAGAATGTGGCAAGGCATTCAAGTTCAAGCATCACCTCAAGGAACACATTCGTATACATAGTGGAGAGAAGCCATTTGAGTGCCCAAACTGCCACAAGCGATTCAGCCATTCCGGATCCTACAGTAGTCATATGACTTCCAAGAAATGCTGGGTAGCAGGACCAAAAGCGCACACAACTGAAAGGGTCAACCATAGTGAACCTACAGTCACCTATTCCAAGCCGCTCATCTCCAAGGGAGCCTTTACTCCACCTGTCCACATGCTGACCAATATGGCTCAAGGACCATTTCCCAGAGTACCATACCTACATTTTGATCCAAAAGGAAGCATGCCATTCTTCACTCCCCCACCAGCCTTTGTACCATACACATATTCCATGATTCGTCACAGCTCACCCATCAATCCAATCATCTCTCTCCAAGCCAAGGCAGAAGCCATGTCTCGTCACAGCACAAGTCCATCCCATGTCAACACAGCTCAGATCTCTCCAGATGTCAATTCCAACACTCAGCTTCTTTCCATGCACAAGTTCACATGCAAGGACACCACAACAGTCAAAAAAGAACCAGATTCCAAAGAAGAATCTTCCACCGATTCCAAACGTGAACCCAAAGAAGAACCAATGGAGGAAGATAAGTCTCCTGAGGGCGCAGAGAAAAAGGAAATCCCAGAATCGGATGTCACATCAGATGTGAAGATGGAAGAGAAAGTCGACACTGAGAAAGAGAAGATTCCCTGTCACTTCTGCAGTGAAGTCTTTAACAGTGCAGTTGATCAGCACCAACATGAAAGGTACCTATGCAAGGCCAATAAGGAACTCCTACAAAGAGCATCCTTAAGTGATAGTTCCAGAAATTCTCCATGTAGCTCCGTCTCAGACAGCAGTCACCAGGAAACACCCAACGGCAGCTTTAGTGCTCCAGACACTGACCATGAAGATGACTGTGACTCCAAGAAATTCAGGATGAGGACTCACATAACTGAAGAACAGCTGGCAGTGCTAAAGGCCTACTACAAAGAGAATCCAAGACCAAGGAAGTTTGAACTAATCCGCATCGGGAAGGAAATTGGAAAAGAAAAGAGGGTTGTGCAAGTTTGGTTCCAAAACATGCGAGCGAGAGACAGACGACAAGGGAAGAATGTGCCATATGTTCCCTCCATGGCCCGCTTTAAGCACCATGATGGCTCTATGTGGAAGAATCCAACATCTACTCAGTCCAGCTATATCCCTGTTGTTCCCAACACAACACGAGCACATGGTAAAAAGCTAGACCTACCCTCTACTAGCAAGTCAGGAGAGCAGCCGTTAGATCTCAGTGTCCACAGCAGAACACCTACTCCAGCTCATGCAAGCAGTCCAAGCTCCTCCAATAGCTCATCCAGTGTTCCTCACAAATTCTCATCCTCAAACTTCAGTGGGAAGCCGGACAGTCCATCAGAGACCTCTAAGAAAGAAGGCAGGCTTCAGAGTAGTGCTATCTACAAGTATCTGCAGCAGGAGGGCATGATACCTCGACACTTCTTTGGAAGTTACCTTCCACATCCACCAACTTCAATGTTCCAGCCTTTCCTACAGGCACACATGCTGGCAAATCAAGAAGCTGCCATGAATCATCACTTTGAGCATCGTTCCAAATCTGCTGAACCAATTCCAAAACCAGGCTTCACTGATATCAACAGAAACAGTGCTACTCCAATGGACTCTAAATTTTACTTTGAGCAGAATGGAGACAAGTCTGGTCGTCTGGTGATTGATGAGAGTCAGGACGAGGATTCCAACTGTTCCAGTGACAGCTGTAGTGACAGTGAGCAGTACCGCCGGGCCATGGCAGACGCCACCTTGAACCTCGCCACCCTTGCGGAGGTCAGCCTGTCCCAGAGAGCTGCACTGATGGAGAGTTCACTCAAGTCCAAACGCCTGCGTAAGAAGAGCTGGCGGCAGGTACACAGCTATGTCTGTATCACACGTTTTTAACCTTTTTCCCCTGTAGTTAAAGTTAACACTGAAGACGTGAGGAAATGAGATTGCGCATTTGTTTTCTTTCCTCCTGAACTCTGCATGTATTTTCCACTGTTTCCCTGATATTAACTTATTCAGTGCTCAGTTTGCACTTTTTGTATTCATGAAAGATCCTGTTTTTTATTCATTTGCTTTTCATGTGGAATCTCAGTGCTGCACTTCTTCAGTCAAGCAACATCTACATCGCACTAATTCACTGGTTTGGGAATTGGTAGGGAAGGGGAGAATGGAAAATTGTGTTGCATTTAGATGTTGCTTAAACATTTGTGACACCCTGGTCCCTTTTTTCATGACTTTGGTATTAAATTCCCTATAATAAATAAAAATCCCCAAAAATGCATGTCACATCTGTTTTATGAAGATCATCATATAAAAAGTTTATAACTGAATTTTAATATTAGGGGAAATTGATCAGATATGGTGGTCTTCAGTATTAATTATATGTTTATTAACTTTAAAAAATGATAATTAATACCTAATGACACATACTAATATAAATTACCAGATATTAGCTTAATGTATTCACATTGCATGTTATATTATCCTGTTTTCATTCTGACTTATAATAAAAGTATCATTCAAATAAAAGGTGAAAATTACAGTAAATCAAAATTATAGCAAATAGACTGATTTTCAATGTTAAGTGTTCAAACAAGGGCTTATTTTGATTAAAAAATGTACATGTTGATGATGCTGATGATTATGATGATGCTGATGATTATGATGATGCTGATGATGATGATAATTGTTGACAGATGGAGTCTGAGGAAGCCCAGATGGACCTGGATGATTCCCTACTGGATGAAGATCATCCCCTAAGAAAGAAACGTCGGAGCTGGAAAGGTCATAAGATTGACGCCGAGGAAGGAATGTATGCCTGTGACCAGTGTGCTAAAGTCTTCTCCAAGCAGAGTTCCCTGGCTAGACACAAATACGAGCACTCAGGTGAGGAGATTTCCTAAACTTAGGCACACTACTTGCACAAAATTAAGAAATATATATTACTAGTATTCCTTATCTTAAAAGTAATTCAGATGAATCTTATTTGAAAAAAAAAATGATAAGCCAAAAAATCCCTGAAAACAAATAAAAAAGAAAAGAAAATTGCACCAATGTAAATATCATGCCATACAATATCAAAGTTATGAGTATGTAAATACTATAGAGCATTTAAGTCTGGGTTTTGACTCTGAAGAGTATGCTCCTTTGTTATTTCATGTGTTAAAATTCAGGTGCCAAACTTCGTTAAAACAAAATTATTTGTTGAAGAAGGATATAAACAGACTGGATTATTGATGAGCTAGACCTGATATTTTAAATATTTTCTTCATTTTAGGTGCTCGCCCTTTCACCTGTGAAATCTGTGGCAAGGCTTTCAAACACAAGCATCACCTAACAGAGCACCGCCGCCTCCATTCTGGCGAGAAACCGTTCGAGTGTAAGAAGTGTGGCAAGAGGTTCAGTCATTCAGGTTCCTATAGCCAGCACATGAACCACCGCTACAAGTACTGCAAACCGCTACGAGAGGATGGCTATTCCTCTTCTTAAAGCTAAGTCATTTGGGGTCCTATAGCTAGCACATGAAGCACCGCTACAAATACTGCAAACCACTACAAGAGAATGGCTACTGCTCTTCTTAAAGCTCACCTTCTTCAAGAACTCTGACCACTATAAATATAGTAGTTCATAACTTGATGAAGATATCCTTCCATTGTGAAACTGAAGCCTTGGCTTCCTATTTCTTTCATAAGTTTACTGGGAGTTACTTCCCTTTAATTGCAGTCCATTCTGTGATCAAAGATCAGAAGAGTTTTTTTTTTAATTGTAAGACTGTGCTGCTGCATTGCAAGTAATTTTGACATGTTGTTAAGTGTTTAAGATTGTGACAGAATATTTCCACATTGCTGAGGTATTAACTCTGATGTTTTCTAGCTTGGTTGAATTTGATGTTAAGTTTCCATTCCGCCTTGTTCTTTTATTTGGCTCTTGGCATTCCAGTGAAGTGGAACTGCACAACATTCCTATTTCTATCAATCATACATCATTTCAATACAGCATATTACTGGAATTCTCAGTTTCATAAAATTTTGTCATCATTCATCAATCATCTTATGTTATAATTTCTAAGCTCTCATCTTCTAAGCTAAATGTAGGTCATGTGAAAACATTTCATTTTGAGGTTTATGTACTGAATATTTTGCTTGCCCATTTTACACCACTATGGTGTATATATTGTTCTTGCAATCTATCTCCTCCATGACACATCATTTGAATGGTGTTTGTATATTTGTATGTGATCATGTTTTATAATGAGTTTTATTTTTCGTACCAGATTTTTATTTCTCTGAAGAGATAGAGGGGACCAAATGTTTGAGTAATCTGTATATATCTGAAAAAGCATGTAAGGAGAATTTAAAATGTGTTTCCATGGTGACAATGTTTAGTCCACCAATCAGATTACCTGATACAAATACTCATGTTGTTACTGCTGTTGTTGTGTTAGCTAGTCCCCCATGTGTTGTGATAGTACCTAGTCCCAGAATTCATGTGGTAGAATTTGAATGATCTATATCTTCAGAAATATAGATGTTATTAAAGATGTTACATGTATTATTCATCTCTATAATATTCCTCAAGTTCAAAGAGGTTTTTTTTTTTTTAATCTTATTAAGTATTTTTTGAAGGGAATTGAAGAACTGTATTTATTATTTATTTTTTTTGTATTGTATTAAGCTAGTAGAATAATATAATATATTTTCTCTGAGTCTCTGTCGATGCACAAGGCTGTGCTAGAATACAGAATGTTTCAATGACTATAGTGCTTCCTTGACATCCAACACAGTCACTAAATGGCTAGTCAATTTAACAGTTTACCTGGTAAAAAAATGAACTTTTTTTTCCATTGATATTTTTTAATTTCCCAATTCATTAGTTTTCCTCCACTTTATTTATAGCAGTGGTACACAAAGTGTATGAAATTTGGACAAAGTATGAAATCTTTGTTGTACATTGACTATCAGATGATTCATTGCAATCCTTACAGATTAATTTTTTTGTATAGTTCAGTTAACAGATACTATTTATAGTATATAGTAGAAGTCATTGTTATTTAGAGGTTTGTTATTTAAGATGGGATCTTCCAGTACAATCCACTATCAGTATTTAATGCTCTTCCAGTTTTGAAGCCATTTATGTTTTACCATAAAGTATTCATATCATGATAAACCAATCATCATCATAAATTGTACAAAAGTGAGAGAGAATGTGTATGGAAGCATGTTATTTAATTTTATGTTAAGTTTCAGACTTTTATTACAACTGTAAACTTGAATTAGATCTGTAAGTTATTCTTGGTATATTCTTAGTTTAATGATTGAATTCAGCAGCCTGAAAAGCAGGAAATTCCCTCTATTCAAACAGTTCACATTATACATAGAGAAATTCCTTTAATCAAACAGTTTTCATAAGATATAGAGAAATTCCTTTAATCAAACAGTTCACATAATACATAGAAATCCAAAGAAAAAACAGAAATAAAACACAGGAAGTTTAAAATTGCAGTCTTAATTTTTATCATGTGCCAAAGTTTTCATCCTGCATTTTGTGCCAAATTCCAGTAATTTAGGTCAATAGATCTAGATGTCGTGAATTCTCCGCTGCCAAAGACCCTAACTTTGTTTAGTGTACTCTGATTTCCACCGATTACAGACAATCAAACTAGTTGTTATTTGTTTAGTTTCTTTTTCTGTGTTTTTAACCTTTAATTGTGTATACTTTGTTTTTGGGACTGATTTTCATTTTTTAAGTATTGAAATTGATCAAAATATTTTTTTTAGATTCTTGTTTTTCTTTAGAAGATATGTTAACATGTGGTTATTGAAAGGCGGGATAGAAGCAATAGAATGTACAGTACTAGTCGTCGTAATGTAGCACCTTGTCTCTAGTTAAAGCTCCCATTCAGTTTTGTCCTTGTAGTGTTTGTATGTGTACTCTGATGATAAATGGGAAACTGTGTCAGTATGTTGTCATTTTCTCTTGGTTTTTCAAACCGTCATAAATTGAGAGTTTCTTTATTGAACTAAGAGAAAATGATTGTTTTTATTTCGTAAATTAACAGGTCTGTTGAATAAGGCGAAAGTGATGCTGAGTGTGTGACTTTATGATAGTGTTGATATAAGATTGTATGTTTGTCTGCCTGTATCTCAGGTAGAGGGTGTTAAGCACCTGTATGTGTGTGTCGGGCTTCGCTCTTTTACCCTCAGCATGCCGACATCTTGCCATTACAGTATTAATTCCTCCTGTGTCTTCCTCGTGCCAGTAATATATCGTGCACTGCGCTAAGCAGATATGATTTATTTACTCCGTGTAGAAAGTCCTTGATCCTAGTCATTTTTTTAAAATTTTGATGAATAGCAATATTTTTTTCATTACTGATTTGATTAGTAGTTATCTAGTCCCACTATTGAAAATGTTTTATTATCTAATTACCTATTGAACCACCATTTTATTTTATTAAGTTATGCATTAAAATATAAATACCATACGTGTATGTGTTGAAAATTAAAATGTGCAAAGTTCTTTTTTTTTTAACCATGTTACAGTTTAGGAAATACTCATATTTTTATTCACCAATAAAGTTTCCATAAAAAATACTCAATATTTCACCAGAAACAAAAGCTCTTGAATGTTTAATCAAGATAGCTTGATTCCCTAGTGCCAAACTGGGTCCGCTGATGCCAATAGCCCTTCAGTATTTATAGATTAGCCTGCTGATTTTTTTTTTTTATGTATAGCACAGCTATCGATCTTGCTATTAGCAGCTGAGCTAGAAATCAAAAGTATGTACATAGTATCTCATCTCCGTTTGTTTTAATATAATATCTAGTATGTCCTGCTGTTTGATTGGATAATTTTGAGTGTGTTATGATGTGTGATTGGTTGATATTGAGATGATGATTGGTTTAAACATGAAATTATTCACCAGACATCAGTATTACTATAACTTGCCATACACTGCATTGTTCTTGCTGTTTTTTTCTGATTTTTTAAACATATGATGGTGTTACTACTGTTGCAATAGTAAAATTAAAAAGAATTCATGAAAGCTGCATTTTTATTTACAAACTGAGCTCTTCCTGATTTGAAAACAAGCAATGGCATTAGCCTTTATACA